>NC_140959.1:130856796-131456796 GCF_014529385.1 Adiantum capillus-veneris
CATAGGTGGAATTGCACTAAGCTTAAGTTTTTTCAAACGCTTAAAGACAAATTAGAACTTTAGAGGCAAATCTCAAAAAATTGTAAGGGGAGTTGCACTAAATCGAGGTGAGGCACAATATTTTCTCCCAAAAACTTACATATGAGAATTTTTAGGTGCAACTTTATTATATTTGAAGCCTATTACACTAATTTCTCTATACTTTGTAGCTTTTCTTACCTTCAAATCTAAAATTTAGAGATAAATTTTAAAATCTGTAGGTGGGATTACATTAAACCGAGGGCTTTTCAATCATTCAACTATATTATATTTTTTCCAAAAATTTAGAGGAAAATTTAACATATTTGAAGGCTTTTTCACTAAACTTCTAGATTCTCTAAACTTTAATTTAGGTTCTTTGAACTTTGGAGATATTCTTACCTTGAATTTAAAATTTGAAGTTGTGAAATTGTTAGCCTTCTTGCATCCATGGATTTTTTGGAGCATGGGGATGTTGTTTCTTTTTTTGTTTTTAGCTCATTACAACGCACTCTGAAAGTGATAATTGAGTGCTGGTAAATCTCAAAAAAAAAATAGAGGTAAATCTCAAAATTTGTAGGTGGGATTATACTAAACGTAGGTTTTTTTCTCCAATTATTGTAGGTGTCCTAGCCTTCATATTAAATCTTACGAGTGTGTGACCCATCCTATGGAGAGAGAGAGAGAGAGAGAGAGAGAGAGAGAGAGAGAGAGAGAGAGAGAGAGAGAGAGAGAGAGACCCTTCTCTTGGCACCCAATCCACTTTTTTTCTTGCTTTGTCTTGGTCTCCAACTCCCATACTCTCCAAGCCTTTCCTTATGTCATGTGGGAGGGGCCTCCAAGGTGCATTAGATATAGTCAAAAAAATTTGTAGCTGGTACTACACTAAAACTATGTTTTTCTCGAGTGTACACAATAGTTTTTTACTATTATTCAATAGTCCATTATCTATACTCTTTATGATGGAGCTTGAATAACTAGAGGAAGAAGAGGCTCTCCGCGTGTCGCCTTCTGGTTGATTTGCACGACATGTTGGATCAATGCCGAAATTGAGTTATCGAGTCCCTGCTGATTGTCCTCTTGCTATAGATGCATTAAAGAGCCTTCAAAAATTACATGAAGTAATCCAGATTCAATGCAAATCTATTCTTTCCCAATGCCTTGAAATAGTCAAAATCGGCATCGTGTTAATCTGTGTGTGTGTGTGCATGCACGCATGAGCGCGCGCGTGTGCGTGTGCGTGTGTGTGTGTGTGTGTGTGTGTGTGTGTGTGAGAGAGAGAGAGAGAGAGAGAGAGAGAGAGAGAGAGAGAGAGAGAGAGAGAGAGAGAGAGAGAGAGAGAGAGAGAACAAAACATGCAAACTATAGTACCCAAAATTGACGCCTGACAACTTGCATGTGTGTGTGTGTGACCATCACCATGGGTGTCACACACACACACACACACAGAGAGAGAGAGAGAGAGAGAGAGAGAGAGAGAGAGAGAGAGAGAGAGAGAGAGATGTTACTATATACATGTGGTAGTGATGTGTGTGAACACACAAGGACTGTCGGGGCATTTTTCCCCTCTTTAGGAGGTTTTCCCCCCGTGTATTGTATATACGCCTATCACTCTAGGGCTATCTATCTTTCCATTGCACACTAAGTAATACACTCTCTATTGTGTGCCTTGAGCTTCCTTCATCTTCTCCAAGTTGTGTGTGTTTCTCTGCAACCCTAATTCCAACAATTGGTATTAGATCAGGTCACGTCCTCCCGGGCTTAGTCGCCAGCTACTCAAGCACACGCCTGCTCACTTTCTATGATTTCAGTGAGCTTTGGCAAGCGTTCGCAGGTCGACAAATATTTTGGGAGTGCTCATAGAGCTCGGTCTGCTCAGAATTTTGATTTGGGCTCATTTCGGCCTCCGTTTCCACTACAGGCAGTACTGCACAAGCTGTTTCGTCATTTTGTGCAGATTTTCTGTCACTGCCGATTCCTGCATAACAGGTGCCTTACAGTCTTCTATGGTTTGTGCTATACAGCACAGGTTGTTCCCGCTCCGTTTCTCCTATTTTCGGGCAGTTTTCACATCAGGTGCAGCATTTACCATGGCTGACAACAACAACACATATGTGTTCAAGATGTTTGCTGCTGAGGACAGGTTGGATGGGGACAACTACCCTATGTGGGCTTATATGATGAAACATGTTCTTGTGTCAAAGGGTGTCTGGAACATTGTGCAGGGCATTGATGTACGTCCTGGTTCTGAGGATGTAGGCGATGTTGTAGGTCTTGCTGCAAGGATTTGAGCTGTTAGAGTTGTTTTTCCTACAGTAGAACAAGCTCGTTGGGATGTTAAGGATGTGCAGGCTCATGCATTGATTGCGTTGTCTGTGAAGCGCATCATTGTTCCTCACATCCGTTCAACAAAATCTGCAAAACAGGCTTGGGATATTCTAGCAGGTTTTTATGCAAGCCGCAATGAGGCTAAAATTGCTTTGCTGCGTAAAGAGATGGAGTCGAAGATTATGCATGAGGAAGATGATATGGACACTTTCCTTGCTCGTGTCAAGGATATCAATGAGCAACTTATTTCTGCAGGTGAAGTTATTTCAGACAGTTCCCTTGTGCAGACTGTTCTTGATGCCTTACCAGATTCTTACCAGACTTTTGCTAGTACTTGGAGACTTATGACCCAAGGAAATCCAGAAGTTGTCAAGTTTGATGCATTATGCACATTTCTGTTGCAAGAGTCACTTTCTAGAAAAAACAGGACTAGACAGCGTGCAGTTGAACATGCTTTTATTCCTTCTCAAAGAAAGGGTGGTAACAGCAATGCAACCACTTCTTATGGTTCTGCTGTGAGTGGCAAAAATTCTGTTCCTAATGCTTTTGCTGGCAGCAATTCGTCTGGAAATTTTGGTGATAAGGGCAAAAAGAAGATGCGTTGCCATTATTGTAAAGCCAATGATCACTTGATCAAGTCGTGTCCTAAGTTGAAGGCCAAAGAGGCTAAGAAGAAAGAGGGTGGTTCCACTGCAAATGCTGGTTCCACTACAAATGCAGCCATTGTTGAGTCTTCTGTGAAAGGATACCGTGTTGCTGCTGTTGATGCAAAATGGGCTTTTAGTGCAGAGTGCACTTACAATCCTGCTGTCCATGATGCATGCTTGTCAGTTGCTGCAGATTCACATGTGGTATTTCGACAGTGGTGCTACAAAGCACATTACCTCACATCGTGAATTGTTTACCTCTCTTGAGTCTGTCCCTCATGGGAATTCAGTCACTTGTGCCAACAATGCCTCTTATCCAGTTTAGGGAGTTGGAAAGATTGTGCTCACTGCTGCTAATGGCACTTCCTTCACACTTGTTGATGCACTTTATATACCTGGGATCAAGAAGAATCTTTTGTCTGTATCCGCACTTGCTAGACTTGGACTTGTAGTCAAATTTGTAAATGATAGATGTACAATTCATGATCTCAGTTTTGGTGATGGAATTGTTGCATCTGGGCTTTTGTGCCGTGGGTTGTATAAGCTCACTTTGTATGACAAGTGTGGACAAAATTTTGCAAATGCTGTTGCAGATTCAAGGGCTATTTTAGATGCAAAACTTTGGCATGCACGTTTTGGTCATGTGAATTTTGCCAGTTTGCTACGTTTGCAAAAATCTGATATGGTTGCTTCTTTGCCGCCTCTTGAAGCACCTGTCAAACATGTTTGTGAAGGCTGTATTTTGGGTAAGATGCAGCGTTCTAAGTTTCCAAAGGATGGTTCAGTTCGGGCCACATGCAGGTTGCAGCTTGTGCATGGTGATGTTTGTGGGCCCATGCAAACTCCGTCCTTGGGCAATTACCTGTACTTTGTGACTTTCATTGATGATTACTCAAGGCATGCATGGGTATTTCCGCTTAAAGAGAATTCCGAAGTTTTTATGTGCTTCAAACAATTTCTGGCTATGGCTGAAAATGTCTCGAAATGTACTATGGGCACCTCCGTTCCGATCGAGGGGGGGAGTATATGTCTCATGAATTTAATGCATTTCTGGCTAATCGTGGGATAAAACACCAATGTACAGTGCCTTATACACCTCAGCAAAATGGTGTTGCTGAGAGGAAAAACAGGTCACTGATGGAAATGGCATGATGTATAATCAAAAGTCAAGCTTTGCCGCATTCTTTTTGGCTTGAGGCCATCATGTGTGCCACTTATGTACTTAATAGGTGTCCTACGAAAGCTTTGCAGTCTATTACTCCATATGAAGCATGGCATGATAGAAAGACTTCTATTGAGCACATGCGTGTTTTTGGCTGTTTGGCATATGCTTTGGTGCCACAAGTGCAACGTAGAAAATTGGATGGTAAGGCTGATTGGGAACTTAAGGCTTCATGTCCAAATCTATGTCGACAAAGAAGACTTTTTCATCTCTCCTCTCCAACATAAGGATGCTATCCTAGGGTCGCCATGGTTTGATTGCATGGCTGCCAATATGAAGTTCCCTAAAAGGAGAATCTATTTCACCTATAGGGGAAGGAACATATATATAGATGCTAGTGAACGTGGTTGCACCATTCCACTTGTAAATTCTCCTTCTTTTGATAAATCAATGAAGAGCTCAATTTCTGCTTACATGATTTTTGTCAAAGAGTCTCTAAAAGATCCTAATATTTCATCAAATGTAAATGGTAGGAATCAAGATGAGTTGGACTTGTCTGGTTTTCTAAAAGTTATAGTGCTGAAAGCAAAGGTTATAGGTTGTATCATCCGCAAACAAAACGTATTCTAGTTTCTCGGGATGTAGTGTTTGTGGAAGATTCTGTTCAGCCCTTTCTGTCATGTACTAGGACAATAATGTAAGCTCAAAGGACATTTATGACACTTTGTTGCCTCTTTTCAGTGGTGGAAATACGAATGTAAGTTCCAATGAGGCAAATGTACAGCCTATGGGGGTTTTCGAAAATGTTTTAGATCAGCCTATTACTGATGCAGATGTACATGATGTACTTGATGAGGAAAGGGCTGAAAATGAGCAGGCTAGAGGTATGCCAAAATGGCTGGTGCACACTTTGCGTGATAGGAAATTGGATGCACCTTTGTCTAGTCGTACTCGTTCAGAGGCTCTCGCCATGCATCTTATGCATGAGATTGTTATGCTTTGGCTGTGTCTAGTTTACATGATGTTGAGGAGCCTCTGTCTTTTGATGAAGCACAAAATTCAGAAAATTGGATGGCTGCCATGCAATCAGAATATGATGCACTTATAGAAAATGACACATGGACTTTATGTGATTTGCCTTATGGCAAAAAGGCCATTGGTACGAAGTGGGTTTACAAGTTGAAACGCAAGCCGGATGGTGAGATCGATCACCATAAGGCTCGACTTGTTGCAAAGGGTTATGAACAGCAAAAAGCCATAGATTATGAAGAGACTTTTTCTCCCACTTGTCGTATGACTACTGTGCGTTTTCTATGTGCATTGGTAGCTCATTTTGGTTGGGATGTACATCAATCAGACATTGTTACTACTTTCTTGAATGGTGACATATTTGAGGAAGTTTATGTAACGCATCCTCGCGGTTTTGTCATAAAAGGACAAGAGGACAAAGTGTGCAAATGTAAGAAGGCTTTGTATGGGTTGAAGCAATCTCCTCGTGCTTGGTATGAGAAAGCTGACACTCATTTGGTTAAACGAGGCTTTCGTAACAGTCCAACAGAAAGCACATTGTATGTAAAGCGTGAGGGTGATTTACTTCTCATTGTGGTTCTTTATGTTGATGATTTGCTGATCACTGGACCAAATGAGAGACATATTGCTGAATTTAATGCTGATTTGAATGCTACTTTCAAGATGAAAGATTTGGGGCTGTTGCATCATTACTTGGGTATACAATTTAAGTAGTGTGATGGTGGTATTGCCTTGTGTCAGAAAAGTTACATAGACACATTGCTGTGTAAGTTTGGACTTGAGGATTGCAAACCTATTGCCACTCCCATGGAAACAGGTTTGAAGTTGAGTCTACATGATGCTGGTGATCCTGCGGATGTCACTCTTTACCAAACTGTTGTTGGCTGCCTCATTTATGTATGCAACACGAGGCCGGATCTTCAGTTTGCAGTCTCACAGGTTAGTAGCTTTATGCATAGCCCAGGGTCTAAGCATTGGCAGGCTGTCAAGAAAATTTTCCGCTACCTTAGTGGCACTTCACATCTTGGCTTGTTTTATCCCAAGGGGGGATCATTGCAGCCAAACTTACATGCTTTTTCGGACTCAGATTGGGCTGGTTGTTTTGACACGCGAGTGTCCACAAGTGGTTTTTGTTTCATGCTTGGCAGTTCATGTATATCATGGTTGAGCAAGAAGCAACCTACTGTGGCCACTTCGAGTTGTGAGGCTGAGTACAGGAAAGTCTTCACACCTACGGTTGAGTGTGTATGGCTCAGACGCCTTATGGCTGATTTGGGTGTTGGACACGACACTGCCAACACTATCTACACTGACAGGCATTGGCAGTTGCGAGGAACCTAGTTTTTCATGCTCACACAAAGCACATTGAGGTGCATTACCACTATGTCAGGGAGAGGCTCTCAGCAGGAGATATCAGCTTGGCTTATGTGCCAACACAGGAAAACCTTGCAGATCTTTTCACAAAGGCATTGTCTCGTGAGAAGCTTGAAGCTTTCCGCAAAGCTTTGGGCTTACTCCCCTTTGTGGACTGATCTTGTCCTCAGGGCATGGCACTTCCCTTTACTTATGTGCCAGCTCTCGTTCACCGCATCACTCCAGGGGGGATTCGTACCATATACATGTGGTAGTGATGTGTGTGAACACACTAGGACCGCCGGGGCATTTTTTCCCTCTTTAGGAGGTTTTCCCCCCCGTGCATTGTATATACACCCATCACTCTAGGGCTATCTATCTTTTCATTGCACACTAAGTAATACGCTCTCTATTGTGTGCCTTGAGCTTCCTTCATCTTCTCCAAGCTGTGTGTGTTTCCCTGCAACCCTAATTCCAACGAGAGAGAGAGAGAGAGAGAGAGAGAGAGAGAGAGAGAGAGAGAGAGAGAGAGAGAGAGAGAGAGAGAGAGCACTCTACCACTAGCAACTAGACAAACAAAGAAAAAGAATGAGGTGGATCACCAGGACCAGAACCAAGACCTTGACAGGGTAGCTACTGGTGATCACGTTGTTGGGCGCATTTCTGACACCCCGTTTTTGTAAATTTGTACATACGGACATGACGCCCGATGTCAAAAGTGCGTGTGGGATTTCTTTTTGTGGGTTTTTTAGCTTGCTTTAGCAAGCACATGCACATGCACTGCAAGTCGCTAGTCTAGTGACAACTGTCGGGCTACTGTAAGTGCCCGTGAGTGAGTTTTTTGAAGTGAGCCTTGTATATAACTTAAACTCATGTACAAACTAAAAAACGTTCAGACAAAGATCAGAAATTTTCAGGTTTTAGCTCGTTCTGTCTCCTTGGTGCTCTGGGATGCAGTTTTTTGCCCCGACTAGCCTTCTCTACATGTAGTCGTGCTGGGACAGCTCTCTGTTCGCGTCAATTTTGCTCATGGGGGCGTATGGAATCAATTGTAGTCATCTTCAGATTTCTCACCAGTCATTTTTCAAGCTTTCTCTCAAGCTTTAAAGTGCCCCAATTGGAGTTGTGCTCATTAGGTTACGACTAGTTCTCTGCAGGGTTATGGCTATGGCAGCCTAGTGGCAAATTGTGTGTAGAGAGATTCGGAGGGCATGTATCTATGAATTGTGGAATTGATGTTGAAGTTGTGGGTTGTGATGTTTGATTGTGAAAGGAGAGGCTCTTGTCTTCATATGCATTGGTCGGCGTGTGCTGTAAATCCGTGCTTTGACAGGGTTTTGCTCCTATGTGACATAGTCTCTTGGGTGGGCGACGGCTAGTAAATTCCCAAGGGTCTACTCCTATTGGACTTGTGGTGTTTCAAAAGGATTTTGCGAAGCTTTTGGTGTCTTGTAGTTCTCTTTCAACGCTCTTGGGTGACATCGCTATAGAGGTGTTTTAATTTGCTTGTTTCCCAACAGTGTTTTGGTGCCCGCCATCGAGGAATCGCTTCAAGTTACTTTCAGTTTACAGGTTTTGAAGACATGGCGTTTAATTTTCTGGAGTTTAGTGGGAAATCAAATGAAAGTTCTAAAGCTTTCATTGAGAGAATGGAGTTTGCTTGCCTTCTTGCTGACAAGCAAGACCCAGCGTTGGTGCTACGAATCTTCTACTTCTGTTTGAAGGGAGATGCTAGGGAATGGTTGGAAGGCTACGAAAAGGATCTAAAATCAGCCCAACCTCCTCAAGTTATGAATTATGAAATGGTAAGGCATGCTTTTCTTACACACTTTCAACAGGTGGAAGACCCACAAAAGGTATGTCAGTCTATTCAAGGCTTAATACAAGATGAAGGCCAAACCATAGCAGACTTTGTCAAGGCATTCAATGCGTTATGGGCAAAGTGGTGTACATCTTTGGGGGCTGAAATTCCTCCAGCCATGTTGAAGAAGGACAGGTTTGTTGCAAGCTTGAGGAGTAACCTACGCTTGAAGGTAGACATTAAGCAGCCAAGGACCTTTGAGGAGGCAGTTGAAATTGCAAAGAATAAAGAGTGGAATGCAGAGCGTCTTCATCAACTTGGAATCAATGTGGAGCCAAAGCTTGAAGTGAAAGCGGTAGAGCAACCAAGGGTCCTCATCAGGGAGCCAGGTTATGATCAACAAGCTTCTCATGATGTGAATGCCTTTCGCAAGGAGATGCAAGAGGTGGTAGGTCTTATGAAGAATCTTAGTGTGCATATGATGGGAGGTGGAAGAGGTCAGAGTTATGGATATGGACGTGGTTATGGAAGCAATGAGGGTTATATAGGTGGTAGAGGAAGAGGCATGGCTGGAAGAGGGGATATGTTTCAATGCTACAATTGTGGTGAATGGGGTCATAAAAGCCCTCAATGTGACAAGCCAAAGAGAATGGGTGGCGACATGTTTCCTCTTCCTCCACAAATTCCTTCTGGAGCTCAAGATTATGGTATTGAGATTAAAGGGGAAGCAGGACCAAGTGGATTGACAGCAGAAGAGAAGGGAAAAACAAAAGTGGTAAGCATAATCCGTTTGGAGAAGAAAGAGGATGATTTGGGAGCTATGGTCATGCCTGTAGGTAAGAGGGTTACAAGAGATCATGACATGAGTGATGCAAGTCCCAACCATAAAAGAGGGAAATAGGTTGAAACAGGTACAGGTAAAGAGAAGAAGAAGAAAAAGCCTAGGAAACATTAAAATGCATCTGACTTTCCTTTGGGGGAAGGGCAACCAAATTATAGTTTAAGGCCTGATTTGGTGGGTAGAAAGGCTGATGTTACCTTTGGGCAACTCATGGAGATGTGTCCCAAGTTAAAGAGGCAATGGAAGCACGTAGTCAACCCCATGAAGAAGGAGCCTGCAAGGGGGTTAGTGAGAGTCTTGTCTTTGAATGAGATACCTGATATATGTCCTACTATGGATGCATGGCATAAGAGGAAGTGTATTGGAGAGGCTTATATTGATGGAGGTGCACATGTATGTGTTATTACTCAAGCTTGTGTATCAAAGTTGGGACTCAACATGGTGAAGAATTCAGGTTTTCGCATAAAGCTTGCCAACCAATCAAGGGTGAGGTGCTTGGGAGTTGTAAAGGACTTGGAGGTGGATGTATTTGATGTTAAAGTGCCGGTCAATTGCCATGTTATGCCCGCAGGTATTGGTGCTTTTCCTCTCATCCTTGGAAGACCATGGTTACAGGCAACCAAAGCTATATAGGATTGGGGACATGGTACCATCACTCTCTACAATAGAAGGGGTGATAAGAAGAGGTTTGACATGGCTAGCAAGCAATCTTTGGATGCTGAATTTGATGAGAAAAGTGATGAAGAAGAGTACTCAAGTGAAGAAGAAGACAATGGGGATGAGGGCAGTGAAGTGGAAGATAGCAGTGATAGTGATCTGGATGTTTCCTCCTTGTTTCTCGAAGAAGAGCATGATGAGAAACAAAGATTTCTTGGCCTTATGGAGAATGAGGATATCTCTGGTCCTTATGAGCAAATTGAAGAGCTGATGCAACCCAAAGTTCAACCTAATGTCAAACAGGAGCTGATACAAGGTATGTTGTCTTTCGACTTGACTAGTCATGAGAAGGGTGAGTACCTACATATGATACAACAATTTCCCCATTTATTCATCACTTCTTATGAGGAAATTAGAGGCTTTAAGGGAGAGGAAATCCACAGTCCAATCAAGGAAGGAGCTCAGCCCGTACGCCAAAAGCTAAGGAGAATGGGACAGGTACAACTTAATGCTTTAAAGGAAGAGGTAGACAAGCTTCTTGAAGCAGGTTTCATATGTCCTGTGAGCACTGCAGAATGGGTGATTCCTGTTGTTGTCACACCCAAGAAGGATGGAAAGTGGAGGATATGTGTTGATTTTAAGCCTCTAAACGCATCCAGGAAGAGGGATCCATACCCTCTTCCTTTCATAGATGACATACTTGATTCTATTGCAGGGCATGAGAGGTATATCGTATGTGATGGATTCTCTGGATATTTTCAGCTCACCTTGGCTTTGGAAGATCGAAAGAAGACCACATTTATCACGCCATGGGGATGCTTTTGTTATTGTGTGCTTCCTTTTGGTCTTATGAATGGCTGTGCATGGTATCAAAAGCGCGTCAACAAGGTGTTCTCTCCCTTTCTTGGCAAGTTTGTGAAGGATCTTATTGATGACTTTTGTGTTTATAGCTCTAGAAAGGATCATTGTGCAAAGCTTGGGATGGAATTGAAGCAATATGATGAAAGTGGAGGTCAACTCAACCCAAAGAAATGTCATCTTGCTCAACCAAGAGTGAAGTTTTTGGGGCATATGATCTCAGAGAATGGGATTGAAGCGGATCCTGACAAAGTGAAGGCTTTGGTGCTCCTCCCATCACCTAATGATACAAAGCAGCTTTCTACTTTTATTCAAAAGGTGAAGTATATGGCAAGGTTCATTCCTTTGTCCTCTCAACTTCTTTATCCTCTACAACAAGTAGCAAGGTTGGATCCTCTACAATGGACAAATGAATGTGAAGAGGTTTTTCAAGGTATCAAAGAGGTTCTTGGTTCTCTTCCTGATATGCAATCTCCTAATTGGGATAAGGAGTTTTATGTGAATCCATCAGTAGGTGAGGATGCTATTGGAGCTATGCTTCTTCAACGAGGTAACAATTCCCACTACATGAAGCCTATCTATTGTGCTAGCAGGGTGAAGCTAGAGGTGGAGAGAGGCTATACTGAGGTGGAGCTCATTATGGTGAGTGTGATTTATGCATGTAGAAGGTTTAGGCAATACCTTCTCCCTAAACCATTCACATTCCTCACTAGCTACACTCTTCTACCTCAATTGGTGAATAGCCCTACTTTGTCAAAGAGGCTCATGAAGTGGATTGTGGAGCTACAGGAATTCCAATTCTCTTTTCTTGTTGAGGAGAGTACAAGGGCTACATTGGCTGATTTGCTTACCTATAAGGAAAGCCCTCTTCTTCTTAAGGAGGATGCAGTGAAGAAGCAACACATGGAAGCTCCTGACATAGACAATGCCTATCTATTGTTTTTTGATGGCTCTTACAGGAAAGCGCATGGTGAAGCTTCAGGAGGTGTGGTAGTTTATGATCCTCAAGGTGCTTTTGTAACTAAAAGGAGTTTGAAGCTTACAGCACAAAGCAACAATGAAGCTGAGTATGCTACTTTGGAGAAAGGTCTCAACCTTTGCCTTGAGCTTGGCATCCGTCGTGTGAGGGTAAGAGGTGATGCTCTTTTGGTGGTGAAGCAAGTACTTGGGGCATGGCAAAGTAACAATCCAAGGCTGAAAAATATGTCTTTTCAAGTGAAGAATCTGCTTAAGCATTTTGAAGCTTGGAGTTTAAGGCATGTGGACAGGTCTCAAAATGAAGAAGCACATGGTGCAGCGCAAGCTTCAATTGGGCAATTGTATGTGATAAGGGTTGATTCTCATCTCTATTTGGGAAGGGAAGCTTTACAGAGGAGGAAGAGTTTCTACAAACAGGTATGCTTCCATCAGAGTTGGAAAAGCCAAAAAAGTACGCCTTCCTACGTCGTGCCAAAAGGTATGTTCTACTTGGTGATGCCTTGTATATGAAGGGGGATGATCTTGTGATGAGAAAAGTGCCTTGGAAAGAGGAAATTTACAAAATTTTAGAGGAGAATCATGAGGGTTCTTGTGGTGGTCACTTTGCTGCAAAGATCACTTTGCATAAAGTCTTGTAGGAGGGTTATGTGTGGCCAAGTGTTCAACGTGATGTTCATCATTGGTGCAAGTCTTGTAAAGAGTGTTAAAGCATGGAAAATAGGGTTATCAAATCAGAAATTAGAGGCACCATTGTGGCTTATGATGTGTTTGAGAAGTGGGATATTGATGCAATAGGTCCTCTACCTATGACAGCTAGAGGCAAATGTTACATACTTACTGCTGTTGACTATCTATCCAGGTGGGCCGAAGCCAAAGCTGTTAAGCACATCACGAGTAAAGATGTTTCCTTATTTATATATGAAGATATTTGCTGCAAATTTGGCATGCCATTGGAGTTACTTTCTGACAAGGGTCCAGGTTTCAGGGGAGAGTTGGTGGATTATCTATGTGAGAAGCTTCATGTGCATCGCAGGTTTACTACTCCATATTATCCCCAATGCAATGGCATGAATGAAAGATTTAATGGAGAGCTCATAAGGATGCTTACAAAGATGACAAGAAACAATGTGAAGACTTGGGATTTAGAGCTACCTTGTGCTCTATGGGCTTATAAGACTGCCATCAAATCAGGTACTGGTTTTTCTCCCTTCCATCTAGTTTTTGGCAAAGAGGCTTTACTTCCTATTGAGGTGGAGATACCATCCTTGAAGATGATGCTAAAGCTTGAAGAAGAGCCCAAGGATGCATTCAAGGAAAGACTTTTATATTTGCAATGTGTACAATTGGATAGGGTGTTAGCTTTTGAGCATTATGAGCAGGTCTTGAAGAAGAGTCAAGCAAAGGCAAATGAGAAGGTAAAGAACAAGGACATCAAGAAGGGTGACATGGTGCTTCGTTACAATAGTAAGCTTGATATAACTTTTCAAAATAAATTTCAAATCAAGTGGCAAGGTCCTTTCTTGGTCTTAAACAGGTTTTCGAATGGCACATATCAGCTTGTTGACTTGGATGGTACCCCGCATAAAGAACGTGTGAATGGCTACAGGTTGAAGAAGTACATTGCAAGGTTGATGACTGTGATTGAGGATGAGCCTTCTTTTGAAGAATTTTCTGATCATGTGGTTAATGATGAAGATGAGTTGAAGACTCCCTCATGTGGTTAATGATGAAGATGAGTTGAAGACTCCTTCATGTGGTTTACATGATCTCTTTTGTGCTGCTGATCATGAATGATCTAGTAGCTTGGGGTGTGGCAAACTATGTTGGGCGTATTTCTGACACCCCGTTTTTTGTAAATTTGTACATATGGACATGAAGTCCGATGTAAAAAGGGCGTGTGGGCTTTATTTTTGTGGGTTTTTTAGCTTGCTTTAGCAAGCACATGTACATGCAATGCAAGTCGCTAGTCTAGTGACAACTGTCGGGCTACTGTAAGTGCCCGTGAGTGAGTTTTTTAAAGTGAGCCTTGTATATAACTTAAACTCATGTACAAACTAAAAAAAGTTCATCCAAAGATCAGAAATTTGCAGGTTTTAGCTTGTTCTCTCTCCTTGGTGCTCTTGGATGCAGTTTTTTGCCTCGACTAGCCTTCTCTACATGTAGTCGTGCTTGGACAGCTCTCTGTTCGCGTCAATTTTTCTCATGGGGGCGTATGGAATCAATTTTAGTCATCTCCAGATTTCTCGCCAGTCATTTTTCAAGCTTTCTCTCAAGCTTTAAAGTGCCCCAATTGGAGTTGTGCTCATCAGGTTACGACTAGTTCTCTGCAGGGTTATGGCTATGGCAGCCTAATGGCAAATTGTGTGTAGACAGATTCGGAGGGCATGTATCTATGAATTGTGGAATTGATGTTGAAGTTGTGGGTTTGTGATGTTTGATTGTGAAAGGAAAAGCTCTTGTCTTCATATGCATTGGTCGGCGTGTGCTGTAAATCCGTGCTTTGACAGGGTTTTGCTCCTATGTGACATAGTCTCTTGGGTGGGCGACGGCTAGTAAATTCCCAAGGGTCTACTCCTATTGGACTTGTGGTGTTTCAAAAGGATTTTGCGAAGCTTTTGGTGTCTTGTAGTTCTCTTTCAACGCTCTTGGGTGACATCGCTATAGAGGTGTTTCAATTTGCTTGTTTCCCAACAACGTATAGGTACAATAGGCCAAGCGATGGTGCTGCAACATTTAGCAGTAGTAACTTGGTTGTGAAGTAGAGTTGAATAGGGGACATGCACTGCTTACTAGTGACGAGCGCTTGGTAGTAGCAAATGGGTGCTCAAGGCAATGGGTGTACATGGGTTTGCTCAAGCCACTAGTGTTGGGACTGTTAGCGAGAGGGAAAAGAGCCCCATCCATGACTCGAGAGACTCTATGTGTGTGTGTGTGTGTGTGTGTGTGTGAGAGAGAGAGAGAGAGAGAGAGAGAGAGAGAGAGAGAGAGAGAGAGAGCATTCACCAATCCAAACATGGGGGAAACATTCTTCTCTATGCACTATCCCATCGTCCCATCATCAACGATGGCACTTTCCTGTACATAAGAGCACAATGGGGGCCAATGTGCCGAGAGATATCTATCTGGATGTTATGGTGGTGATGCAACAATTGAAGTAAACTGTCAAAATGGGTCCTCTTCATGCAATGGAAAATACGAAAAGACCATAATTGCGGATACAAAGATGTAGCATCCTAGCATTTGGGCTTCTTCTATAGCTAGCGGTGTTGTTTTATCTTTTGAGAGCCACTACCTTCGACTACTTCAACTGCACATATTTGGAGAAGTTGTAGATATTTTACATCTATCTCAAGGCATGTGTGTGTGTGTGTGTGTGTGAGAGAGAGAGAGAGAGAGAGAGAGAGAGAGAGAGAGAGAGAGAGAGAGAGAGAGAGAGAGAGAGAGAGACATAATCTTTAACAACATAGGAACAAGCCACAAGAACATTGAAAATCTAGCGAGAAAGTCTTGAACTCAAGACTTGGTGTGTGTGTGTGTGTGAGAGAGAGAGAGAGAGAGAGAGAGAGAGAGTAGAGCATGCTTATGGCATCATTTTGAGGCATACAAAATATATTGAGCAACAAGTCAATCTGGAATTGATATATATATATATATATATATATATATATATATATATATATATATATATATATATATATATATATATATATATATAGAGAGAGAGAGAGAGAGAGAGAGAGAGAGAGAGAGAGAGAGAGTTCCCTTGGCAACCTGGTAGCCCTTCAAAAGTAACCCCGTAGCGGCACCAACCAAAACATGTCTTGCTTCAACCAATAGAGGGGTCATTAAAAGCATGTTTATTGGAAAGTCATGGTTTTGATAGCATGGTGCAACAAAAGTAAGCTGATAGAAATCTGGTACATCGTCATTGGTTGATGAGCAGGGAGATATGGGCAATTTGAATTTATTAGAAGTTGTGTGAAGGATGAGCCGCTCGCAACCGTTTGGCTAAAAACACTCCATGTGCTGAGAGAGAGAGAGAGAGAGAGAGAGAGAGAGAGAGAGAGAGAGAGAGAGAGAGAGTCACAATGTCGTGAGGAATCTCATTTTATATGAAAGCATTAAAATTGTTTCTGGCTTTTTAAAAGAAGCCTTAGAGCCTAGAGGAGAGTTGAGTTAGGCATACTTTCAATGTTTTCAAGGATGATTTAGATTTACTTTAAATAAAATTTTAGTTTAAGAATATCAAATGGATCTTTTTATTTCATCTTTCATTTCACATCCTTAAATGTCTTGACTTTTCTTGCATTATGTTGTTTTAGAATGCTAGAGTGAAGCTTCACCTTCCACAATTCTAGTAAATTGTGTGTGTAAATATATATATATTGTTTTAGAATGCTAAAGTGAAGCTTCACCTTCCACAATTCTAGTAAATTGTGTGTGTGTGTAAATATATATATATATTTTAAGGAGTTCTTTTAATTACACCTCTCATTTCACAACCTCACATGGCTTGACTTTTCTTGCATTCTATAGCTTAATTCTAATCAGTGTTTGGGAAACTCTCTTCTATTCAGCAGCTGCTGCCGATCGATTTTTCTCCTCAGATTAAACAAGCAAACCAAAAATACTAGCAAAAAATTTGACTTTTCTTGCATTCGATAGCTTAATTCTAATCAGTGTTTGGGAAACTCTCTTCTATTAAGCAGCTGTCGACCGAGTTTTCTCCTCAGAAACAAGGAAACCAAAAATACTAGAAGAAAATTTGAAATTTGCAAGATTTTTGAACTTTTTCACATATTTCATCTGTTTTTGTTCCCTTTCCCATGGTTTGCAATTGGCTAGTCTTGATTTCAATATGCTCAAGGCTAAGGTGAGGCTATCCTTTTTCAAACATTGATTCTATACTTAAACTCAACCTAATGATTTTATCACTTTTTATTGTTTTAGAAAGAGACTGTGACCCTCACTCATTTGTTTTAGCTTGTCAATGGGTCCCTTCATTGAGAGTCCCTTTTTTTTTTTGGTAAAACTCACAATTGTGAGTGATTGTATTAGAATTCCATTAAGAAATTTAGGCTCATGTTAAGCTTTGAGTGATAGATAGTTACTTCAAAACCTAGCTGAAGTGAACTATTAACTAACCTTTACATAGGACGGCTCGATCGGATGGCAAGAGTCGCCCTAATCTACTCATCCGAGCTTTGTCCTTTTCCTATTGCAAATATTATTTTCTTACTTTCCTGTACTATCTCTGAGAAGCTAGCCACAAATAGGTTACTGTAAAAAATTCGGCAGTTCCTAGCCTTCCAAAGATTACAAAAGAAACAATATTTGGAAATTTGAGTACATAACAGAAGTGCAATTTTGAAAATTCTTCCCACCAAGGCACAAATCCTTCATAAACAATCCTATCTTCCACGTTCTTTGCATCCATTTGCAAACCTTCCCTGCCAAGACTCTAATAGCTGGACATTCTATGAACAAGTGTTGCGAGGTCTTCGCTATCCGAACTGCACCCTGAACATCTATCATACATGATACCACGTGCCTGAATCTTAACACCTGTCGGAAGAGGCCCACACAACACCTTCCACAGAAAAACCTTCATGAATTGTCTTTGGATTCAAAATGTTCTTCGTGACTTCAAGCCATTGAGCTTCCAACCATTGCAACTTCCACTTTTTGTTCAAGGTGCCGAACCAATCAACCTCGTACACTAACGCTTGGTAAATACCCTTGGTTTGAGGTTTAAAAAAAAGGAAATTCTTGGGCCATTTCCAAGATTTCCACTCGAAAGAAGAATCCCAGACCGGCATCAAAATATTACCTAGGCCTTCTATAACTTTGTTGACAAGTAGCTTCTCAGTGCCATCAAGTTGAAATTGGCAACTTAGTTGGTCATAGGATTTCCAACCCTTATTGTTACCATCGGAGAAGTTGATTACCCGTTGGAGTCCTTTATTGTTCACCCTATTTGCAATTTCTCTCCAATAAGCGTTCAAGATTTGAGATCTGTATGCCAGATTTTGACATCTAAGTTGTCATTGATCTTTGGAAAGACATCTTGCAAAATGAGGTCTACTTGATTGAAGGCAAAGAGTATGTTCCATCTTACTAAATTTGCTAAAAAATTTAGTGAGAAAGGGAAGATCACAAAGAAGTTTGGAAAATTTAAGAACATTGCTTTTGGGACTATTGCTTGCATTTGCAAAATATTCTGAGGTTGCCAAGAACTTTGTTGACACAGAAGGATAACCTAAAGAAGAGTTCTTGTTGGCACTTGATTTGCAAACAAATATTAAGTTTGTTGTAGCCTCCAATTCTCTAGCTATGATTTTGTTGAAGAGGAGAAACCTACCCTCAAGGATGAGGATCTTGAAGTCAAGCTAGTAGATCTTGGGATATATGCATTTGGAAGAGACATCTAATTGCAAGTGAAAGAGGGTGATGGTGATCTCAGTGAGAGAGTTGGATCATGCAATCTAGAGAGTAAAATAGTAGATGTCGAAGGTGATGAATTGCAGAAGCTAAATTTATTTCATTTGATTAGTTGTTGCTTAAAACCATTAGTTTACTGGATTGGTTATGCTCTTGGTTTCAATGCCTCTAGATTAAGATACTTCTCTACTATTCTAACTATGCTATTGTAGCCAAAGAGAAGGATGCTAAGCATCTTGGTGGGTAAAATAGTATAAAATTATCTAGGTATAGAGGAGAAGTGCTAGTAGAAAGTGATGTAAAGAGAATAAAAATATGATCTTCCATTGCAAGGAAAAAAACTTGTACATTGTCATTCTTTGAGCATCCTTTTTGGGAAATTTCATCTTAAGTTATGGTCAAGTGTTAGTTCACTTGCACTAGCCACGTCATTTCTATGTAAGTAGCCATGTCTCGTACACATTGTACTAGTTTTTCTAGTTCATAATCAACGTCTATTTGTTTTACACATTTTACATTGTGCAATTGGTATCTCTATTTTGTCATCATGAAATCTATTCTTTTTATGCCCCCTAACCCTAACAACTAATATTAGAGCTTGCTAGTGATAAGCACCTTTCTAATCACATTAGATCCATGAGGTTTCTTTACTCTTTAATGAATTCATTGATTTTTTGTGTGTGGGCAAGTTCATGGTAAAACTCCATTGAGCAGTTACGCTCCATAGCTAAGTCAAGTTTGATTAAGAGTTGTAGGTTCTTTGCATTGCAATTAGGTCTTACATTATGCAATCCCTTTAAAGCTAGATTGATTGGGTATCTCCCCTGATTGCCAATCAAATTGAAATTCAATTCTTTCTCCATTTGAGTTTGCATGGTGTTGATCTTTGCACAACTGTTTCCTCCAATTAAATACACTTGATTACTCTATTGATTGCATTATCCATGTGTGTGGAAAGATCTCATTGTGATCCCTCATTAGAGCCCCTAAGCTTTTCAAATTGAGCTGAGGAGCCCCTAATCACCCTTGCTTGATTTTAATCTATATTTAGGTGTGTTTACTCCTTAGTGTGCACATGTGGGATTCACTACCAAGAAAAAAATGTAATTCCCTATTTTAGCTTCCCCCTCATGTGGAGCTTCTTGGGCCACTTGGCTAGGGAGCTTGACTATTACTAGCTTGCGTGTGTGGTCATGGGTTTGAAAAGTCTATTTTGGGCTTGGGATCATGGGTGGACACTAACATTCCACCCTATGAGGCAGCATGGGTCCACAAGAGGTGTATCACATGCGACACCCAAATCCCTTTCCTTACACCCAAGTGTGAGGGCACCAAGAACTCCAACTTTTGGCATTTTCAAATTTTCCAGAGAGCAATCCTACTGGTAATCTAACTCCCATTGGTTTCCAAACACTTTAGGGTCATTTCCCACAATGCCCAATGCCACAAATGCTAGGAAATATGACGTAGCTAAGTAGATAATTGAGTAGATTACTTAATGAAGAGAGATAATTTTCACACACAAGAGATTATAAAGTAGAGAGAGAGAGAGAGAGAGAGAGAGAGAGAGAGTACACACAATATACGTGGTTCACCCAATGTGGGCTACGTGCACGAGAAAGCAGCCACTCAATGGCTTTAATACTTCAAAACAAGAAGTAGGTTACAAAGGGATTATACCCTTTTTGAGCTCCCGCCTTCCTTCATTCTCACCACGTCACACCCACCTTGTTGCATCCACTTCACACTGTGAAATGTGTGCAGAAATGGCCTCCTTTTATAGGCCAAAAGGGCTACCCTCTCTCATGAGAGGCAACCATGTGTAGCCGCCCTTGTGTAGATAAGTCCAAATCGGACCCTCCAATCCACCCATGTGTGGCTGCCCTTGAGAAGACAAGTCGCCCTTGTGTAGATAAGTCCAAATCGGACCCTCCAATCCAACCATGTGTAGTCGTCCTTGTGTAGATAAGTCCAAATCGGACCCTCCAATCCGCCCATGTGTGGCTGCCCTTGAGAAGACAAGTCCGCTTTTGAATTAAACCACCGGCTATTGAATTCGGCCATCGGCCACCGGTCATTGACTTCCGACAACCGGCCAACCGGCCAACCGACTGATCGTTTTTCGACCACTTTTCGACCACTTTTCGATCGTCGTTCGGCCATAATATTCCGACAAAAAGGAATATTCCGGCGATGCAAACTTTGGTTTCTGGTGAGTGATTTAGGTTTCTGGTGATGTGATTTTTTTTCACGCACGATGGCTTCTCCTCATAATGGGGGCCTTACAAATGTGCATTTTTACCACAAAAAATTACAAGAGGTAAATCAGGCTCCATACTTACCAATCTCCCACTTGGAGACTGAATGCCGATTGAAGATGAGCAAAAGCTCAACTTCTCCTTGTTAACCACCTTTGTAAACATGTCTGCACCTTTCCTAGCTTTAGCTGTCTCTCTTCCAAAAGAGTGCATGTGAAGTGATATCTCACCTCAATGTGCTTTGTCCTTGAATGAAAGACCGAGTTTTTTGCAAGATGGATAGCGCTTTGGATATCACTATACAAGACACAATTGTCTTGTTTGAATCCAAGCTCTTCTAAGAATCTGTGAAACAGAATTTCTTTGCTTGCCTCCGTCATTGCTACATACTCTGCTTCCGATGTAGAAAGTGAGACCGGTTTCCATAGCTTTGAAGCCCAGCTAACTGCTGTGCCTCCAATCGTGAAGACATAACCAGTAGTGCTCCTTTGAGTATGTTAACCCTCACGGCACACGGACACCCTATGATCTATAAACGTTGTATTATTTAGAGTCAGGTACCGGGCTTGTCAGACCAATAGGAACAGGGTAAGGGTGATCGCCGATGAGGGGCGCACTCTAACTGGGACATTCAAGGGATTAGTTGGCTAAGCATGGGCGCCCAAGTGTGAATGGGGTGAGCTCATATAAAAGCCAACTAAACCTAAAATTCACTCATTCTCTCATTTGTGCAATAGAAGAGTGCTCTTGCTTCATCACCATCTCCATCTTCTTCTTCTTCACCTCCTCGTGTGTGTGTGTGTGTGTGTGTGTGTGTGTGTGTGTGTGTGTGAGAGAGAGAGAGAGAGAGAGAGAGAGAGAGAGAGAGAGAGAGAGAGAGAGAGAGGGAGAGTGTATGTGCGATCGAGCATTACGAAGGCACGGCGGCGGCGAGGCGGTTGAGCGCGGCGTAGCTGCGTCTCCCTCTTCTTCGCGGCGAGGAATCCACCACGAAGGCGAGCGTAGAGCGGTGAGTGACACACCCTTTGCTCTCTTGAGCTTGCTAGTTTAGGCTTGTTGTGTGCTTGGAGCCATTTGTGGCTCGCACACGGTGTATTGGCAAGTCCCTTGCTTCGACAGTGCGGCAAGGAGCGCACATTTTTGGCGCCGCTGCCGGGGAAATGCCCTACACTAAGCTCGGTTAGCACTTTACGCTTTCTTGTGGTGCAATTTCTATCATAGGAAAGGCAGGGAATGAGTGTGTGTAGTTGTGTGGAGATTTTTGTTTTTTGCATTTTCTGCGTTTTCTGGTTTGCACTGCATAGTTAGCGTTTCTTGCGTTTCTGCGTTTTCTGCATTTGCTGGTTTGCACTGCACAGTTCTGTCAAGTTTCAATTTTTTGCATTTTCTGTGTTTTCTGGTTTGTGCACAGTTAGACACACAGTTAGTTAATTAAGTAGGCTAGTAATTAGGTGAGACAAAAAGTAGGTAGGTGAGGTCAACGCGCACCAAAACGCGTACCAAAAAAAAAAAAACGTGAGTGAGGGGGAGGTTAAATTTTCGAAAATAAAAAACGTGAGTTTTAAAACGAACTGGTTGGTTTGCATAAAAATTAGATCGAGATCATTTCCCCAAGCCCAAGCCCAAGCCCAAGCCCAAGCCCAGGCCCAGGCCCAGGCCTCAGTCCTCAGTCTTATGATATATACTAGACTCACTCTTATATATATACCCTACCTCCTCAAGAGGGAATGAGAGCATGTGGGACAAGTCCTCCACTCTCCTCCCTTCTCTTCCCACTTGCACCCTTAGACTTGCTATTTGGAGCCTAGTTCCCCAGCTAGGAAAAGACTGTTTCGGGCTTTTCTGGAGCAAAATAGAACCAAACGGTGGGTTGTAAAGCACAGCGCGTCCCTCCTAGCGATACGCTCGTTTCGAGCTATCACACGGCCCATTCCACGATACGCTCTAAAAAATCTAGCAAAAAAACAAACAAAAAACACGCAAAAAACTAGTCACAAGGCCTCCTAGAGCAGCTTTTTGACACCTTAGGGTATCAAAAGCACATGCACTTACGCTCTGGGCGGGTGCTAGAACACGAGCATATTGAGGGTGCCTCTGTTCATACGGACACCCATTACCCATCCACGATAGGCTCTAGACCCTCAGCGGGGACACAAGGTAGCACCACTCAAGACCCTAAAATAGCCGCTAGTGATTCCTCCTCCGACTCATAAATCATGGAAGCATACCCTACCCAAAACACTGAGAGAGAAGGCCATGCACCTCCCGAAGCTCCACAGCTTGGTACTAGTATGTTTAGCCGTTTCATGGAAACATTAGGTAGAGCTACTCGCTCGGAACCTGATGCAAATGAAGCACACGAAGGGGGTGGGGAAGTGGAATCTCCTTTCACATCGCACGTGGACCCCACACCCCCAAAGAGTGTCCATGTGGATATCCTGCCAACTTCTTACCAAGAAGGCCCTGTTGAGCTACCTCCTTTAGAAGTTCCCTCTAGAGTACCGTTGGTGACAAGTAAAACCACGGGGAGCAACATTGCTTCTACCTCACAAGAAACCGTTAACACGTCGACTCTAGAAGGATTGTTCATTAATGATCATTGGACATACGACCTCCACACTGAGGTGTTGACGGACCTACACTCTGGCCACGCCTACCATGTAGGATGGATAGAGATTGTACAATCCACCTCTAGTGCCACGAGCATCGAAGATCAACAGAAAATGATCTGTAATGTTATCCATGGCATTATTCAATCGGAAAGGAAAAACCGAGGGGTAAATATACTCTCAACTGGCCCCATGAGGTTTCTGGATACGAGCAAGGCTCAACAGCCTACTCTATCACAAATGGAGACTCCTCTAATGAGTCCCATGGACCCATCTTACGTCATTTTACCTGGGGTCTCTATGCAATCTGAGCCTTCGAGCGACAAATTTAGCTTCCCTAACTTGGCTCAACCCTCTATTAAGAAAAACACAGTGCTCACTCCAGGGATAAGCCTGACAGAGAATGTACCGATGACATCTACGGTTAGCGCAGTGCCACTACCTAGTGTCGTAGTACCTAATATGGGGCCTCGGCCGTATGTGCCTCTAGCCCCTTATGCACACATGGCCCCCACACCTCCAATTGTACCACTTGTTCATGCTCCTCAAGTGCCGCTCCCTAGCCCTTATCCGAGTGGACTTATGCCCGGTTATGTTCCATATCCTGCATCATCCACACATATGCCAAGACCGGTACCCGTCCCTCTCCCACATATGATTCCAAGAGTACCTCCACCGGCCTTGCCTCCTCACATAGGTGACTTGGCAGTGTTTGCTCAAACCATAGGTCGATCTATCGCGGAAAATATGCGTCATGCATCTGATAGAGAGCCTAGAAGTAAGGCAGTACAAATTGCCAAACTCACGCAAAAATTCAATGGGGACGAAGATGCTAGAAAACACATTGAAGTTTTTGAACAAGTATGTGATTCCTTAGGGGAACGCAACGAACTATATAAGTGCAATGCCTTAAGCTTGACATTAAGTGGGAAGGCTGGAGATTGGTATAGAACCCTAAGGGTGGAGGAGAAAACAATCTACCCTACCCTTCGAAGGTTGTTTCTAAAGGAGTACATACGAGAAGGTGTGCTTTGGGGTGTAGCATCTCAGCTACAGAAGGCCGAACGTAAGGAAGGAGAGTCAGTAAGGGACTTCATTAGTTGCCTAAAGCACTTAAACTCTCGCTGCCCTGTAAATGAGCGCTTCAACAATAACCAACTGCTCGATCGATTCATTCGAGGGTTGAGGAATGAAGGAATCTATAATGGACTAGTGATTAGAGGTATCACAACCTGGGCCTGACTCGAAATAGTTTGCGCAACCAAATAGGCCTGACTCGATTATGATTGATGAGGAAAATCATGTGCAATCACTTGACTTAGATGGACACGAGTCTGTGATCGAGGTACCCATTAACGAATTAGGGCAGTATTTTGAAGGCGACGAGTCTAATGCGACCCTACCCATCACTACCAAGGGATTAACTATAAAGGGAATTCTTGATGGTGGTGCAAGAGTTAGCATCATTACAAAAGATTGTTGGGAATCCATGGGAAAACCCCGCCTCAGTGTTACTAACATTGTGGTAAAGATGGCAAATGGTACCATAGCCAAACCTATGGGGATGCTCAAGGATCTTAAGATCAAAGTTCTAGGACACAAGGTATGACATACGTTCATTGTAATGGATTTCTCTAAACACCTTATGTCATATGAAATGATTTTAGGACGACCATTCATGAGGGAAGCACAAATGGTTCATGATTGGTCTAAAAATCATGTCTATTTGCAATTCCAAGACTCTGTCCTTAGAGTGGATTTGGTGACTGGTAAGGTACACCCCTTAGGGAGTTAAACCATTATTGATCATCGCTCTGACACCATAGTTCACTCGGCCCCACTACAATATTGTTACACTTGTAAGAAGGATATATACATTGGCCAAGATTCTCCTTATATGGATATCCTACCTGGGATGACTGAGTCGGACAATGTGGATTGGGTCCACCTAGCAGCAACCATAGACACTTGCGGAAATAGGGGGACGACCTGGGTAACACCTGAGGGGGATGAAATGCCTATACCCTTAAATATGCTACAAGCAATGCATATCGCTTCCGACAAGACTCATCCTAATGTAACGAAGAAAACATACAAGTGGGTCCCTAAAGATTCTTTAGTGACCATAACTAGTGCTAAGAAACAGAAGCCTTGTAAGAAACGTACCACTCGCTCCAAGAAAAGTAAGAAAATGTTGCGATGGATCCCTAAACGACTATTGGAAGCCCAAGGCTACTATCAAGGAAATGATCAAATCTGGGTGCCAAAACATAGATTGTGCTCTTACCTATCACCTGACCCAAGTGAGCCCAATCCCGTAGCTCCAAAACGAATCAATGATCGTGGAAAGAAAAAAATCACAGAATGCTACACACCCGCTCCCGAGCTAGTTTGGGTACCAAAGAAAGAACGATTTGTTCCACCTAGCTCAGGAAGGGGGGAGTCCCATGAAGCTTCTAGATCCTCATGTAATACATCCATAGAGGTAAAAGCTTCTACACAGCCTCCATCTATAGTAGTGGACCTCCATGAAGCTACAAAAGAATCCACACCTCCCAGTGTTCAAGAATCACCTGATGAACCACTTCAAGTTCGATCCTGGGAGAGTACCTTACCACCCTTGCAACTTGACGAGGCACCTAGGGTAATAGAAAACTACTCGCAAAAATCCTCACCTATTACCAACTGGAACAATTGCTTTCAAAGGGTGACAAGCTCATTTCAAACGGTATGATCTACCCAAGGAAGGGGGGAGTGTTTGTGGACATCCATTCTTCACTTGCTTCCCTCTCAACCTTTCTCCCTGACCTCTATATCTCCCAATCTTAGGGAATGTACATATAAAGCTTTATACTCACAAAAAAAAATAAAAAAAATAAAGAGCAAGAGCAATTAGCAAACGAGTATGCACATTAAAAGTCAAAACATTGACTCAGACCTACACATGTCACATCTGGCACAGTGAAACAGAAACCTATGCCATAAAACACCTTTGATCCTCATCACTTGAGTGATGGAGGGTAGGTAAGATTAGTGCGATAGGAGTGTTTTTCTTTTAGAGTTGAGTGATTAGCAAAGTTCTCTTTTTCCACTAATGTGCCTCCTGGAGGTATTCCTTTTGTTTCCTAGTGTGTACAGGAGCGTGTTGCTATTGGTAGGATTTGGACCTTCATGGAACCTTTCTCTCGTTCACACTTCAAATCAAGCACGACCATCAACACAAACAGGTGTTTTATGTCCATTAGCATTGCCCTTATCTTTTTGCATCCATGTTTGTCTGCTTTGATTGTGATTGGTAGCATAATATTCAGCCCATTGGCTTAGTATCAAACATTTAATTCAATGTAATGTTTTGTCATAATCACTTGTTTAGGTTTAAAAATCAAGCAGTCCGACTAAGCTATTTTGACCAAGTTAGGTGTTAGAGATCTTCTCTTAATACCATGGTGAATGCCTTCCTAATAAACAATGGTTACTTAGGTTCTTAATCCGATTTAGGCAGCATTGTGTGAAATGTACTAGGGCTTTCTAGTGGGCTTAACCCTAGTGACCTTTAGCTTAAGTATTATAAAGGGAGTTTACTAATGTGATGAGCCTGGGGAGGGTAACAATGTTATATGACCCCCCAAAGTTACAAAATTAAAATGCTGAAAATGAACAAACAAAAAATAAAAGTGCCACAATGTAAAATTTTAATCTGGAAGAGAAATCCCTGCTTAAATTGGTACTTCCCTCACATGTATTGCCTATGGTACTTGAGCCCTAGAGGTTCCCAGTGTGGGCGCTTTTCCTTGAAAAGCAAAAAACCCAAGGCATACAAAATAAGCACACACATCATAATTGAATCAATGGAAAAGACTTTGGGGGGTCAACGAAAAAGTAATCAGTCAGGCGATGATTTCATGAGAAATTCCTTTTATGGTAGCTTAACTACAAGGTCTTCTAGATATAGCCTCTAGTCAGCCCTCGAACATGAATACTTGGCTCTCGCGATTAAACAACTTAATTGACCACAGAAAATTAAGAAGCTTACCCATGGTATTAATATTCAATCTCTAGTGTCTTTCGACCGTCAAATTAGCGACCCCAGACTTGTTTAATATTCTACCTTTACATCTGTTTATGCATTTGATTACATTGCAATTTAATGTTCATTGCTAACAAATTGTTTGAAATTCTTTTACCAATCAATTTGTCTGTCTAAAATTGCATGTGATTTTTAATTGTATATGAGAATGCAATTACTGTGG
This sequence comes from Adiantum capillus-veneris, assembly GCF_014529385.1. Lineage (NCBI taxonomy): Eukaryota > Viridiplantae > Streptophyta > Polypodiopsida > Polypodiales > Pteridaceae > Adiantum > Adiantum capillus-veneris. Next base: position 130,884,027 of record NC_140959.1, read on the forward strand.
CAATGTTGTTTGATTTTGCAGTGATTGAAGAAGGCTACGCACATCCATATCTACTGCTCTCCTATCTCGACGAACGAGCTTCAACAAGATAGCTTCCGAAGACGGAATCTACATCAGGAAGGGGGGCATGTTAACCCTCACGGCACACGGACACCCTATGATCTATAAACGTTGTATTATTTAGAGTCAGGTACCGGGCTTGTCGGACCAATAGGAACAGGGTAAGGATGATCGCTGATGAGAGGCGCACTCTAACTGGGACATTCAAGGGATTAGTTGGCTAAGCATGGGCACCCAAGTGTGAATGGGGTGAGCTCATATAGAAGCCAACTAAACCTAAAATTCACTCATTCTCTCATTTGTCCAATAGAAGAGTGCTCTTGCTCCATCTCCATCTCCATCTTCTTCTTCTTCACCTCCTCGTGTGTGTGTGTGTGTGTGTGTGTGTGTGTGTGTGTGTGTGTGAGAGAGAGAGAGAGAGAGAGAGAGAGAGAGAGAGAGAGAGAGAGAGAGAGAGAGAGGGAGAGTGTGTGTGCGATCGAGCATTACGAAGGCACGGCGGCGGCGAGGCGGTTGAGCGCGGCGTAGCGGCGTCTCCCTCTTCTTCGGGACGAGGAATTCACCACGAAGGCGAGCGTAGAGCGGTGAGTGACACACCCTTTGCTCTCTTGAGCTTCCTAGTTTAGGCTTGTTGTGTGCTTGGAGCCATTTGTGGCTCGCACACGGTGTATTGCAAGTCCCTTGCTTCGACAGTGCGGCAAGGAGCGCACAGAGTATCTTTGTAACATGCCATATCTGCATCAACATAACCTTCTAGAAAAATATCAGTTCCTTCAAAATACAAATCATTTGTTGTTGTCCCTGTTAGATACCTAAGTATCCACTTCACAGCTTGCTAGTGCTCTTTACCTGGTGAGTAGCGTTAAATGGTAACCTTGCATTTGCACTACATTTCTACTCAAATGTATACATTTTTTATCAAAGTTTTAACCTAGTGTTCATTCTCTCTTTCCGTAATAGCCTTTTTCCATACAAACACCTTACCCTTCTTAGATCTTTATGCATTTACATTATATTTCTCTCTTCATGCTAAATGTAAATAGTAAACTTAATTCTACTCTCCTAGTTTTTTTACTGCATATTATTTTAACTAATTACCTTTACTAATTTAAATAGCTATCTATATTCCATAATTTGTAAATAAATAATTTATGGACACTTATCTTACCCATCTTCTCTCAAGGGTAGGGTTAACCTTGTAGGCCTTCCCTTCCCCACCACTATGTGACCCAACTCTTGGATCATTTACTTGTGTTGGTCAACAAATCTTAAATATAATGTATATCCCCAATAAATCAAACTTTATTGGAGCCTACCTCATTTGTTTAAGGTGGATTCTCTTTTGAAAAAGCATGCTACACCTTGGATGCATGCTAAAGGGCCCCCTACAAGGAGCCTTGGTTCAAAAGGTGTTTTGGATGCATCTTGAACGCCTTAGCTCGTGAGTATACTTGAGGAACACTCCAAAATCAGCTTAAACACTTTGAGAAGGTCAAATTTCCCTTTACAGCACCCAATTCTGAGTTACAGGCTGAAAGTTATGGTGAAAACAAGGTGCTGCGGACACTGTTACTGCATGTCAAAGTTACAATCAGGTAAACCACAAGGGTGAAAAGTTTTCTTGACTTCTTCAACATTCTAAAATACCAATGGGGAGTTAAAAACCACTTGCATGTGGAGGGATCGTCTCAAGATGCTTCCAGTGACACAACAAACAGGATGGGGACACTCTGCAGGAGCCACTGGAGGGACATCATGGTGGGGCCCACATACATTATCAACCCTTATGGAGCCTCCACGACTTAAAAGGATATTTTTAATGAAAAAATAAGTTCCTTATTTGCATAATTGAAGGAGTGGTCAAAAGGGAACCTAACTATGGTTAATTACCTATCCTAGTCAAGTTTAACCTAACCCAAGGTCTTGTACAACTATAAAAAGGCCCTTTGGCAAGCACAAAAACACACACACCTACTCCATTGCTGCAAATAAGCTCCTCTAAGGTTAGGGAAGCCCTAATATCTCTCTCCTCTTGTCTCCCTATCCATTTCCTAAGCTCGCTATCATAAGCGACACCATAGAGAGAGTATCAATATGCTATTGCTACCATTCTCTTGCAGCAAACATTTCTCTTACCATACTCATCCTTAAATAAGGATTGTAGATTCTATATGAGAGCAAGGATATCAAGTTCAATGATCTATCTCATGGTTTGATCAACAAATTGTTGCAATTGGGGTGTCGTCATCACACTTTTGCTCTAAACGCATGTAAAATTGGTAAGCATATCTTGGTAGCTTCTCATATTTTGTGCTCATTGGGTTGCTTGTTTGTTGAGAAAGTTTTTTGTGCACCATGGCGTCTATTTGCGTGGATTCTCTCCTTATGTTGTATGTAAGTAAGTCTTGGGGCTGCATAGATGGAGAAGAGCTCTCTATGCATGCCGCCTTATGTGTGTAAGTAGTCTCTTCTTTTGGGAAAGGAAAGGAGTTGTCAAGTATTTGTGCATTATGGTGTTTTGAGTTTTGAGGTTTTGTGCTTGCTTTTCTTAGAAGTATATGAGAACTAATATGGTGAAGGTCAATCTTTGCATGTGAGTTTGTGCAGTGTTCAAAGGGATTGCTTAAGGAGTGTGTGTTGAATGGTTGAAGGGCATTTTGTGTTGAAGCACATAAGGAAGGTGTGAGTGTGTGTGTGTGTGTGTGTGTGTGTGTGTGTTGTATATGGTTTGTTTTGGTTTCCTTCTTTCTCCATAAAAGAGAGTGGTGCCCCTAAGAAATATGCGTGTGTAGGGTCTCACGGAGTGGTTGTCTGGTGGGAGCCTTGAGTTGAGCCCCATCTCAAAAAATCCGCTCTCATAAAAGTGGTGCCCCCACTGAGGAACTTTCCTAATTGCTTCTATTCTCCTCATGAAAAATAGAGTTGCACCATATGCTTTTCATTTTTTACAACGCATCCGAATTAACATTTGTGTAGATCGCAATTTGTTTTACCAACAACGCATTGTTTTTATGTTTGGAGCAGAAAGACTTAGTGAAATCTTGGCATCTCCAAATCCCATCATTCTTCCATTCATTAATCATGATGATTCATTTGATGTCCATGTTTTTATTTTGTTTTGAGGCAGGGACAAGAGGCGCTTAGATAGCGATCCACTCAAAGGAAACTTTCTTTAAGAGAAAGAAAAAGGAGAACACATTGTCACATGCACCAACGTGGAGCTGCTTCTCCTTTTACACCCATAGCTCGTCAATCTGTGCACATCATAATTGCTACAAAATTTAGATTTCAAGCAACCATTAGGAGAATTTTTGGACCCACTCGCCTTAATGAAATTAATGCCTCAATCAACCCTTTTATTTTGCCTATGATAAATTATGAACTAACACTTGATGTATATATTTTCATTTTGATGTGATCACTCATCGTAGTCAAAAATTTGTGGTACACAAGCCTCCTTGTATTGTAAAAATGTCAAGCACTTTTCCTACCTTTCATTCTAAAAATGGTGAGGATGCACAAGAATTTCTGGATAATTTGGAGATGGCACACCTCATCTCTGGGAGAGATCAAGAAGAGGTAAAGCTGCGTGCTTTTCCACTCGTTCTCAAAGGGGAGGCTAAGGCATGGTACGAGGCCTTGCAACCTCAAAACAAAACCAATTGGGAGAGGCTACGTGCAATTTTTCTTGCCAAATTTGGGCAAGGAGATACTCCAGAGGGTCTTTGGAAGTGTCTACTTCAACATAAACAGGTATTCCTTGAAGACTACCCATCTTATGAGGCCGTTTTCCTTAACCTATGGGATAAATGGGAGGCTACCTTACAAAACCAAGGTGGTGCACTAAACTTTCTAAAGAAAGATAGGTTCATGGCTGGCTTGTATCCAATTTTTAAGACCAAGGTAGAGTTAAAATTCCCATCAACATTTGAGGAAGCATGTGAGGTGGCCATGGTCAAATTCAAGAAGTTAAATTTTCAAGCACATAGAACAAGGGACCTAAATGAAGTCATTGAGAGGGATTCTTCACCAAGCATGGGAACACAAGTTAGGGGCTCTCTTGCCCAAACTTCACAAATAGGGGAAGGATCACAACAAGAGATCTTGCAAAGATTAACTCAACAACTAGAGAGTCTCACCTTGAATCTAGTGCAGGGCCTACCCCAACAACGACAACCAAGAGAAGGGAATCGCAATCAACGACGTCAAGCACAAGAGTTGAGATGCTGGAATTGCAACGAAGTTGGTCATGGCATGTATAATTTTCCTCACCCTCGAAGGCTTCCAGGGGACATATACCCTCCTAGACCCCCTCTGCTCATGGTGCAGCAAGAGCATGCTCAAGCCCCGCAAATTCTTCGTCGACCACCACCACCTCCAGTGGCAAACATCCCTCCTGTCCCACCAGTGGAGGAAGAGAGAGGAGTAAATGTCATAAAGCTGGAAGAGGAGATAGAGGTGAGCCCTATACATTTTGATGTTATGCTAGCAAAAAAGCGCACAAGAGCACACAACAAGGATGAAGACACAAGGAATGAAGAGTCAGAACCTGCAAGGAAGGAGAGGAAGAAAAAGTCAAAGAAGGAGGAAGGAGACAAGAAGCAGAGGTCAAGGCGAAGGGAGATCGGCATCAACGATTTTCCATTAGGAAAGAATATGGAACCCTACAACATCTTAGAAGATTTGCAAACTCAAAAGCCCAATATTTCTTGGCCTCAACTCCTATATCTATCACCCAAGGTGAGAAAGCACTGGTCCAAACTTGTAAGCACAAGACTCCCAAGAAAGAAAGAAAAGGTGACAGTAAAGGCATTGACTTCAAAGCCACAACAAGATGTGGAACCTATTGTAGATGCTTATGTAAGGGGTAGGAAGGTATCCAACGTGTATGTTGATGGTGGAGCACAAATGTGTGTGATCACGGAAAGAGCCATGAATAGACTAGGGCTTGAAATCACTAAATCCTCTAATTGTCAAGCTAGGCTGGCCAACAATGCAAGTGTGAAGTGCCTAGGGATCATCGAGAATGTAAAAGTTTCTGTATGTAATATAGATGCACGTGTGGACATGTATGTTATGCCAGCCAAGGGGGAGGGCTATCCCATCATCCTAGGGATGCCTTGGCTCATTGCTGTGAATGCAGATCAAAAATGGGGACGAGGACAATTGATTCTCAAAAAGGGGCAACATGTAGTATACGATTGGCATGAAGGAAAGCAGCTCGACATCAACTATGAGACCACGGTTGATGAAAAAAGTGAAGAGATTTTTGGCTCAAGCGACGAGGAAAGTTCAACCACTACATCCAATAGCGAAGAAGAATCATATTTGGAGGTAATGGGAATCATCTTCAACACATCAAAAACTCCATCAATAGAGGTTGACCCAACAAAGGAGCAAACAAAGGATGACAAAGGTGACCACAAGCACTTTGAAGACTTTGAGAGGATGCTTGCAAAAGATCTTACCCCTGAGGAGAAGCGGTCCTACATCGATATGCTCAAGCGGTATCCCAATTTGTTTATCACTGATTACTCACAAATTAGAGGTGTGGATGTTATAGAGCATGGCATAGAATTAAAACCAGGTACTAAACCTGTGGTTCAAAAGATAAGGCGCCTAGGAAAAATACAACAAGAGGCACTTTTGACAGAGGTTAACCGACTCCTCAAAGCTGGTTCCATTTACCCTGTGTCTAACTCTGAGTGGGTGTCCCCAATTGTAGTAACCCCTAAAAAGAACGGAAAATGGAGGATCTGTGTTGACTACAAACCGCTCAATGCTGCAACAAAGAGGGATCATTTTCCTCTTCCTTTCCAAGATGAAATCTTAAACGAAGTAGCCGGCTATGAATGTTACACAGTGTGTGATGGGTATTCAGGGTATTTTCAGTTAAAAATAGCAGAAGAAGATCAGTTAAAAACCACTTTCATCACACCTTGGGGTTGCTTTGCCTATAGAGTGATGCCATTTGGGCTCACAAATGCTCCTAGTACCTTTATAAGGTTTACAACTCTTGTCTTTCAGCCCTTGTTTGGAAAGTCAATTAGGGTTTTTATGGATGACTTCTGTATCTATAGTAGCCAAAGACTTCATTGCCAAAAAGTTGAGGAGGGGCTTAGGAGGCTTCATCAATTTGGGGGACAACTTAATCCTGAGAAGTGTCACATTGCACAGTCACAAGTGGTATTGCTAGGTCATGTGGTTTCTTTGCAAGGAATTCAAGTGGATCCATCAAAAGTAAATGCTCTCTTGTCACTACAACCACCAATGACAACCAAGGAGCTCATGACTTTCAACCACAAAGTAAGGTACATGTCTCGTTTCATTCACCTTCTAGCGGAAGCTATTGCACCTTTGCACAAGCTAGCAAACAAACCCACATTTGAATGGAGAGAGGAACACGAATTATGCTTTACTGAAGTAAAGGGTATTCTCAACACTCTTCCAACAATAATGCCACCAAATCCAAAGGATACATATTACATCACGCCAAGTGTAGGAATGGAGGCCATCGGTGTAGTTCTCATGCAAAAAGACCCAAAAACATGCTACATGAGGCCAGTATACTTTGCAAGCAAAGTCATGACCGCTGCAGAGAAGGGCTACACCGATATGGAGAAGGTGGTATTCACAATTATGTTTGCGGTAAGAAAGTTCCGATCATATCTCTTACCTGCACCATTTGTCATTCTCACCATGGAAAACAATTTACCATATGTTGTGCAACACATGAGCCTCTCATCTAGGATAGCCAAATGGGTTCTAGAACTTCAAGAGTTCGAATACACTTTTCTTGTGGAAGATAGCACAAGGGCAGGTCTTGGAAAGAGTCACCAAAGGCAGGAGACAAAGCTACACCACAAAATAATGAGGAGGAGATGGACAATGCACACATTTTGTGCTTTGATGGAGCTTACCGACGACAACACGATCAGGTAGCAGGGGGGGTTCTTATTCTAAGTCCACAAAGGGAAGTTCTTGTTAAGAAAGGTATCACCTTGGAAAATGTTCATTCTAATAATGAGGCTGAGTATGTCACCTTAAAGTTGGAGCTTGAAGAATGCAGAAAACTTGGCATCGAAAGACTTATAATAAGAGGTGATTCCTTACTAGTTATAAGGCAAATCCAAGGGATATGGAAGTGCAAGAACCCTACTCTAGTGGAGTGGCTTAGACAAGTGAAGGCTTTGATAAAGAACTTTGAAGCTACACAGGTACAGCATGTTGTGAGAACCCTCAACAAGGAAGCAGATTATCTCGCCAATGAGAAACTTCAGATCATGGTGGGAGGTGTGAAGCTCTACGAACCAAAGTACCAAGGCCAAGAGGAATTGAAGGACATCATATTTTTCCTCCAAACTGATGAGTGCCCTAAACACTTGGATAAAGTGCAAAGGCATAGGTTGGTAAAAAAGGCAACTCCTTACCAACTCATAGGAGATGATCTGTATCATAAAGGGAAAGATTTGGTGCTAAGAAGGGTGCCCTCTGTTCAAGAAATAGAGAGAATCCTCTTTTCATGCCATGATGATGTCTGTGGGGGTCATTTTTCTCATGATATTACAAACAGGAAGATTTTGCAAGCAGGGTTTGTTTGGCCAAGTCTACACCGTGATGTCCAACATTGGTGTAAGTGATACAAAGGTTGTCAGATTGCTGGAAATCGACGACTCACTTACGAACCTCGAGTTCCAATAATTTCGTATGGTCCTTTTGAGAAGTGGGGTGTGGATGCAATAGGCCCCTTACCTCGCACATCTACCGGGAAGGTCTTCATCATTGTGGGAGTAGATTACATGACACGATGGGCGGAGGTAGCAAGTACAACACGAATTACAGCCGAGGAGGTATCAAAATTTATCTTTGATCACATATGCAGTAGATTCGGCACACCATTAGAGATTTTGTCAGATCGTGGTCCAGGGTTTAGAGTAGAGCTCCTAGATAATCTTTCGACAAAGTTAAAAGTCAAACATTTGCATTCTACACCTTACTACCCTCAGTGCAATGGGTTGGTCGAAAAGGTGAATGGAATGATATGTAAGATCATTTCTAAGCAGGTTGCAAATCGATCAAACGACTGAGATCGTCATTTGACCGCAGCTCTATGGGCATACAGAACATCTTTCAAGGTATCCACTCAATTCACTCCTTTTCATTTGGTATATGGGCAGGAGGCACTCCTTCCTATTGAGGTGGAGATTGCAAGCTTACGCATTCTCTCACGGGAGCAAAGAGGCCAAAAGAAGCTTTGCAGGAAAGAATTTTAGATCTTCAACGACTTGAGCTTGATAGAGAAGAGTCCATCGACTATTACATTGCCCAAGCCACAAGCCAAAGGGACAAAATCAACAAGAAGCTCAAGGGGAAAGGATTGAAGGAAGGTATGTTGGTTCTTCGCTATGATAACCGACTTGATACTCGACTTGACAAAAAGTTTTTGCAAAGATAGGAGGGACCTTTCATGATAAAAACAAAGTTTGGGAATGGTAGTTACAGATTAGCAGATTTATCAAGAAAACTCCAAAAGACCAGAGTCAATGGATGGAGATTAAAGCCCTACTTTCAACGTATCAATCCATGTAAAGAATGAGGATGCAAGAGAGCTACACAAGACAAGCACAAAGCACACAGAGATGGAAAGCTTCTTCTTCTTCTCAGAAAAGAGAGTACAAAATGACTAAGTGCTAAAGCTGAAAAGTAGCACATATGTACATGCGGTCACTAAGTGTGAACTTTCTAGAAGCGTACTAGGCTGGCACTATAAGTGTAGTCCAGCTGTAGAATCACTGGCAGAGATCCTCCGTGTCAGTCACCTAACGCACCAGTGAGTAAATGCCGTAAGCGGCCAAGACCCGTAGTGGATGCCAGCTCAAGGTGTAGAGCTCGACATCTCAACACTCCCCCTCGAGCTCTGCATGTCGCAGAGTCCAAGCATAGTCCGGAAACGTCGAAGCTTCTCAGCTCCGAGGACCTTGGTAAAGATATCCGCTATCTGCTCCTCTGTGCTGACGTAGACCAAGTCGATGTCGCCCGCCAACACTCGCTCTTGAACGTAGTGGTAATGGACCTCTATGTGTTTGGTCCTAGCATGGAACACTGGGTTCCTAGCCAACTGCATGCTGCTGAGGTTGTCACAATGAATGACAATCTGCTGGTCCACCTGCACTCCCAAGTCCTCAAGTAATGTGCGTAGCCAAGCTACCTCGCACGCCGCAACTGCTGCACTTCTGTACTCGGCCTCTGTGCTCGATAAAGCAACCGTAGGCTGCTTTTTGCTACTCCAAGTAATAGCAGCACTCCCAAAAGAGAACATGAAGCCACTCGTAGATCTCCTATCAACAATGCTACCTGCCCAATCTGCATCTGTATACCCATACAAGGCTAATGGTGCATCTGCTGCATAGAACAATGCATAGTCAAGAGTCCCTTGCACATACCTAAGTGTGCGTTGTACTCCATCCAAATGTGGCTTCCTCGGAAGCTGCATGAACTGACTCTCCAAGCCTACTGTGTAGCTCAAGTCTGGCCTTGTGATAGTCAAGTAGATTAGACTACCCACCATCTTCCTGTACATATTGACATCCTCAACAACATCACCCTTCTCTGCACTCAGCTTTGCATTCACATCCAAGGGAATGGAAATCGGCTTACAATCAGCCATACCATACTTTGACAACATGTCCAAAGCATATTGTCTCTGTGACAGCCATACACCCTCTAGAGTCCCGATCACCTCAATGCCAAGAAAGTAGCGCAACTCGCCCAAATCTTTCATTTCAAACTCCTGTTTGAGAAGACCCTTCACATGGTCAATCTCCATAGCATTGTCACCAACAATAATAAGGTCATCTACATATATGGTAATGACCACAATCCCCACATCACTCTCACGTACATAGAGTGAATGATCAGCATGATCTCTCCTAAAACCAATACTGACAAGATACTTGGCAATCCTGTCATACCATGCTCTAGAGCCCTGCTTCAAACCATACAAAGCTTTGAGAAGTCTGCATACATAATCTGGGTAACCTGGATCGACATAACCAGGTGGCTGATCATATACACTTCCTCTTGCAACTCACCATTCAAGAAGGCATTCTTTACATCCATTTGATGCATAATCCATCCTCTAGATGCAGCCACTGCTATGACAGCTCTCACAGTCGTCATCTTTGCCACTGGAGCAAAGGTCTCCTCATAGTCTATGCCATACGTCTGTGCATAACCCTTTGCGACCAGCCTTGCCTTGTGACGCTCAATGTTACCATCAGCCTTATGCTTGGTTTTATACACCCATTTATAGCCAATAGCTTTCTTGCCACTTGGCAATGGCACCAACTCCCATGTGTCATTTGCTTCCAATGCAGCCATCTCTTCATTCATTGCATCATCCCAATGCACATTTCCAACTGCATCCTCAAAACATGTGGGCTCCACATCCTGTATCACATTAGCCATGTAGGCTTGGTGATGCGCTAGATACCCATCATAAGTCAATTTCTGAACTGGATTTCTGACTCTATTAGATCTGCGCGGTCCTTGGTCACTCCTTTGCCCTCTAGCATCTTCTTATACTTTCCTTACACCAGGTGTCCTGACAGCGAGAATTCCAAATTCCTCATCAAGACTTTGTTCAGAACCATCTGAATCCATGTCTACATGTCAAAAACCTGATGATGCATCAACCATAAAGGGAGGTTCATCAACCTTTTCGTTTCCTTTTCGTGATACATTCCCTGTACCTGTTGGTGGAGTAACCTGCGTACGTAGTCTACCATTCCATGGTTTCTCAACAGAGCCACGAGAAGAGGACTCTTGTGGTCCACTCAAAACCTGTGACTGTGGCCTCACATTTTGTACAACCACATCATCTTTTACATCAGCCCCAATAGTGCCATGTGCATTACTGTACCAGCTGCTCATCTCATCAAAGACTACATCTCTGCTCACTCGTAATTCTCGTGTAGTAGGATTGTAGCACCTGTACCCCTTTTGTTCAAGGGAATATCCCACAAGAATACATTTCTCTGCTTTAGGATCCAATTTCCTACGCAACTCATCTGGTACATGCACGTAAGCTATGCAGCCAAACACTTTCAAGTGTGCCAAATCAGGCTTTGTACCTGTAAACTTTTCCTCAGGTGTTACATCATGCACCGCAGCTGTAGGTGTCCTGTTCATAATGTACACAGCTGTATTTACAGCTTCAGCCCAGAAATGAGGAGGCATGTTCTTCTCATTCATCAATGCACGTGCAACCTCTGCAATGTGCCTGTTTTTCCTTTCTGCGACCCCATTCTGCTGTGGAGTATATCTGCATGTAAACTGCCTGTGTATACCATGCATTCGCAGAAAATCTGAAAAATCATTGGAGAAGTACTCTCACCCTCCATCTGACCTCAATGTCTTGATTTGCATATCTGTCTCCTTCTCAATCATGACTTTGAAGTCTTGAAAGTGACCAAACACTTCACTTTTGTTACGTATGAAGTAGACCCATACTTTCCTTGTATGGTCATCAATGAAAGAGAAATAATACCTGCAACCATGTATACTTGTAGTATCGGTTGGACCCCAAACATCTGTGTGCACCACCTCAAGTGGCCTTTTACATACATTGCGCTCATGTGGAAATGAGCCCTTTGACTATTTTCCAAACTGGCATGCTGCACACACACTTTATGCATACCATCCACCTTGAATTTGGGCAAACCTTTTACAATCTGTTTTGATTGCATGCTGCGCAATCTCTGCTCATTGACATGGCCAATGCGTTTGTGCCAAATGTCAACATCAGCCACAACACCTGTGCCCTGTGCAAATAATGCAGCTTTTACCTCAGGCATGTCTACATTCAGCGTAAACATTCTGCCCACACATTTGCCCTCTGTGATCAGCTTACAGCCATTCTGGAAATCTTCTACATAACAGCCATTTGGATTGAAGCGAACCTGCAAACCCTGCTCAACCATTTGTCCAACAGAAACAAGATTCTTTGTAATGTTTGGGACATGAAGTACATCTGCTAAGTACTTTGATTTCCCACTCTTCGTATTTAGAGGTATGTCCCCTACATGAGCAATGGGGTGAGCTGTGTCATCTCCTGTCTGCACATAGCCTGACACATCTGGTTTGCACATATCTCTAAACCACTCTCCACGAGACGTCATGTGATTAGAGGCACCTGAATCCACATACCAAACATCATCTTGGGTGGAATTCTCTGCAGTCATTGTATTCATTACATGCTGCATAACAAACATGCGCTCGTTTTTGCTGTCATCTGCATCTCTGCTAGTAGATGCATAGTTGCCCTGTTCTCTCTTTCTACTTGCTTTTCCCTTTGGACAGTCACGTGACATGTGACCTCTTTCACCACAAGTCCAACATTCTCTACTATCTGGAGTATGTTGCTGCCTGCTTGATCCTGCACCATGACCTCTTTGACTCCCCCTGCCTTGAGACTGGTTTCCCCTACCACCTGTATTGTTTTGATTTGATTGACCTTCCAGAAATTGGCCCCTGCAACCCCTTGGGCCTCGACCACGACCTCTACCTCTACCTCTGTTGGAGTTAAAATAGAAGGCCTGTTCAGAATTATTTCTGCCATGAGAAGAAGATGTGTCAAGGTTCTTCTCCTCAAGAATAAGCATAGAAATCAAATCTTGGAACACGGGGATGTCGTCTCTTGTATTCATGGAAGACCTAAAATGTACATACTCATCTCCTAGACCATCCAAGCATGCACGGACAATGTCATCGTCTTCCACTGAGACTTTAATAGATCCAAGAGCCTCAATGATACTCTTGATCTTCAAGGCATAATCATTGATTGAGAGGTTGTTCCTCTTAACCTGATTTAGCTCCGACTTTAGTTGAAGCTTCCTGGCCTTGGTGTTCACCTCGAACACTCTGCCTAAGTTTCTCCATGCAATGGCGGGGGTTTCAGCATCCTGTAGATAGCCCATCATGCCATCTGTGATGCTCATAGACAGCCAATACATCACTTTGCTCTGGCCTTGTTGCCAGTCCCTCAAAGCTTTCCTTTGTTCTGCTGTAGCATTTGCCTCGGGAATCTCTGGTTCCTTTTCATTGTCTCCTTCTACATAGTCCCAATAACCTTTTCCTTTTAGGAAATTTGTTATTCTGAACTTCCATGCAGGGTAGTTATTTTTCTCAAGCTTCTCAGTAACAATCTGACTGAAACCGTCAGACATCTTGAAGCACTAAGACAAAATAGCTGCAATCTGCAAAAACCTCCAAATCTGCTGAACCTGCTATCGTGGTTCCTGTAACGCTTTCTACACTCAACGAGTGTCCACAATCAAGCGTTTCACAACCACTGTACTTGTACAGTAAATCTCTGTATACTGCACTTTGGAGACCTGTTCAGAAACTTGTGCGAACGAAGGGATGGTGATGCTATTGCTCTCTTAGCCTCTCTTGCCTGCACCAGGCTCTGATACCATGTAAAGAATGAGGATGCAAGAGAGCTACACAAGACAAGCACAAAGCACACAGAGATGGGAAGCTTCTTCTTCTTCTCAGAAAAGAGAGTACAAAATGACTAAGTGCTAAAGCTGAAAAGTAGCACATATGTACATGCGGTCACTAAGTGTGAACTCGCTAGAAGCGTACTAGGCTGGCACTATAAGTGTAGTCCAGCTGTAGAATCACTGGCAGAGATCCTCCGTGTCGGTCACCTAACGCGCCAGTGAGTAAATGCCGTAAGCGGCCAAGACCCGTAGTGGATGCCAGCTCAAGGTGTAGAGCTCGACATCACAACAATCCATTGATAGGAAGTCATCTACCTATATCGTCTAAGCTCCAAATTGGCATGGCTCCCTTCGGCTTGGCAAATGCTCCACCTATTTTTAAAGCTTTGATGTGCAAAGAAGAACCAGCCTTGGAATCTCAACATACCCAAGGCAACCCTCCCATCTCCGATTTATGGGATTGAGGTAATGAAAAGCAGGTCTAATGGAGTAAAAGAGTGTATATCACTCCTCCTTTTTTTAGAAAAAAAAGAAAAAAAGAAGAAAAAAAAAAGGAAAAAAACTCTTTTGTTTCATTTAGGAGCATGAATGATCCTAGATGAAGGGGGAGGGCTAATATGAGTAGCATTAAATGGTAACCTTGCATTTGCACTACATTTCTACTCAAATGTATACATTTTTTATCAAAGTTTTAACCTAGTGTTCATTCTCTCTTTCCGTAATAGCCTTTTTTCATACAAACACCTTACCCTTCTTAGATCTTTATGCATTTACATCATATTTCTCTTTTCATGCTAAATGTAAATAGTAAACTTAATTCTACTCTCCTAGTTTTTTTACTGCATATTCTTTTAACTAATTACCTTTACTAATTTAAATAGCTATCTACATCCCATAATTTGTAAATAAATAATTTATGGGCACTTATCTTACCCATCTTCTCTCAAGGGTAGGGTTAACTTTGTAGGCCTTCCCTTCCCCACCACTATGTGACCAAACTCTTGGATCATTTACTTGTGTTGGTCAACAAATCTTAAATATAATGTATATCCCCAATAAATCAAACTTTATTGGAGCCTACCTCATTTGTTTAAGGTGGATTCTCTTTTGAAAAAGCATGCTACACCTTGGATGCATGCTAAAGGGCCCCCTACAAGGAGCCTTGGTTCAAAAGGTGTTTTGGATGCATCTTGAACGCCTTAGCTCGTGGGTATACTTGAGGAACACTCCAAAATCAGCTTAAACACTTTGAGAAGGTCAAATTTGCCTTTTACAGCACCCAATTCTGAGTTACAGGCTGAAAGTTATGGTGAAAACAAGGTGCTGCGGACACTGTTACTGCAGGTCAAAGTTACAATCAGGTAAACCACAAGGGTGAAAAGTTTTCTTGACTTCTTCAACATTCTAAAATACCAATGGGGAGTTAAAAACCACTTGCATGTGGAGGGATCGGCTCAAGATGCTTTCAGTGACACAACAAACAGGATGGGGACACTCTGCAGGAGCCACTGGAGGGACATCATGGTGGGGCCCACATACATTATCAACCCTTATGGAGCCTCCATGACTTAAAAGGATATTTTAATGAAAAAATAAGTTCCTTATTTTCATAATTGAAGGAGTGGTCAAAAGGGAACCTAACTATGGTTAATTACCTACCCTAGTCAAGTTTAACCTAACCCAAGGTCTTGTACAACTATAAAAAGGCCCTTTGGCAAGTACAAAAACACACACACCTACTCAATTTCTGCAAATAAGCTCCTCTAAGGTTAGGGAAGCCCTAATCTCTCTCTCCTCTTGTCTCCCTATCCATTTCCTAAGCTCGCTATCATAAGCGACACCATAGAGAGAGCATCAATATGCTATTGCTACCATTCTCTTGAAAACATTTCTCTTACCATACTCATCCCTAAATAAGGATTGTAGATTCTATATGAGAGCAAGGATATCAAGTTCAATGATCTATCTCATGGTTTGATCAACAAATTGTTGCAATTGGGGTGTCGTCATCACACTTTTGCTCTAAACGCATGTAAAATTGGTAAGCATATCTTGGCAGCTTCTCATATTTTGTGCTCATTGGGTTGCTTGTTTGTTGAGAAAGTTTTTTGTGCACCATGGCGTCTATTTGCGTGGATTCTCTCCTTATGTTGTATGTAAGTAAGTCTTGGGGCTGCATAGATGGAGAAGAGCTCTCTATGCATGCCGCCTTATGTGTGTAAGTAGTCTCTTCTGTTGGGAAAGGAAAGGAGTTGTCAAGTATTTGTGCATTATGGTGTTTTGAGTTTTGAGGTTTTGTGCTTGCTTTTCTTAGAAGTATATGAGAACTAATATGGTGAAGGTCAATCTTTGCATGTGAGTTTGTGCAGTGTTCAAAGGGATTGCTTAAGGAGTGTGTGTTGAATGGTTGAAGGGCATTTTGTGTTGAAGCACATAAGGAAGGTGTGAGTGTGTGTGTGTGTGTGTTGTATATGGTTTGTTTTGGTTTCCTTCTTTCTCCATAAAAGAGGGTGGTGCCCCTAAGAAATATGCGTGTGTAGGGTCTCACGGAGTGGTTGTCTTGTGGGAGCCTTGAGTTGAGCCCCATCTCAAAAAATCCGCTCTCACTTGGGTTGTCCATGAACCTACTTACAACTCCCACTGCATGTGCATTGTCTGGCCTTGTCCAGACCATAGCATACAGAACCTAACGCTGCAGCATATGGAACTTTAGACATATACGCTATCTTCTCTTGTGTCTTTGGACACATATCCTAGGTTAGTTTAAAGTGACCAGCCAAAGGTGTAGAAACCATTTTTGCATTTTTCATTGTAAACCTTTCTAGTACCTTCTTGATGTAATCCTCTTGAGACAACTTTATTGTCTTCTTCGTCCTGTCCCTTGATATCTTCATACCAAGTATCCTCTTTGGAACACCTAAATATTTCATTGAAAAAGATCTGAACAACTCCTCTTTTAGGTCTTTGATGTCCTGCATGTTAGCACTTGCAATCAGCATGTCATCAACATACAACATTAGGATGATGAACTTCCCATCTCCCAAATTCTTCATGTAGACGCAGTGATCCGAGTTGCATCTTGTGAATCCATGATCCAAAATCCATTGATCCAACTTCAAGTACCATTGTCTTGATGCTTGCTTTAAACCATACAAGCTCTTCTTTAATCTGCAAACCATTTTCTCCTTACCTTTTACTTCATACCCCTTTGGTTGAAGCATGTAAATTTCCTCCTCTAAGCCACCGTGAGGGAATGCCGTATTTACATCCATTGCTCAAGATTTAGATCATGAGCAGCCACAAGGCTTAAGACAACAAGCCTAATTGAGTTCATTTTTACAACAGGAGAAAATATTTCATTGAAGTCAATACCTTTCTTTTGAGAAAATCTTTTTACCACAAGCCTAGACTTGTACCTTTTCTTCCCACCTTCTTCTTTCTTCAGCTTATACACCCATTTGTTCTGAAGTGCCCGCTTACATTTAGGCAACTCAACCAACTCCCATGTTTGGTTGTGATGTAATGAGTCTATCTCCACTTGCATGCTCTTCATCCATTCTTCTTTGTATTTGTGTTGCATAGCTTCTTCGTTTAATTTTGGCTCTCAAGAATTTGAGATCAAGAGATGGTTGAAGGAAGGAACGAACCTTTCTGGAGGTATACTTGCTCTTATAGATCTTCGGGGAATAGATTGAGGCTCCTCATTTGGTTGACGTTGTTGCACATTGTGACAGTTTGCAGTCCTTGAGTCTTCACCGTCCTCAAGCTCCATGTACTCATCACCTGTTCTTTTGTTTGTTTTCTTTCCAAGTAATCTTTGTACATATTTTGTTTGTTAAAAATAACATCCCTACTCCTAAAGATTTTACCATCTTGAGGATTCCATAGGCGATACCCAAAGTCATCTTGTCCATAGCCAATGAAGAAACACTTTTTTGGACTTTGCATCTAGCTTTCATCTTAGGCTTCTATGTATGTGCATGTAAGCCTCACAACCAGACACTTTGAGAACTGCATAATTCACCGGTTTACCTGTCCATGCCTCTTCTGGAACTCCCCCATCCAATGCGGTTGAGGTGACTGGTTGATTAAGTCCACATACGTACTTATAGCTTCCGTCCAAAGCTCAAGCGGTAGGTCTGCATGTAGTTGCATGCTTTGTACATCCTCCATGATTGTTCTGTTCATCCTTTCAAAAATTCCATTTTGTTGATGTGTCCTTGGGGTTGTTCTTTGCCTCTGAATTCCATTGCTAGCACAGAAGCTTTCAAAAGCTTGGTTGCAATATTTGCCTCCATTGTCGGATCTCAGGCATTTAACCTTAGTACCTATTTCATTCTCCACAAAGGCTTTGCACCTTTGAAATATGGAAAACACATCGGATTTATTCTTCATTACATAAACCCATGTTTTCCTAGTCGCATTGTCTATGAATGTTACATAGTACAATGAGCCACCAAGTGATGGTGTACTTGTAGGACCCCAAATGTCAGAATGAACCAACTCAAGTTTTTTATTTTTTCTTTCATTTCTTGTATTTGTTTTTGAAATTTTATCCCCTTTTGTTTACCATAAACACAATCTTCACAGAGCTCTAAGTCCACTTCTTTCAAACCTGGTAGAAGCTTCTTTTGTTTGAAGGATTTGCATTCCTTTGGCACTCATATGCCCAAGCCGATAGTGCCACCCTGCGCTGTCGAATTCCATAGCTATTGCACAAGTTGAAGATTGCATGCTAACAATACACAAGTAAAGTGTACCGACCTTTTCTCCCTTGGAAACCACCAAAGATCCCTTTGAGATCTTTCACCGTTTGCTTCCAAATGCAATGTTGTGACCTTCATCGAGCAATTGCCTTGTAGAGATCAAATTTTTGCAAAGAGAAGGAACATGCCTAACATCTTTAAGCTTCCATTCGTTTCTGATAGCAATTTTGATGCAAACTGTACCTTCGCCGACAATTCACAAGCTTCATCATCTCCCAAGTATACATACCCAATATTACCTTTGGTGAATCTTGGAAATGTTACTTGTGTGGTGTCGCATGGAATGAAGCCCTGGAATCTACTATCCAGGAATTAGACACATTGTCTAATGAGAGAATTAGAGCATCTTGCTCTATTTTACCTGCCACATTGGCCTCCAATGTTGGCTTGTTGTATTGAAACTCCGACTCCTTCTTCTGCTTGGACCCGCAATCCTTCTTGACGTGGCCCTTCTTGCTGCAGTTCCAACATTAAAGAACTGACTTTGTGCGTGACTTGCTCTGTCTTGAGCGATCACGACTTTTGGTTTTGAACCTCTTCTTAGGCCTTCCTCTTGTTTCTACTGACAATGCAACACTTGATGATTCTCCTGTGCTTCTCCTTTGCATTTCCTCGCTTAGGAGAACATCATCAAACTTAAGAGTATTTGTGCCAGAAATAGAATTATTTACAGCCATCACAAGGCTATCCCAACTATTCGGTAGAGACGATAGTATAAGGAGAGCTCGCACTTTGTCATTGAAATTTATTTTCACCGATCGAAGCTGACTTATGTTTGTGTTAAAGTCATTTAGGTGGTCTGCCCAACTGAACCATTCTTTGCCATATTTAGATTGAATAAGCGCTTCATGAGAAATACCTTATTGGATGCCAATGGTTTCTTGTAGAAGTCGTCAAGTGACTTCATCAAGTCCTCCGTGGTCTTCATCTCCAAAACGTTAAAGGCCACCGTTGACGCCAAGCTTAACCGGATTTTTCCCAGTGCCTTTTAATCAAGGACAATCCATGCTTCATTTGCCACCGTTGCGGGATTCTTTGCAAGACCGCCTAGTGGCAAGTAGAGGTCCTTCTGGTAGAGATAGTCTTCAATCTGCATCTTCCAAAGTTGGTAGTTTTTTCCGTTGAACTTCTCAATCTTGAGCTTCCCTTCCTCCACCATTACTCCCACTCAATTCAAGGAATCCTTTCCTTGAGATAATTTAGCTACGAGCAAACCTTGCTCTGACACCAGTTGTTAGGAAATATGACGTAGCTAAGTAGATAACTGAGTAGATTACTTAATGGAGAGATATAATTTTTACACACAAGAGATTAGAGAGAGAGAGAGAGAGAGAGAGAGAGAGAGAGAGAGAGAGAGAGAGAGTACACACGATATACGTGGTTCACCCAATGTGGGCTACGTCCATGGGAAATTAGCCACTCAATGGCTTTAGTACCTCAAAACAAGAAGTAGGTTACAAAGGGATTATACCCTTTTGGAGCTCCCACCTTGCTTCACTCTCACCACCTCAAACCCACCTTGTTGCATCAACTTTACACCGTGAAATGTGTGTAAAAATGGCATCCTTTTATAGGCCAAAAGTGCTGCCCTCTCTCATGAGAGGCAGCCATGTGTAGCCGCCCTTGTGTAGATAAGTCCAAAGAGGACCCTCCAATCCGCCCATGTGTGGCTGCCCTTGAGAAGACAAGTTCGCTTTTGAATTCGACCACCGGCCATTGAATTCGTCCACCGGCCACTGGCCATTGACTTTCAACCATCGGCCACACCGGCCATTGACTACTGGCCACCGGCCAATCGACCGGTCATTTTCCGACCACTTTCCGGCCGTTGTCCAGCCATAATATTCTGGCGATGAAAATTTTGGTTTCCGGTGAGTGATTTAGGTTTCTGACAATGTGATTTTTCTTCACGTATGATGTCTTCTCCTCATAATGGGGGCCTTACAAATGTGCTTTTTTACCACAAAAATTACAAGAGGTAAATCTGGCTCCATACTTAACAACAAAGCCTAGAGAGATTTCCCATTGGGAGCAAGAAAAAAGGAGAGCTCTCTGCCCGAGCCCTTGTTCCCATGACTCAAAAGGATTAAAACCTATTTGCTCCAAGCTAATGGTTGTTTTTGTGAGCAAGGATTCTAGCTCCAAAAGGGAGCTAAGGAACAATTTCAAGAAGGATTTCAACCATTCAACTTTTGAAGGCTAGTTCAAAGGATTCTTCAAGAACTCAAGGGAAAAGGAATCACTCTCTCTCACAGACATTGTTTCTCTCTTCCCCTACTCTCAATGCTAAATTCTTGCATCCCAAGGCACAACTTTTTGAAATGTATGTCATAATTTTCATTTATGGGGATGATGCTTTTCTAGTGCTCTCATAAAGAGGTAGACACTAGAGTTGGCACACTACCAATAGTTTATACCCCTCTATTTTCACTATGGAGGACAAAGAGATTGAGAAATTCCATGCGGAGGGCTTCTACGTGTGGTAAACAAAGCTACAAGAATACCTTATGAGGAAGTAGCTATAGGCTGTTTTCAAGCCTAAGGAAAATGAGCCATCTACTTCTAAATGCACCCTGATAGAGCTCAAATTGCACAAGCACATGCCAAAGATGAACAAGCTCTATGGATAATTATCACATCTATAAATGATAATTATGTGTACTTCATAGATGGATGCACCACAACATTTTAAGAATGGACAATCTTAGAAGAAAATTTTGGTGGTAACCGAAAGAAAAGTAATTTTTCTTATCACAATCAAAACTCACTCCCAACTTGCTCAGACACTTGATCTTGACACAATAAATAAGTGAAATTTATAATTTATTTATTCAAATGTTCTATTCTTGCAAATATTGTCCCCAGTCTCGATGTTTCTAGTATACAATAATATCTAAATTTAAATCTCTAGCAAACACTCATTCATTCAAAATTCGTAATACATATGCAAGTTCAATTTAAATTCAAATTTTATTATTTATTGTATAATTTATGTTTGTATTATATTTCAAAATGCTAACTAACCTTTTATTGCTTTCTCTTCACACTTTGCTTTGAATCGTCGTATTGACTGTGCACTGCTCCATAACTTGGCTCTAGTGCGCTTGTCCATGCCAAGTTTTGTTCACTCATCCACTCTAATGATCACTTCGCTCACTTCTCCTTCTATCAATGTAAACACACTCTCTACTACCTATTCCCTTCACGACCACGCTATTTTTTCTTCACTAACATCCTCTATCTCGCTCTTTAGGCGATTCATCCTCTATCTCTATCACTCTTGCTAACACTATCCTTCTCTCTCTACATTCACACATAGCACACACTTACATGCATATCTATTTATATATCTTTTCACACCCACACACATATGCTCATGTATCTTTCTCTCTTTCTACTTGCTCTTTAGCCATGCTCTCTTCAGGCGACAATATCACACACACACAACTAGAGATATCTACCTCTCTATCTCTCTCTTGCTCACTCGTTAATCCCATAGCCTTAGTGACATTCTCTCTCTTCTGCAATTATCTCTCTCCCTAACTAACTCTGCAAAGCTCGGTGGCATCTCTTTCTCTCTTCTTTCTCATTTCAATCCTACAGCAAGTACCTTCATCACTCTTCTCTAACACTTGGCTACTCTCTCCCTCACTCAAAAGCTCTAACTCTCTTCAAGACTCAGCATGCTCGCGGCTATGGCCTGCATACCCTCAGTCGGCATGGCAGCCCCTAGTGCCTCTTCAACAGAGAAACCCTCGCTCTCTACAGCAGCACCATACAGGGGCTCTCTCCCTAATTCCCCTCATGCTCTCTCTCAACCCCTTCACTGGCGATCATGGCGGCCTCTAGAATCGCCACCCTCTTGGAGACTCAAGTGCACTCGCCCTGCTCTCGGCTATGGCCTAGCAGCTTCCCCGGACTCGCGACCCCTCTCACACACTGTCGACACACCTCTCTCTCTATTCGCGGCCTACGTGCCCGTCTCGCCCCACTGGCTCACTTGCAGAACTGCTTGCGGCTATGGCCTGCATGGCCTCGTGATCTCTCCTCTCTCCATGCAATCAACACACACAGACAATCAAGCAGGCATCATTCCCTTTCTAACTAACTAGCTCTCCAGCAATTTTCTCTCTCTCACATCACAGGACCCATACACTCATACTACACTCTCAGGCTCTCTACCCTCTCAGGCTCTCTCTTCTCCAACAACCTAGGCTCGCGACTTTCTTCTCCTGCAACTGCTTGCATATCCCCTCCTCTGGCAACCGTTTGGATCTTCATGACCACACACAACATAATTTGAAAATTGTTTATTTAAACCCTCGTTCACACATACACATTTAGTGTCACTTACACAAATGGAATGAACGATCTCCTCTCTCTCTCTAACTCTACTCGCAGGCAAGACCTATTTCCTCTCTTTCTTTCTCTCTCTCTATCCTTAATTACACGTGGACCAACATCTCGAACACTCTCTTTCTCTGCACATGGTCGCCATCCTCATGGGAGGATGCATAGCTCTTTTAACTCTCTCGCTTACTCTAACTACCCTAGCAACCACCTCTGCTGAAGGTGACCCCTCCAGGCGACTTATAGAATCACCAACTTATGAGTTTACCTCGAAGGGAACACAAGGAGCTTTTGACATGTTACCATATAGAAATTCGTTTTGGGTTCCATGTACTTCCTAGATCTAAGTAGGAAGTAAGGAGCTTTTTGCTAGATTGAACTAGAAAATTCATAAGTTACTATATGATAGGTCTATAATTGCTGGATGGAACTAGAAACTTTCAAGTACCTCTAGATTTCCTATATAGTACTAAGTGGAGTTGCTACATAGAAGTAGTAAATCCTTGGTCTAATGCAATTACTATATAGCAACTATGTTGAGTTGCTAGTTGGAAGTAGTAAAACCCAATTCCACACAATTACTATATAGTAACTATGTTTACTTGCTAGTTAGAAGTAGCAAATCCTAAATTCAATGCAATTACTATATAGTAATTATGTAGTCACTAGTTATAAGTAACAAATTCTAGCTGGTCCAACCCACTTACTAAGCATGCCTTTCCACATCGCAATATAGTGATTACTTTATACTAAGTACTAATCATAATACGTATTCTTTTAATATATGTATGTACTATGGTACTTATACTATGTTTTATTAAGCTATTTTGTGATGTTTTTATTTTTTCTCGTAATTCATTTTTGCAAAGAAGCATTGGACTGCATTATAACTCTCATATTCCATGACCTTGAAAAAATCAATACCTAAGGTTGGGCACTTGTCTATATCATTTCTCATATCTTAGAGTTTTTTTGTCTTTTTAGAAGGTATATTGTATGGTGAGATTTTTCCAAGGAAAGTTGTGCAAGACCTATTTAGTGTGTCTACTTTCAAAGGAGAGATTGTGGTGCCATCTCTTACTTTTTTATGGTGTGATTATGAAAATACTTATTAGTGTAGCTTAGAGGTGATACAAGTACTGCAAATGGTGCTACACTCCTTGAAACTCATTGCATATATATCTAGTTCAACGGGAGAATGCATTTCCTACTACAAGAGGCAATAGATTGAAAACTTTAAATGTCAAATATCCATCTCCACTTGATGCTTGTCCATACATTGGGGGCTTTTTACAAGGAAGATACTCTTTGTTGTGAGATCAAATTTCTCCAATAAAAAATAAAAAATTGTAGCTTTTCATAAGAACAATGATCGTCTATCAAATCAAGATGCATATCTAGAATTTGAGTTGACTATGTAGGCTTTGGAGATGATTTGCTTCATTATTTTTAGGTATAAATTGTCCTTTTTTGGAGGTAATTTGTGGCAAATTACATCCCTAGCAATGGCAAGCACTCAAAAACGGATCTCATTTGTAAAAAAGGAATAAAAATTAGAAAATAACGCACAAGGGTATGTCGGGAAATTTTGAAATTTGCGTATTATGGGAATTTCCACAAATTAAAGGAGTATTTTGGTAAATTTTCCTATATATATATATATATATATATATATATATTATGTTGTTTCACATCAGGTGAAGGTGTAGTGAGAATGGGAGATTGTTCATGATTGCTTATCAAAGCATGATGAGAGAGCTAAGAATGGAAGTAAACTCACAATGTGGAGCTCATGCCTTTCTGTTGTGGTCTAGTTCATTGAAGCAGGAGACATCAATCAACTTGTATTGAAGGTGTCTACGATGAAGCTAAGTGCCGATATCTTGTGTGTGTGATGCTTGGCATATGAAGCACAAGAGAAGATTGAGGAAGGTATGAGGTGAAGACACAGGAAGGTACACATCTTTTCCTATGTCGAGGGATGCAAAACCAAAACCTTTTCTTTAACCATAGAAAATAAGCACAAGACTCCCGTTAATTTCTAGGTTAAATTTGAAACTAGAAATGGCACGATATTAAGTTGAGACACATTTTTCCTAAACATGGTGATATTGTTTATTGAGCAAAGCTCATGAAATATATTTTATGATATGCATTGAGAGAGAGAGAGAGAGAAAGAGAGAGAGAGAGAGAGAGAGAGAGAGATAGAGAGAGAGAGAGAGAGAGAGAGAGAGAGAGAGAGAGAGAGAGAGAGTAGGCTTGCCAAAACATTTTTCTTAACCATAGAAAATAAGGACAACACTCCTGTTTGTAGGTTAAATTTGAAGCCTTTGTCGGCAACTATGCTAAAATGTCTTATATTTGTTGAATAATTAGGGTAAAAAAGAGATCTAATTATTGGGTGCGTAGACTTGATGTGTATTTAGAGAGAGAGAGAGAGAGAGAGAGAGAGAGAGAGAGAGAGAGAGAGAGAGAGAGAGAGAGAGAGAGAGAGAGAGATTTTTTAATAATTACCACTTCAAACTTATTAGGTATTTGTAATCACATTGTCGTTATGGAAAAAGATCAAGAATTGCCTTGGAATGTTATGAAAGCCAGCGCTTATAAGGTTCGGTTTGACCTCGTGAAAAGCGTTGTTGATGGCTTGAAGGAAAACGGAGTCAACATAGATCATTGGCCAGAGACCTTCTATTATTTATTTGGCAAAGATGGGCCTCCCACATGTGTAGTAACCATCTTTATAGACGATTCTATAGGGTGGCATGTAAAATTGGGTGTGCTATCATTGAAAGCAAGTCTTGGGCTTGTATCTGGTTACAAAATCTCTACCCTAGGATTCCAAAGTATGCCTATTGATGTAATTCACTCTAGGCTAAAGCTTTTACTAAGCCTCATACCCAACAAGAAAATTTGGAGTTGTGTTCTTCCTCCATTGGTTGTAGAAGATGCTCCAGGCTATGATTATAATTTGTGATTAAGAAAGTTCTTATTTAAAGTGTGTCATCTTCTTTCATTAAAAAAAGATCAAAACTTCTATTCTTGCTTTGTTTTCTTTCTTAATGATGATCTCAAATCTGTATTGACGTAAGAATTCTTTCTGAAATATAGAGTGTTTATGAGTCATGAGTCAAAGTCTATCTTGGAAGTGCTCGTGCGATTACCTTTGCAAACACTTATCAAATGGGTGTGCTTTTGTAACAAAGAGGACTTTCTATCATCACCGTCAACAAGATGCACTGGGAAAAGTCCACCCATCAGTAAGTAAAAGGAGAAGGGTGCAGCTAGAGTCAGACTGCCCTTCCACGTCAGCTCTGGTTACACCTCTATCTACACCTACAACTATGTCAACTCTTCTTGAACCCCAAGTTTCTCCCTCTATTGGTCCAATTAATAGAGTGGAAAGGTTTAGTAAGGGTGAAAGACACACTATTTGCCGTTGCTCACTGTATTGCGGAGGCGGTCGACAAGTTCATGCTTCGACTTATTATCGTCATCAAGATCTCTTAAAAAAATATGATAGGTGTACAAGATAAAATGCTTCGCTTGATGTTCGGCGATTTTGGGGGATCAAGGGTCAGTTGTCCAAGCGCCAAGCAAAGTTTAGCGAGACTGCTAATTCAGCTCCCATCTACATGGGAAGGAGACCTTGGTGGTATTAGAGTCCCTGCATGTTGGGACCAACTACAGACAATGCTGAAAGGGCTCGGAATGATTTCTGCCCAACGTTATCGTGTCTGCACAGGATATCAAGGGGCAAGGCATCCGCCACAACTCCTTCAACCAAGTTCGGAAGATAATTTTATTGGAGAAATGCCAAAGTGTTTATGCTCTAGAGAACCTCGCTCTAAAAAGCTAAAGCGAGATTGCCTTCAGTGTTGTGAAAAATGCCCCGTTTGTGAAAAGCCAAGGAAGTGTGTGCTATCTTTCGACTATATACCAATTGAACCTCAATTAAAGCTTTTGACTAAATGCAATACATTTTGTCATGAGATGTTGAATGTATGGCGCCATAAGCAAGAATGGCTTCCTTAAATTGTAAACGATGCACAAAGAAGGATCGTTGATTTCTGGAATGGAACGAAGTTCCAAGAAGTAAAAGATTTCTGGGATCCAATGGTTTTATATGAGCTACCAGTGGTTTGCTCTAATCTAGTGTGCAAAAAGATCTACACCACTTTTCCAAGCTCTAAGCGACATGAAGCCTTGCAAAGAGGATGGGATGCAGATAAAGGAGCTTATCAATTCACGTGTCTCGAATGCTTGGAAGATATTCAATGCAACAAGAAATTTCAAAGGGTTAGTTATCCATGTATAATTTTTGTGACATTATTTCACTCATCTTTAATGCTAATATGTGTGATGGTGTGGTCAGGGTGATCCCCGTAATGTAGCATTGTTGCTTCATTGGGACGGTTTTCAGACGTCCTGGACGACTCAAAAAATTTGTGGTGCTGTGGAGATTTTGTTGCTGAATGCAGGTCCCAACTCCTCCATAGAGGTCTTGCCAGTATTGTTTATCCCGCAAAGTTGTAAAAAGAGTATAAAGAGCTCTGGCGATGTTTTTGCAACATGCTTAACTCCTTTAGTGGATGAGCTAGAGAAGTTATATCTTCATGGAGTGGATGTGATATATGAGTATCCAGTAGAAAAAGTTTTTGAGGATCCTGAAGGTTATTCAAAGTTGTGCACGATACGCGCCATGGTGATGATGGTTACTGGAGACCACCCTGCACAGTGCAAGATAGGCATGTTAAAAAATGGAGGTAGTGACTTTTGCAGGCGTGACAAGGCACAAGCAACTCTAGTGAAAGATGGTACAAAACTGGATGGTCGATATGTTTATAATGAAAATCGCTATCAAAGTAGATTTCCACCGCCACATAGAACTGTTGGTGAGATGAAAGCTACTTTGGAGGAAGCCAGGCGATGCTGTACACAAGTTGAAAAGGAAGCAGCCTTGAAAAAAGCAGGTCTCTCAGGGGTCTCCATCCTGTGGAGACTTACTGACTTATATGGTTTTGATGTATCCCTTGACTGCGTGTACGATGTGATGCACACAATGTCATTAAATATATTTAAGAAGTATATTTCACATCTAATTCAGAAGGCCGATGCTTCTCAAAAGAAGGAGATAGATGCAGCTGTGAGAGAACTCACCAAGGTGATGCCTAGCTCAATTCGATATGGATGGTGGCCAAATGCTCCAAGTGTCTATTGTGACTCTTTTAAGGCTGAGGAGAATCAAAAATTTATTCAGTGGTGTCTTCCTTATATTCTAAGGACAGTCAATGGGATAGATAAACAGATGCAAGTTCTGGGCTATTTATTGATTGATATAGCTCATAGTTTCTACAATTACTCTAGAGATCATGGCTGGTCCATTTTTGATATTCAAGTGGTAAAATCACTTCTACAATCTTGGAGAATTCAAACAGAAGAATACTTCGGAGCAAATTCTTCTCCCTTGGAACATGTTGCTGGAAGTGGTGAGCTTCTTGATGATGTGATACGTCATGGTCTACATGATCGGTACTGGTGTTATATCTTTGAGCGTCTTGTAAAGATATACAGCACCATCAAGACAAATAATATGCAGGATGAAGCATCATTTGTCCAATATTACTTGAGGAAGTTCTTTACTAGAGTTTTTCAGATTGTGCAATCAGACAGTGATGGGCTTCTTCCGGAACAAAGATTCTTAAGATCTTTGCATGCCTCTATGGGTGGCACTTTCAGTAACTCCGCTATAGAAGACTACTCAGAGGAGTGTCCACTGCAACATATGGATGGTTTAGCAATTGTTTCGTCTATTGGTGCAGCGAAATCTTTGTGGAATACCATGTTGAAACATGGTCAAAGATCTTCATGTATAGATAGCCTTCTTCTCAAAGGCATTGCAATTTCAAAGAAGCGATGTGTTTATCGGAATCCAACAAGTGAGGAGTCTACCTTTTTAAGGAGCTTTTGGAACATTGAAGCAAGCATTCCTATTGCAGAAGTAAAGGCGTATGACAAGGTTCTCTTCAGAGGGGAAATATACAAAGTTGGCTCTGATGTGGTGGTGAAGGTTGATGATATAAATCAACAAGTAGAGGAAAGGGGCCATTGGAAAGCTTGTATAACTTCTTTTTTCTCTATGCAGCATCAAGGAAAGTCCATGCTTTTCTTTGCAGGGAGATACTATAAGCAATGCATTGTAGGTGATACTCATTCAGAACGATTACTTATTGATACAGTTACATGAATGAGTGTCCTTGAAAAGATACCGTTGCCCTTCACTTGGGATTGTATTCGCCCAATCTCATCTTTGCTACGTAAGTTTATTCCAATGCCATTATCGCGAGGACATAAGTTCATAGCTTATGAAGTGAAAGACTTAAAGAGAAGGGATAGATTGCTAGAGGAAGGACAATGTGGAAATGTTCCTTTATGGCTCCAAGAGCATGATATAGTAAAAGTATGCATCGAAAATGGAGGTGTGGAACAATTGAAGCATGCCGTGGTTAGGGAAATAAACTGTGAGGAAAAAATGGCAAAGCTTGCTATACTAAAGCCTCCTATGCATCAAAGAAATATTTGGAAAGTTCAAATAGAGGAGAATGAATGGAGAAGTTGGGATAGTTGTCTGTTTCTGCTCAAAGGTTGGGTTGTAGTGAAGAAGAAGAAGATCACTAAGCTAGGGGAGCTTGATCGTTGGGTACCTATTATATGGCGCTCCAATGAATGATTATATTTTGTAATTCACTATTTGAACATGTCTAAAATGTGTCAAGTTTACATTTAATTTGTACCCCACTATTTGAGCATGTATACAATGTGTCAAGTCTATATTTAATTTTGTAACCCACTACTTAGATATGTCTATATTGACTTAAGTCTCTTTTTTAAAAAGTGATTTAACTTTTTTTTATTGGTGGTTGTTAATTATTTTTATATGTGTGTGCTTGTTTGACTTTGTTAGGGTAAATATGAGTTGTCCGCAATCTATTTTAGCTGCATTGCTTTCGAAACCTCATGATGAAGCTCTCAAAGAGTTGAGTGTATGGAGAGCCAATTATGCTGGGAACAAAAGAATTTTAGGAAATCCTAATAGCATTACTACACATGGGGATCCACCTTGTGCAACTAAATATGATCCAGAGATATATGACCAGGTGTTTAGACCTCCACCTCCCACACATAGAGACGCAGGGAAGCTTTATGGTAGAAATTTTCTTTTGAAGTATCATCCGGATCAATATAGAGTGTTATACTCTAACTATGGGGAGGTGGGAAAATGGTTTGCAAAAGCTGACTCTATTGGTGACCTTCGAAACAATCTTGAACGAAAGAGTCAAGTTATGAGCATCATTGGAGACAACATAGGCAAACTCAAAGACATTGTCATAGATGGAGCTTCTTATCCTTGGAAGGAGGAGGATATTTATTTATGGTGTATCAAGTCTCTTGCCGCTAAGCGCAAGTATACCAAACGAAAGGCCCACCAATCAACGTCTTCCATCGAGTGGATCTACGGTATGGTTATTTAATGCATTAATAAAGATATGTTTTTTGTGTGTTTTATACTTACAAGATATTTTTAATGCAAATATAGGCCATAAATAATGATTTACATGATAAGGATGTTGGGATGCAACATGGAGAATCCAATGACTTGGATAAAGATGATTCTCCTAACCAAATGGTAAGATAGCTAGCATGAATACTTAGTGGCTTATTTGATGCTTTTTTTCATCTACATTTTATTTTCAATAGGTAGAGAATGCTCACGATGACAATGCTTTGGCAAAGATTACTGACATGGATACTATTGTGGTAATTGAAAACAAGATGGAAAAGGAGGCACCAGCTAATGTGAGTCATTGGTTACTACACACTATTCATCTTGAGCTTCTAAATGTGTGTTCTTAAAGTTAAATTTGTTTATGGTTTATTTATGAAAACTTAGGAAGATGTAGAAGTATATATTCCAGAAATTCCTTGGCAAAATAATGATGAAGAAAATGATGCTTATGAGGTATGTTCAAAAGTACTCTCTCTCTCTCTCTATCTATATATATACATATATATATATATATATATTTATATTTATATTTCACTTAAATTATGATTATTTTTTATTTAGGAGTATCAAAGATTTATATCAGATGGGAGCTTTGGGGTTGCTTTGGAAGAAAAAAAATCTTATGAGAGTTCACATGGTGTTGATCATAACAATGTAGAGAACAAGGTTTGAGTTTGAAGTTATGTTGTTTGATGCATAAAATACATTTTTTGTATTGCTTGATTATTGTGATTGTTTGGTATATAGAAAATGAAAGATAACACTTCAAGTGAATTTTGCGATTCAAACGTAGATCTGCTCTCTAGAAAAAGTGTGCGAAAAAGAAAGGTATGCTAGTAATATATTTGTGTTGAGTAGCTTGATCGATATTGGATTTTACTTTCTTTTATAAGTTGTTGTGTGTCGTGTTTTTAGGCTACGAGTAAGCTTCAGGAGCTTCTCAAAAAAAAGGAGAAAGCTTCAAAGGTTTCCAATAACAAAAAGAAAAAGGTAAATTGGTTAAGTTAAGCTATATAAATGAAATCTTGGTAACTAGGATTAAAACTATATTGTTTTCATGTTTAAGAACTATCAAGTGGATCCAGAGAAGAGAGTATTATTGATGAAAGCTCTGATTTAGAAAAAAAGGTGTGTATTTTGTTAGGTGTACTACTTGCACTATACTTTGACTAATACACATAGAGTTTAACTAGATGATGACTGATACTCTTTGTTATTTTTTTGTAGGCACGAGAGTTATGTGTAAGTGATAAAGAAGCCATTCTAATGAAATGGCTTGGTACTAAGAAGATTGAAAACATTTATCATCTTGTAAAACCTACTTATACTGCTCTCAAAAAAACACATTCCTTCTTCAAGAGGAAGGCGGGTGACACCAATTCTTTTACCATGTGTGAGGATTTAGTGACTTGGCTCTTAGTGAAGAGCATAGTTTGTATCAATTTTGATAAGGTAGGAGCTTTGTCACTCAAAGATGTGGAGTTGGCAAATGAAGATTGAGATTTGTATCTTTGAAACTTCTATGTGTTTGAAAGTGACATTATCTTATTGAACTTTCATATTTGGTTACATGTACCTCTCTTGTTAAGTTGATTAAATCATTTCCTGAATCACTTAAAGATTTGACTTAGCATACATTCTACTAGTTTAGATTTTCTATATGTCTACCTAGTTTAAATTTTCTAGGTCATTAACTAGTTTAGATTTACTTGGTGACTTATTAGTTTGGATTTGCTAGATGATTAACTAGTTTGACACACTAAGGTCAAACTAGCAAGTGTGAAGAGTTTCTACTTAGATCTAGCAACTTAGTTACTATATGGTAGTACCATTTGCCATATAGTAACAAACTTACTAGATTGACCAACTAGAAACTGTCTCACAGTTGCTAGTTTGCACTTTTACTAGTTGTGTGTATTCAAACTAGTGAATCATCTAGCAAATTTATATTTTTTTCTATATGGTAACATGCCAAAAGCTCCTTGTGGAACCGGCAAAGCTTAAGAGTTTTTAGTATAAAAACTTAGCTAAACCCTCAAATTTTGCCCTAAAAATCAAGTTTTAATGAGCGCAAGCCTTGCTCGTCTAGTTTCAAACTAGAGGTCTCCTATGCTACAAAAATTATATGTCTCTCTCTCGAGCTTGATAGAGAATGACTAACCCGGTCATAAAATGTCGGTGAGCCCTTATGTTTTTCCTTGAAAGAACTGACGAAGTATTTAAAATTTTAATGTAAATACTAGAAAATTGCTTCAAACATTATCCAATCACTCCAATGCAGCAGGCATAAAATAATTCTAAACAAATATTATTATGCATTGATTTGTATGCAGATGCTCCTAACATGCCCATGCATATCCCCAAATTATCCCTGTTTTGGTACAAAATATGAAAATATATTGGGGTGTACACGCATGTGTGCACGTGGTCTTAGTGATTGTGTTGTTTGGAGGTGGTTTTCAAGTGGGCAAGGGTGATGTGTATGCCTTGAGCTATAGGAGGCATTTTTGTGTGTGTGTTGGGCATGTTCCCCTTTCCCCCTGTCCATGTTTTGTGCCCGCAGAGAGGAGCACGTTGATTGCTCCATGGTCGTGTGTCCGTGATCAAAGATGTGGTACACTTCGTGTCTGATTTTCAATGGTGATGAAGATGCGGATGAATGGTTGACAGATTTCAAGTTATTTATGTTGTCATTGCACATGTGGACTGATGAACAAAAGCTTGAGACAGTGCCATTGGTGCTGCAAGGTATAGAGAAGGCCCAGTTTGATGGTCTAGAAGTTGAAAATAAGCACGATTGGGTTCATTTTTGAGAGCAGTTTCTCTGTAAATTTCACAAGGTGGAGTCGGCTACTGAAGCAGATGTGGAGATTAACGAGTTGCAACAAGAAGTAAGTGGAGATTTTGATGCTTTTGTCAATAAGATTGAAGCTTGTTGGAGTGATCTAGTTGTTGCCACCCATGTGGTCAATGCAGATTTTTTCAAGCTGGAGAAATTACTAGCTTTCCTGTGTCCTCGAGTTCGAGATAAGACTTATGCCGAGGCAGTTAGAGTTGCCTGTGTCCTCGATTTTGATAGTAATGTGGATGATGAAGAGCCAAAGACTTATGCCAAGGAAGTTAGAGTTGCCAAGGTGAATAGCATGAAAGTGAGAAATAAAATGGAATTGGGCTTGCTTAAGCCTGCAAATTGTGTGCCTGTTGAAGCAACAGTGTCTTCTATGGGCCCGTCAAGGATGGTGCCAATGATGCAAAGTGTGGAGCCTACTAGGGTAAGGCCCATGATTGACTATGTTTCTTGGGAATTACATGTTGGCGAAGCGTCTATGTCGATTGTGGAGGAGCTCGTCAATGAGGATGAGCCTTTTGTTAACACTAGAATGGTAACATGACACTCTTATGTCCTTGGACACTTTTGTGTCCTATTAAGTGACCATTTTGCTTGAATTATTTGAAGAGTATGAAAATGAATTTCTAGGTGCTATGTATCCACAAAGTTTCCTTATGAGCTAAAAAAAACTTAGCATTTTTTTTGGAGTATCAATCTCACCATTAACATTACTCTTGCACAACATTTTTTAACCTAAACTGTGTGAAAAAACGGGTCCTTTTTTTGGCTTTTTTTCAATCTTTGGCAACTATACCACTCTAAAATTCATGTTTGTGAGGTTTAGATGGCTAGAGGTTAGGACCTAATAGTTCTCAACATGTTTTGATGCTTGTAGGGAGAGCTAAGTGTTAAAATTGAAAGTTATGACCAATTTACAAGAATTGCATAATCCTGTTTTTTTGCCCAAAATTAGCACTTTTATGATTTTTTTGGTGGATTTCTTGATATGAAAATTCAATTTTGATTGTGTAAGTGTAATGTATAACATAAAGCTAATCTTCCTTGAGTTTTGGGGGACCTAATATGCTATATAGCATAGTATATGATGATGGTTGAGTTTTTTTATTGCTGAAGAATACGATACATTTTAGAGTAGCACGTATAACTTTCTCAATATTGCTAGTTTCTTAGGCCAATTGTGTGTATTTTGTAGGTAGTAACCATATCTGATCGTAGACTACAAACTTAGCTAGATATTGAGTAGTTTCTATGGGTTTTTAGAGGTCATAATGCTAAACCCAGTTTTTTCATGTTTGCTGTATTTAGCACTTTATCATTGCCCCCAAAGTTCCAATTGTAAGAGATCCATTATCCTTTTGACATGCTCCATGGCTCCTTTTGAATCCAAATGCCCAAAGGGAACTAAGAAAACATGTATATAGTATATGTATTGAGCGTGACTATAGAAACTTTGATGATAGGTCCGCAAAATGGCAAAAATGCAACTTTTTGTACCTATTTTTTTTGCCCAAAAACAATTTAGTGAGGTAAAAGAAACCATATGTTTTGGTCACCAACCCACTGAAGTTAACGGGGCATTTTATCTCATGTCCTACAAAAATCCCCACTCTTATTTATATGCAATCAACCGTAAGAAATTGTTGTTTTGAGCAAAATGCACTGGTCCATCAACTTTGGAGGCTTGTAGTGACCAAGGGATGAGAAAAATTAGAAGTTTCTCATTTTTTCCATATGTAGTAGTTATTGAACTATAAGCTCATGAAAGGATTTTTCAAAATGAGTGGATCTACTATGGTTTTGGTATTTTTTCCCAAAACCCTGAAAGGACACTTTTATGTCCTGTTAGGTTACCATTCTAGTGTTAAAGAGAGCTTATATGTAGAGGGAGTAGCAGATGCCAAGTTCCTAGTACATCTTGAAGAGGTGGAGCCTATTCTTGTGAAGTGCTTGCATGAAGGGGTAACGGATCATGGCCAAGTTGTAGGTGTTGAGAGCTTGGGGTTGGATGCTAAAAGTGGGTACGAGAATGGTCCAGATTTTGTGGAGCAGCTAGAGGATGGTGATGTTGATACCAAATCGGCTTAT
This sequence comes from Adiantum capillus-veneris, assembly GCF_014529385.1. Classification (NCBI taxonomy): domain Eukaryota; kingdom Viridiplantae; phylum Streptophyta; class Polypodiopsida; order Polypodiales; family Pteridaceae; genus Adiantum; species Adiantum capillus-veneris. Next base: position 130,919,208 of record NC_140959.1, read on the forward strand.
GGTGAAGATGATGAAGCTACAAGCTTGAGTTTCTAGGAAACGATCAAGGAGGATAGAGATACAAGCTGGGAGATAGATCATAGAATCTGAAGAGCCGGTGTTGGTAAAGGTAAAGCTAACTTGCTATATGCATGAATATGTGGTGATTGCCACCATGAATGAAGAGCAAGAAAGAGTGTCGGAGTTTGGGAACGAGGACATGCATGTGAGGTTCTATGCGGCACAATGTTGATGATGATTCTTGTCAAGGTATTTGTGGAAGGTGCTTTGATTGTACAACAGGTACAGGGAATTCCCAAGAAGGAGAAGTTGTGGGGGCTAAGGAGGAAGAACAGGTTGAAGAAGATGGTAGGCAAGAGGTATTGGATGCTCATCAAAGGGAAGAGCGGTTGAATATAGGGAGAGAAAGTGAGATAATACAACTCTCACTTTCCTACTCCACTAACCCCAAACTGTTGTGTCTCCTTCTTCATCCCCTTCCCCCTTCTCTCCTTTCCTCCTTCCCTTCTTGCACCGACTCCATAGGGGATCCCCGATTCTCCACAAAATACAGTCATGTCATCGACATTAGATCAAGCCTGCGCCAAAGCCCTACAGGGCATGGAAGCCCAAGCTCTACCACAAGTACATCTACACATGTTAACATCATTCCCAGCTGAGGAGATTTTCAAGACCACTTACAAAAGCATCTTGTTGTGTGAACTTTTCCAAATAGACCCTACCTGTAGGGGTGACCTTCTCAAGGCAATCCAGACTCTCTACCCCTCATGTCCCAATAGTGGTGGGCACCTACCAACACCTTCCTAGGAAAAGTCATACATGATTTCCTACCCACTATCACCCCTCACTGACTATAAGAGTCATTGCGTCATAATGTCCATTTATGACCAGTAGTGTACATGTGTCATGGTGGATAGTGGCTTAGGTATTAACTTCATAAAAGAGTTCACCATGTGACAACTTGGCTTGGTGCCCACTAAGGCTGCCACTTTTAGCCAACCAACGCAAAGTCTGGCTAGTAGGGGTGGTGGAACAAGTACCCATGGTGGTAGAAGACTTCACTTTTTGGCTAGATTTTGTGGTGGTCCAATTACTAAAAGAAGATAGAGGTTTCCCTCTACTGATTGGTAGGCCTTGGCTACGCAATACCTGTGCACTTCATGATTGGGGTAATGATATCATGTGGATCACCATACACCAGGCATAGGGCATAGATAGATCAAATTAGAAAGTGGAGCCGACACATCCAATAGAAGGTCTTCCCTCAGCATTGCACAACATGAAGACTAGAAGGCAAAACCTAAAGAAACAAAGGAGACCCCACAAGAAGAGGTGGTCTTGCCCATAGTTACCAGCAAAGAAAGAGAGCTCCTTGAATGGTTATACCTAAAGCTCACTATTTTGCAGTCCTCACAGGAATTGAAGGAAACATAGAGGCCGCAGAAGACGTAGAGTCTCTTGGCCTAGGAGATCCCATCACGAGTCATCACATGCATGATCAAAAGTCTCCCCTACAGGTGCAACAAGAATAGGATTAGATCATATGTTCACTACCATAGCTGATTCTCTCGAGTTCAAGGGCAAGGTTAGGACTAACCACACCCTACCAAAGAGTCAATATACCAGTTCTAAGCAAAGTAGAGATGACTTGCGTCTGGATGAACTTCCTCAAGGATAATTACAGGAGTAGACATAGGCTTTCCCATCAATCAAACTCCTGCTTATGATGTGGATGCATTGACTAAAGTTGTCCAGGATGTAGCTAAAGAACGAAACCCATACAACTATCAAGATCCATTCAAAGAAGTCAACTGAGGTATAGAAGAAGAACCTAACCCCCTTTTGCTAGCAGCATGGCTCTGGGATCATCCCCAGTTACTGAATTTGATGGTTTCATTCATTATCAATTGGAAGGATGTTTTAGCATGGTCCTATAAGGACCTCACAGAACTTGACCTGGCTCTGGATGTTCATTCCATACCCCTACAGGAGAATGCCAAACCTTTGCATGGCCAAGCATACAAGCTCAACCCTAAGTATTCAATAGCAGTCAAGAAGGAGATTGAGAAGATGCTGGCCGCGGGTAGCATTGAGCCCGTTGAACACATACAATGGCTTTCTCTAATGATTATTGCCTCGAAGAAGAATTCAAATAAGATCAGGGTGTGTCTTGACTTCAGAGCACTCAATAAGGTCACTATCCCATATGGTTTTCCTACTCCCTTCGCTGAGAGAGTGTTAGAAGATGTAGTCGACCATGCTTCACTCATGTTTATGGATTTTTTTAGAGTGCATTAGCTTCCTAGAATAGAACAAATAACATTGTGTTTGAGGCATTCCTAAAAATGTTTCTACAGATTTTCATGGACAAATTTTTTGAATATGCACTTAGACAAGAAGCTTGTATTGGTTTTAACATTGTTCTTAGTGGCCCTTCTCTCAGCCAGTTTGGTTAAGTAATTCGTGGCCACAATAATATATTGTGCCTGAGTCTTATATGATGGTGGTTGTATTGGACCAATAAAGTCTATACCCCACTTAGCAATAATTGCACATACTCCCATCATAGGCCGCCATGGCATACTATCAATTCTTGCTAGCATCTTTGCCCATTGACATGAATCACATCATCGAACAAACTCTTTTGCATCAACAAATAGTGTTGGCCACAAAATGCAGCTATCAATATAGCTCGAGCTATAGTTTCATGAGAGAAATGACCTCCTGCAAAATCTGTGTGCACTTGTTCTAAGATAGAAAGGTATTCATCCTCATTGGCACATAGTTTGAGTTGTTGGTCCTTTGCTTGTCAATAGAGTTGACATAAAATCATCACATAGTTGGTTTCTTCCATTTTGAATTCTACGTGTCTTCTCTTACTCATATCTTCAGGGAATGTCCTATTGGTCAGATGCTCTACAAGATATCTACTCCATTACGGTGCCACAAAGATTTGGAATAACATGGCATGAGGTCATTAGGAAATTTCGGAGGTCATTTGGAGGGCCATATGAAGAGAGAGAAAAATAGAGCACGTCCAATGAGCACGAAGGCTACGTTACATAGGAAAGTACGTGGAAAGACTCAAAAAATAGGAAAATAGCATAAAACTTTCACGAATCTAGGATTGTGGCATCGTAATTTCATTCCTTTTACCGAGCTGTTAGGTGCTTGCCAGTGGTCCCACTTCTGATATTCTCTTATGGTCATTAACGTAATGGAGGGTGACCATTAAGCCCGCACAAGATATTGGAATTCTAAAACACTTTCCCTCCATTAGAATGCTTTCAAAGTGAATCTCCCTCCACTAAAGCTTTTCTCTGAGAGCTATGGCTTCCACGTCTTCTCGCCCAAGAAGCTCCAGGTGTTTACTGTCTCTCACACCAACAACCAACATCTGCACTTTGCCTAGAAGGCCAAGTAGTAGCATATCCTCAATTACAATATCAACTTCAATAAGTGCAGAGAACCAATGGGTTGGACAAAGGATAAACAAAGGTTCATGGGTCCTCATGCAACCAAGAAGACCCAAGAGGTCTAGCGATATCAACGTTTACCGCTTAGCATGGAAGGCCAGAGTGTTGGATTTCAAAGTTGAAATCGGCAAAAGATCTGTAAAGGAAGTTCTTGTTCAGCATGTGTTTACCCATCCAGACGTGATAGCAAATGGTGGAAATGTATCAGATATACATCAACCACGTTGCAATTGTAAGTACTCTTGACATCTGACCTTCATTTGATCTATAAGTACTCTTGACATCTGAACTTACTGATACTCTCATTATAACTTTTCTTATATATTTTGCAATGTTTCTCCCTCTTCTTATGAGCAATGTCTCCATTCTTCACAGCTCAATTACATTAGATTTGTCATTTTTACTTATTGATACTCTTAGTTTAACTCTTCTTATATATATTGCAGATAGGCCTCTTCCTTGTTGTTCATGCCCACATTGGTTCTCTACAGTATTCAGGGAGCAGGAGCAAAAGCCTGGCTGATGAAGGAATATTTTTTTTTGACCACTTCTACCAACTCATCTCAGGGAATAAGAATGGCATGTTGGTGAAAGTGCCTCTACCAACCGATTGGAACACTGTGGACTGGCCAGTTCCCGAGGAAACAATGGTGGAGGCAATGCGAAGTAAGCTCTACAAGGATATATAGAGGTCTCTACGTAGCTCTATTCCCACCAAACTGGTTAGAATTGCAAACTTTTGTCCTGCTGCACTCTTCATAGAGTTGTTTCGTAGCTACAACATCCGTGTTACGAAAACTATGTTCATGTGCAAGTCATTTCAGTAGTCATCCTGTGACAAACTTCTTGACAGAGGATGGTATGTAAAGGAAGAGATTGGCTTACGGTGCGAGGTCGCGCTTGATACTCTAGTTGTCAAGTACATGATTGCAAGCCAATCACTGTTACTCTCGTTTTGGTATATGCGATCACAAATGCTCAATGGTAAGTACATTCCTATGGACCAGGTTTTTGCAGGTTTGGAAGATAATCCTGTTGTGGATGTGGAAGTGATTGATAAAGAGCATGGCCTACTGTTGGTGGTTACAATAAGGGAGCTATGCAGTCTTTAGCAGTTTCGGCATGACATAATTGAAGAGTCAATGGACAGGGACCTATCAGATTTTTCCTTTTTCCTAGCTGGCCGTAATGTGATGCGGCGAAGGGAAAAAGATATTTTGTGCAAAGAGTTGGATGGTCGGGTTGAAGTAGTGTCAATGTAACAGATATTCTTGTGAACCCAAGTGTATACAAATGACTTTCAATACATGAAGTTTTTTGAGCTCATTTGTCAATTGTGCCTTGTGAATAAGTGTGCTTGAAATACATTTCTTTACCATGTCAAATCTCTCTCTCTCTCTCTCTCTCTCTCTCTCAATTTTAGACAAGACAAAGACATGATAGAAGAGTCATCTTAATTCATTAGAAAGTACAAACGCGTACGTGAACAATGGACTGAGATACAATTTCTGTAAGTATGGAATCAGAATGTCTTCAAGGTAAAAATCGAAGGAATGCCCCTCGAAAGAAGGTGGTGAGATAGTTGTTCCCGACGGATTTAGTTCTCCATTTTCAGGAGTATCATCAATCAGTAGTGTATTAGTTGCATCAAAGGGTACACCGATTTGGCTTAACGGTTTGTACAAAAGAGGTAAGTGTGGTTTTTTAGGGTGGTAGTGGCCCTTGACGGTAACGCATTTTCTTTGATCATACAAAAAGGCAAAATCTGACGTGTGAGCGCCGCATACACTGCAAACTATTGTAACTAGTGGGGACAAGTTTTGCCTTTGCATTGAAGACCATATGGCAACTCTGAAGCGTAGAAGAAGAAACTAAATAAATTCCTTGGTTCCTGGACGAACCACCACTCGACAAGTTCCCATCCGAAACGTTTGCAACTCCTCAAAGGGTTCTGTGTCACCGAGAGGCACGCGCATCAACAGCAATCCATTGAGGTCCAAGATAATCAACCTCTGTAAAAGTTGACAAGTACATATAAGTAGTTAGAAGCTGAACATATTTTGCCATACTTGATTAGACATTACCGAAACAACCGTATCTACAGGTAGCAAGGTCCATACTGGGTCTCTGTAGTGTTGATGTCGTTGCTCTCCTCTGCTTTAGCTTCATCATTCACATCTTCATAGTCATCATTCACATCTTCATCAGGGGTCTCCCCCATGGCTCTTTCTGCCTCATTCAAGGTTTCCTCCAAGGTCTTTTCCTCTGCCTTGGTTGACCGGCTTGCCTCATCCATCCTTGCCTGATCCATATCAATTTGCTCATCCCTAGGCGTTCTTTCCTCATCCATATCCTTTTGCTCATCTATAGGCCTTCTTTCCTCATCTTGGGTTTCATCCATAGGCTCTTTTGGCTCCTCCACTGGCTGACTTGGCTCTTTTGGCTCCTCCACTAGCTGACTTGGATCTTTCATTGTCTCCTCTGGTTGTACACTAGCACCTTCCATATGCTCATTTGACCTTTCCTCATCCTCGGCTCTTTCATCTTCTGCTGATCTGACCCCCTCGGCCCGTTGTCGTGGTGGCACGTCATGTATTGTCATATCAATAGTGCGGTCATCCAAGCCGCTATCTTTAGGCTGTCTGGGGCTAGACATAGTAAGCAAGTGTTGTATTAAACTTACCCGGTATCTTTGCAAATAATCATATGTGTAGTTTTTTAAAGCACTCTGCAAAATTAAAAGACCACATGGTGAGAATTCTTCTATAAACTAAACCAAAACTGACTGAATGCATTGCCAAATGGTTACCTTAGTCATGAAAGGTTTTAATGCAAAGTAGCTTTGCAGGACATATTTTGCATGGAGAAGACATCTCCAGCCGCAAGAATTTCCATCGGTTTGATTTGGGACACGTACATCTTTGATTGGGGCCTTGTATAGTTCATACCTTCCACATAGCTTGCCATAGGCAAGCAACAACCTCTTTATACAAATGCACAAAGCAGTATCAAGATGTTAGCTTGAGGCTTCAAATTTACATGGATATCTATAAGAAACACTTTCTGATACGTAACACTTACAGCCTAATTTCAGGGTGGGTTCCTTTTATTGAATTGAACACCCACACTGCTGGTTGGTCAACATCAAGGCATATGAGACTCCAATGATGGTTGTTCTCATATGGAAAGATGATGACAGTAACTTCCAGCATAGCACAGTGGAGAAACCAACTCTCAAAGGTCCCAGATGGACTGTTCTTCTGTCTAATAATCACTGACATTTGTGGATCAAGAAGAAACACCTCCGTGTGGGTGTGAAGTGGGAGTTGACTTTGATCAAGCTGCAGAGAGTATACCTGAGTTAGCAAACCTATTATCTGAGTTTTCAAAGCTAGCAAGATAGTAACACTTACTTAAGACAAGCATAGATAATTGTGTCTGAAATCTGAGCATCTGGATTTTGCAATAAATTAATGTCCACTTTTTCCAGAGCTAGCTTTCTGGCTCCATCTACAAATGGTATCTCTGCAAGCAAACCATCCTTCATTGAAAGTAGAGTTTCTTGATTGCTTGCGTCTATGGACAGGGTCACATTGCATTCTATTTGCCTCTGGGACTCCACTGCTACTTTTGCTTTCTCCTTAAGCTCTGCTTCCCTCATGTCCTCTGTTCGGCGAGCAATAGTATCTTCCCTTGCCCTTGTATTCACATCATGTGTGACATCTACAACTGTGAGTTGTGGCACTAGCTCAGGGGGGTATAATGAAATTTCCCTCATTTTCTTATCCCTGCAGACATTGGGGACCAGTAGTTTGTCATACCTCCACCTTATTCTTTTCAGTGTCTCACTATCTTTGTCCATTATAGTAACCCTGTGGGCATGGGCTACAACAATGGTGATGTCACTGAAGTACTCCAGTAGGAAGTCCTCTGCTGCTTCTTGTAGAGCCATCAATGCCACCACCTTCCACCGTTTGGTGCCGCAGGTAGCTTCTTCACATATGGACCTCACCATCCTCTGAAAGGGTAGCTTTGGTATGCATAAATCTACACATTTCTGTGCCTTTCTGATTTCTCTGAAAAGTCCCATGCAGGTTTGTAACTTCTTCACCCTTGGACCTTTCAGAATTTTATTGGGTTTTCTAGGTCTCTTCTTTGGGGTTGCAGATCTGCTACTTGCCTTAGCTGCTAATCCTGGTCCCTTGCCTGCCTTCCTTGCAGTGGATTTTGTTCTAGCCATTTCATTGTATACAAATAGAGGAGTATCTCTCTCTCTCTCTCTCTCTCTCTCTCTCTCTCTCTCTCTCTCTCTCTCCTTTCTATAGCTTAGCATATTTAAAGAGAGAGAGAGTGAGAGACTCCCATTACTAACAGCGCGCGTGGAGCATGTTTTGACCTCAAAAAACACCTCCGTGCGCCGTTAGTATAAGGTAACAGAAAGACTCTCTCTCTCTCTCTTTCCCCTGCCTTACATCCTCTCTCTATAACACTCACACATACACACATAAACACATACACTGGTGGATGCACAATACTAAAGGCGCGCATAGAGACATGCACACCGGTTGTGCCTCTCTACACGCGCCTTTAGTATAGAGAGAGAGAGACAGAGACAGAGAGAGGAGAGAGAGAGGGAGAGAGAGAGAGAGGGGCTATGTGTGTGTGTGTGTGTTATATTTGTGTGTCTGTGTGTTTGTGAGTGTGTGTGTCTCTGTGTGTGTCTGTCTGTGTGTGTGTATGTTATATTTGTGTCTCTGTGTGTATGTTATATTTGTGTGTGTGTGTGTGTGTGTTATATTTGTGTGTCTGTGTGTTTGTGAGTGTGTGTGTCTCTGTGTGTCTGTGTGTATGTTATATTTGTCTGTTTCTGTGTGTGTGTGTGTGTATGTGTGTGTGTGTATGTTATATTTGTGTGTCTGTGTTTGTGAGTGTGTGTGTCTGTGTGTGTGTGTGTTGTATTTGTGTGTGTTGTGTTTGTGAGTGTATGTGTGTGTTGTTTGTTAGGACAGAGATAGATATACAATATACTCTGACAGAAACAGAGAGAGAGAGAGATAGAGGCAAAGGCAGACGGAAATTTCAGAAGCAAAGGGAGAGAGAGAGAGGGCCAAACCTTCTAAGGACGCAGACCTTCGTTATGTCAAAGATGGGTCGGCTTGCTATCGGAGACGCAGACGATGGCTCTTTCTCTCTCTCTCTCTCTCTCTCTCTCTCTCTCTCTCTCTCTCTCTCTCTCTTTCACGAGGTGTGGTTTTTCTCTCTCATGACCTCTATATATGACGTACAAAAGTATACGGTCTCAATAATGACCGCACGTGCGACAACATGCAATTATATTCTATTTTATAGTAACACGTGGGGCGCCACCGTGCGTATCTGTCATAAGTGTGATTTTGAGAGAGAGAAAGAGAGAGAACCATAGAAAGAGAGAGAGAGAGAGAGAGAGAGAGAGAGAGAGAGAGAGAGAGAGAGAGAGAGAGAGAGAGAAAGAGTGAGAGAGCCTCATTACTGTCAGAGAGTGATAGAGAGAGAGAGAGAGAGAGAACCATAGAAAGAGAGAAGGAGAGAGAGAGAGAGAGATTGAGAGAGAGATAGAGAGAGGGACTCCTTACTGTCAGAGAGAGAGAGGGAGAGAGACAGAGTGAGTTTGACAGAAAAAAATCAATGGAGGAGACACCTCCCTTGGAGTTTCTGCAAACCCCACCAACAAAAGGTGATCTCTCACTCTTTCTCTCTGTATTTCCAATAGTTGGTAGCAAATTGTGTGTGTGTGTGTGTGTAAACAAAGAAAAACCCATACTGTTGTTCAACACACACACACCTCAACACATACTTACATAGACAGACACACACACATACACACATACACACACACACCTCAACACATACTTACATAGACACACACACACACACACACACATAAACACACACACACACACACCTCAACACATACTTACATAGACACACACACACACACACACAAACATACTCTCTCTCTCTCTCTCTCTCTCTCAAAAAACGCAGCCGTTTTTTGACCTAGTAGACAGCAGTCCACTCTTTTGATCATAACTTCTTCATCCGAACTCCGATTTGGGTGATCTATAGCCTCAATCAAAGAGCAAGAAGTCCTCTACGCATTGATGTAAAGACAGAAATTTTCAGAGTTATGGAAGGCATTTCTGTAGCAGCATTTCCAAAGTGAACAGGTTCAACAAAATTGATTCTCATCTCCTATTTTACATACAATGTCTTCCGGCACTCGCAAGGGTTCTTCTTCTTCAACAAGGTCCACAACCATTGTGGAAAATGATCCAAAATCTCCTAAGTGTGGAGATAGCAACACAACCACCCAACCAACGACATCGGAAACCATGATCATGGCATACTTGGTATCATTGCAAGAGACCGTAAACAAACAAGGCAAAGACTTACCAGCACTTGCAATGGAGAATGGCACACTAAGGGTACTTGTGGTTGAGAATGAGAATCTCAAGAGGACACTTGAGATGCAAACAACACGTTTGATGCAACTTGAAGAGGAAGTCAAGGAATGTAAACGCTCTCTTGTGGACTTGAATGCTTTGAAGGAGAGGATGAGCAAAGTAGAGCATGACCATGTATTGAAAGAGGAGAAATTTGACACTATGAGCCGGGATGTATGCGACATGAAAAATGTATGCACAAACAAGTCTTGGGCTGATGTAGGTGGTAGCAATGTGGTTTCTAATTCCTCACTCATGCAAGCTATGGTTCAAACAAAGAATGTTGAGAATGTGGATGTGGAGGAGTTGAAGGAACGAGAGCGACGTTCCAAGAACATTGTTATTCGTGGAATTCCCGAAGAGAAGTTAGAGACATCTCCTTCTCTTGCCATTGTTATTGAAGATTTCTTAAAAACCCACATTGGCATGTCCGGAGTTATGGTCTATGGAGCACATAGAGTGGGGAAGCAAGGAGCTCCTCGCTCGGGAGAATGGCCAATTGTATGCACCATGCCGGATGAGACCAAGTGAAAGATTATCCTTGATAATAGTTGGATCTATTTGAGGGATACAAAATATTTTGTATGTGAAGACTGCACTATTAAGCAACAAAATATGCGTCGCAAGGCATATGAGGAAAAGAATAATAAAAACAAGGAGATCTCTCATGAAGAAAATGTGCCCAAGGAGGAGGCAAGTCTCTCAAGCAAATAGGGATGCGTGACCTATGAGACCAAGTTACAATTGAAAATATGCTTTTGTAATTGTAATGGATACCCATGGAATGCGGGGGTTGGCATTGATGAACTAACAAGCAAAGCCGATGTTGTACTTCTTGTTGAAACTTGGGAGCATGATACACAAAGGATTAACGGCTTGGAGGATTACAATGTACATTCATTGATGTGGTCAAAGAATCTCAAGCAACGAAGAGGACAAGGAGGGTTAGCATGTATGGTTAAGAAAGGATTGGAAGATTTTGTATCAATTGTGAAAGATGAAAAGTACAAACGTTATGTATGGCTGAAAATTATGACACCAAAAAGAGCACCCATTTTTGTAGCCGGTTGCTACATTCCTCATCATGATTCTCCCTTTTATGCTTGCATGGATAGAGATCAACCATTTTCTGATTTGGAAGAGGACATTGCTTATTTCAAAGGTGAAGGTGATGTTATTGTATTTGGGGATATGAATGCTCGCACAAAAAGATTTCAACATGATACTCAACAATTTGATATGCCATACATTTCAAGGGAGTTGGAGGAAGTTCACTTGTATGATCGTACTTCAATGGATGAGAAAGAGCCGGATCACTATGGAAAGTTACTTTTACACATGTGTAATAGCACGGGTATGCTCATTGCCAATGGTGTATCTTTGTGGAGTGGAACCAATGGATTTACATGTAGGAGACATAATGGGGATAGTGTGATTGACTATATGCTACTCTCTGAAGCCATCATGTATCGCATAAAGAGTTTTATGTTTGGTCAATGGACCCCGGAATCTGACCATCGCACCTTATGTATTGACCTTTCATGTGGAGAAGCAACTAAGCATGATAATCTCAGCCAAAGGAAAGAGAAGTTATCACTATATATGGATTTCAAACGGGCACCAATGTACATTGAAATGGTTGAGCAAAAATTATGGATGACAAAGCTTCAATGTGATGCACCATTGAAAACTAAATGGGAAGCTTTCAAGAAAGCTATTTGTTCTTGTGTGGAAGAATGCTTTGCCATAAAGCATCTCCATGGTATCAACAAAGATAGATCACGCAAAAGGTGGTTTGATAAAGAATGTCAAGATGCTTGAAAGTCCTTGATAAAGCTTGATGCAACTATGGACAAAGACAACTATCAAAGTCATTTGCATACATACAAGGCATTGATTCAAAAGAAGAGAAGAAGATGGGAAGTAAAGCAACAAGAATTTCAAGTCCAAGAAAAGGCACATGCATGTGGAAGATTTTGGAGAAACTTGAGAGGCAAGCGGGTTGAGAATTTTGGTAACTTGAGTTTAGTGGATATGTACACACATTGTAGGAAATTGTATGAGCAAGCAAATACTGAAAGAATTCCATTTTATGGTTCACTCCCATGAATGACGTCTTTTTTTACTATTGAGGATGTATGCGGTGGGCTTGAAAAGTTGGCCACTCGCAAAGCGGGAGATCTTCAAGGTATCAAGCCGGAGATGATCAAATGGACGAGAGATTTTACCCATGAGTGGATGTGTGATATGTTCAACCTTGCACTTCAACATGGTATGCCTTATGATTGGAGTACTAATTGGGTTAAGTCTTTGCATAAAGGAGGGGATGTAAAGAATGTAAGCAACTACCGGACTATAATGATTGGGTCTCTTATGGCAAAGTTGTTTGGGTGCATAATGGAGATGAAATTGAGTGATTGGGCTGAAGAGAATGACAAGCGTGCAAAGGGACAAGTGGGTTTTCGTCAATGCCATAGCACCATTGATCATCTTGTCACTCTTCGTGTTCTCATGGAGGAAAGTCGGTTGAAAGGCAAGCGATTGTATTGTTGTTTTGTGGACTTTAAGAAAGCCTTTGATATGATTTCACTTAACAATTTGTGGAGAAGGATGGAAGAACTCCAAGTCCCAAGTGAGTTTATGCTTGCCGTTTTTCGAATCTATGAGAAGGTGATTTGTCAATTGCGCATGGGAAGAGAAATTTCAGAAATTTTTGTAAGCACTATTGGGGTTAAACAAGGATGTCCATTGTCACCAACTCTCTTTGGTCTATGCATCGATCAATTGGAACAAATGGTACTTGACTTTATACAAGAAGAAGGCATTGAAGAGGTCACTATCTGTAATGCGGTAATCATGCTTTTGTTGTATGCGGATGATGTAGTGCTTTTAGCACACACTTTAGAAGATGCACAAAAGCTTATGGTTGTCCTTGAGAACTTTTGCTTGCATAGTGGGCTGATTGTAAATGAATCCAAAACAAAGGTTATGCTTGTGAAAACCAACCATAAGGAGAAGCCATGCATTGTGTACAACAACGAGACACTTGAAGTTGTTGAGAGCTTTAAGTACCTTGGCCTTGAGGTTCCATCCAATCACAAGTGGCATGAATGTGCTATGCGTCGTTTGGAAGCGGGAAAGAGAGCATATTATGCATTTGAGAACATGTGTAATGCGGGAAACATCAAGTGTTGGGTTCTCAAGAAGTATCTTTTTGATGCATTGGTGACACCGGTTCTTCTTTATGGAGTTGAAGTGTGGGGCGGGAGCATCTCAAAGTCTACTTGGAAAGAGTTTGAGAATGTCCAAAAGCGTTTTCTTACAAACTTTCTCCAAGTTAAGACACAAACACCATATATGCTCCTACTTCTTGAGTCGGGATCTCTTCCAATTGAGGCTATGGGCATGGAAAGGGTTGTGGAGTACATGATAAAGATGCGACAAAACCCCTCACATCGACTTCCTACAATTGCATGGGAAGCAAGCAAAAAAGTTCAAAAGACGCATAAAAGCAAGATCTTGAGCATGGGATGGATGCAAGACATAAAGAAGTGGTTTGGGAGATGGGATGCATTACACTTGCTACATGATGCTTCAATTGACTCTCAAGTGAATGAAGCTTTTCTACAACGCCAATGTATTACGGCTTGGGAGAAATCAGGTGGGTCACGCTTCATACATTACACCACCTATATTGCCCCCAACTACAAAACCATGTTCTTCGCTGAGAGAGGAAACCGTACTCACACTTACATGCTTGAGCCTATTCCCTTGTCCGCGATACGCACTATCGCAGCAATTCGGTTTAGCTCCCATTTCCTTCGATGCGAGATAGGGCTTTGGGGCAATGGAAAAGAGTCAAATTAATTGTGTACATTATGCTCACTGCAAGTTCGAGAGTCTGAGTACCACACACTACTAGAGTGCTCAGCTTTTGATCACATCCAAACTTGCTTCTCTCACATTTTCAGCCATAACTTAGACCTACACACTTTCCTCTCCCAGCCAAGGTGTGGGCTCTCCATTGCGACTCTCATCACTACAATTTTGGAGCATCAAGAGTCACTCATCAGCCATACACATACTACATCACATGTAACTTTGGTCCCATAGGTCATATTTGACCTCCAAGGACGATAATAAAATCTATCTATCTATCTATCTACCTATCTCTCTCTCTCTCTCTCTCTCTCTCTCTCTCTCTCTCTCTCTCTCTCTCTCTCTCTCTCTCTCTCTCTCTCTCTCTCTCTCTCTCTCTCTCTCTCTCTCTCTCTCTCTCCCTGTTACTAACGGCGCGCAGAGCCAACCAAACACTGGCTGCAGCTCTCTCCGCGCGCCTATAGTATAGTTATGACTCTCTCTCTCTCTCTCTCTCTCTCTCTCAATTGTACTTAAGGCACGCGTAGACAGTTGCAAAAAGTATGTTTTCATCCTTGCACGCCTTTAGTACAAAGAGACACATACACACACACACACACACACACACACACACACACACACACACACACACACACAGAGATAGATAGATAGATAGATAGATAGTTCTATTATCGTCCTGGGAGGTCAAATATGACCTATGGGACCAAATGAACATGTCACGTGGTGTGAGTGGAGTTCATAAGTGACTCTCGATGCTCAAAAATGGCTGAAATGAGCGTCGCAATAGAGAGTCCACATCGTGGTTGGGAGAGGAAGGTATGTAGGGAGAGCTCATGGCTGAATATATGGGGAAAAGAGGACCTAATGTGGTCAAAAGCTGAGCACTCAAGTAGTGTGTGGTACTCACTCTCTCGCACTTGACGAGGGCATAAGGTGCAAAGTCGATGACACTCCTCGCCAGTGCCCCAACGTCCTGTCTCGCAGCGTAGAGAATGGGAGCTAAGACGAATGGAGGCAATGGTGCGGATCGCACTCAACGGGATGGGCTCAAGGATGTAGGAATGGGTTCGGTTACCTCGTTCCGAGGAGAAGAGAGATTTGTAGTTTGGGGCAACGTGTGTGGTGTAATGGCTGAAGCGAGAACCTCCGGATTTCTCCCAAGCCATGATACATTGGCGTTGTAAGAAGGCCTCATTAACTTGGGAGTCGATCGATGCATCCTTGACCAAGTGACATGCATCCCATCTTCCAAACCATTTCTTGATATCAAGCATCCACCCCGAACTTAGTATTTTGCTCTTGCATGTCTTTTGAACCTTTTGACTTGCTTCATATGCGATTCTAGGAAGTCGATGCAAAGGGCTACGTTGTGTCTTACGCATGTACTCCACAACCCTTTCCATGCCCAAGACCTCAATGGGAAGCGATCCGGACTCAAGAAGTAAGAGCATGTAGGGTGTTTGTGTCTTGACTTGGAGAAAGTTGGTGAGAAAACGCTTTTGGACATTCTCAAACTCTTTCCAAGTAGACTTCCCGATGCTTCCACCCCACACCTCCACTCCATAAAGAAGCACCGGTGTCACCAATGTGTCAAAGAGGTACTTTTTGAGAGCCCAACACTTGATCTCTCCTGCATTGCACATGTTCTCAAATGCATAATAAGCCCTCTTTCCGGCTTCCAAGCGACGCATTGCACAATCCTTCCATTTATGATTGGATGGAACCTCAAGGACAAGGTACTTGAAGTGATCTACCACTTCAAGTTTCTCATTGTTGTATACAATGCATG
Organism: Adiantum capillus-veneris; assembly: GCF_014529385.1. Taxonomy (NCBI): domain Eukaryota; kingdom Viridiplantae; phylum Streptophyta; class Polypodiopsida; order Polypodiales; family Pteridaceae; genus Adiantum; species Adiantum capillus-veneris. Next base: position 130,934,834 of record NC_140959.1, read on the forward strand.
GATTTTCGTCATTGAGGGTCTTTACAAGCATAACCTTGGTTTTGGATCCATTCACGATCAGCCCGCTATGTAGGCAAAAGCGTTCCAAGACACTCATAAGCTTTTGTGCATCTTCTAAGGTATGTGCCAAGAGCACTACATCATCGGCATAAAGCAAAAGAATGATCACCGCATTTCCAATCTTAACCTCTTCTATGCCTTCTTGCTGCATAAAATCAAGAACCATGTATTCCAATTCATCAATGAGTAGCCCAAAGAGGGTTGGGGAAAGTGGGCATCCTTGTTTGACACCAATAGTGCTTGCAAAAAATTCTGAAATTCCATCTCCCATACGTAATCGACATATCACTTTTTGGTAGATGCGAAAGACTGCATGCATAAATTCTCTCGGCACTTGAAGGCTTTGCATACGTCTCCAAAGATTTCCTCGCGGTACCATGTCAAAAGCTTTCTTGAAATCCACAAAGCAACAATACAACTTTTTTCCTTTCAATCGAGACGCTTCCATAAGAACTCGAAGAGTGACAAGGTGATCAATAGTGCTATGATGCTTTCGAAAACCTGCTTGGCCAAGCGCACGTTTGCCATTCTTTTCAGCCCATTCACTTATCTTCATCTCCATGATACATCCAAATAGCTTTGCCATCAAAGAACCAACCATTATAGTGCGATAGTTGTTCACATTGTTTACATCTCCTCCTTTGTGCAAAGGTTTGATCCAATTTGCACTCCAATCATGAGGCATGCCATACTGAAGTGCAAGGTCAAACATATCGCATATCCAATATCGTGTTTTCTTGCTTGTCCATTTAATCATTTCAGCCTTGACACCTTGAAGGTCACCTGCCTTGCGAGTAGCAAGTTTCTCAAGCGCGCGGCATACATCTTCAATGGTAAAGAAGGGAGACATAAATGGAAGGGAGATACAACCCTCCATCTTATCAACATTGGGTTGCTCATAGAGGTTCTTACAATGCATATACATATCCTCAAGAGTCAAGTCACCAAAGCTCTCAACGCGCTTGCTTTTTAGATTTTGCCAAAACTTGCCACATGCATGTGCTTTCTCTTGTGCTAAAAGAAGTTGTTTTTCGACTTCCCACCTTCTCCTCTTCTTTTGAACAAGTTCTTTGTATGTGTGTGAACATTCCAAGTAAACTTCCTTGTCTTTGATTGCATCCAATCTTAGCAAGTGTTTTCGGGCTTGACTACATTCCATGTCAAACCATTTCTTCTTGGTGCTACCCTTCTTAGACCTTTTGCAAGACATGTGTTTCACCGAAAAGCATTCCTTCGCGCAAGAGAAAATTACTTCTTTGAAAACTTTCCACTTGCATTCTAATGTTGGGCTCCCTTGATGCTCTATCATGCTTAACATTTGGTCCACCATATCAGCATATATAAGTGCTCGTTTGAAGTCTAGACGTAGGTACAAATGATTCACATCATGATTGGAGGCTACATGCTCGGGCCGTTTACCACACTTGAGGTCAATACATAACATCCTATGATCCGATTCCGGATTCCATTCACCAAGTGTAAAGCTTTGTATGCATTCTAGAGTGGCTTCTGAGAACAACATATAGTCAATCACGCTAGCACCATTGTGCTTTCTACATGTAAAGTCATTGGTGCCTTGCCATAGAGATACACCATTTGCAATGAGCATTCCGGTACTATTGCACATATGTAGAAGTGACTTTCCATAGTGATCCACTTCTTTTGCATCATTAGAACTTCGATTATACATGTATGAGTCATCCACTCTTCTTGATACATGCGGCATGTCGACGTGTTGTGTGCCGTGTTGTAACATATTTGTGCGAGCATTCATGTCTCCAAAAACAATGACTTCACCTTGATCCTTGTAATGAGCAATGTCTTCCTCTAGTTCAACAAAGGGCTGATCTCTATCCATATTCAAGCGAGCATAAAAGTTGGAGTCATAGTGAGGAATGTAGCAGCCGGCCACAAACATGACTTGACCATTTGGTGGGTTGATGTTCAGCCATATCTTCTTTGACAATGGAAACATCTTTCAAACCCTTTTTGGTCATACATGCTACGCCTCCTTGGCCTCTTCGTTGCTTTGCATTTTTGGCCCACATCAAAGAATGTACATCGTATTTGTCAAATCCAAGAATTCGTTGCGCATCATGCTCCCATGTTTCGACAAGAAGTATCACATCGGAGTCATTGGCAAGCTCATCAATGCCAATTTCCGCATTCCATGGATACCCGTTACAATTCCAAAAGCTTATTCGCAAGCGTGAGTTGGTCTCATAGATCATGTGTCCCTATTTGTTGGGTGGACTTGCATCCTCCTCAAGTGACTTTTCTTCTTGAGATGATACCTTAACCTTCTTGAGAGAGAGAGAGAGAGAGAGAGAGAGAGAGAGAGAGAGAGAGAGAGAGAGAGAGTCTATGTGTGTTTTTTAATGTTCTTTGGAGAGAGAGAGAAAGAGAGGAGAGAGAGAAAGAGAGGAGAGAGAGTCTATGAGTGTTTTTTAATGTTCTTTGGAGAGAGAGAGAGAGAAAGAGAGAGACAGAGAGAGAGAGAGAGAGTCTATGTGTGTTTTTTAATGTTCTTTGGAGAGTGAGTGAGAGAGAGAGAGAGAGAGAGAGAGAGAGAGAGAGAGAGAGAGAGAGAGAGAGAGAGAGAGAGAGAGAGTCTATGTGTGTCTTTGTTTGTGCTTTGGAGAGAGAGAGAGAGAGAGAGAGAGAGAGAGAGAGAGAGAGAGTGAGACTTGTCATGTTTCCTGATGAATAGGATTAAGGTCCAGTAGGCAGAAGAGGCTGAAACCGGACCCAAAGCTTGTGCCAGGATTTCAACCTTTGCAGGCTCAGTTGCTTAATGTTTCTACCAAAAGAACTGTTGACTTTTGTCAAGACATATCTGAAGACCTATATCTTTTTGCATGATGTGCAAAGAATCTTTTATTTAAGGGAGGATTTCTCCCTGGCTATTATTTCCAGAGTCCAAGAGGAGAGGAGTGGATTTGTTTCAGAGGATAGTAGTGATGATGAGGCAATGGAAACATCCAGCAATCCAATGGAATGCCTCCGAAGATGCTTTGAGAAAGCTGAAAAATACAAGGAGACACTACCTGATGAAGCCCCCTTCCAAGCAATAAGACAAAGCCTAAGACCATCAACAAGTAACAAAGAAGTGGAGGATTCGTTTAACCATTCAGGTCAGGGGTCAACTACATCTGTAGACTTGTGGCAAGAAAACCTCTTTCTGCAGGATGAGAGCTTCATGGTAACTCTCTCTCTCTCTCTCTCTCTCTCTCTGTGAGTTGTTGTATGCCATTGATCTTTTAACTTTTTATTGTTGTAAATGTCTGATGGCTTGTGCTGTTGCTAAATTTTCCAAGACTTCTTTTTCCTGCATTCGATGAATGATTCTACGATAGAACCATTCAAATAGTTCTCTCAAACTGTTAGCCTTGATTCGAGAGCCACCATGTCGTGTGTGCCTAAAATAAGCATTTCTCGCCATGTAATGAGACTTTTCCATCCCTTGGGTATTCCATATTGCCGGGTTCCCATACTTTTGTATAAAATAAGGTAAATGATTGAAGATGATGTGCTGGATATGAAAACAGATTAGTTAGAATGTTTTACACTTACATAATTGCACATAAAAGAGAATACCATGTAGTGAGTAATCTTGGTGTCTGTCCATGCTATCTTGAATGATTTTTTGAGAAGGTTGAGATTCTCCTTGAACTTGTTCATATCACCTTGTGACCAGTCATCTTTGTCGCACATCAAAAATAGGATGTCTATTGAAACCCGATACATAAGTAGACCAATTTCTCCACAATTCTACAAAGGGCATGCATTGTACAGATGTGGACATTCACAAGTGGTATTTTCAAAACCGGTCGAAAATCAGGATCCTCAATGTGACGTGTTGGAGCTTTTCTCCACCACTTTGGGTCCATGAACTTTGAAGTCTCCATGCAGAACAAACACGACGACTTTTCCATTGCACCCATTCCACAATTATACATGCACTTTAATGTTTTGAGGTCACCTGCAAGATTCCACTGAACTTGAAAGTCTCCCCTTCCATCTAGACGTAGTACCTCTCCTTGGTTAGTCTGTCGATCAATCACCTCCGGAATATTAGTTCGATGGAACACCCAATATAAAATCTCATGATCTTCTTTCTTTACCTGCAACACAAAATAAATGAGACTTAAGTAGATGTGAACATTTGAGCTTACCTGAGAATCTCGCTTACCTCAAACGCACCAAGCCACCATATGTTAGATTCTGATTGAACACTAAAATACAAAGGATCATCACTGGCACACTTTGAGAGGGCTCTATTCATTAAAGTAATGGTAACACGCTCTAGCTTTTTCTCTTTAACAAGCTCACACTCATCTAGTTTTAACACAAAATGTAATACCCCTCGTGACTCTTCAAATGTGATGTTGAAAAACTCCACCATTCTCTTCTGTAACATTTGCAGGTTCATAAAAATATTATTGAACTCATCATATGCCATGTTTGCTCCATGGACACTGTAAGTTGCTTTAATATGAAAGGGCTGTCCAAGATAGTCTCCCTGTGCCTCATTAAGCTGAAGCCTCTCTTTCTAAACACTTGAGGCTGATGGTAGAAGTTTGGATTTTATACCCTTCTTAACAAAGATGGATGAGACAGACTTTTGTATAGCCGAATATCCTCTTTTGATTACACCAAGTGAATCAAGTGTGCCTTGTATCTCTTTCGCAGGCACTGAGTTCTCTGAAATAAAGCGGTCCACTACATTTCGTTGTAGGACCTTAAACTTCTTGTCATGTACTATATCTGCTGCCAGGCTTCTACTTATAAGTGGCTTCAATCTCTTTCCTATATTGGCTTTGGGGTCAATTTTTTCCTTGTCAGGATAGATTGAATCTCTACATGAAGACAATGCATAAGTAAATAACAGAAAATTTGCTTCACTAACACTATTTAGGCACATGAAAACAATGCATAACAAGAAAAAACAAAAAGATTACTTAACTAAGACAATGTAGCCAACCAAGAAGCATCACCTTAATGCTCGGATTCTTTTCTTGAGACCTCCGGATGCAACCTGCAATGTTTCAAGATTGCGCAATTTCTTCTTTCGGATACGACCACCCAAGATGGTGTCCTTCATTTGACAACTTCGCACCTTTCCTTTCATTTCTTGTACCTCTGTTTTGTGTTGCAAAATGGTAACCTGATCTGTAGAATGTAAATGTGAAAGGCGAACAATCTCACATTGTTGAGCTTGGAGAATGCCCTTGTAAGTTTCAGCTTCTCTTGTAAGAGATTTACAATAACCCAGAAGGCCCTTTTCTCCATCACCAGCAAAGGTCAATAAGCTTGTAGGATTGACAAACGGTGGAGACACATTAGTCATTGGATTCTTAGGGTAGAGAGAGCCTTTCGTCTAGATATCTATGTGTTTAGCTCCCTGAGCTCTGAGCGTGTCTATGGAAGCGGGAGGTATATGTGTGTTTGTTTTACTACGCTTAATCAATGCTTGGTACTCATTGTCCAAATCAATGTGAAGGTGATATTTGGCTCATTTCTGGGTAACATTTGTGCCATTTGAGGAGTGCGCCATTAGCCAAATGTGCAGGTTTAATGGAAAGTGAATAGCGGCTGCGCCTTCGTCCCTCCATGTTAGCCTCATTCCATCCATATTGACGAGGTTCATTCAATGCAACTGAAAAGAGGATTATCCCTCAATCACTACGAATGCATGTTCAGAAGAGTAAGGAATCTACTTAAAGTACACTTTTTGTACTTTTACTATGAAAGACCCAGCTCTATTATTTGCCATTTTTTCTAGAGAGAGAGTGCAAAAAATACATTTTCTTAGAAGGCCCTCCAAATGACCTCCGAAATTCCCTAATGTACAACAACCTTTTCATTATAGTGAGAACCATTGTTCACATAATCATGAACATTTTTTCTCATCATAGGCCAATAGACCCCTAATCAGGTTAATCATCGTAAGGTTTGTTCTTCAGCAAAATGGAGTTCTACTACTATCATATGAGCTTGACTCATATAGTTTGCTTGGTGATCTACAAAAAGGACAAACTTATTAGCTAACAAGTAGTGTCAAAATTTCTTGACTACATACACCATTCCAAAGCCCTCCCTTTTGGTGGTGGTGTAGTTCTTTTTAGTTAAGTTTAGCTGCCTACTAGCATAGGAGATAAGAAAGTCCATTGTCCCCTCACATGGCTAAGCTAATTGCATCGAATAACAAAATTTGAAGCATCAACATGCACATGGAAAACTTTGTTTTAGTGTGGATTTTTCAAAATTGATGCTAATGTCACGCTTGCTTAAGCTTCTAGAATGACTCCTCACATTCATCCATACATTTAAAGTGAGTGATAAGGCCATAAATGGGTTTTTTTATAACTACATACATGTAGATGAATCTACAGCAATAGCCACAATGCCCCATAAATGCCTGAATTTCCTTGACATTGATTGGTCTAGACATCTCAAGCTACTTTCTCCATGTCTATGGAAATACCATTTTTTGATACAATATGTCTAAGAATTTTGACTTGCGTAACCATAAATACACACTTTTTAGGATTTAAACAAATCCTATATAGACGGCATTTCTCAAAGACACACCTAAAGTGCTCGAAATGGCTCTCTCTTTTTGTAGAGTGCACACAAATGTCATCCATGTAAACTTCTAGGAAATTCCATAGGTATTACTTAAAAGCATGGTTCATTAGCCACTGGAATGTTGCTGGTGCATTGGTCAGTCCAAAAGGCATGACCCTGTAAGTAAAAAATTCCCATTTTGTGGCAAAAGCCATTTTATGTCGTTCTTTGGGATCAATGTCTAATTAATTTTAACCAAAGCATGCATCAAGAAGCTATAAGACTCTTTCTCAGCTACTTGTTCTAGCACATAATCCATAATAGGAACATGATAATTATCTCATATATGGTAGCTGCATTCACCTTCTTCAGGTTCACACACACTTTGAGTTTGCCATTCCTTTTTTGTACTACCACAATAGGTGATACCCAATCCGTGTGTTCTATTTCATAGATGAATTTTGCTTCCTTGAGCTTCTCGATCTCTTCCTTGATTTTCATAGCAAAGGTCTCATTGTAGGTGTATGGTCGTTGCCTGCTCGGCTTAGTGCTCTAGGGGTGCACCTTTAAGAAACTATTCATATAATGTGCGCTCAAAGGGTATAAATAAAACCCTTTTACTTACATGTTTAAGGTAATAGAATGACCCCTTTTTTATAAAAAAAATACAAGTATTTTTCTAAAATAAATTAAAAAACCCATTTTGTTAATATAAATCCTGTTAAAAATTTAAAATTTTGGGTTTTAGAAAACCCATTCATTTGAACTCACGCGGTAACTTACATGTCTAAGAGTTGAACCCCTTGAGGCTTAGCATCATCTCTCATAGGAATAGTATGCTGACATATTTCAGGATCCACTCCCTTGAGCTCTTTATAGGACCAAGCGAAAACATCCCTATACACTTTTAACGTCTAAATAAGAATTTCTTCCTCATCTAGAGACAAATCTATAGCTATATATGCTGGCTTTGAGTCCTCTCCCGACTCTGCTAGGTCAATTTGCTTGGCATCTTTTGGTCCCTCATAGGATTTTCTTGGTTTTGTTGGCTGGCATAATGATTGCTCCGCTATGATTTTTCATTGTTTCAGAGTGTATCTTTTGTAGTGCAAAGGGACATTGATTGCTTCTAGTTTGTTGCTATGTGACTCCATTTTAGTGGTCCAAACCTCTTTCAAGGTCAGTTTCAACTCCTCATACTTTGTTTTGTGCTCAGTCTTAGTCATTTAAGGTTCTTTCCCCTTAGTCTTATCAAGCTTGCCCAATTTATGTTTTGTTTTGGTGCATCGATCTATGCTTGTCATGGCTGGATATCTCCCCATTATTTTTTCCTTGATCCAATCCGATGCATCTATCATCGTCAAGAGTTAAGTTTTTCTTTCCATTGATGGTTTCAACTATTTATTTTTCACATTATCTTTCCGCTTTTTGTGATACCTTTGTTGGGATGCATTTTTGACGCCCTATTTTTTGTAAATTTGTAATATGGACATGACACCCGATGTCAAAAGGGTGTGTGGGATTTCTTTTTCTGGGCTTTTAAGCTTGCTTCAACAAGCACATGTACATGCAGTTCAAGTTGCTAGTGTAACACAAGCTGTCGAGTTACTATAAGTTCCTGTAAGTGAGTTTTTTGAAGTGAGAAATATAATTAAAACTCATGTACAAACTTAAAAAAAGTTCAGCCAAAGTTTAGAAATTTGTATGTTTTAGCTTTTTGTCTCTTTTGGATGGTTTGGGATGCTTTTTTTTGCCCTCACTTTGTCTACTCTCTACATATGTAGTTGTACCGAGGCAACTCTTTGTTCACGTCAATTTTGCACATAGTGACGTGTAGAATCAATTTTGATCATCTCCAACTTTCTCACTAGTCATTTTCAATATTTCTTCCAAGATTTAAAGTTCCCCTTTGGAGTTGTTCTCTTCAAGTCACGACTAGTTCTCTGCAAGGTTATGGCTATGGAAGCCTAGTGGCAAATTGTGTGCAGACAGATTGGGAGGGCATGTATCTATAAATTGTGGAGTTGATGTTGAAATTGTGAGACTAGCACCCTGGAAATCTCCATAGCATCACCCAACACCCTTTTTCACTCATTCTTTTGAGGGTTCTATTCCTTCCCCCACTCCCTCACTCTCCATTCATGATGCGTTTTCCTCTGTCTGTGATGCAATGTTGTCTATTTGTGATGCCTCAAAGCCTATTTCTACTTCCCCCACTACTCTACAAGTTGAGGATGTACCTCACCAAGGAAAGGATTCACATTCTACTACTGATGCTTAAATGTAATTTCTCAAATGAGAGGCTCCTTGATGATGTGATGCAAGAAGGGGGGAATACATGCTACTTTTAAGAAGTAGCTGAGGTTTGTAATCTAGAGTTTGACATATAAGATGTGATTGATCATTGCAAAACCATATTTTCAAATGAGGTCTATTGAATCACTTTCAAACTAGCTCTCCCATGATGCCACCTAGTCTCAAGCTAGACCAGCTTGGAGCTAATAGTTTGGCGTGCATCTTGATCCCTTTCTAGTGGCCAACTTTGCAGCAAAGTTTTGACTTGTCTATCATATAATGGTCATGATAGCCCAAGACTAGTCATGCTTGGCTAATGAGACCACACATTTGGCACATACGGCCTCAACATTTACAGTTGGGATGAGAATTCCGAGGCCACCTTGTAACACCGGTCAAGCAATGACGTCCCACTTTTCCCATTGCCATGGCAGCGAGGCTTTAGTGTTGTTCCTCCATGAGAATATTTTAGCAGGTTTCAAAAACTCCTTCCAGTTACATTTGGCTATTTTGAGGAGCGGCCTGATGAAGGCAATGTAAGGAAGCATGAAAGAATTGATGACTTTGATCCGACTCGAGAACTGGAGCAACACACACTCCCACCTTCTCATTTTTCTCTGGATCTTTTCCAGGACCCACTAGAATATTTGCTTGTGTGTAACTTCCACCCCCAAAGGGATGCCTTGATGTCGAAAAATTATTTCTCTTTTCCAGATTGATGGGTCAAATGAGTCATTTTTTTGTAAGGGAGATTAGTGTGGGCTTCTCAATACTGCACTTCAACCCCAAAGCCACAAAAAATGCCTACACAATCTCGGGCGCCTTCTTGAGAACCGGAGGGCAGGCTTTCAAAAAGAGGATTTTGGCCAAGAGCTAGTCGTTGTCGAGCAAAGTTCAACCTTGAAACTCCCCCCGCATAGCAGCAACTATGAGCATCGTTAACAGAGGATGCGACTCAATGGCAAATAGCAGAGGTGCCAAGGGGCATCCTTGCTTAATAGCTTGTCTAGATTCAAAGAAGCCCACAATTCTATCATTGAACTATTAATAGCTCAGATTGGCAGCATGCACCCAGGGTGTGTATAAGTCGACAAAGGTGATGCTCAAATCTCAGTGATTTCATAACTTCTTCAATGAAAGGCCACATAATCCTATCATATGCCTTGTCCAGGTGTAGCTAAAGGACAATACACTCCTGCTTTGCCGTGAAAACTGCATACTCAATGTCAACCATTGTTGCCAAGATATTGTCATGTATTGACCTTCCTTTGATAAACCCATGCTTATGAGGGGATATGATTATGTCCAAGAGGGGGAAAATTCTAAGAACGACTGCCTTGGTAATGATTTTGTATGCTATAAAAATCATAGTTATGGGTGGCCAATGCTTAAGATGCGAGCAACAAACCTATTTTGGGATAGGTTTGATAAATCCTCTTTCATGCTAGGATCCAATGACCCCTTGACTAAATCTTGGTTAGCCATTTTTGTGACAGGGACCTTGAGGTCATCCCAGAAATCCCTAAATAATTTAGTAGTCATACCATCCTAGCCAAGTGACTTCTCCTTGCCAAGAGCTTGTAACACATGCGATCACTCCTCTTTAGATGATCAATCATCATCCTAGCCATTTCCTATGGGTCTTGCATAGTATTCCCATTCTCATCTATGAGCGAGTGGAGGGAGCCCCGAATTTTCTTGATTTTCAAGGCCTTGAAAAAGTGTGCTTGATTAGCAACCTCCGGCTGGAGGAAAGTCTCTGTGGATATCAATCTCGCCCTCCTGACCTCTTCGATCTGCTGCTCGGCCAGGTTTATTTTAGCCTCCTACCAACATTTGTGATCTTCTTCAGAGGCCAACCCATTATCTTTTTTGGACGACATTAGCCAAGCAACCTCCTCTTTGAGCTGCTTCCAATGCTCTTTTCGGGATTTTTTCACCCAAGGGCCTGAACTTTTGATTGCTTTTTGTATGCTCCTAGAAAAGAGGTCCCAAGCTTTAGGTTTTACCAAACAAATATCTTTATTGAGTTTACACAAAGCTTTCTTTGAAACAGGTCTTTAAATAGGTGTCAATAACCAACAACTTCTTACTCCTTCTGGGGACTTGCCCCTCTTGTTTAGCTTTATTGAATTTCATGTGTAAAGGAAGATGGTCCGGTAGGCCCTTCCTTGTCAGCACCTTCATCTCAAGTAGTGGGGGATTCAATCATCTTGGTGAGAGTAGTAGCATCTGTCAAGTTGGAAAGCCATGCGGACATACCAAAGGCTTGTGTATGGGAAGCCCGGCATGTTCCACGGGCCCACCTCCCACAGGTCCATGATAGCCCATTTCTCATAGAGACCCATTCATTTAGTTTTTTCAGAACCTGCCCACAAACTGACATATCTTGTTTTGTCCTTACTTTTTTCCACCATATTAAAGTCACCTATTAGAAGCCACTCCCCCTCGATCGAGGAATCCCTGAGGTGCATCCACAATTTGGCTCTATCCTTGGGGTTGCAGGGGCCATATATGTTTAGTATGGTGATATGTTGAGTTCTAGGAGTGAGAGTCATGTGAGACCCCAAAGGGATGATTAAATACCACTTTGGGCTCCAAATCCTTTCCACAATAGAGAGAACGCCACTGAATCCGTCCACTCCCTCTGCATAGAATACCAAATTCTTCCCCAATCCATGTTTTCTTTTGCTGCGAGCATCCAAATGATGTTCTTGGATGGACCAACAATTAACTTATTTATCCTTTCTAACTTCCTCCTAGAAGAGGGCGTACTTCTTTTGGGTCTTCAAACCTTTCACATTCCAAGATTGAATAGCTAGACCTTCCATCATTGGGAGAGTGGGACGAATTCCTCAACCTCTTCGTCCATGACTCTAGGAGAATCTGGAGGATCACCTCGGTCAGGGGAATTCTTTTTCCCTGAAGGACGTCGAAAGGGTTGTGCAGTGGGATGGAACAAGCTCCGCTTCTTAGTTGAACAGGGGTGGAAGAGAAGACTTTCCCTTTTGAGTCTCCAGTACCTACTAGTGTCTTAGTCTCTCTGGCCACTGCTTTCACCCTTTGACCCTTTTCTGACCTGGGATTTTCACAGTCAACGATGTTGTTACAGTCAGAGGCTTATGTGTATGGACAAAAAACGTGAGGGTGTTCTCATCACATGTCCTTTGTGGGATATTCAATGTGAAGCTTTGTTTCTTTGCATTCCTCTCTTGAAGTTTGGTAACCTCTTTGTCACAGACCATGGCCTCTTTTTCCTCCCTTGCTCCTATCTCTTCGCTACTCTTTAGCTATTCTTTGCTCTCCATCCCAAATGAACCCTTGGTAGTGTTATGTATGTTGCCTCCTGATCTAGAGTCCTGTACTATGGGATTGGTATTTATTTTTTCCTACATGGGGTAGTCCTTTGCAAAGTGGCCAAATTTGTTACTTGAAGCAAGCCCCAAAGTACATTCCAAAATTGAGCGAAATGGTACTTAACCCATCTCCTACATTGATCAAAATGCTTTTTGGTGGGGTCTTAGATATATTCCACCCTATGCACACCCTGTTAGAGGATCTACCCAGACCCACCTTTGGGAACAAACAGGGGGGTGCCCAACTGACTGTCCATTAACCTGATATTATCCCATAGCCAACTAGGCAACCCCACAAATTCAACCCAAACCAGATAAATCCCTTAGAGGGATTCGGCCGAATCAAAAATAGGTTCCCATAGTATGACATAGATAGTTGTCCTGTTAAACAGTAGGGCACCTTTCTCTAGAATCTTCGAAACGTGGGAGTCCTCCTTGGACCTAACTGAGCAAAAGCCCTTAGCGAGATAGGAAGTGTTTTCAACTCCTCCACCATGCCCAAGGTTTTGTGGACCCTCAATTTATTGAATTATCTCGTATCTATTAGGAACTCTCCCACTGAAGCCAAAGAAAAGTGTGAGCTTAGCTTGCGTGGCTAGCTGCTTTTTTATTAGTGCAAGTGGAATCGTCACAGTGACCGCCTCCACCACCTCCACCTGTTGCGGTAAAGCCTTCTTTAAACTAGTATAGGCTCTATCCGCAAGCCCATCTTCTAGAAGCTCCTTGGTATTTGTATGCGAGCTGGTTCTTTGGTTATCATTGGTGCCAGCCTCTATCTGCCTGTCCAAAGACGAGTCTTCATGCTCTTCAGCTTTTCCTGGTCTCCAACACTTGTTGCCTCTACGGTGTAGGGTGCCCTTCATTAAGAGTCTTACATGGCTTTACTTCCTTTTCATTTTATTGTTTTAGGATGCCAATGTGAGCCTTTCCAGGGGTACTTTTTGACATGCATTTTATCCGCTTTGGTATCATGCCCATTTTTAAGAGGTTAAAATGTAAGTTACTCTTCAAAAAAATACTAAAATACCACAAATAACATAAAATCTTGCAAATTTGAAGGGCTTCAAATTTAAGGGGCAAGGGTACTCGTAAAATATCAACACTGATTCTTCTATTTTGTTTAGCTTTCGAGACAAGGTAATGATGGTTGTAAGTGGATTCATTCTTTAAAAGCTAAATCTTGAGATTTTAAAAACAAAGAAAATTCTTTTTGCTTTTTGCACTCATTTTTTGAAACCCTCTCTCCCTCTCTCTCTCTCTTCCACACACATCGTCAACAATACTATTCTTTTTTTTTATTTTTTGATAAGGCATTTTAAACTTTATGACATTTCTTATGCTTGTTCGTAAAGAGCATTATGAATAACTCACTCTCTTATTTGTTCTAATAACTTCATTCGATTATTGTATTAATATCTTCAAATATCTAGATTTACATTTGCACGAAAAACTAAAAACATAAAGCTAATTCAACAGCGTAGTTTTTGGCTTGATGGTTGATGGGCGGATTGGAAGTTCACGACAGATTACTATAGGTCATGCTAAGCTCTCATAAAAGTTAGATAAAATGAAGTAGAGTTTTTGCTTTATGTTATCTTAGCTTCGTGTTGCAAATGATTGGATATGTCAAAATGGCAAGTTTAAATTGTATCCCTTGTCATGTGTGTGCGTACCATGAATCAAATTGTTTTCAAAGCTTCATCTATAATCACATACAAAGATGAATTCTGTCATTGAATGTTCTTTCCTATATGTATGGCAGGTGCAGGGCGAGGAGGTTGCTGGGTGCAGGTGGGTGTGGCTCGGCTTCCTCCTGTTGGGCACATTCGGGCAGCGGTTGCTGTAGAGCCGGTTGTGAGCTGCGTGTACCTACTTGGGCTAGGTGCTTTGTTTGCCTTCTTAAGACCTTACAAGCTAAAGTGTGCTACAATTTGATGCGTGCACCTACTCGGCCAGCGCGGCGACTCGTTTCTACTATTGCAGCGCCTCCGCCCTCAGCTTAGCCAGTGGCTCTTGATGCTTTTGTCTTTCGCAGTGCTGGTTTTGGCTGGTCCTTCCCCTCCTCATTGTTCAACGCAAGCCTCGAACTCACTGCATGCTATCTTCAGTGCTGCATGGTTTCTTCAGCGCAGTGTAGCTGTGCATTACGGTCGGTGCATTTCCTCGTCAAGATCATCTTTATCTTCTACGTTACAATTTCCTATAGGCTTTTGACTAGTCCTCTAAGCCCTTAGTTAGGGATCAGCCCCGCTTAACTCCGGCTCTCTTGCTTGCCCGGCCACTTAGGTTGGCGTTTACGACTAACGCTTCTTGCTAAGAATCTTGTGCACACAATCAGCTTGCCATGGAGTCGGTCGATTTCCCTATCGCCAATGACATTAAAATCTTCTCACAGCTTCTCGCGGCCAAGAAGCCAACATTGGAAGGAGAGGATGTCATGCTAGTCGAAGGGAATGGCTCGAATGCAACTAGCTTAGGTGGGGAATCTTGAGCACGCCTACTACGCCTTTAGCGAAGGAGACAATGACAGGTGATCTAGCTCAGGAAGGTTTTCAAATCTCATCGGCTGAAATTCTCTCTGATAAGGGCACAGATAAAGTGGTCAACCAAGAATCTCCTACCCAAAGTTACGAGTACGAAGTGAAAAACCTAAAAGCGGGAGTACCTCAAAGTACGATTTTTTCATTTGGCAGCAATCAAGCAGCTGGTACCGCAGCACTAAGACCAAGCATCTCTTTCGCAAGCATATTGAAGGGTCGCAAGCATATTGAAGGGTCCCTGCTCTGAAGATTTGGCGAAGGCAATGCTATTGAGGCTGCAAGTGGGGGCCATGAAAAGGTGAAGAACGATAATTAAGGCTTGGCTCCAGTAGGAGCTTAAAGAGGTTAACAAACAGATGGCGGTAGGCCATAATGGCAACAAATAGACTTCCTCCCAGGCTGAAAATAATGGGATTTTTGAAGAAGGGTTGGTGGATCGTGCCTTTAACGCACTAAAGAATTCCCTTTCGCAATAGGTGGAGATTACGGAGGCTATCACTGTCGCGATCCCTCCAACACTGATCAAGAGGCAGCTTGCCTTGCAAGCTAAGCTTAGGCTTGTGTTTGGCTCCAGTGGGAGAGTCCCGGATAGATATGAATTGATACAATGGATCCAAAGTCCTCAACTTCTCGGACACGGCGGTGCCATCAAAAGCACTGCGTACCTCACCAAGGGATTCTGCTCAGTAAGATTCAAGGAGGACTCTGATATCTTGAAGATTCTTGATAAAGGTCCTTCCATTTTCAACAGGGCAACAATGTGTGTAGTTCCATGGGAGCCAGTTTTTGACTCAGCAGAGTCTCTCCAAGGAGTCCATCCTGTCTGGGTCGAATTTGTTGGGCTGCCTAGTTGGCTCTGAGACAACATCAAGATGCTTGCCAGTCATCTCAGAACCGCGCTCTTTGTTCCTAACAAGAGGGGTCTATGCAAGACCTCCAATCAGGTATGTATAGGTTGGCACATGTCTAGATTTCCACCTAAGAGTATGGTGATCAATGTGGGGGCTGGACTCGTGACAACTCCTCTCAACTTCGGGACCTACTTTGGGGCTTGTTTCGAATTTAACAAATTCAGGCACTTTGCCAAGGTCTGTCCCTAAAAGGCTAAAGAAAGTACCAATCCTAAAGGGAAAGAGTCCAATCTAGGGGACAACAATCAAGCTTTGGTTAGGGAAGCAGCTGTGGAAGAGAGTGAGAATCAGACAAAGAAAAATGAAGAGTCAAAAGCAAGGGAGGAAAGAGAAGTCATGATCTGTGATAAAGAAGATACAAAAATGAAGGAGAAGCCGGTGTAGAAGCAGAGTGTCACACCAAAAGCCATTGTGTCCAAGCAATGAAAATAATTCCTTCTTCTGCTTCACCTAAACTATTAGCAGTTTCAACTACATCGGTCGTGCAAGCCCCAGGGTTGAAGAGGGTCAAGAGGCTGAAGGTAGTGGCAAGACAATCCATGACACTGGAAGCTACTGGTGCCTCAAAAGGGAAAGGCACCTTGTCCACCCCCTGCCCCACTGAAATGAGGGACCTTTGCCATCCCTCTCCGCAACCCCTTTGAAATAATACTGAAAAAAGAGCCCCCAGACTCTGAAGAGCCACCATATTCTCTTGGGTTAGGTACTATAGTGAATGGACAGATGTTTAGGAGTTTGTTCCCCTTAACGCCTTATTAAAGAGTTTGGGAATCTCCTAATTCCCACTTTTGAATTGGGGTGAAGTTTGACCATGAGAACATGATTTGTTGCCATTTTTTGTCACAAATGTGATGATTTCTATGCATAAGAGTCCATTATTATTGACAATGAATATTCAAAGTAGTGGACCTACCCAACAAGAAGGAAATGCAATTATATAAAGTAAACAAATAAAAAATTCTAAATTTTCACACATATTATGATACTAGTGGAATAAACATTGTACTTTTTAGAGTTCATGTATACAAATCAAACCTTTTCCTTTGTTAGCTTCAATGCTATAGCACACTGATAAATTTACATAAAACATTTGAAGCCTTTACCAAAAAAATGTACCACAAACTATTTACTTGGAATATCACATGCTATATTATGCATACTAGGTCTTGATGTGCAAATACCACTACTTACAAATTTGGGAGACAACTTCCTTTGTACTAGGTCTCAATTCTAGAAGGTAGACTTAGATAGCCACAAGAGAAACTTCTTATATTAGTTTGTGTTTAACAATCAAATATAAAAAGGGTAACTAACCAATCAAGTTGATAAAGTTTATAGAATGTCATACAATCTTACTTCAGTATATATGTGATGACTAAAGTTGTTTAGTATTACATAATAAAACATTTCAAAGAACAACTTGAACACCTAGACTCTTTTTTATACTTATATTATGAGATGCCAGTGTGCCACTCATAATGATAGTGATTTGTGTTAAATCAAAATCTATATGCACTCATGTTGCTTCAATTTTGCGTATGATTTTCATTTCAATAAATAGTTACACAAAGCTACAATCTTTAGATGCATGGAGATAATGTCAAGATAGAACATTGTTTGAAGATCTTTCCAAGCTCGCGTGAAGGTTTTTTAGATTAGAGAATCATAAGGCATATTAGACTTAAATGTGAGCTTACATTATTCAATAGATTGAGTCTTATCACAATGAAGAATGTGACTAGCATCAAAGCAATATTGTTTTACAAATAGGCCAATACCTTGACACATACCACTATTGTGAAACTTGAATTCTCAAAATTTTATTGTCTGCGTTAAGAGATATTAAACATTCCATATTTTTAAACCATTTTTTTATTTTTCCTTCAAAAAGACCCCTTGTAGTCTTCTCCACAAATATATGGTCACCAAAAGAAGTCTTAATACATGACATTCAGTGTTTGATGTTAAACTTTGAGTTGAAGCACTCACAAATCACTCTTGAAAGCCAAGTTATACTTTTACAAGAAACGGCACTATAAGTAGATTTTTTCCATAACAATGGTGGTATTTAGAAACACCAAGACAATATCCTTTAAAATCCAAAGTAGAGAGTTCTTACAACATTCACTTGTTTCTATTACAAACATATGATACATGACATGTATGTGTGATTTAGTGATTAAATCAATCATAGCTTCCAATGTGACAATTTCCTTCAAAAACATTCACAGTGTTTTGGTAGTTTTTACTCACTTCTAAAAGAAACATGTGTCCTCACATCCACATATAAATTTAGATTCATGGAAATTATATTTTAAGGTAGGATTAAAACTTTGGAGTGATCATATTATAGTAATGTATTAAAGGACTTTGATAAGACCTATATCCCATATAGTTGCTATAAATAGAGGTGGAGAGAGTGAGGCATAAAGAGAGGAGGATTGAAAATAGTTATATTACAAAAGAAGTGTTAAAGACATACAAGAAACCTCTTAGATACCGTATTATCAATCTAAAAGACCTTGTAGGAATACTCTCAAATAAGCAAATCATCAAGTTGAGAGGATTATGACATCATTCACTACAAGAGGTTGTGTGCTCTTGTGACGCTGTTAGCGACGGAAATACACTGGGTTTTTATAACCCCCGGCGTCGCTAAAACCGTCGCTAATAGCGTCGCTACGAGAGCGTCGCTATAACCGTCGCTATAGGCGTTGCTATTTAGAGACGCTCATAGCGACGGTTATAGCGACGTTTACACAGAAGTCTATAGCGACGCTCACCACTCTTCCTCAGTCACTTCGTCACCGCATTGTTGTGCGCTTTTCAATTGGTTGTGCAACCATCTTAAGCTCATGAAGGTTGGTAGGCTCTCCAGAACCGTCGGATAGTGCATCGGTGGTCGTCTTCCCCATCTCCACTCGATTCGTGCCCTTTGTCGCTCTTGCTTTGCATCCTCATATTGTGAAATCCACTTTTGCATCAGTGGATTGTGAAGCATGCAAAATCGGTTGATTTTAGCCTCTAGATTGTTGGAGCTATATATGGCTCACTCTACTCAACTTGGTCTCACCTATATATTTGTATCTTGTCCTCAATATGAATCAGTCTTTGGGAGTGTATATGGTGTGTCTCTTGTCTCGTCTCTCTCTTTCTCTCTACATCTCAACATGATATCAGAGCAGTAACGATCATGCGCCGATTCAATTCATGGTGACAAAACAGTATGTGTATGCGATTTGCATGTAAGATTCAAAAATTGCTACAAATTTTATTTTTGAGCATTGATTCTTGTTAATTGTGGTTGTTTTGTGTTAAGAAGAATATGATTAGTGTTTTGTGTGACGTTTATTGCTAATCAATCTAATCGTCGATTACGTTTTCTTGTTCATGACACCCTGAACTTCATCTCAATTTTTCTCGCTGTTCTGCTCAAAATTTGGAGAAACGGGAAAAGCACAATGGAGCGTAGCGCGATGGCACTTTTCATCCAAAACTTGTTCGTCTCCTCGAGCTCTTCGATTTGAGTTCTAGGTTTGCGTCAATCGGAGTTCACAGCAGAAAGTTATGCTGTTTTTACTGCAATTGAGCTTGACGCAGCTTTCTTCGTCCTACTTCTTCGTGAAGCGTCCGCGATCGTTTTTCTTATTTTGGCGTTAACTTTTTCGAGAAGATTTAGCTTTTTGCTATTCATATTGTGTCCGTCAATCTTGCATCTCACGCCACTCTATTTTGAGGACTCTTTTATTATTAACGTCTCCTTTACCCTGCCGTTTTTGGGTGACGTCTCTTACATTTTTGGAAGTTCCTTGAGCATCCTTCTTATGTTTATCGTTGACAGAACGCAGTCCTCATATCTCTCTCATTCTCAATTGCGGCCTTCACCATATATGGTGTGCAAATTCTGCGATCTTATCTTATACGTCTTCTCGCAACAAGATATGGCTATGAATATTCTCGTCAACGGCTTTCCTTCTGGCCAGCGTTCTGTTCCTCCTTTCCAAGGTCAAGGTTTTCCAGGCTGGAAAGCAAAGATGTTGTTAATTCTTGAAGGCGATGAACTCTCCGATGTTGTTCTTGGAAATCGTGTTTGTCCGCCTCAGCCTGTTGATACGGATAATGATAACGTGCTTATCACTGAAGGATCTATATTTGAAGATTGGAATGTTGCCTATACGGATTGGCAACGACGTGATAAAGCAGCTCGTCGGTATATTCTTTCTGCTCTTACTGATTCCCTTTTGCTTGATATGTACGAACTGCCTACTTCCCACGACGTATGGAAGTACCTTATTGCAAACTTTCAGAAGAAATCTGTCACAGAAATACTTTATTTGAGAGGGTTGCTTAACAAGTTACAATATGAAGTTGGTACTGCCATGACGGGACATATTGAATCTTTCAAATCTATTATTAATCAACTTGCTGCTGCCGATGATCCTGTTCCACAAAAGCAACTGATTACACTTCTCCTTGATACGGTGAAGGACTCTTCTTATGATAACATTGTTACTATTCTCTCTAATAAAGATGGTCTTGATTTCGACCAAGCCTGCATGTCTTTAATTGAATACTCTCAACGTCAAGAATGTCGTAATGCTAGTCATGAAACAGCTATGATTTCACACGAGGAGACTGAGTCACAACAGATGGAACGGGCTTTTTATGCTCGAAGGCGTCCATTTCAACGAGGAAACCGCAGAGGTGGCCGTCGCGGTAATATTTTCTCTCGTCTCAAATTTCCTAATAAGCAATGTTCTTACTGCAACAGAAATGGCCATACTGAAGATGATTGTTGGGCACGTCAATATGATGAAGAACACAATATTACCACAAAACAACCACGTTTATCTAGAGACTCTTCTTCTTCTTCTTGTGAATATTGTGGACGATCTGATCATCCCACTCATATGTGCTATAAGCGTCGATTCGACACAGATCGGAATAGAGCATATGCTACTGAACATCGAAACAACATTGTACCAGAAACAAGCTGCGTCCTATGTTCAGTTGCTCCAGATAGAATACTTCATGTACGCGATGGATCACTTTTTATTGTCGATTCTGGTGCTACAGGAAATATGACATATCAGTCTAAGTGGCTTCATAACTATCATCCACTGCCAGTTCAACGTGTTGTTTATCTTGCCGATGATACTACTTGTCAAGTAAAGGGTATTGGAGACTTATATCTTGGTACCTTATCTTCTTCCACTCGAATTTTGCGAGGAGTATTACATGTACCAGATCTTCAACATAATCTTCTTTCAGTTGCTAGACTTGTTGATCTTGGTCTGTTTGTTGGATTTGATCATACCAAATGCCGAATTGAGAAAGATGGACAGACTATAGCCACTGCTCCTCGAAATGGTAATTTGTTTGAACTCTCTCTCAACGATGCTGTAGCAAATGTTGTCACTGCTCCAGGTGATCATGATTGCAAAGTATGGCATCACCGTTTTGTTCATGCTGATTTCTCAAAACTCCTTGATCTTCAACGTCGTGATCTTGTTCATGGCATGGATCTTAAAGCCCATCCTCATATGGGAATTTGTGAATTTTGTGCTCTTGGGAAACACAATCGCAAACCCTTTCCTCTTTCAAATACAACTCATTCTCATGACATATTGGATCTTGTTCATACTGATATATGTGGACCTCTACCTTCTTCGAGATCACAATATCGCTACTTCATTACTTTCATTGATGATTTCTCAAGGTATACGACTGTATTTCTACTTAGACAAAAATCTGAAGCCTTATCTGTTTTCAAACAATTCCACAAGGCTACGGAACTTCAAACTGGTTGTCGCCTTAAGAAGCTTCGTAGTGACAATGGAGGCGAATATGTTTCTCGAGAGTTTGTGAGTTACTGTGCTGACAGTGGAATTCATCATGAACACACTATTCCATATTCGCCTCAACAGAACGGTGTTGCTGAACGAAAGAATCGCACTATTCTCAATGCTGTAAGATGTATGCTGATTCATTCTGCCTTATCTCGTGTTTTTTGGGTTGAAGCTACTTTGACAGTAGTATTTATTCAGAATCATCTTCCTACTACTGCACCCTCTGGTAAGATACCCATCACAGCATGGACAGGTGACATTCCTTCTGTATCTCATTTTCGAACCTTTGGATGTATTGCTTATATTCATGTTCCCAAAGAAACACGAACAAAGCTTGATGCTCCTGGTCTTAAAGTTATTTTTATTGGATATTCTGACACTTCCAAAGGCTACAAATTCTATGACCCTTCCTCCAAGAAAGTAATTGTGAATCGTGATGCTACTTTTAACGAACAGCTTATGGGAGGCTCATGGTCCATGGATGATTCTGATGATACTAAATCATTGCTTCAAGCTTTTTCATTTCTTTCAGAAGATGAAACTCTTCCTATAGAGCAACTTTCCTCTTCACGACCATCCATTCCGAATGTCGCCAATGATGATATTGATATTTTTGTTGATCTGCCTATTGATTTTGAACATGGCTCATGTCATGTTTATGATGACGATATTGCTGATAATGCTTTTTCTACTTCCGAAGATCCAGTTACTTATGATGAAGCTATTTCTTCACCACAAAAGGATCAATGGCAAGAGGCTATGGAAGCAGAGTACGATTCTCTTATCTCTAAAGGTACATGGATACTAACTGAATTACCTCCTGGTCGTACAGCTATTAAATGTAAGTGGGTGTATAAGACAAAAGTAAAAGCAGATGGATCTTTTGACAAGTTCAAGGCGCGTTTAGTTGCAAAAGGTTATTCCCAAGTAGCTGGTGTTGATTATCAAGAGACTTTTTCACCAGTTGTTCGCATTACAAGTGTTCGAGTTTTATTGGCATTTGCTGTTCAATTTGATTTAGAAGCTCATCAAATGGATGTGCGAACTGCTTTTCTTAATGGTGACTTGGAAGAGGAAATTTATATGGAACAACCAAAAGGGTTTGTTATTCCAGGTAAAGAAGACCTTGTTGCTCAACTCCATAAGGCACTATATGGTCTCAAACAAGCTTCGCGAGCCTGGTATACAAAATTTGATCTTTTTCTCACCTCTAAAGGATTCATCTCTTGCTCGTCAGACCCCAACTTATACATAAAACGCCAAGGTAGCAGTTTTGTGATTCTTGCTCTTTATGTGGATGATACCATCCTTGTTTCCAATGATTTGGGATTTCTTCAGCAAGTGAAAAAGTTATTGTCTTCTGCATTTGATATGGTGGATCTTGGAGAGATTCACTCGTGTCTTGGCATTCAAATCCAACGGAACCGTACAAAAGGTATTTTATTCCTTCGACAGTCAAAGTTTATTGCAGATACTATTCAAAAATTTGGTATGGAATCTGCACATTAAGCCAACACACCTTGTCTTGCAAGCTCTACGAAGAACACTTCTGACAATGGCGGTTAACTTGTCACAAATCAACCTTATGCTAACTTGATTGGATGTCTTCAGTTTGTTGGCATGAACACTCGTCCTGATATTTTGTTTGCTGCTAATTATCTTGGACAACATCTTGCATGTCCTTCTCTTAAGCATTGGTTTGCTGCAAAGCGTGTGTTGAAATACTTGAAAGGCAATACAGATTTTGGTTTAGTCTATCGACGACAACTCACATCGGATTCTATGCAATCTCTTTCTCTTTTGGGTTACACAGATGCAGACTGGGCAAGCTCACATTTATCTATGCGATCTACTAGTGGAAATTGCTTCTTTATAAATGGTTGTCTTGTTTCTTGGACTAGCAAGAAACAACGTTGTGTTGCAGTTTCTACGACTGAGTCAGAATATGTTGCGGCATCACTTGCAGCTCGTGAGTTGATTTGGCTTCGACAAATGCTAGTTGATATTGGTCACTCTCCTCTTTCTAGCACACCCTTGCGGTGTGACAACCAAAGTGCTATTAGTCTTGCAAAAGACTATGTTCAACATAATAAGTCAAAGCACATTGCTGTCCATTATCATTATGTCAGGTATGAAGTACGCAAAGGAACCATTATGGTTGAACACTGTCCAAGTGACCAGATGATTGCAGACATTTTGACTAAAGGCCTCAACGAGTCACGTTTCATCCTCTTGCGCTCGGAGCTTGGAGTTGCTTCGACCTCACTCTTTCTAGATTAGCTTCTTTGCTATTGTAATAGCTTTGTACATATGACATTGTAATCTTTTAGGTACCATGCACTATGCACACTCCACATTTGCACATTGTGATCTCTAAGTCACTTGAATATTTGTACATAGATGCACAATTCACTTTCACATCATCATCGCTGGTTCATATTTTCACATTGTATAGGGGCTTGGGTTTTTCCCTTGAACTCCCCAAGGGTTTTTTCATCCAAAGCTAGAGACCTTTGTTTGAGTGGGGGTGTTGGAGCTATATATGGCTCACTCTACTCAACTTCGTCTCACCTATATATTTGTATCTTGTCCTCAATATGAATCAGTCTTTGGGAGCGTATATGGTGTGTCTCTTGTCTCGTCTCTCTCTTTCTCTCTACATCTCAACATAGATCTTCCGTCATCTTCTTCTCAACACCGAGATTGCACATGACAATCCCAGATATGCGCTCATCATCTATGGTTCGCCATAGCATGTCCCGGGCTTTATCAAATCCGTCTAGCCACTCTCCAATGTACACTAGGGACTCTGATACCAACCAACCTTCTGCCATGCTACCCACCGAACGTGCCTTTGGATGCACATATCCCTTAAGCGTTTTCATGAAACGTTCTAAGAAGAACATCCATCTGGAATGAACTGTGCCAGCTATTTCCACCTCATCAACTATTTGAACAAGAAGATGCACCTGAATGGTTAGCATGGTAGTAGGAAAATGTTTCTCAAACATGCACACAAGCTCCGCAGCATTTAGTTTGGCGAATGG
The DNA here is from genome assembly GCF_014529385.1 of Adiantum capillus-veneris. Taxonomy (NCBI): domain Eukaryota; kingdom Viridiplantae; phylum Streptophyta; class Polypodiopsida; order Polypodiales; family Pteridaceae; genus Adiantum; species Adiantum capillus-veneris. The sequence continues at coordinate 130,959,462 of NC_140959.1, forward strand.
TATGGAGTCTACGTTGATCTCCTTTTGTGAGATCCATTGCACCAGCTTTGCAAGTTTGTAGATTGTGTTACGGATGTCGAGAGACAAACATCTCTCAATGGCAATCGGTAAAATAAACTGTAAAGTATGTGCAGCAATGATATTAAAGTCCACATTTTATGCAATGATATTAAAGTCCACTATGAACGTACCTGACACATTTTATGCCAATCGTGTGACTTCAAACCGGTAAGCTTTCCTTCTTTAGTAAAACACGTTCGGAGCGAGTGCATTACGCCAGTGGGGGTCCGCAAAGATCGAATGGTCTCTTTTACTTTGCGTTCTTGGGCTCCTGTGAAAATCCATGGTGCTTTAGGGAGTTTTATCGATCCATCAGACGCTGTTTGCGGCCAATATTGCTCCATACGATTCACATTTCTAAGGTCAACTGTGGCTCCCAAAGTATCTTTCTTGCCGGTCAGATGGTCCCATAGTAGATTACCCACATTCTTGAATATGTGCATTGGATCGAGCAAGTGATTGATCATGAGTCGGGGCCAGTATGGTAACTCGTACCATCGAGATAGTCTCTTCATCCCTGGAGGCAATCCGTCATCGCACATCTCCTTCTGCTCTAACCATGGTGCAGACATCCTTGGTGGCTCTCTTCCCAAAAAGCCGTCGCGTAACACATGATTCTCTGGAAGACACGCTTGATGACCTTCGTAGATTTGCTTCTTCAGTGAGGGCGCCCTACGTGCATTCAGTCTAGGTCCACATGTGACACATGCTCTGTATCCGCTTGTTTGAAGCCCTGCATGTATACACATGATAATAGATCAACTATGGGAAAAAATAAGATTTACAGTGTCTGAGTGAGGAGTGTCAATAGATCACCTGAGCATTTTGTTAGCCCGGGATAGTCATGCATGGTCCACATTAGAATGCCTCTGATCAAAGCATTGTGTCGTCCTGTGTGTCAACTCATATCCACCACCTCTATGCCAATCCACAATTGTTGTAGCTCTTCCAATAGTGGACGAAGATACACATCCATATTCCCCACTTTATATCGCCCTGGCACAATCAAGCTTAGCCATAGGTGCCCCTTCTTCGTAGTCAACCACGGGGGAATGTTGTAGTTGACGATGACAATGGGCCATACACTGTAAGATGTTGATCTTTGACCAAATGGATTTACGCCATCCATAGCCAGGCCTAAGCGCAAATTTCGAGCTTCCCTGGCAAAATCCGACCATGTTCCATCTATATGTTTCCAGACTGCGCAATCTGCAGGAATTCGTAGCACACCATCCGAAGATTTATTCTCCTCATGCCATGATGCTAGGGTGGCCATGGACTTACATTCGAAGAAATGCTTGATGCGAGGAAGCAGAGGAAAATGTCGCAAAAACTTTTGTGGAATTTTTGTCCCGTGGAGATCTACTCGATATCTTTCGGAATCACATTTCGGACACTTCTCCATGTCTATGTATTCCCCTCTGAAAAGAATGCAGTCATTAGGACAAGCGTGGATAGAATTGTAATCCATCCCCAAGTTTCGCAAAATCTTTCTTGCTTCATCTCGAGAATCTGGCATCACATTGTCAGCTGGTAGTATATGCTCTTTAAGCAATCTACACAACATAAAAATACGATACAGTCGTGTAAAAATCTATCAGATCATTATACATTTAGAGTTTTATTAAAGTAAACTAATTGTAATAGATCACCTGAAAAGCGCTGTGACGCTAGTGTCACTCCATCCAAACTTTGCCTGCATGTTGAGAAGAACCAGGAGTGCTTTCAATCTAGACATACGTGCTCCATTATACAATGGCGTATTGGCTTCACTTTTCATATCATCATAGATAAGCCTTTCTGAATCCATGATCGTCTCGATCATTTCATCAATCTCGGGCTCAAACATTGCCTCGTTGGGAATGTGCTATGCATGATCATCCCCCGAGCTGTCAGAGGCTACATCTTGTGGCCTCACATATGCTGCTTGACCAAAGCGCCTACGAACACGTCTATTGGGTTGCAAGATTGCTGCTTGTTGGCCAGCGTCAGAGTCCGACGAGTTATAATTGGCAACAACTCGATCTATAATAGATGGATCGAACTCGCCAAATTCGTGAACGTGTTGCAAAGAAACGCGTCTTGTCCGTCGCACAGCATGCTTGCATTGATTACAAGGACATAAGACCCTCGTTGAGAGATAGGTGTTTCGGTTGGACGGTCCCACATCCTCGTCACTACTCATAATAAGGATAAAAATCTTATAGCCTGGACAACAAATTTAATATTCTATTGGCATTCTTCGTCTTATCTCTCTCTCTCTCTCTCTCTCTCTCTCTTCGTCTTATCGTAACTTTGAAGTTGCTGTTGAATGACTAGAGGTTGTCTAGATGGTCATTGTGTCGGGGATGTAGTGACTCTTGCCGCCCTGAAGATCCACCTTCTTCCCTATCTTCTGAAGACATTTCACCAGTACTTTTGGATCAACGTAGCCCACCATGAGTGAAGGCAGCAATACCCTATATTCCATTGAGGGCTTTCTTCACCCGCTTCATGTAGGCATCGCACTCTATGAAGACCTAAATGTAATCTAATATAACGTAAATCTAAATCTAGCGTAAATAAACGTAAATCTATTTAAAAATAAACCTAAATCTAATCTAATTTAACTTAAATAAACCTAAATCTAATTTAACGTAAGTCTACATCTAACCTAATCTTTAACGTCTTTTAGGATAGTTTCCTACGACGTTATAACTCTCTTCTTCTTGTGTGTGTGCGCGTGTGTGGATGTGTATGCCAATAAAAAGAGATAAATGGTATAACCTTTTTATCACCCATGCCAAGTATGATAGATTGGTTATGCCATTTTCCTCTTGAATAATAGGTCTTGAGTTCAACTCCTCGTCGGCTAGATCTTTAGGTCTTTTAATTTTAATTAGTTTCTCTCTCTTTCTCTCTCAATGTGTGTGCGTTTTTTTGTTTATGCATGTTTTCTCTCTCTTTTCCTCTCTCAATGTGTGCGTTTTTTTGTTTATGCATGTTCTCTCTCTCTTTTCCTCTCTCAATGTGTGCGTTTTTTGTTTATGCATGATCTCTCTCTCTTTTCCTCTCTCAATGTGTGTGTGCATTCTTTGTTTATGTATGTGTGTGTGCGTTTTTGTTTATGTTTGTACTCTCTCTCTCTCTCTCTCTCTCTCTCTCTCAAAAACACTATGTGTGTGTGTGTGTGTATGTGTGTGTGTGTGAGAGAGAGAGAGGGAGAGAGAAAGAGGGCAAGGGAACATGAGAGTGAGGAGAGGGAAGGAGCATACTTGGATCTCCTTCCTCTCCTCGTGTGTGTGTGTGTGTGTGTGTGTGGAGAAGAAAGAGAGAGAGAGAGAGAGAGAGAGCGTTACCTGCTCCTTGCTTGAGGGCACAGAAAAGATCTGAGTTTTTGGGCGCTCTCTGTTATTTTTTTAGCACAGTCGACGTCGCTATGAGCGTCGCAAATTCACAAGTAAATTTGCGACGCTCATAGCGACGCCGGGAATTTTTTTTTTGAGCGTCGCTAATATGAATAGCCTCTTGTAGTGATTAAAGTCAAAATAAATTTGAGCATTCTATCATTGTGCCACTATGTTTATTAGGACATACTAAAGATTTGACAAGAACTTGATTTAAATTTTGCAAGTTGTTTTACTATAACCAGTGCATACATGTCTCATCTAAATGATGTATACATCTTATGAAGCATTTTTCATTCTACCAACTGGCCAAAATTTGAGTCTTTGAATAACAAGGTTGTGAATTTTTTCATCTACAAGGGCAATACAAACAAGGGGACAGAAGGAGGGACACAGAGAAAGATAGAGGGGGACAGCCGGGAGGACAAGGTATAAACTGCACATAACTTTCATGTTTGTGCTTACAATAATATACCACCATAGATTTGCCTTGGATGGGCCAAATTATCTTCTAGAAAGCCTTTCAATTTGGCCCTTCAGTCAATGTTCTCAATCTCAAAATTAGTAAATCAATTGTGAGTAGCTTTAAGGGGGGTATTGGGAAGCTTAAAAGCTTAAACCTAGTTTTCTCTTGGGGGTAACTTAAAGAGGGTCCCATTGATGGGCATTTTATGTCATATTATCTCATGGGGTACAAGACAATATTATCTTTTAATCACAAAGACAAAACATGAGAGTATAAACTTAAGTTTTTCTAAATGCCTAAGCATCCTAACATTATACAATGCAAAGTAAACATGTCATATTGATTAAGTGTTGGTCCTGGGGACTTGTAAATTGAACTACATGGCCAACATATGGCTCTCCAAGTGGGGAGGGGAGGGAGACATGGCGGGGGGGGAGAGAGAGAGAGAGAGAGAGGATTCTCTTAGCATATATAGCCTTTTGATCATTCTCTTTTCTGGCATTGAAAATGAACATGAATTTTTTAAGCTAATAGTTGAATTCAAAATCTCTAGATTTGACAACATGAAAGATATATAGATTTGAAATGAACTTCATGGTTTTCTTAAAAATGAAACAAATTCAAATCCCACAGAGACCTAGAGAGTGAGATCGACACAGAAATACAAAGAAACACACACACACAGACACACACACACACACACACACAGAAAGAGAAGAGAGAGGAACAAAGTCACACTTAAAGAGAGTGAGGAGAAACATTTTGACAAAAATCCTATTCATGTGGACATAACTAAAGGATACAAAGTAATGAAGTGGAGAGAGAGAGAGAGAGAGAGAGAGAGAGAGAGAGAGAGAGAGAGAGAGAGAGAGAGAGAGAGAGAGAGAGATTGAATTATCGTCCTCGGAGGTCAGATATGACCCATGGGACCAAAAACAAAACATTACAACCACTTTTTCTAAGTGAGAGCAATCGATACATATCAGTTAGGGACTGAGGGTCCATCAAAATAAAAACAAAGCCTAAGAAGGTCCTATGGGGCAGGGGCCGGTTTAGGAGTTCGAAACTCCTGGATGATGGCCTTCCCTCCACGATATACGGCCCTTGCCGTTGGCTCGTGCTTCACGTACTTTTTTCAGCTCTTCACCTTTGTGCTTGATTTGTGTCGGGGTGAGTTCTTTAGCGATCCAAAACCCGGTGTCTTTAAGGAGACGCAATTGCTGGAGTAGTCGGAGCCGTTCCTCTTTGTCTTTGAACTCAAGAATTGCATGTCCACTAGGTGTGCGCTTGGTGTTGAACTTGTTGACGATACATTCTACTGCATCGTAGTCAACATGGACCGGTTTAAGAGTTTCGTTGAGGATGTCAATCAATTTGCAGAAGTCTTCATTGCCGAAAGATTATCCTTGATAATAGTTGGATCTATTTGAGGGAATCAAAATGTTTTGTATGTGAAGATCGCACTATTAAGGAACAAAATATGCTTCGCAAGGCATATGAGGAAAAGAATAATAAAAACAAGGAGATCTCTCATGAAGAAAATGTGCCCAAGGAGGAGGCAAGTCTCTCAAGCAAATAGGGATGCGTGACCTATGAGACCGGGTTACAATTGAAAATATGCTTTTGGAATTGTAATGGATACCCATGGAATGCGGGGGTTGGCATTGATGAACTAACAAGCAAAGCCGATGTTGTACTTCTTGTTGAAACTTGGGAGCATGATACACAAAGGATTAACGGCTTGGAGGATTACAATGTACATTCATTGATGTGGTCAACGAATCTCAAGCAACGAAGAGGACAAGGAGGGTTAGCATGTATAGTTAAGAAAGGATTGGAAGTTTTGTATCAATTGTGAAAGATGACAAGTACAAACGTTATGTATGGCTGAAAATTATGACACCAAAAAGAGCACCCATTTTTGTAGCCGGTTGCTACATTCCTCATCATGATTCTCCCTTTTATGCTTGCATGGATAGAGATCAACCATTTTCTGATTTGGAAGAGGACATTGCTTATTTCAAAGGTGAAGGTGATGTTATTGTATTTGGGGATATGAATGCTCGCACAAAAACATTGCAACATGATACTCAACAATTTGATATGCCATACATTTCAAGGGAGTTGGAGGAAGTTCACTTGTATGATCGTACTGCAATGGATGCGAAAGAGCCGGATCACTATGGAAAGTTACTTTTACACATGTGTAATAGCACGGGTATGCTCATTGCCAATGGTGTATCTTTGTGGAGTGGAACCAATGGATTTACATGTAGGAGACATAATGGGGATAGTGTGATTGACTATATGCTACTCTCTGAAGCCATCATGTATCGCATAAAGAGTTTTATGTTTGGTCAATGGACCCCGGAATCCGACCATCGCACCTTATGTATTGACCTTTCATGTGGAGAAGCAACTAAGCGATAATCTCAGCCAAAGGAAAGAGAAGTTATCACTATGTATGGATTTCAAACGGGCACCAATGTACATTGAAATGGTTGAGCAAAAATTATGGATGACAAAGCTTCAATGTAATGCACCATTGGAAACTAAATGGGAAGCTTTCAAGAAAGCTATTTGTTCTTGTGCGGAAGAATGCTTTGCCATAAAGCATCTCCATGGTATCAACAAAGATAGATCACGCAAAAGGTGGTTTGATAATGAATGTCAAGATGCTCGAAAGTCCTTGATAAAGCTTGATGCAACTATGGACAAAGACAACTATCAAAGTCATTTGCATACATACAAGGCATTGATTCAAAAGAAGAGAAGAAGATGGGAAGTAAAGCAACAAGAATTTCAAGTCCAAGAAAAGGCACATACATGTGGAAGATTTTGGAGAAACTTGAGAGGCAAGCGGGTTGAGAATTTTGGTAACTTGAGTCTAGTGGATATGTACACACATTGTAGGCAATTATATGAGCAAGCAAATACTAAAAAAATGTCATTTTATGGTTCACTCCCATGTATGCCGTCTTTTTTTGCTATTGAGGATGTATGCGGTGGGCTTGAAAAGTTGGCCACTCGCAAAGCGGGAGATCTTCAAGGTATCAAGCCGGAGATTATCAAATGGACAGAAGATTTTACCCATGAGTGGATGTGTGATATGTTCAACCTTGCACTTCAACATGGTATGCCTTATGATTGGAGTACTAATTGGGTTAAGCCTTTGCATAAAGGAGGGGATGTAAAGAATGTAAGCAACTACCGGACTATAATGATTGGGTCTCTTATGGCAAAGTTATTTGGGTGCGTAATGGAGATGAAATTGAGTGATTGGGCTGAAGAGAATGACAAGCGTGCAAAGGGACAAGCGGGTTTTCGTCGATGCCATAGCACCATTGATCATCTTGTCACTCTTCGTGTTCTCATGGAGGAAAGTCGGTTGAAAGGCAAGCGATTGTATTGTTGTTTTGTGGACTTTAAGAAAGCCTTTGATATGATTCCACGTAACAATTTGTGGAGAAGGATGGAAGAACTCCAAGTGCCAAGTGAGTTTATGCTTGCGGTTTCTCGAATCTATGAGAAGGTGATTTGTCAATTGCGCATGGGAAGAGAAATTTCAAAAATTTTTGTAAGCACTATTGGGGTTAAACAAGGATGTCCATTGTCACCAACTCTCTTTGGTCTATGCATCGATCAATTGGAACAAATGGTACTTGACTTTATGCAAGAAGAAGGCATTGAAGAGGTCACTATTTGCAATGCGGTAATCATGCTTTTGTTGTATGCGGATGATGTAGTGCTTCTAGCACACACTTTAGAAGATGCACAAAAGCTTATGGTTGTCCTTGAGAACTTTTGCTTGCATAGTGGGCTGATTGTAAATGAATCCAAAACAAAGGTTATGCTTGTGAAAACCAACCATAAGGAGAAGCCATGCATTGTGTACAACAACGAGACACTTGAAGTTGTTGAGAGCTTTAAGTACCTTGGCCTTGAGGTTCCATCCAATCACAAGTGGCATGAATGTGCTATGCGTCGTTTGGAAGCGGGAAAGAGAGCATATTATGCATTTGAGAACATGTGTAATGCGGGAAACATCAAGTGTTGGATTCTCAAGAAGTATCTTTTTGATGCATTGGTGACACCGGTTCTTCTTTATGGAGTTGAAGTGTGGGGTGGGAGCATCTCAAAGTCTACTTGGAAAGAGTTTGAGAATGTCCAAAAGCGTTTTCTTACAAACTTTCTCCAAGTTAAGACACAAACACCATATATGCTCCTACTTCTTGAGTCGGGATCTCTTCCAATTGAGGTTATGGGCATGGAAAGGGTTGTGGAGTACATGATAAAGATGCGTCAAAACCCCTCACATCGACTTCCTACAATTGCATGGGAAGCAAGCAAAAAAGTTCAAAAGACGCATAAAAGCAAGATCTTGAGCACGGGATGGATGCAAGACATAAAGAAGTGGTTTGGGAGATGGGATGCATTACACTTGCTACATGATGCTTCAATTGACTCTCAAGTGAATGAAGCTTTTCTACAACGCCAATGTATTACGGCTTGGGAGAAATCCGGTGGGTCACGCTTCATACATTACACCACCTATATTGCCCCCAACTACAAAACCATGTTCTTCGCTGAGAGAGGAAACCGTACTCACACTTACATGCTTGAGCCTATTCCCTTGTCCGCGATACGCACTATCGCAGCAATTCGGTTTAGCTCCCATTTCCTTCGATGCGAGATAGGGCTTTGGGGCAATGGAAAAGAGTCAAATTAATTGTGTACATTATGCTCACTGCAAGTTCGAGAGTCTGAGTACCACACACTACTAGAGTGCTCAGCTTTTGATCACATCCGAACTTGCTTCTCTCACATTTTCAGCCATAACTTAGACCTACACACTTTCCTCTCCCAGCCAAGGTGTGGGCTCTCCATTGCGACTCTCATCACTACAATTTTGGAGCATCAAGAGTCACTCATCAGCCATACACATACTACATCACATGTAACTTTGGTCCCATAGGTCATATTTGACCTCCAAGGACGATAATAAAATCTATATATCTATCTATCTATCTATCTATCTCTCTCTCTCTCTCTCTCTCTCTCTCTCTCTCTCTCTCTCTCTCTCTCCACAACATAAAAATGCAGCCGTTTTTTGATCAAGTAGACAGTAGTTCACTCTTTTGATCATAACTTCCTCAACCGAAGTCCGATTTGGGTGATCTATAGCCTCAATCGAAGAGGAGGTTTCTAATCACCGAGCAAAAAAAATAGAGCGAAGACAAATCCGAGAAAATTGATACAGTCTTGTTACCTTTCTACTAACAAGCTAACGAAGAAAGGAAACTCTGAAGCCCAACTAATTGCATGGTTTGCTCTAGTATACAATCTTCCATATCCTTTTCAACATTCTGACTAACATGAATCAATACTTTTTTTGTGTCAAAATTGTCAACATGAACCGGTGCACCATCGGAGGGATGGCCGACTAGGCTGCTAATTTGAGGAAGGATGGTATTCCTAGAACGGGAATCAACACAGGTGGTTTTTTCTAATTTCCTAGATTTTCTTGTGGAGTTGAGCCATAGTGACATTAAAGATGAGCACATGAACCTATATTCATGTATAGCTAGTTCTCTCTCTCTCTCTCTCTCTCTCTCTCTCTCTCTCTCTCTCTCTCTCTCTCTCTCTCTCTCTCTCTCTCTCTCTCTCTCTCTCTCTCTCTCTCTCTCCCCGATCCTTGCAGGGGGCATCCGCCTGGCGCCAACCGCTGTAAAGCCAAAATCTTTGAATTCATAAAACCGGCAAGCCAAAATTAACTGGGCCGCCAAACTAGGCACGTTCATCCAATTTTTGTGGGCGGTGTTACCATTGCCTTGCAGATAAAATTACACATCATTAAGCTGCACTTCATCCACTTCACTCTGATCTACCTGGCTTTCGAGAGCCCTAGGAAGGCTGAGCCTACACACATGAGAGAGACAGAGAGATGTTGGCCGCTTTGTACACGGGTTGACTCCATAGAGATGACCAATGCAAAAGCGCTGTGATCCTGTGTGTGTATGTGTGTGTGTGTGTATACGCAAGCGGGCGCAGTAAGTTTATGCGGGTACAGGCCTAAGGCTTCATGCAGCGCAAGTCGATGCGTGATGAGCTCCTACAAATTTTAAAAAACCTTCAAATTAAATCACTTTAATAGAGATGCTATGGTTGAGGCAGGCATGCGGCAACGCAGAGTCCGGGCAAATGGGCACAAAGGAGGATTGTCTTGCTTGTTGCAGTGCAACGTAGATGGGTGTGAGTAGGGACTACAGGCAGTATTGCAGAACAAGGTAATTGTTTGATCCATGGTCGCTAGAGGTGAGGTCGGGTTCTATTGAAATGCAGCCCTTGAGAGTGCAAAGGAGAGATAGAAGAGCAGAGCAACACAAGTTGCGCAAGAGGTAGTGAGTGCAGCGGCTATCTGTGCAACAGGCACTTAGTGCAGCAACGCACCGTCAAGGCATGGCTGGGTGGAGCTATATAAAATGTGGACTTCTTCGAGGAGGTCGTAGGTCTAGAGTGAGAGAGAGAGAGAGAGTGTGTTAGGAAACAAGACATAGCTAAATAGATATTTGGGTAGATTACTTAATGGAGAGAGATAGATTTCACACACAAGAGATTATAGAGTAGAGAGAGAGACAGTAAACACGATATAGGTGGTTCACCCAAAGGGCTACATCCACGGGAAAGCAGCCAGTCAATGGCTTTAGCACTTCAAAAGAAGAAGTAGTTTACAAAGGGATTAAACCCTTAATAGAGCTTCCGCCTTGCTTCACTCTCACCTCCTCACACTCACCTTGTTGCATCAACTTCATACTATGTAATGTGTGTAGAAATGGCCTCCTTTTATAGGCCAAAAGGGCTGCCCTCTCTCATGAGAGGCAACCATGTGTAGCCGCCCTTGTGTGAATAAGTCCAAATCGTACCCTCCAATCCGCCCATGTGTGGCCGCCCTTGTGTAGACAAATCCGCTTTTGAATTCGGCCACCGGCCACCGGCCATTGACTTCCAACCAACGGCCCCACCGGCCAACCGACCGGTCCTTTTTCGACCACTTTTCGGCCGCCGTCCGGCCCTAATATTCCGGCGAAAAGGAATATTTCGGCGAGGGGAAAAAAAGGGCTTCCACCCTCGAGGCCCCTGATGTTTGGCCGCCCGTGAAAATTGTGGTTTCCGGTGAGTGATTTTCCTTCACGCACGATGGCTTCTCCTCATAATGGGGGCCTTAAAAATGTGCGCTTTTACCACAAAAGATTACAAGGTAAATCAGGCTCCATACTTAAGAATCTCCCACTTGGAGACTGATCTTAAAACCAAACCTGTGTGACTGCTTTCCATCCTGGCTTCTTATCCTTGAATGCTGATTGAAGATGAGCAAAAGCTCAACTTCTCCTTGTTGACCACCTTTGTAAACATGTCTGCAGGATTTTCACTTGTATGCACCTTTCCTAGCTTTAGCTGTCCCTCTTCCAAAAGAGTGCGTATGAAGTGATATCTCACCTCAATGTGCTTTTTCCTTGAATGAAAGGTTGAGTTCTTCGCAAGATGGATAACGCTTTGGCTATCACTGTACAAGACACAATTTTCTTGTTTGAATCCAAGCTCTTCTAAGAATCTGTGAAGCCACAGAATTTCTTTGCTTGCCTCCGTCATTGCTACATACTCTGCTTCCGTGGTAGAAAGTGAAACCACTTTCTGTAGCTTTGAAGCCCAGCTTACTGCTGTGCCTCCAACCGTGAACACATAGCCAGTAGTGCTCCTTCGAGTATCTTTGTCACCTGCCATATCTGCATCAGTATACCCTGCTAGAAAAGTATCAGTTCCTACAAAATACAAAGAATTTTTTGTTGTCCCTTTTAGATACCTAAGTATCCACTTCACAGCTTGCCAATGCTCTTTACTTGGGTTGTCCATGAACCTACTCACAACTCCCACTGCATGTGCAATGTCTAGCCTTGTCCAAACCATAGCATACATTAGAGAACCTACAGCTGCAGCATATGGAACTTTAGACATATAGGCTATCTCCTCTTGTGTCTTTGGACACATATCCTTTGTTAGTTTAAAGTGACCAGCCAAAGGTGTAGAAACTGGCTTTGCATTTTGCATTTCAAACCTTTCTAGTACCTTCTTGATGTAATCTTCTTGAGATAGCTTTATTGTCTTCTTCGTCCTGTCCCTTGATATTTTCATACCAAGTATCCTCTTTGCAGCACCTAAATCTTTCATTGAAAAAGATTTAGACAGCTCCTCTTTTAGGTCTTTGATGTCCTGCATGTAAGCACTTGCAATCAACATGTCATCAACATACAACATTAGGATGATGAATTTCCCATCTCCCAAATTCTTCGTGTAGACGCAGTGATCCGAGTTGCATCTTGTGAATCCATGATCCAACATCCATCGATCAAAATTCAAGTACCATTGTCTTGATGCTTTCTTTAAACCATACAAGCTCTTTTTTAATCTGCAAACCATTTTCTCCTTGGGTGAAAGCATGTTAACCTGTCATGCTTTTTCTTGTCCCGGACAATGCTAACTAGCACAATTTTGACAAATGCTAACTAGTACAATAACTTGAGATACATCTCCAAGATCTATGACATATGATATATCAATAGAAAGCACTTGAAACAAGGAATCCAAATGTACAACCTCCCAAAAATGTTGATATTATTTGTAAAAAATTTACCGGACGCCCAACTTTTTGAAGATGTGCTAACTTGAAACTGCTAACTAGCACAAAAAGCGCGACAGGTTAACATGCTTTCACCCCCTTACCTTTTATATACCCCTTTGGTTGAAGCATGTAGATTTCCTCCTCTAAGTCACCGTGAGGGAATGCCGTATTTACATCCATTTGCTCGAGATTTAGATCAATACCTTTCTTTTGAGAAAAACCTTTTACCACAAGCCTAGACTTGTACCTTTTCTTCCCACCTTCTTCTTCCTTCACCTTGTACACCCATTTGTTTTGAAGTGCCCGCTTACCTTTAGGCAACTCAACCAATTCCCATGTTTGGTTGAGATGTAGTGAGTCCATTTCCACTTGCATGCTCTTCGTCCATTCTTCTTTGGATTCATGTTGCATAGCTTCTTCGTATAATTCCGGCTCTCCAGAATCTAAGATCAAGAGATGGTTGAAGGAAGGAACAAACCTTTCTGGATGACTTCCGACCAACGGCCAACGGCCAACCGATCGATCATTTTTCGACCACTTTTCGGCCGCTGTCAGGCCATAATATTCCGGCGAAGGAATATTCCGGCCCCTAAAGTTGCCCCTGATGTTGGGCCGCAAAAATTTTGGTTTCCGGCGAGTGATTTTCCTTCACGCACGATGGCTTCTCCTCATAATGGGGGCCTTACAAATGTGCACTTTTACCACAAAAGATTACAAGGTAAATCAGGCTCCATACTTAGCAGAGAGAGAGAGAGAGGAAGAAGGAAGGAGGAGGGAAACAAGGTTGGTACTATATTGGCAAAGGAAGGGAAAGGTAGGGCTGCTTCCTCAGCCTGTGGCACTGCACGCTCTAGTACCTCCCTGGTTTGTTGTTGCAACCAGTTGGCACTGGCGCGGACTGGTTGCAACAACAAACCAGTAGTAGGGGTGGATTCAAATTTTAAAGAAAAATTGCCCATATAAGCCCACTTAATTCCCTGCTTCCCAATGCTTATCTCTCTCTCTCTCTCTCTCTCTCTCTCTCTCTCTCTCTCTCTCTCAAGCTGGCAATTTTACAACACAGAACCGGATGGCAATGCCAAGTACAGTGAATGCCTACACATTTAGTACAACAATGATACACCCTTCCTTACCTTAATCACACCAATAAGGGGCCTTGATGACATGTTTTCCACTCATAATTCAAAGAAGGGATCTGGCCAGATAGCTTCCACGCATAAACAGTGCGTCGGACGTTTATGCGCCGGAGTGGTCCGGATCGAGAGTACATGGATCTGTGCGTGTGTGTGTGTGTGTGTGTGTGTGTGGGGGGGGGGGGGGGGGGGGGGGGGGGGGGGGGGGGGGGGGGGGGGGGGGGGGGGCTAAAGGCAAGCAGGTGGTGTGGTGGGAAGGGAGGAAAAGCATCACCAGAAAGAGGGTTTGGGGGGAGGGCGAGCATGGCAAGAGGGGGAATGCTCTAGCTGGTGGTCCAAGGGAAAATCAATCTTTGAATAAATTGTTTTTTATTTAATTAAGAGTATAGAATAGGTGGGTCAAGTTTTGAAAGCGTGGGATTAATAGGAATCTTGGGACGAAGGACGAAAAGGTAGGGCAAACATGGGCCGTCGCATTGTGCAATGGAGAAATGCAATCTAGAGACGATAGCTATCGGGCAAGGACACAAAGTAGTAGTGTTCGAGAAAAAATGTGTCTCATCCTAATATAGTGCCGTTTTCAATTTCAAACATGCCGGTTGAGAGTAAGGGGAAAACGAGAAATTACACCTTAAAATAGAGAAAAATAATGTAAAAAATTGAAAAATAAATCTCTTATGCTAGATTCAAGAACAGGAATTTTATATGTCTGGAAAAATAATTTTTCTCAAACAATGCAGGGTAGGGAACCTAATAGAGGGGAGCTCACAAGAAAAATAGCAATGACGAGGACAATGAATTTTACTATGATGATGCCATCATGAGATCAATGCTCTAGGTTGCTCGAGGAGTTTTCTTTCCATGGCTATGAGGTTGCAAAGGTATCTTCCAATATTTCAAAAAATTAGAGTGTAAAAACACCCATTAGGATAGATTGTCTTTAAGATATGCAACACCGCCACATTTGTGAATTTGGCCAGATCACTTCAGTTTTCAAGAAGCTGAAGAAATCATATAAAACTTATTTGATCTAGCTTGTACAACTAGGAAAGCTCTTGAATGCTAGGTACTCTTGCTAGTGCATGAACTCTCTCTCTCTCTCTCTCTCTCTCTCTCTCTCTCTCTCTCTCTCTCTCTCTCTCTCTCTCTCTCATGGGGAAGAGAGCTCAACAATTAGGCCCATGTCGTATAAATTATATTCACTCAGATTTTGGTTCGCTTGAAAAATGTCGCTTGGTGTATGGTAAACTCAATCGAAGAGCACAAAGCCCTCTACGCATTGATGTAAAGACAGAAATTTTCAGAGTTATGGAAGTCATTTTTGTAGCAGCATTTCCGAAGTGAACAGGTTCAAAAAAATTGACTCTCATCTCTTATTTTACATATAATGTCTTTCGGCACTCGCAAGGGTTCTTCTTCTTCAACAAGGTCCACAACCATTGTAAAAAAAGATATAAAATCTCCTAAGTGTGGAGATAGCAACACAACCACCCAACCAACGATATTGAAAACCCTGATCATTGCATACTTGGTATCATTGCAAGAAATGGAAAACAAACAAGGCGAAGACTTACGAGCACTTGCAATGGAAAATGGCACACTAAGGGTACTTGTGGTTGAGAATGAGAATCTCAAGAGGGTACTTGAGATGCAAACAACAGGTTTGATGCAGCTTGGAGAGGAAGTCAAGGAATGTAAACGCTCTCTTGTGGACTTGAATGCTTTGAAGGAGCGGATGAGCAAAGTAGAGCATGACCATGTATTGAAAGAGGAGAAATTTGTCACCATGAGCCGAGATGTATGCAACATGAAAAATGTATGCACAAACAAGTCTTGGGCTAATGTATGTGGTAGCAATGTGGGTTCTAATTCCTCACTCATGCAAGCTATGGTTCAAACAAATAATGTTGAGAATGTGGATATGGAGGAGCTAAAGGAACGGGAGCAACGTTCCAAGACCATTGTTTTTCGTGGAGTTTCCAAAGAGAAGTTAGAGACACCTCCTTCTCTGCCATTGTTATCAAATATTTCTTCAAAACCCACTTTGGCATGTATGGAGTTATGGTCTATGGAGCACATAGAGTGGGGAAGCAAGGAGCTCCTCGCTTGGGAGAACGGCCAATGGTATGCACCATGCTAGATGAGACCAAGAAAAAGATTATCCTTGATAATAGTTGGATCTATTTGAGGGATACAAAATGTTTTGTATGTTAAGATCGCACTCTTAAGCAGCAGAATATGCATCACAAGGCATATGAGGAAAAGAATAAGAAAAACAAGGAGATCTCTCAATAAGAAAATGTGCCCAAGGAGGAGGCAAGTCCCTCGAGCAAGTAGGGATGCGTGACCTATGAGACCGAGTAACAATTGAAATATGCTTTTGGAATTGTAATGGATACCCATGGAATGCAGGGTTTGGCATTGATGAGCTAACAAGCAAAGCCAATGTTGTACTTATTGTTGAAACTTGGGAGCACGATACACAAAGGATTAACAGCTTGGAGAATTACAATGTACATTCATTGATGTGTCAAAGAATCTCAAGCAACGAAGAGCACAACGAGGGGTAGCATGTATGGTTAAGAAAGGATTCGAAGGTTTTGTACCAATTTTGAAAGGTGACAAGTACAAACGTTATGTTTGGCTGGAAATTATGACACCAAAAAGAGCACCCACTTTTGTAGCCGGTTGCTACATTCCTCATTATGATTCTCCCTTCTATGCTTGCATGGATAATGATCAGCCATTTTTTTATTAGAAGAGAACATTTCTTATTTCAAAGGTGAAGGTGATGTTATTTTATTCAGGGATATGAATGCTCGTACAAAAACATTGCAACATGATACTCAACAATTTGATATACCATACATTTCAAGGGAGTTGGAGGAAGTTCACTTGTATAATCGTACTTCAATGAATGAGAAAGAGCCAGATCACTATGAAAAGTTAATTTTATACATGTGTAATAGCACGGGTATGCTCATTACCAATGGTGTATCTTTGTGGAATGGAACCAATGGATTTACAGGTAGGAGACATAATGGGTACAATGTGATTGACAATATGCTACTCTCCGAAGCTATCATGTATCGTATAAAGAGTTTTATGTTTGGCCAATGGACCCCAAAATCCAACCATTATACCTTATGTATTGACCTTTTATGTGGAGAAGCAACTAAGCATGATAATCTCAGCCAAAGGAAAGAAAAATTATCATTATGTATGGATTTCAAATGGGCACCAATGTACATTGAAATGGTTCAGCAAACATTATGGATGAAAAATATTCAATATGATGCACCATTGGAAACTAAATGGGAAGCTTTCAAGAAAGTTATTTGTTCTTGTGCCGAAGAATGCTTTTCCATAAAGCATATCCATGGTATCAACAAAGATAGATCACGCAAAAGGTGATTTCATAAAGAATGTCAAGATGCTCGAAAGTTCTTGATAAATATTGATGCAGCTATGGACAAAGACAACTATCAAAGTCATTTGCATACATACAAGGCATTGATTCAAAAGAAGATAAGAAGATGCAAAGTAAAGCAACAACATTTTCAAGTCCAAGAAAAGGCACATGCATGTGGAAGATTTTGGAGGGGAGAACGGGTTGAGAATTTTGGTAACTTGAGTCTTGTGGATATGTACACACATTGTAGGCAATTATATGAGCAAGAAAATACTGAAAAAATACCATTTTATGGTTCACTCCCATGTATGCCTTCTTTTTTAACCATTGAGGATGTATGCGGTGGGCTTGAAAAGTTGGCCACTCGCAAAGCAAAAGAACTCCAAGGTATCAAGCTGGAGATGATCAAATGGATGGGAGATTTTATCCATGAGTGGAAGTGTGATATGTTCAACTTTCCACTTCAACATGGTATGCCTTATGATTGGAGTAGTAATTGGGTTAAGCCTTTGCATAAAGGAGGGGATGTAAAAAATGTAAACAACTATCGGACTATAATGATTGGGTCTCTTATGAAAAAGTTGTTTGGGTGCATAATGGAGATGAAATTAAGTCATTGGGTTGAAGAGCATGACAAGCGTGCAAAGGGACAAGAGGGTTTTGGTGATGCCATAGCACCATTGATTATCTTGTCACTCTTTGTACTCTCATGGAGGAAAGGCGGTTGAAATGCAGGCGATTGTATTGTTGTTTTGTGGACTTTAAGAAAGCCTTTGATATGATTCCACGTAACAATTTGTGGAGAAGAATGGAAGAACTCCAAGTGCCAAGTGAGTTTATGCCTGCGGTTTCTCGAATCTATGAGAAGGTGATTTGTCAATTGCGCATGGGAAGAGAAATTTCAGAAATTTTTGTAAGCACTATTGGGGTTAAACAAGGATGTCCGTTGTCACCAACTCTCTTTGGTCTATGCATCGATCAATTAGAAGAAATGGTACTTATGCAAGAACAAGGCATTGAAGAGGTCACTATTTGCAATACGGTAATCAAGCTTTTGTTGTATGCGGATGACGTAGTGCTTCTAGCACACACTTTAAGGGATGCACAAAAGCTTATGGTTGTCCTTGAGAAATTTTGCTTGCATAGTGGGTTGATTGTGAATGAATCAAAAACAAAGGTTATGCTTGTGAAAACTAACCATAAGGAGAATCATGCATTGTGTACAACAATGAGACACTTGAAGTTGAAGGTTTAAGCACCTTGGCCTTGAGGTTCCCTCCAATCACAAGTGGCATGAATGTGCTATGCATTGTTTGGAAGCAAGAAACAAAGCATATTATACATTTGAAGAACATGTGTAATGCAGGAAATATCAAGTTTTGGATTCTCAAGAAGTATTTTTTTGATACATTGGTGACACCGGTTCTTCTTTATGGATTTGAAGTGTGGGGCGAGAGCATCTCAAAGTCTACTTGGAAAGAGCTTGGGAATGTTCAAAAGCATTTTCTTACAAACTTTCTCCAAGTTAAGACACTTCAAGTACTTTGGCCTTGAGGTTCCATCCAATCATAAATGGAAAGATTGTGCATTGCGTCGCTTGGAAGCGGGAAAGAGGGCTTATTATGCATTTGAGAACATGAGCAATTCTGGAGAGATCAAGTGTTGGGCTCTCAAAAAGTACCTCTTTGACACATTGGTGACACCGGTGCTTCTTTATGGAGTGGAGGTGTGGGGTGGAAGCATCGGGAAGTCTACTTGGAAAGAGTTTGAGAATGTCCAAAAGAATTTTCTTACCAACTTTCTCCAAGTCAAGACATAAACACCCTACATGCTCTTACTTCTTGAGTCCGGATCGCTTCCCATTGAGGTCTTGGGAATGCAAAGGGTTGTGGAGTACATGCGTAAGACACAACATAGCCCTTTGCATCGACTTCCTGGAATCGCATATGAAGCAAGTCAAAAGGTCCAAAATACATGCAAGAGCAAAATACTAAGTTCGGGGTGGATGCTTGACATCAAGAAATGGTTTGGAAGATGGGATGCATGGCACTTGGTCAAGGATGCATCAATCGACTCCCAAGTTAATGAGGCCTTCTTACAACACCAATGTATCATGGCTTGGGAGAAATCCGGAGGTTCTCGCTTCAACCATTACACCACACACGTTGCCCCAAACTACAAATCTCTCTTCTTCTCCGAACGAGGTAACCGAACCCATCCCTACATCCTTGAGCCCATCTCATTGCGTGCGATCCACACCATTGCCTCCATTCGTCTTAGCTCCCATTCTCTACTCTGCGAGAGAGAACGTTGGGCCACTGGCGAGGAGTCTCATTGACTTTGCACCTTATGCCCTCGTCAGTGCTAGAGAGTGAGTACCACACACTACTTGAGTGGTCAGCTTTTGACCACATTAGGTCCTCTTTTCCCCATATATTCAGCCATGAGCTCTCCCTACATACCTTCCTCTCCCAACCACGATGTGGACTCTCTATTGCGACGCTCATTTCAGCCATTTTTGGGCACCGAGAGTCACTTATGACCTCCACTCACACCACGCGACATGTTCATTTTGTCCCATAGGTCATATTTGACCTTCGAGGATGATAATAGAAGTCTCTCTCTCTCTCTCTCTCTCTCTCTCTCCCCCCCACCCTCACTTTTGTTCGCCTCGTCAAATTTTTGTGAGAATAATTTTCCTCACTGTCTCTAAGTGAGTGAGTTTATCCCTCCCTCCCCCTCTCTTGCTCTCTCTCTATCTCTTCCTTGTCAATGGTTTCCTCAATCTTCCCCTCATGTACCAACATCTCTCTCTCTCTCTCTCTCTCTCTCTCTCTCTCTCTCTCTCTCTCTAAAATCTATTTCCTTTTCCATATCATCATCACAACCCTTCAACTCATTGATAGCTCAAAATCCTTCTAAAGCTTCATTTGAAAGATCTGCAATATTTGCATCTTCATTCTAAGAAGAATCCTTTAGATAACCTTCTCATCTTTTAGAGAATCCTCATGTATTTGGTAAGAAATTGGAAAAGGACTCGAATTCATGCTGATTAGACCAAAATACAAGGGGATGTTGGGATTTTGAAATTCAAATTAGAAAAGACCTTGGGCAACACTTGGAAATTGACTTTCTCTATAGGTGGTACAAATTTGGAAGCCAAGTCTTACAAATGGTTGATCAAGACAAATATTCCAACAACAATGAAGGCCAACTATGTGAAGTAGTGGCTTAGATGAATTTTTGTCTTTTTGTCCTTGTAATAAAAAGATTCCAACAATGAAGGACAACTATGTAAAGAAGTGGCTGAGAAGACTTGTTGTCCTTGTAATGGAAATTGGTTGTAATATTTTTCCCAAAACCCTTACCCACCTGATCAAATTATGAACAAGTCAAGGTTATGAGGCCCAAGTTGTAATTCTTGCTATTATTAAAGAAAATTCAGTTTTTGTACATGAAGCCCTGAGCCAGGGTAGGGCAACATTGTAAAGTCTTGAAGGAGGATTATGAATGAAATGAACAAGGTTTTCGTCTATACGTCATGTGATTCTCTCTTTCTACATTAATCTTATCTCTTTGCACTACACCGCACTGTTATCGCATCAAAAGTCCAAGGACACCACTGTGTTAGTCTCATCGAGCTCTATGTGTGGATATCTACATTGCAAGCACTTCACAAGATCCGAGCATCAACTTCCTCAACTTTCCAAGGGACTTATCTCACCACCCGAGTGTTGTATTGAAATTCTATCAATTACATGAGATTCCTAACACTCGGCATGTAGATACTTGATTTGATGAGAAAAAATCAGGCTATTGAAAAAAATGTTCTTTTTTATGTGATTGGATTTTTAATCTAATAGCCTGGATGTCATGTAATGATGTTTCCTATCAAGTTTGGAGTCGTTTGGAGTTGGTATACTAGAGGATTTTCATGTGGATGTGTGAAGGGATTAGAGGGATAGAACCCATGTTTTTTGTAGATAGAGTGCACATTGACTATCAAATCGAAGTGTATCGTGTTCAGGCTGACAACCTCTTGGCATGCCTCCATGCCCTAGTCAAGTCACTTGCTTCCCAACATTGACATTTTAGTCTTGGCTCCATCTCATTGTTGCAAGATGTGGTAGGTGTTGATTATTTGGTCCTGAGACAACAATCGGCAAGGGAGATATAAGCATGAGAAGAGAGAGAGAGAGAGAGAGAGAGAGAGAGAGAGAGAGAGAGAGAGAGAGAGAGAGAGAGAGAGAGAGAGAGAGAGAGAGAGAGAGAGAGAGAGAGAGAGTACATAGTGATTAGAGACAGCAATGTACGTTCCATTATCCAAAAACTTAAAATGTTTTCACAAAAATTGTCTTTCGTACCTTAGCCAAGGTTTAGAATTGACAAACTGACTTAAACTTCGGGTGGAATGGGATTAAATATTCCATTTGAGCAATAATTACTTACAATTTGGTATCTCATAGCCCAATGTTGGGGGTACCATCATAGCATAGCTCCAATGAACAACACATAAATGTCAATTTGGAGTGATGATCTACCCAGCTAGGGCATGGAAGCACTCACACAATTAGTGAGCTAATTTGAGAACACGAATGGTGACTCTATGAAGTGAGCTTCTTGACCTATGGAGGAGCTAAGCCACAAAGATAGGCAATCTCTACATCCACTTCTCTTCACCTCAAATCACATGCACTATTAATTGCAATGACGTACACATCACTAATCCCATCATGAAACACACTAATCACAAGTGCACACACATAGATCTATCAATCATCCTTGATCTGATCAGACCTACATGCACACACAAAGAATAGAGGGCAATCACACAATATTAGAGCAAGATTAATCACTAATTAGGTACAATCCAGCTAATCAAACATCATAAAAAATCATAAGCGATAATGAGAGGCATAAAGAAAGAGAATTAAGCATTTATTAGTGTTAAACAAGTCACATGAGGAAGGAGAAGCTCAAGGACTCCATGGCCACATGCCTCATGAGCTCTCACAAGAAGTGGTCTCAACAAATGAGACTGAGACCCCTAATTCCATTTATAGAGTGCCTTACATACCTAGGGTTAAAATGTGCAATGTCCAGGCACCCAAGGAATTTATGGCTCCATAACTTATTGTATTTGCAACATAAACACACTAATTGATGTGTTCCTTATAGCTTGGAACTCTTAGTGAGCCTGTAACACACTACAATTATTATAATGCCTTGAAATAAGTCCAAATTTACAATACATGGCCATATTGAAAAAATGTAAAAACCTTAATATTTATTTCTTCTTTTTATTCATTCTTGATGTGCAATCACTAGGCTTGGGCAGCTCTTGTTAATTGGCATTGCCTGAAATTAACATTCCCTCCTTTCAATTTTAGTGTGACTGTCCTCGGGCATTGTTGAGAAGTGTCCGTGGAGGCAAGAAGATTGTTGATTGGTTGATGATGGTCTGTATTGTCTTCAATGGTTGATGAATTTGTTGGTGAGGTTCATTCCGTTGTAGCATCTTGAATGTCCAAAATTTTCTCTGGTGTGAGAGATGATATTGCATTGTCCATTGTAGCAGCATAATGGCAAGTTTTGCTTTTATTTACTAAGAGTGTATAAGATAAGAAGAGAAGAGAGGATGTAAATTAGGGTCTAATACCTAGATGACCAAAGGGAAAAAACTAGTCGGAAAAAAATACCTTTGGAATACATACTTATAATCATGGGATATATTATTAAAGTATGTTAAGGCGGTTACGCCGCTAGCGGAAGCTAAATAGCGAGAACTCAACCAACAACAGAATTTGTCAGACGAGGACGGAGCTTGACCCGCAGGCGCATGGAAACAATTGGGTGGGTGTCAAATCACCTACTCGACCTTCTAATGACAATCACTACTAAGGAAATCAAATCTAAGTTCTAAAATACGCAAGTGACTGAAATCCGTACTACGAACGAATGCTATACAAAACAAGATCTAGAATCATTGAATCGATCTCAAACTCAAGGGGAAGTCTATACACTAGGTAAGAACAACACCCTAAAGACTTGAACTGCAAAATCAACCTATAACCACTCCGTGCGGTAAACGCGTATGAAGACAGGCCGAAATATACAGGTGACCAAAACTTGACCCCGATGGTACTAATGTGTAGCTCTACTCGTTGTGGTTCTATAGATATGATGCACGCTCAATTCCGACACACGAGTTGGAAGAAAACTCACACCGAAGCTCTTAGGAACTTACCACACATAGAAGCCGATATCGCGCACTCTTGGTATCTGTGCGTAGCTCTCGCCGTTGCTAACACAATGGCAGTGTCGCTTCTCCAATGGCGACTCCGTAGCTCGCGTAGCAAGTAGATAAGACTCTCTCTCTCTCTCTCTCTCCCTCTCTCAGACACAGTCACGGCGCTCAAAAACTCACTTTGATTAATAATCTCCTCCTTAGGTTACAAAAACTTTGGCTTTTATACCTCAGCCTTGGAGGTGAGAACATCTCTAACTAATTACATCAGCAAGTGAAATTACTTCGGGATTACAAGCTGGAAACTCAATTGAGTCCCGTTACATAATGAATGGCTCAAATCAAAATTAATGTCGGAAAGACATTTATTACAATCAATGGTTACAAAATGATGAGTGTGAGCAAAAATGTGGGTGTGATCCTCTGCTCGCTCAACACTCCCCCCCTCCGCGTTCATGTCGTTCCTGACATGAATTTTATGCTTGGTCAATAAAGTCCTGTCGTCTTGAGCATCTGCAAATGTGATTCGTATCGTAGGTTGCCGATGGTCAAGGTTGGGCCGAATATTTTGCTTTCGTGGGTGAAAAAACCGGTGTAGAAAGCTTCTTCGAATGTTTGCATGTGGAAGCTAGGCAAAAACATAATCCTTTGGTATAGGAGGTGTAACAATTTTGGAGAAGGCTGCAATGAAAGATCGTACATCATATCAGTCACCGTGTCGGCCGTCGATAGTAGACTCGAGGTCGTGGCTTTATCTGGCGTGAACACTTCAATGCAAGCTAAGAGAGTCCTGCAGATTTTCTTGAGCATCTGACATGAAAGGTCAGGAGAGCCAGTAAAGAGCTTGATGGTGCCCGTTAGGGTTTTCACCATGTAGGCTTTACCTATTCTCTCTCCTGCCTTTGGTCCTGGCATCCTGGGATAATTAAGCCAATTTGGCTTCTTTTCTGCAATCCTGCCATGCTCTTTCCAGTTTCTGACTCTTGGCATCGGGCAGAAGGTTGCATCCTCCCGAATCTCCTTTGGTGCCTCCACCAAGTAGATGAGGTAGGCTGGGTATTTGTTAAGCCAACCTTTCCTCCATCTAGGTTGTGAATCTACTATCTTCTTTGATTGTTCCTCCTTTGTGATGTCGCCTTCGTAAAGAGCGACATACTGCTCCTCCTCTATTCTCTTTTTCGTCTTTAGCACTTCAAATTTCATCAAAGAGAAAGGCAGGCTGGGTTGCATCCACTGTTCATGGAGCACTTTTGTGTCTAGTCCCTGAAGTCTAATGGAGATTAGGAGTCTCCTCTCCCATTCCATTTCCGCCTTGGCACTCTCCTCTGCTGACTTTTCTATTTGGTCATGGAGCCTTTGTTCTTCTTCTTCAGAGATTCTTGAAGTTGAGTCCACCTCTTGAGCTGGGGCTAGATCTTCAATTGTGGTTGCCTCTCCAGTTTCTGGTAGCTCTATGGCTACTCCACCTGATTCTTCTTGTGGTGTCTCTGTCTCTCTTCTTTGTTGCTCTTGTAGATCTTGGAGCTGTTTGCGGAGGGCCTCATTCTCTATCCGTAGTGTTTGATTTTCTAATGTGAGCCTCTCCTCTGCGGCCAATGATACCTCCATAATGTGCAACCTTTTCACTTGCTCTAATCTTAGCTCTCTTTGTAAGCTTCGGACCTGGTCTTCCAAAACTGGTACGATAGCTCCCTCTTGTTCGGTTCCTGCTCTGCTAGCTCTAGGGGTAGACCTGAGTCTAGTGATTGTTCTTTCTTGGAGCTCGACTCTTTCCCTTAGCTCAATGAGCTCATCCTTAGCCGCCTCCAACTCATCCTCTATCCGCTCCCTTGCTTCCTGTGCACTTGTTACTTCTCTTGAAGCCTCGGCTAGCTGGAGTATCAAGCTGTCTCTCTCGTTTTCCGCGTCATAGAGTGATGCTTTATGACTTTCAGATTCAGTCATAGCATTCTCTAAATTTCTCTGCAACTCCGCTTCCCTTTGTTTGGCTTTCTCAATCTCTACTTCCTTTGCCTTGGACTTTTCTTTTATCTTGCTGAGCAGTTCATGCACCATGTGCATGTCTTTTTCATCATCATCTGTCAACTCTAAAGCTCTTTCCGCCACCACCTCCACTGGCTTTGGCTCTTCTAGTATTTTCGGTTCGTCCAATTTCTCTTTACTTTCTTTTTTACTCTTTGTCTTTTTCTCCGTCCCTCTCCGTTCATCTTGTTTTTGTAGGGTGATCCCATAAACTGCCTCAAGGGCATCTTCTTCGGTGTATCCTATCTCTACCAGATCCTCATAATCATTTCTCTTTTGTTGAACTAGATCTATCTTCTTTTCTTTGGTCTCAGCTTCTGGCTTTTCCAAAACATCTGTGTCCACCTCTACTGTGGTCTCTTCCACAATTTTTTCCGTCTTCTTTCGGGCTTGGTACATCAGTCATAGAGGCATGTTTGTCCTCAGCTTCCTTGGCTTTCCCCTTGTCGGCTTGCCCATCTTTCTCTTGAGGCTTAGTAGACCCATCTACTTTCCTTTTCCCCTTGTCGTCCTTTTTCAGCTCAGCTTTTAATTGTTGTACCTCCTCTTCAGTGTATGGCTCGACAGGTTGCTGCTCCAAAATAGCCTCTAACTCCTCATAAGCTTTAATATATTGATCGTATTGATCAATATGTGGCCTGGCCGAGCTAGTTCCGACTTGAGTGGGGCCTGGAAACCACTTTTCTTCAAAGTCACCCTTTAGAGCTCTTTCCGCTCTAAACTGCTCCACTAATCTTTCCATCCTTGCCGTTGATGGGAGCTTTTCACAAGCCAAGCTCCCATACCCCTCTTCTATCGTCCCCACCCCATGAAAACCCCCTCTTAGGGAGGGAGTGATAAAAGACGTTGAAAAAAGAAAGAAAAAAATAAAGCATGATTATGTAAATATATGAGAAAGGTAAAATAGGCCACCTCATGCCTGCGGGGCAGCCCATCCCCACCTTGCCTCCTTTTTCTTCACTGTTGCCCCGCCGTGTGTCCCTTTTCCTCTCCTCCACTCAAAAGGTCAACCCCCTCTCTCTTCCCCTTGTCCTTTCTCCTTTCTCTCTCCCCTCAAGCTACCCCACCTCTCACCAATAATGCATTCTAACTCACCAATAATGCACCCTAACTCACATGCAACTTACCCTATCTTCCAAAAATAGTATACCCCCCCCCCTTCTCTCTCCTATCATATCCCATGACCCAAATAACCCCCCCTTTCTCTAAAGGGCGCCATGTCTCTTGTCTTGTAGCTAAATAACCTCCCCCACACTCACACACACTCAGTTTCACTAAAAAAGGTGCCCACAGACCCATCCCCACCCGGTGGTTACCTGTTTTTTCTTGTGTTCACACACATCTGCACACAGATTCACCTCTGAACACACTCCTCTCTCTCCCCTCTTGTAATTACTTTATTCTCCATGTCACCTCTCACTTTTTTTCATCAACCCATATCTCTCTCTTAGTCTCTCTCTTATGAGACTGCTGTTCTGGCACATATACACACAGCTAGACAAGTGGGGCCACAGTCACACGGCCTATGTAGATAATGATTTCTTCATTTCTAAATTCTAGAATTTCTCCCCCCCCCCTACTCCCCTATATAAAGAGGGGTCACCATCACACAAAAATACACAACATCCCCAAAGAACACACTATACACTGTGTGTGCCTAGTGCACACACACACACCCACACCATCACCATCACCACAATCACCATGCTTGTCTTGAGCATGACCTCTACACCCTTGGCTATGGAAGATGAAGGGCAACTAAATGAAGGATGATGGCCATAATCCTCGTGCGAGTCTTCGCCATCAACTCCCACCTATCCGCCATGTGCTCTACCACTCTCTCCCTTCTCATTCCCCTACCCTATGCTCCCCACTTCATCGCCTAATTCTCTAAATAAAGCTTGAGGTTTTGTGAGTATGTTTTCTTGCAATGTTTTGCCCATGTGAGGTGTGCGGAATCTCCACCTAGTCTTGTGTTTTGGAGTGAGCTTGTGTATGTGTGAAGGGTGTGCGGATTCGCCATCCTTTTGTGATGCCTAAGTACTAAGCCGCTATACCCACTCCCTCTCTCTCTCTCTCTCTCTCTCTCTCTCACTTGATCTCGTTCCCTTTCCTTTTCATCATTACTCCGAAGCATCCATCTCTCTTGGATGAAAAATTTGTTATGGTGGTGTGTTGTTTGTGTCCTAGCCGCTGAAGCTAGGTGGTGCCCCCCGTTTGCTTTACCATGACAGGCTCGAGGCGCGCCATTGGGTCCCCGATGTTTTAGAGGCCGTCGGGGTTCGGGGTTCGCTTTTCTCCCGTC
The DNA here is from genome assembly GCF_014529385.1 of Adiantum capillus-veneris. Taxonomy (NCBI): domain Eukaryota; kingdom Viridiplantae; phylum Streptophyta; class Polypodiopsida; order Polypodiales; family Pteridaceae; genus Adiantum; species Adiantum capillus-veneris. The sequence continues at coordinate 130,987,170 of NC_140959.1, forward strand.
ATTTGGTGCCCCCACTGAGGATCTTTTCATGAAACGTTTCAATTTACAAGACTGAAGCCCTTAAACTATTGTGAATGGATGAATGGCTAGCAGGATTTGCTAATTGGACGACAGAAGAAGAAGAGCTCCAAGCACAACTAGACGAACTCTGCATCTCCATCGAAGCTCGAGTGCCAGGCGTAACGGTAATTGATTTGCAGTGGGAGAGTCAACCAACACGCCAAACCTAGTGGATATACATAGGCCAATTGCCAAGAAGAAGAAGGAGAAGGTCGAAACCATGTCCGCAACCTACAACCAACCCACAACAACAAAATGGAAGGAGCTCTATACAATAGAGAATCAACACTATTCTACTTTGAGAATCGGGTAACTCAAGTCACCGAGGTAATTATCACAATCAGTTTTCAAGTCGCACCTGATGCTGCAGCACAGATAACGGAAGCATTGGCTCACACTCTCACTAGAGAAACTAGGGATCTACTGAGTTTGTTTCAGGAAAGAACACCACCCTCTCCCACAAGCTTGGACAGTGACTAAGCACCTCTAAGCTTCACATGAATCAGTACAACCTACCTCAAGACAGATCACACATACAAACATGTGTACGCTCAATCAAGGTAATACTGGATTTGAAGGCTCACTACCAGCACGTCATTGACACCATGCCGGGTGGGGAGCGGTTTTTGGAGGTTCTGGCATCAGATCAACCATTTGTCTTACCTTTGGTACAAGGCAATGTACCGTTTGAAGTTTTAATCTATGTCCTAGTATAAGAGGGTATACACGCCTCCTTGTAAAGAAGAAAAAAACTTTTGCAAGTTAAGCAGTGTGTCTTTCTAGCTCTCTCTCAGTAATCATGGCAAGTGTAGTATTTCCAACATTTAAAGGAAAGAAGGGGGAGGATTTGGTAACAGAATTCCTAGATGACTTTGAAGTAGCATGTGTAGTGAGCAACAAAGATACGGATGAATCCCGCGTTAGAATTTTTAAGCATCTCATGAAGCTAGAAGCTAGATCATGGTACAATGCACTTCCACAAGCAACCAAGGATGACTGGGAACCCTTAAAAACCTCTTTTAAGAGGCGCTTTGGGGGAGGTACCACTTCAGAAAAGTTGTGGGACAAGTTGAGAGACTTGAAGCAGGAGGGTCTTTTAGAATATGCCACCTATGAGTCCAAATTTGTGGATTTGTGGGAACGGTGGGTTGAGTCACTGGCTAGGGGGGAAGCTGCACCCGATTTCCTAAAAAAAGATTGGTTCACGCATGGCTTATGGCCGCTTCTCAAGGAGAAGGTGAAAGGTAGATTCCCGGCTACGTACGAGTTAGCCGTTGAGATTGCTCGCCTTAAAGACAAGAAGCTGCGAATGAAAGCCAAAGAAACCGAGTCAACAGAATCAGGAACATCACGTTGACCAGCAACTACGACAACCACCATTCCACCACCACCACCGACTCTTGGGGTAAGAGATGACCAACAAGATATGTTGGCCCATATTACTGACCAACTGCAGAATTTGTATGTCCACTTAATACAACAAGGGAGGAGTCAAGAAAGAGATCAAGACCTTGGAAGAGCACGACCACAAAACAGGGAGTATCATTGCTACAACTGCGGAGAAGACGGTCACGGTATGTACTACTGTCCCAAACCACGACAAAAATATAATAGAGGAGGTAGGAGGAACCAATTGTCACCCCCTAGAGAAAGAACACCCCCACCCCGAGCACCACCCCCACCAACACAAATTCTACGTCCACCCCAGACACCACTACAAGCATCCATCCCACCTCTTCCACCAGCCCCACCACCTGATCGCCTTGTAAATATCATAAGGCTAGAAGAGAAAGGAAAAGCCATAGTAGTGGATCCACCTAGAGCAAAGGAGAGGGACAAGGGTAAGGAGAAGGTAACCTTTTTAGAACCACTTGAAGCCATGACTGTGAAAAGAGCTAGGAGGGAGAAAGCTACACAATCAGATGATGAGAGAAGCATGAGAGGAGAAACTAGCAAGAGGCCATCCAGGCCACGACGGAAATTGGGCATCACCGACTTCCAGCTAGGGGAAAGTTCTAAGCCCTATGATCTAACATTGGATGTGGCAGAGCAAGGACCGAAGATTACATGGCCACAGCTGCTACATCTTGCACCAAAATTAAGGCGACAATGGTCTAAAATGGTAAGTACAAGACGCTCCAAAACAAAGGTAGCCGGAGCAATTTCGAGATGCAACATGGATGACATCCTTCCAATTGTCTACGTAAACATAAAAGGAAAGAGGGTTGGAAACACCTACATTGATGGAGGTGCACAAATCTGTGTAATGAGCGAAGCTATGATGCTTCGATTAGGGCTCGAGGTTGACAGGCCTTCTCCATGCAAGGAAAAGATGGCAAACAACGCAAAAGTAAAGTGTGTGGGTGTGGTAAGTGCCGTGAAAATCAAAGCTTTCAACACTGAGGTAGAGGTAGATGTTTTTGTAATGCCTACTAAGGGGGAGGGATATCCACTAATTTTGGGAAGGCCATGGTTGATGGCCATGAAGGCAAAACAGGACTGGGGTACTGGCCTTCTATGCATGACCGGTAAGAAAGGGGAGACAATCTACTACGACATGAGGATTGGCAAGCAGAAGCAAATGAATCTGAAAACATCGGCAGATGAAACCACTAGCGAATATTCCAGTTCTGAGGAGGAGACCACATCCACCGACGAAAGTGACAGTTCCATTGATGTGATGGGTATCATTATGAAGGATCCACAAAGGGTAAGCACAACTGGTGATCCATCACCGAAAGGGAAACCCAATGAAGAGGAGAGGAAATCACCTAGCCTAGGAGGAAGTAGGTTGAAGGGTATGTTGTCTACGGAATTAACACTTGAGGAGAAAGATAGTTTTTTGCAAATGTTGATGGGATTTCCTAACCTGTTCATTGACAACTATGAAATAATCACAGGCATTATAGTGGTGGAACATCATATTAAGCTGAAAGAAGGGGTAAAACCAGTTGTGCAAAAGCTACGACGATTGGGGGTCATACAAGAAAAGGCACTCTTGGCCGAGGTAAGGAAACTGCTCGAGGCGGGATTCATCTATCCTGTAGAAAACTCAGAATGGGTGTCACCCGTAGTGGTGACGCCTAAAAAGAATGGTAAGTGGAAGGTCTGTGTTGACTACAAACCACTAAATGCAGCTACAAAGAGAGACCACTTTCCTCTCTCTTTCTTGGATGAAATTCTGAATATATGAAGTAGCGGGTTTTGAATGCTATACCGTCTGTGATGGTTATTTTGGATACTTTCAAATACGCATAGCCTTGGAAGATCAGCTAAAAACCACTTTTATCACGCCATGGGGTTGTTTTGCATACAGGGTTATGCCATTTGGTCTCACAAATGCACCTGCCACATTCCAAAGATATGTCACATATGTTTTTCAACCGTTCTTTGGAACATCCATAAGAGTGTTCATTGATGATTTTTGTATATATAGCTCCCGTATTTCACATTTAGAAAAGGTAACTGAAGGTTTGGCCAGGTTGCAGAGCCTAGGTGGGCAATTAAATGTGGATAAATGCCACATTGAGGAGAGTAAAGTCACTCTACTAGGCCATGCAATTTCAGCAAAAGTTATCAACGCCGACCCAAGTAAGGTGTCCGCACTCATAGCCCTACCTTCACCAACGACTGCACGTCAACTGGTCTCTTTTCTACAGAAGGCGAGGTACTTAAGTAGATTCATACATCTACTATCACAACTTGTTCTACCACTGCAACAACTTACTCAAAGATCAACTTTCACTTGGGACAAGGAAAGCGAACATCACTACAACAAGGTAAAGGAGGTCTTAGCCACTCTGCCAACTATCTCACCACCTAAGTGGGATGAAAAATTCTATGTCACCTCAAGTGTTGGTGATGACTCATTGGGGGCTGTGCTACTCCAAAAGGATACGACGACATCTTTCATGAGGCCAATCTACTTCTCTAGTCGAATGATGACAGCAGAAGAGAAAGGTTTCACCCATGTGGAACACTTAGTCCTAGCTCTTAGATTTGCAACTACAAAGTTTAGGTCATATTTTCTGCCTAATCAATTTGTGATTCTAACCACGGATGAAATATTTCCCTATGTTGTAAAACACATGGATGTGTCTGCTAGAATTACTAAATGGCTAGTTCGTCTGCAAGAGTTTGACTACACGATACAGGTAGAAAGAACGACAAGGGCAAGTTTGGGGGGACTCATGACCTACCAAGTCTTTGAAAGGAAGGAGAAGCAATCTAAGGAAGGAGAAGTCCAATTACCTCCAGTACCACCGATGGTAGAAGGAGCATACTCTCTCTACTTTGATGGAGCCTACAAGCGAGCGTCCGACAAAGCAACTGCAGGCATAGTGGTCTTTGATGACAAAGGGACAAAGGTATTTTCATTGGGCCAATTGTTAGATTCACATTCTAACAATGAAGCTGAGTATGCAGCACTAACCAAGGGTCTACAATGGTGCGTCTCGCAAGGTGTACAACGCCTTAATGTATTTGGGGATGCTCTACTTCTGGTAAGGCAAGTAAATGGAGCATGGACATGCAAGAATCCTAGTTTAAGGACTCACTTAAGTGGTGTAAAAACCTTGTTGGGTAAGTTTGAAGAAGTTCAAATACACCATATCCCAAGGGCTCAAAACCAAGAAGCAGATGCCCTAGCAAGTGAAAGACTACAGGAAGTGGTGGTTGGAGCAATAAAACTAAAGCTCCCTCTATTTCAAGGAAGTGATGCCTTGCCTGACATCATGCATTTTTTGGAAATAGGGGAATGCACATTAGATTTAACAAAGGGACAGAAGCAACGGCTGACGCGGAAGGCCACAAGGTATCGACTCATCAATGACGGTTTGTACTGTAAGGGTAAGGACCAAATACTCAGGAAGGTCCCTCTCTCTCAGGAAATCACGGGAGTAATTGCTAGCTGTCACGACGGGGTTTGTGGTGGTCACTTTGCCCTAGACATAACAAGTAGGAAAATCTTGCAGGCAGGCTTCATATGGCCTAGCCTCAACCGTGATGTACACCACTGGTGCAAAACATGTAAGTTGTGTCAAAAGGCCGGCACTAGGTCACTTATGCCTGAACCATAGACACCTATTCTCTCATATGGCCCATTTGAAAAATGGGGTATCGATGCCATTGGGCCATTACCTAGGGCCAACTCAGGAAAATTCTACATTATCATGGGGGTCGACTACATGACTAGATGGGCAGAGGCTACAGCCACCACTAGAATCACAGCGGTAGAGGTAGCTAAATTTATCTACGAGCACATATGCTGTAGGTTTGGCACACCTTTAGAGATCATCTCTGATAGAGGGCCAGGTTTCAGAGCAGACTTGCTAGGAGAATTAATGCAGAAACTAGGCATTACAAGGAGGCACTCTTCACCATATTACCCTCAATGTAATGGCCTAGTTGAAAAGGTAAATGGAATGGTTTCTAAAATTATTACCAAGCAGGTAAACAATCATCCTGGAGACTGGGATAAGTATCTACTACCAGCTTTATGGGCCTACAGAACTTCATTTCGTATATCCTTGGGATTCACACCGTATCATCTAGTATTTGGTAAGAAAGCAATCTTGCCCATTAAAGTGCAACTACAAAGTCTCAGAGTAATGGCAAGCCAGCTTCAACAGCCCAACATGCATTTGAGAGATCACATCATCAACTTGGAAAGACTACAGCTGGACAGAGAAGAAGCAATAAATTATTATGCAGCACAAGCAGAGCATAGAAAGAATTGAAGAAAGGAATGTTGGTGCTCCGCTACGACAATCGCTTCGACACACGCAAGGATAAGAAACTCCTACTCCGATGGGAAGGTCCTTTCATCGTCAGGAAAAAGTATGCCAATGGAAGCTACCAGCTTATGGAGACTGATGGAAAACTTCATAAAACCAGGGTAAATGGTTGGCGACTTAAACCTTATTTTCTTCGATTTGACCAGGCTCCACCTATTGACATTCCAGATGAGGACACACCATCAGCCGCCACCTCCAACGATAATGATCAAACATATGAGCTAGAGACATGAATGCCTCTAGCCAAAAGGGGAGGGCTAAGGATGGGGGCTTTTCATAAGCCAAGCTCCCATACCCCTCTTCTCTCATCTCCACCGCATGAAAAGCCCCTCTTAGGGAGGGAGTGATAAAAGACATTGAAAAAAGTAAGAAAAAAAAAGTATGATTATGTAAATATATGAGAAAGGTAAAATAGGCCACCTCATGCCTGCGGGGCAGCCCATCCCCACCTTGCCTCCTTTTTCTTCACTGTTGCCCCGCCGTGTGTCCCTTTTCCTCTCCTCCACTCAAAAGGTCAACCCCCTCTCTCTTCCCCTTGTCCTTTATCCTTTCTCTCTCCCCTCAAGCTACCCCACCTCTCACCAATAATGCATTCTAACTCACCAATAATGCACCCTAACTCACATGCAACTTACCCTATCTTCCAAAAATAGTATACCCCATCCCCCCTTTCTCTCTCCTATCATATCCCATGACCCAAATACCCCCCCCTCTCTCTAAAGGGCGCCATGTCTCTTGTATTGTAGCTAAATAACCTCCCCCACAGCCACACACACTCAGTTTCATTAAAAAAGGTGCCCACAGACCCATCCCCACCCGGTGGTTACCTGATTTTTCTTGTGTTCACACACATCTGCACACAGATTCACCTCTGAACACACTCCTCTCTCTCTCCTCTTGTAATTACTTTATTCTCCATGTCACCTCTCACTTTTTTTCAACAACCCATCTCTCTCTCTTAGTCTCTCTCTTATGAGACTGCTATTCTGGCACATATACACACAGCCAGACAAGTGAGGCCACAGTCACACGGCCTATGTAGATAATGATTTCTTCATTTCTAAATTCTAGAATTTATCCCCCCCCTCCTCCCCTATATAAAGAGGGGTCACCATCACACAAAAACACACAACATCACCAAAGAACACACTATGCACTGTGTGTGCCTAGTGCACACACACACACACCCACACCATCACCATCACCGCAATCACCATGCTTGTCTTGAGCATGACCTCTACACCCTTGGCTATGGAAGATGAAGGGCAACTAAATGAAGGATGATGGCCATAATCCTCGTGCGAGTCTTCTCCATCAACTCCCACCTATCTCCATGTGCTCTACCACTCTCTCCCTTCTCATTCCCCTACCATATGCTCCCCATTTCATCGCCTAATTCTCTAAATAAAGCTTGAGGTTTTGTGAGTATGTTTTCTTGCAATGTTTTGCCCATGTGAGGTGTGCGGAATCGCCACCTAGTCTTGTGTTTTGGAGTGAGCTTGTGTATGTGTGAAGGGTGTGCGGATTCGCCATCCTTTTGTGAGGCCTAAGTACTAAGCCGCTATACCCCCTCCCTCACTCTCTCTCTGTCTCTCTCTCTCTCTCTCTCTCTCTCTCTCTCACTTGATCTCGTTCCCTTTCCTTTTCATCATTACTCCGAAGCATCCATTTCTCTTGGATGAAAACTTTGTTATGGTGGTGTGTTGTTTGCGTCCTAGCCGCTGAAGCTAGGTGGTGCCCCCTATTTGCTTTACCATGACAGGCTCGAGGCGCGCCATTCGGTCCCCGGTGTTTTAGAGGCCGTCGGGGTTCGGGGTTCACTTTGCTCCCGTCACCGCTTTCTGACTTTTGGTTTGCTTGGGAGCAACCTTCTTCTTTACTTTCTTCTTAAGTGGCTCGTCCACATCCTCTTCAGGTTCTGAAACTACTTCTAGTTTCCGGCGTGCTCTTGTGGATGCCCTCTTGGATACTTCGGGCTGTTCTTCCTCCTCGTCGCTTCTCTAAGCCACTCATTCTGGGAGGGAGCCTTCCGCCACTGATCTCTAGCTCCAATAGCTTCATAAGCCATTCTTGTCAGAATTTCCGCTCCTCCTATGTATTTTGGCTTCTCGTTGTGCATGGCAATTACTTGCTCGTGGATGTGTTGAGCGTAATTCACCTCTTTTGGCATATTGCTCTTTAATGCCCATGTGATGGTGGTCGCAATGGCATGGGGTGGTGTCGTATACTTTTGCGGTCTTTTACTGCAAACATGAAGAAATTGGTTGTACAGTCGGCAAAGGGTTGCCGCTCTTGGGTCCGCCATATCTCCATAGGTTGCATTTTGTTTCTTGGGCCCATAGACCTCTATGGCCTCTCTTCTTTCCCTGACCGAGCTCCCTTTGTTGTGCAGCTTCAATGCGTCTGCAATTAGCTGTGGAGTGATCTGTACTTCTACCTTCTCTCCATCCATGGCTGTCAATGTGGCTTTTCCATCCTTCTGAATGGATGTTGCCAACTCGTACACTCTTCTTGTATCCACACCTGATGGTCTTGAGGTGAAGAAGCTGTGCAAGTCTGCTCTTTCCAAGTACCTGCTGATGTCTCCTGACCTGCTATAATCTACCAATTCCTGTGGGATCATCGGTACATCCACCGCTTGCCCTTGAGGATCTCTGAAAGTCCCTTGGTAGATCTTTATTCCCTCTTTCTCCAATACTACTTTCTCCACCCAAGTTTTGGTTGGCTTGAGGGTTTCTGCTGGAATGTCAAAGGGTTCCGCTTCTGCAATAGCATCTTTGATTGTCGGTCTTTTTCTCTTCGTTGCCGATGACTTGGTGGAATCCATGGATCCTGTAACTCCAATTTCAGAAGTTAGCGTCTTTTTAGTACTGAAACCCGAAGTGAAGCTTTTAACTATCCAAATGACTTGAAAATTGAAACATGAGCTATTCAGGGCCTAAGGATGCAAGGTAGGTGAAAAAATATGCAAAATGGGCTCAAAATCATGCTGGAGACATCATACGCGTATGATGTCTTTTGTGTCAAAATGACTTCATATTGGTTGTGCTTGTAGTTGATAGTGTATACATGATTATCATATGCTTGGATTTGAGTTTGGATCCCATTTGGTCAAGTTTTGGCCAATTTAGTCCAGTTCCGGCTCTTGGAAAATTTTTGAAAGGGAATTGGATTTTATGATCCAAATTGGATAAAACTTGGTGGTTCACTTTCAAATGGCATGTAGATCACTTCTGTTTTGTGGTTGAAGCCCTGAGGTGCCAAAATCACATAGTGAGACATCATACGCGTATGATGTCTTTTAGTGTATTTTTGGACCAAATTTCTCTATAAGCTTGGATTTGGCTTTAGATAGGCTTATTCAGTGGATTTATGAAGTTTGGATAGATTTTGGGCTAAAAATGGCTCTGGAGACATCATACGCGTATGATGTCTTTTTCATCAATTTTGCATGGGATTGGTTATGTGGACTCCCCCTGTACTAGTGAAGGACTGTCTCTACTCAAATCTTGGTTTGGACTTGAGTATGTTGGATTTGGGCCAAAAATAGGCTTTAGGTGAAGGATTTTCCCTCAATTGGGCTAATGGGGTGATCCTCTTGACCAAATGGTTCCAAATTTCATATGTAGCATGTATTAGATATATATAATGCATGTATGATGACAAATGAGCAGTTTTGGCTCTGTAAGTGCAAATAGACATCATACGTGTATGATGTCTTTTGTGTCAAAATGGTGCTTTTTGGTTCCAGATAGCTTGTAGATGTGTTTAACAACAATCCTACAAAGTTTCAATGAGTTTGGAGTTATTTTGACAAAATTAGGACCAAAAATCAATTTTATGGCCTACTTTGCGTTTTTTTGGTTTTCCTTGGGTTTTCTAACTCCAATTCTCATGATACTTGGTTCATAGGATGTGATTAACATGTGGAATGAGGCTATGCACTCAAATGTTGAAATGGATGTGAAATTCATACTGTGAGACATCATACGCGTATGATGTCTTTTCTTGAAATGTTGGTCCTTTTGTGCAAAGAATGCTTTGTGCTAGTGCCCTAAGCCCTGCTAACTAGTTTTCAACTTAAGTAGTTATCAGTTTAGCTAAAAAGCCCCCTTATAGGCATTTCAGTCTCCGAAGTCGTCTTTTTGCCTTGGAGTTGAATCTCTTCAACTTTTCTTCTCGAGAGTTGCATTTCCAGCTCATTGGATATGTTGTGAAGCCATCTATTTGGTTGAACTTGACTTTGGCTCCCCGTTCTCCATCTTTCTCCATTTGGTTGTCCGAAACCGTCTTTTTCACCATCGGTAAGTGAATCAGCTTTCTTTTGGGTTTTGCTTGCAAACATAAGTCATCAATAGTTACTTGAAGCTGCTTGTGAAGTTTCATTTCATTCGGTCGTCAATTTCAGTCGTTATGCCAAAATGACGCTTTGTGTGTCTGTCGTCGAATCGGTTGTTTTGACCCACTTTTGGTGGTCCAAACCTGGAGATACTCCATGGTTGCATTGCCCTCGATGTTGTTAAGCTTCCTGAGAAGTTTTGTGTCGTTTCGACAACTTTTTCCTGTTTGCCTCTTGCAGGCTCTGTTGACCTAGGGTTTTTCCAGTCGTTCTTTCTCGAGCTTTGAGTATTAGAAATCCATCTTCTATACTAGGGTAACCCACCTATAAGTTCTTGCAAGGTTTGGTTAAGCGGTTGTGCCACTACCTAGCATTCTACCGCATTCCCCGTCTGCTTTTGTTTCTTGGTTTTGCTCAGTTTTTGCGACAAAAGTTAATGATAAGCATCAAAAGCTTATAGAAACGAGTCTACCTCTCATGTCTGGTGTCCTCTGAGCTCTCGTAGCAGTCGTAGAAGGTTGTAGAAGGTTGGATGCTCCTGTGTGCTCTTTGCTCTCTCCAAGTGGGTAATAGTGCAAATGAGCCTGTAAGTGAAGTAAAAAATACTTAACTTTGGACTTCCTGGATCACTTGTTACCAAATTTGACATGTGCTCCTATCTCGTCGTGGAATGCACTTTAGGATTTGAAATTTCTCAATTTGGACTCCGTTTGAACTTTTTCTGAGAAATCTGTCCACTTTGCCAAAATTCTGTCATTTCGGGCTTTCCGCAACTTTTCCCGAATTGTACTCAATTTTTACCATGGGTTGCCCTTGTCATTAGGATCATCACCATCTATTCTTTTCTTTTTTCTGATCTCATTTCACCTGCTTTTTTATTTTTCTTTTACTTTTATCAAGAAAATCATAAAAAATAAAGGAAATAGCAAATTGAAGCCAAAAAATTCCAAACATACACAATAAATAGCTGGTAACCCTGTGTATATGAATATACACTTATTTGTGATTTCTGGACTTGGATTACCACTTTTTTCCACTTTTTAGCTCCAAAAACACTCTTATTTAGTGATATTTACACGTCTAGAGACCCAAATTCATCATTTGATCTCTTCTTGTTGCAAAAACAAGGTATATAAGGGCATAAATATTATCAATATCCGCAATCAAACATAAAAATTGCGAAATCCTGTAAGACACTGCCCTTGTAATATAATTTTTGTTTTTCTTTGTTTTTGTCGCTTGTAGCTGCTTTGTAGCTCCTGTATACCTGTATACCTCTCCCCTTCCTAGTTTGAGTCCTCCTAGACGACTATGAAGTGTCTGTGGGCGAAGCATTGTAGTTGTTTTGGTCATAAGTTCCCAATGCAATTGTAGAGCGATGATACAACAGTCTTTCCAATAAAGCTGCTCTTTGTTTGATTGAAGGATTGGTGGTCGGGTTTTGGGTTGGTTTTGGCACTTCGGTAGTAGAATCAGTAGATGGATTCTTCTTTACCTTGTTGTTCTTTTTCACAATCCAAATCTGCTTCCGCTTCGCTTGTGCTTGCCACAAACTCTTTGCTATCCAAACCTGCTTTGTTCTTTGTGTTGATTTCCTCGCCCTGAAATACCTAGGAGTTTACGTGGATTGTACTGAAGGGAGTTCCTGTTTACAAATCCTGGGGATCCAAATTTTCTTGCTATAGCTTTGTGCCGTCATGAACTTCTTTGGAATCCAGATCTGTTTCACTGTCCTTGATTGTCTGGAATCACTCTGTTGTCTGGTATTGAAGACTCTGTTTTCCACCTTTGTGCTCTCTGGCACAACCTTTTTTGGTCTCCATACCAACTTTGACTCCGTTTTTTTCCAAGGTTGAGCTGTTATATTATTGCTTGTCTTCCTTATCCAATGTTGAGAGTTCCTCATCGAAGAGCAATCCAGTTGTATAGAAGCTTTTGGTTGCCATTGCTTCTTCTTTTTCTCTGGTGTTGTTTACCTTTGTTCTTGGATTCTTCCTTTGGAGTTGGCTCTGCTCCTTTGGTGAACTTAACTGATTGACTTTCACCTTCGTATTTGATAAGCATTGATTTAGAACTCCAGTCAATCATTGCATTGTATTGCTTCTGCCATGGTTGTCCCAGCAATAATGGATGTTGTGTAGCTTGGTCTTCAACCACGTAAAACATATGAGGATACACATACTGGTTAATCTGTATATGTAAAACTGTGCATCCGACAGTTTTGATTGAATTCTCAGAGTAACTCTTTAACTCTTGCTTGGCAGTTTGTAATTTAGTGTCATTTGTCAATTGTCTGTACAAACTGAGTGAAAGTAGGTTAGTTTGAGCTCCTGAATCCAATAGTGCTCTGGCTTTGATTTGGTTGGTTCCTACTTTGCATTCAATGATGGGTACTTCTTTGTCATTATCCATTTCTGTTATACTGACTGCATTTATTCGTATTACTCCTTCATTGCACTGTTTCTGACGCAGTAGTCTTCTTTTCTCCATTCTTTTCTTCGCCTCGGCTTGCGCTTCCTCCACAATCTTTTTCTTTTTCTGGACACGCAACTTTTCTTGATGTATTTTGAGAAGCATGTCCTGGGTTAGCGGCAAAAGATACTTTTTCACTCTGCATCCACTAATCCAATTGGGCATTTCTTCTCCGTCTAATGTAGCAAGCTTGACGGCTCCACTTGGTGATAGATCTTTAATCACCAGAGGTCCCATCCCTCGCTTTTTAAGATTCTTAGAATGCTGTTTTAGAGTGTAAACTAGGACATAGTCCCCAACCTTAAACTCTTTAGTCCGCACATGCTTATCAAAAAATTCTTTTTGTCGCCTTTTTTGAGCGTAGATAGAAGCTACTGCTTTTAGGCGAAGCTCGTCTAGATTTTCCAAGTCATCTATTCTATCAGAAAGCTCGTGCCCTGTCCACTCTAGATCCTTAGCCACTCTTAAGGTTGAAATCAAGAATTCTATTGGTAAGATAGAATTTAGCCCAAAAACCATGTTATATGGGGTCGTTCCTATTGATGTTTTATATGCTACTCTATATGCCCATAATGTTGAATGCAACTTCTGGTCCCAGTCAGTTCTTGACTCAAATACAATCTTCGTAAGGACCGTGCATATGGTTTTGTTTGTTGCTTCAGCTTGTCCGTTTGCTTGTGGATGATACGGGACTGATTTCCTATGGATTACCATGAATTCATCTAGAAGGATCTCTATCACTTCATTTATAAAATGTGTGCCTCGATCACTCACAATTTCTATTGGCAATCCATATCGTACAAAGACGTATTCATATAGAAACTGTGCCGTGGTCCTAGCATCTGCTTTTTGAGTTGCCTTTGCTTCGACCCACTTTGTTAGATAGTCTGTAGCCACAACGATGTATTGTGCATGAGTCTTATATGCAGGAGCTGAAATGGGTCCGACATAATCAATCCCCCATTTTGCAAAAGCTCTTGGCCCCATCATTGGTCTAAGCGGCATATCATCTCTTTTAAGTGGTACTTTGGTCCGCTGACAGTCATCACACCGTTTAACGTATTCCTCAGCGTCCATATGTAATGTTGGCCACCATATTCCTGCGGCTAAGACAAGTTTTGTTGTCTTATCACCTGAGAAATGGCCTCCACCTACTCCTCCATGAGCTTGCTCAAGGATTATCACATACTCAGACTCTGATGCGCAAATCCTAAGCTGGTTGTCTTTACCTCTCTTATAGAGTTGATCTCCTATTAAAGCGTAATCTCTAGCTTCTGTCTCTACAGATTTCTGACGAGCTTTTGACGTTCCTTCTGGGAAAGTTCTATTTGTGAGATATTCAACAATATACTCACTCCATTCCGGAGCGATCATTATCTGATATAATGTCGAATACTCTGCTGGCGGTTTTGATGAACATACAATACATACAGTGACATATTCATGTACGCTTTCTTTCATTCCTGGCCAATAGACTCCCAATTGTAACAAATTCCCATATGTGTTCCTTCTTGAACAATGAAATGCACATTCCTGAACATGTGCTTCGCACAAATATATATTATATTCCTCAGGATTGATGCATAGTCGTAAAACAAGATCATTTCCCAATTGATACAACCTTCCTGCAACCAATTGAAGATTCTTGGATTGCTGAATAGCAATATGTTTCTGGTTGTATTCTCTTCTATCAAACTCTCCTCCATAGGTTAACAGGCTAACGACATTTTGAGACCACTTCGGTATCATTTCTATGTTGAACAAGTACGCGTCTGGCATGTCGTCATCTACTCCTATAGGGTCTTCTCCATTCGTCAATCGCGAAAGATGATCAACTCTAAGATGTGTTTTTCCTTTCTTTACTACTACCGTGAAGTCGAATTCCAGTAAGATAATGAACCATTTCACTATTCTCCCGGTATTGCATGGTTTATTCACTAGGTAGAGCAAGGCTTGGTGATCCGTAAAAAACACAATCTTGTTGGCTAGAAGATAATGCCAAAATTTCTTCACAGCATATATCATTCCTAATCCCTCTCGCTCTATTGTGGTGTAATTCTTCTCTGCATTGTTGAGCTGTCGACTGGCGTAACAGATAGGAAAATCCATGTTTCCTTCTTCTGGCTGAGCCAGAATGCATCCTATTGCATATGCCGAAGCATCTGTATGCACATGGAATATCTTCTCCCAATCTGGTGATTTCAAGACTGGAGCAGTAATGAGTGCCTCTTTCAATTTCTTGAATGATTCCTCACACTCCTCTGTCCATTCAAAGTTCACTATTAGCCTGTAAAGTGGTTGGCCTATTATAGCGTACATGTAAATGAATCGTCTATAATATCCGCAATGTCCCATAAAGCTCTGTACTTGTTTCGCATTGGTTGTTCTAGGCATATCCACTATAACTTTTATCTTCTCTAAATCCGTGGATATTCCGTTTTGTGAGACAATATGTCCCAGAATTCTGCCCTGTCGGACCATAAACACACATTTCTCAGGATTGAGACAAATGCGATATGTCCTACATTTCTCAAATACTTTTCTTAGGTGTTCTAGATGCTCATCTCTCAGAAGAGAATGTACACATAAGTCATCCATGTATATTTCTAGAAACAACCTTAAGTATTCTTTGAAAGCATGCGTCATCAGCCTCTGGAAGGTTGCGGGAGCATTGGTTATACCAAAAGGCATAACCCGATAAGCATAAATTCCCCACTCACTACAAGAGGTCGTGTGCTCTTGTGACGTTGTTAGCGACGAAAATACACTGGGTTTTTATAACCCCCGGCGTCGCTAATAGCGTCGCTACGAGAGCGTCGCTATAGGCGTCGCTATATTCGTCGCTATATAGAGACGCTCATAGCGACGTTTACACAGAAGTCTATAGCGACGCTCATAGCAACGCTACAGAGCCATAAATAGCGACGGTTATAGCGACACCCGAGAGAATTTTTTTTTGGTGACAGGGCATTGAATGCCCTGCCACCCATCAACCATATTGTACTTGATTCACTTTTTAAAAACAGTGCAAGGGTAGATAATAGACCCAAAATAGTCACCCACAAGACGCATTGTTTGCAAAATTGACAAGCGTAAAATTGACAATTGTACACATCATAGGCAAAATGAATTGATTGACAAATGTAATAATGACAATTGTACAACATCATAGACATAAAGAATTGATTGGCAAAATGAACTGCGGTGACAAATGTAATAATATACATGGTTCAAAAAGACGTATAAAATCCGTCTCATGATACATAAGCTATGAGAAACCCTAAACTAATGCTCTAAACTGACGTCGTCTAGTCAGACGTCTCATCGCGTCCAAGCGGCGTATTTGTCGGATTCTGCAAAAAAAGACAATAAGACAGCTTTCAGTAAGTATAAACATATAACGACATTTATAAAACAATACAAAAAATAGAGAAGAGTAAACCCTAATACTAACCATGCCGCCGCGAGAACTGAGAATGTCCATCAGGGCGTTTAAGCCCTTCCTGTCTGCGTACTCGCGCTCGTACGGTGTGGGATCACGTCCTGTCATCGACCACTGCCAAAACATACAAAGCATTCATTATGTTAGAATTAAAAAACTCATAAACCCTAAACTATCGAACATAAAGAGCAATGCAAAAACACTTACAAAATCGGCCTCAAATGATGCCCATCCACCGCTCCCCAAGTGGTGCGAGCTCCCTGCCTCTACTCACGCTTTGGCTGTATCCTTTTATTGCTTCCACTTGTCGGGATTCTCGCGCGCTGCTTTCTTCGCATTCTTCCAATCTTCTTTGGCCATCCAATCTGGCCTGTTCCACCCATGCTTGATTGCTTTTGCACTTCGGAACGCTTGTGTTTGCAGTATTCGCGCATTCGAATCTTCATCAGGTCTTCATTGAAGCGCTGATCCCGTGTTGGAACGGAAAACTCATCATGAAGTATACTGATGACTCTGTTTTTAAAATCACTTGGTACTTCACTCCATTTGTTTAGTATGTAGTGTCTAAACAGCTGAGAGCAAAGACCACGCATGCGCGAGATCACCTTCTTGCCGTCATCATCCATGATGATGCCACCGCTGAAGTCGACGGAGTAAGGCAAGCCCTCTGGCCGGTGACGCGTGAACCTGGGTGTCCCGGCAGGGGTCTCTAGCGGCGTGTCGATGGGGGTACGGACGTCAGGTGTCTCCACCGGTGTCTGGGCACCGAAGCGAGGATTGTCGAGTGGGGTGGCTCCTAGAGAAGTAGGTAGAGGTGCGTAGCTGCTAGGAACAGTCAGCCATGCAAAACCTGGCGTAGATGGCGATGTTGTGGCTGGTGTGGGGGTGGGCAAAGAAGGGGAGGGTAAAGAGCCTCATCGAACACGAGGCGGTGTGGAGGCATCGGTGGCGGAATCCCCACAACAACCGCCACCGCTACCACTAGAGCGCCGGTGTCTATACGAGTGTGAAGCTCGTCTCGTCGACGCCGAAGCTTCGGAGCGCGCCGAATGCTCCGAAAGAGAGGGAGATGTGGATGGAGTAGGAACGCGCGATGATGCGCCAGAGCGATGACGCTCCACATACCACTGTCTCTGCTATGGTGACAAAGAAGAAAGAAACTCCTCATCATCCATACCTGCATTAAACACACGAATATTTAAACTTAATATTGAATGAATAGAGTAGACAATGACGCAAAGACCATTAAATACAATGACGTAATGACGCATATAAATACAATGACGCAATGAATTGAGTGATAGAAGAGGCAAGTCGAAAACTTAGAATTTTCAATCAAAAGATGTGAGCGCGAGTAGAAAAGAGCGTTATACACCATGGAAGGTACTTAGAGAGCCAGAGCTTTTACAACACGGAGCAAAATTGTTCAAATACAATATTTGTGGCTTTAAGAGATCTCTCTCTCATCCTCGCATAACTCAGCATAACTTCCTATATCTATATAGAGCTCTCCGTTTAAACACATATCCTCTGTTTCATTTTGTAGCTCCTCTGCATGCACCCCATATAGAGTAGTAGCATCTTGATGCTCGTCTGGCACCACCGCAGCGGCTTCTGATTGAGCATCTTCTCTGATCTCCTCCATTGATGCCGTTGTGATTGGCACATGGTAGCCTTCATACATCCTTGCACTACGAGGGGCTACCTCTATGACGTACCACCAGTTTGATGTAGACTTTGTAGGATGAAATATTACCTGCCAGAGCCACATAACTTACATGAGAGCTTTCAAGCACATAACTTGTAAAAGGGGGATGTTAACTATTTACATACTTGTTCACAATGCTCGGGTAGTACGAAAGTGTCTCTTATGTCCGTCCATTTCTTAGTAGAATCCACCTCAAGAAAACCAGACTCTCCTCTACGCACAATAGCGTTGCGACCCTCCATGATTATCTTGAACCATTGCACGTCGAACAAGTCGACAAAAAATCCTCTGTAATCGATCCTCAAAATCTCTTGCAGCGTGCCGAAGTAAGTGAGTTCCGCCACCACAGGATCTGCATCAGAGGAACGTCGTCGACTAGACTGTTCAAATTTTTCCATGATTCCACAATCTTGAGTAAAACGCTTTTTGTCGATTCGTTCCACCCTAAAATGTCGACCTTTACACCATGCTGCTGTGTATGACTTATACTACAACGAACAAAGATTATGAGTGGCCTTTCAAACGTTTAGAAATAAAGTCACTAGCTAGTCGTACATTGCAAACTTACCTTGGTCACGCAACCCCGAGAGTACTCCCACTCTTCCTCAGTCACTCCGTCACCGCATTGTTGTGCGCTTTTCAATTGGTTGTGCAACCATCTTAAGCTCATGAAGGTTGGTAGGCTCTCCAGAACCGTCGGATAGTGCATCGGTGGTCGTCTTCCCCGTCTCCACTCGATTCGTGCCCTTTGTCGCTCTTGCTTTGCATCCTCATATTGTGAAATCCACTTTTGCATCACTTGATTGTGAAGCATGCAAAATCGGTTGATTTTAGCCTCTAGATCTTCCGTCATCTTCTTCTCAACACCGAGATTGCACATGACAATCCCAGATATGCGCTCATCATCTATGGTTCGCCATAGCGTATCCCGGGCTTTATCAAATCCGTCTAGCCACTCTCCAATGTATACTAGGGACTCTGATACCAACCAACCTTCTGCCATTCTACCCTCCGGACGTGCCTTTTGACGCACATATCCCATAAGCATTTTCATGAAACGTTCTAAGAAGAACATCCATCTGGAATGAACTGTGCTAGCTATTTCCACCTCATCAACTATGTGAACAAGAAGATGCACCTGAATGGTTAGCATGGTAGTAGGAAAATGTTTCTCAAACATGCACACAAGCTCCGCAGCATTTAGTTTGGCGAATGGTATGGAGTCTACGTTGATCTCCTTTTGTGAGATCCATTGCACCAGCTTTGCAAGTTTGTAGATTGTGTTACGGATGTCGAGAGACAAACATCCCTCAATGGCAACCGGTAAAATAAACTGTAAAGTATGTGTAGCAATGATATTAAAGTCCACATTTTATGCAATGATATTAAAGTCCACTATGAACGTACCTGACGCATTTTATGCCAATCGTGTGACTTCAAGACGAAGATACACATCCATATTCCCCACTTTATATCGCCCTGGCACAATCAAGCTTAGCCATAGGTGCCCCTTCTTCGTAGTCAACCACGGGGGAATGTTGTAGTTGACGATGACAATGGGCCATACACTGTAAGATGTTGATCTTTGACCAAATGGATTTATGCCATCCATAGCCAGGCCTAAGCGCAAATTTCGAGCTTCCCTGGCAAAATCCGACCATGTTCCATCTATATGTTTCCAGGCTGCGCAATCTGCAAGAATTCGTAGCACACCATCCGAAGATTTATTCTCCTCATGCCATGATGCTAGGGCGGCCATGGACTTACATTCGAAGAAATGCCTGATGCGAGGAAGCAGAGGAAAATGTCGCAAAACCTTTTGTGGAATTTTTGTCCCGTGGAGATCTACTCGATATCTTTCGGAATCACATTTTGGACACTTCTCCATGTCTATGTATTCCCCTCTGAAAAGAATGCAGTCATTAGGACAAGCGTGGATAGAATTGTAATCCATCCCCAAGTTTTGCAAAATCTTTCTTGCTTCATCGCGGGAATCTGGCATCACATTGTCAGTTGGTAGTATGTGCTCTTTAAGCAATCTACACAACATAAAAATACGATACAGTCGTGTAAAAATCTATCAGATCATTATACATTTAGAGTTTTATTAAAGTAAACTAATTGTAATAGATCACCTGAAAAGCGCTGTGACGCTAGTGTCACTCCATCCAAACTTTGCCTGCATGTTGAGAAGAACCAGGAGTGCTTTCAATCTAGACATACGTGCTCCATTATACAATGGCGTATTGGCTTCACTTTTCATATCATCATAGATAAGCCTTTCTGAATCCATGATCGTCTCGATCATTTCATCAATCTCGGGCTCAAACATTGCCTCGTTGGGAATGTGCTATGCATGATCATCCCCCGAGCTGTCAGAGGCTACATCTTGTGGCCTCACATATGCTGCTTGACCAAAGCGCCTACGAACACGTCTATTGGGTTGCAAGATTGCTGCTTGTTGACCAGCGTCAGAGTCCGACGAGTTATAATTGGCAACAACTCGATCTATAATAGATGGATCGAACTCGCCAAATTCGCGAACGTGTTGCAAAGAAATGCGTCTTGTCCGTCGCACAGCATGCTTGCATTGATTACAAGGACATAAGACCCTCGTTGAGAGATAGGTGTTTCGGTTGGATGGTCCCACATCCTCGTCACTACTCATAATGAGGATAAAAATCTTATAACCTGGACAACAAATTTAATATTCTATTGGCATTCTTCGTCTTATCTCTCTCTCTCTCTCTCTCTCTCTCTCTCTCTCTCTCTCTCTCTCTCACTTTACCTCACATTCTCTAGTCATGTCCAATCCCCGCACACCTCGGTCTAGAGGTGCACGGAGATCAGAACCACCGGGTTATAATCTCGCCTTTATTGGTCAATACCTATATTTGTGGGTACAAGAAATCTACAGACCCATGTCTACATGATACTGCATGTAGTGGACAAAACCCCTTTTCCTCTTCTCTAGCTGTAGCACTTCACAGCATCTTAACATCTTTTCACAGTAGATCTTTTCACTGTTCGTCTAACTCTAAACCCTAAACCGTAAGTAATTCTTGCGTGGACTCGATCTAACGTAAATAAGCGTAAATCTAAATAAACGTAAATCTAATTAAAAATAAACCTAAATCTAATTTAACGTAAGTCTACATCTAACCTAATCTTCAACGTCTTTTGGGATAGTTTCCTACGACATTAAAACTCTCTTCTTCTTGTGTGTGTGTGTGTGTGTGGGTAAACCTAAATAAACCTAAGTCTAATCTAATATAACATAAATCTAAATCGAACGTAAATTATGTTATATTAAAAACAAAGAACTAAACTAACAGGGATTATAAGAACCTTAAAACTGATTTAACACATAATTTTTCACATAACTCGGCAAGAGTTGGCATTCTCATCACTAAAGATGTGAGAGTTAACTTCCGGCGGTGACGCTGCCTCATCTCCATCCACATCTGACGACAGCAATTGGCCCTTTAGACCGTTCTTGCTCTTGTTACTAACTTTGAAGTTGTTGTTGAATGACTAGAGGTTGTCTAGATGGTCATTGTGTCGGGGATGTAGTGACTCTTGCCGCCCTGAAGATCCACCTTCTTCCCTATCTTCTGAAGACATTTCACCAGTACTTTTGGATCGACGGAGCCCACCATGAGTGAAGGTAGCAATACCCTATATTCCATTGAGGGATTTCTTCACCCGCTTCATGCAGGCATCACAGTCTATGGAGACCTAAATCTAATCTAATATAACGTAAATCTAAATCTAGCGTAAATAAAAGTAAATCTAATTAAAAATAAACCTAAATCTAATCTAATTTAACTTAAATAAACCTAAATCTAATTTAACGTAAGTCTACATCTAACCTAATCTTTAACGTCTTTTAGGATAGTTTCCTACGACGTTATAACTCTCTTCTTCTTGTGTGTGTGCGTGTGTGTGGATGTGTGTGCCAAAAAAAAGAGATAAATGGTATAACCTTTCTATCACCCATGCCAAGTATGATAGATTGGTTATGCCATTTCCCTCTTGAATAATAGGTCTTGAGTTCAACTCCTCGTCGGCTAGATCTTTAGGTCTTTTAATTTTAATTAGTTTCCTACGACGTTAAATTAGTTTCTCTCTCTTTCTCTCTCAATGTGTGTGCGTTTTTTTGTTTATGCATGTTTTCTCTCTCTTCTCCTCTCTCAATGTGTGCGTTTTTTGTTTATGCATGTTCTCTCTCTCTTTTCCTCTCTCAATGTGTGCGTTTTTTGTTTATGCATGCTCTCTCTCTCTTTTCCTCTCTCAATGTGTGTGTGCATTCTTTGTTTATGTATGTGTGTGTGCGTTTTTGTTTATATTTGTACTCTTTCTCTCTCTCTCTCTCTCTCTCTCTCTCTCTCTCTCTCTCCCTCTCTCAAAAACACTATGTGTGTGTGTGTGTGTGTGAGAGAGAGAGAGAGAGAGAGAGGGAGAGAGAAAGAGGGGAAGGGAACATGAGAGTGAGGAGAGGGAAGGAGCATACCTGGCTCTCCTTCCTCTCCTCGTGCGTGTGTGTGTGTGTGTGTGTGTGTGTGTGGAGAAGAAAGAGAGAGAGAGAGAGAGAGGGAGAGCGTTACCTGCTCTTGCTTGAGGGCGCCGAAAACCTCAGATCTGAGATCTGAGTTTTTGGGCGCTCTTTGTTATTTTTTATGCCCAGCCGGCGTCGCTATGAGCGTTGCAAATTTACAAGTAAATTTGCGACGCTCATAGCGACGCCGGGAATTATTTTTTTTGAGCGTCGCAGTGTGAGTGTCGTTAATATGAATAGCCTCTTGTAGTGACTCCGTTGCAAAAGCTGTTTTATGTTGATCTTCCGGTGCTATGGCTAGCTGGTTATATCCTGAAAAACCATCAAGAAAGGAGTATGCTGTTTTCCCTGATACACGCTCTAGAACATGATCAGTTATCGGCAGGGGATAATTGTCCCTGATTGTTGCAGCATTCACTTTCTTTAAGTTGACACACACTCGGAGTTTTCCGTTCTTCTTGGGTACCACCACAATCGGAGATACCCAATCGGTGTGTTCAATCTCGTATATGAATTCAGCTTCCATTAGCTTATCTATCTCTCTTCAACAAAACATCATCATGGTATCAACAAAAATCACCATGGAATCAACGAAACAACATCATGGCATCACCGAGAATAACCATGGTATCAATGAAATATCATCATGGCACCACCGAGAATAACCATGGTATCAATGACATATCATCATGGTATCTACGAAAATCACCATGACCAAAGTATTAACAAAACATCATCATGGTACCATCAAAATCACTATGGTATCAATTAGAAATTATCAATAAAACGACGTAAACTATATCTCTAAAAGAATAATTATACGAGAATCAATGAACGAGTATATCATATAACAAAAGATCATGTACCAACAGTAGCTCGATAGAATTTGGACGATCATCAACGGCTCGACTGAATCGGAACGATGTGTAACTGGCTTCTGCAGCAAAGTTACGTCAGTAACAAATATATGATTGATGAAGAAAAATATAATTGAGAAGTTTTCAATTATGAGAAAAATCAAAAGCAAAAAGTAAAATTTTGATTTTCAAACATATTCGCAGTCCGAGACGATAACCCAAAATCGGTGCAGAATTTAGAGAAACTTCCTTCTGCAAAGTTATAGACCACATCGATTCCGGTCTCCCATAGCAGGTAGTTTCTTCTCCAAAGTTGTAGAACACATCGATTCCGGTCTCTCACGCGGGTAGTTTCTGCAAAATCGTTTTCAATAAGCAGAAAAATAAAAAACAAAAAACGGAAATTGCTTTTTATGTATGTACGCAGTCCGCGAACGATAACTCAAAATCGGTGCAGAATTTGAAAACACTTTCTTCTGCAAAGTTGTAGACCACATCCATTCCGGTCTCCTGTGCGGGTAGTTTCTGCAAAATCGTTTTCAACTAGCAGAAAAATCAAAAACAAAAAGCGGAAGTTGCTTTTTAGGTATGTACGCAGTCCGCGAACAATAACTCAAAATCGGTGCAGAATTTGAAAAAACTTCCTTCTACAAAGTTGTAGACCACATCCATTCCGGTTTCCTATGCGAGTAGTTTCTACAAAATCGTTTCCAATTAGCAGAAAAATCAAAAACAAAAAGCAAAAGTTGCTTTTCAAGTATGTACGCAGTCCGCGAACGATAACTCAAAATCGGTGCAGCATTTGAAAACACTTCCTTTTGCAAAGTTGTAGACCACATCGACTCCAGTCTCCTAAGCGGGTAGTTTCTGTAAAATCGTTTCCAATTAGCAAAAAAATCAAAAACAAAACGCGGAAGCTGTTTTTCAGGTATGTACGCAATCCGTGAACGATAACTCAAAATCGGTGCAGAATTTGAAGAAACTTCCTTCTGCAAAGTTGTAGACCACATTGATTCCGATCCCTTTAGCGGGTAGTTTCTGCAAAATCGATTTTGATCAGGAGAAAAATCGAAAACAAAAACGTACTGCTCTGATACCATGTTGGGAGAAGGAGAGAACACAGAAGTAGAACTCCAAAGTGTGTAGAATACACACATGAGATGATGTATATATAGAGGGGACCCGGGTGCCATATATAGAGAAGCCATATATTGAGTAGCTTCACATATAAGCTCAACAGTACCTTCTATGCAATAGGGTTATGTTTCATGTTTACCACAGAGCTTTGTTATACCTTATCAAGGTTGGCAAGGTGAGAGAGAGAGAGAGAGAGAGAGAGAGAGAGAGAGAGAGAGAGAGAGAGAGAGAGAGAGAGAGAAAGTATATAAGTTTCTTTTCTCCCTTGGTTTTTTCAGGCTTTCTTAGGGTGGTGACAAAAGGACCTTAAAAGTGTTGGATGTTGCTATTACAGGAGTTTGACTTTGTCATTGTACATACACTTGGAAAAGAGCATGCCATAGCTGACTATTTAAGTCGGATTGAGACAGGACAAGAACCTATAGGAGTTCAGGATAATTTACCATATGCATAATTATTTGAAGTACAAAGTTCTATTTTTTATTCTTGGTATGATCACATGGGGCTGATTTTCTTAACTGATGGCATCATGCCCACTGAGTTTTCTACAGATTAAAGGAGGAAATTTTCTCTTACTAGCAAACCTTTTCAAGTTATTGTTGGGGCCTTATATCAAAAAGGAATTGATCAGGTAAATAGGAGATGTGTACCTGATTTTGATCAGTCAGCTGTGTTGCAAGAAGCTCAGTTTGGGGTAGTAGGAGGTCATTTTTCAGGTGACATTATAGGTAAAAATATTTTACAATTTGGTTTATGGTGGCCTACTGTATTAAGGATGCTCATTCCTATGCTAAAAGTTGTGTGGTATGTCAGCAATTTGGTCAGCTTGATTCTAGGGATAGGATGACAGACCATCCTATTTTACCATTAGAACCATTTCAAAAGTGGGGTTTGTATTTTTTTGGGCCTGTAAAACCTACTACTAGTAAAGGGTGCAACTATATTTTGGTTGCCACTGATTATTGTACTAAGTGGGTGGAAGTTGTTGCTTTAAAAGACAATAAGTCTTAGAGTGTAGCTAAGTTCTTATAACACAACATTATGACCAGGTTTGGAGGTCTTGTTGAGTTCGTAAGTGACAGGGGGACACATTTTTTGAGTGAAGTCATTTTTGAGCTTACCAAAACTTGCATGATTATGCACAAAAAATATACATCTTATCATCCTTAGGCAAATGGACAAGCTGAGAGTACCAACAAAACACTTATTAAAATTTTGAAGAAGATTGTTCAAGAGAATAAGATGGACTGAATGAAAAGTTGGATTTTGCTTTATGGTCTTTCAGAACAACCTTTAAGGTGACAAGAGGTATGACTCCTTTCAGATTGGTCTATGGTCTTGAAGATGTGGTACTTATGGAATTTGTGGTCCCTAGTCTCAGAGTCACTGCTGAGAAAATGACTCCTAAATAATCAGTTCAGCACAGAAATAAATATCTGATGCAATTGGAGGAACTCCTCAATATCTAGCTAGATTTATATTTTATGATTAGATATGGTTACTAACTATAAAATACACACAATTGGCCTAAGAAACTACCAATATTGAGAAATATACACTTGCTACACTAAAATGTCTCGTATTCTTCAGCAATTGAAAAACTCAACCATCATCATATACTATGCTATATAGCATATTAGGCCCCTAAAAACTCAAGGAAGATTAGATTTTAGTTATACATGACACTTACACAATCAAAATTTCATTTGGATATCAAGAAAGCCACCAAAAAATCATAAAAGTGCTAATTTTGGCCAAAAATAGGATTAGGCAATTCTTGTAATTTGGTCATAACTTTCAATTTTAACACTTTGTTCTCACATCACAGAGGTAATTCAGAGAAGAAGGAAAGCTTGGATAAGTATGAATGTAAAGTTCAAAGCTTTTTAGGTTGGAGATTGGGGTATGCTTTACAGTTCCAGGTTGAGTCCTCATCTGGTAAGCTGAATTTGAGATATAAAAGACCTTATCAGATTGTTCAGGTTTTGGGTCAAGGTACATTTATTGTGGCTGATGTATTTGGAACTAAAGTGGACAAGCCTGTCAATGGTTTTAGGTTTTAAAAAATTCACGGAACACCACCTCATTTAGATTGGCTTGCATCTACTGTTGCAGATAGTGCTTTTTGTGAAGTTCTTGGGTTCTTGCATAATCCGATGGAGCAGGTGATCGTTGAGACTTTTTCGGAAAGTATTGGGTTTTCATTGGGGGTAATGTCTGGGTTACATATGAAGTCAGAGTTCTACATAGGCATTTGATAATAGGTCTCAGAGCTTTTGAGTCTCAGCTCAATTTTTTGATACTTATAGGTCAGAGACCTTGGGTCGAGTTTTACTCGCTCGGATTTTGCTACATAAAATATCCTTTCATCGGATATTTTAAATGTGTGGATTTGAAATGTGGCCTTGATCTGCATGCATGTTATTCTCCACTAAGGGCTATGATTAAAGTGAGGGAAGCGTTACTCACTTCAATCACTTCGAAACGCGGGTATGTTTGTGTGAGTTCTCGCATCAAACTGTCCTGCATGTATATCCCGCAGGAATTTAAAATCGCTTCACCCTCCACACCTTCCACCATGCCAAAAGCCAAGGTAGTTCCTGCCATGAAGCCTCCACCTGATGTTGATCAAGGGGAGTCCTCAAAGCTGCGACGACCGAGAAGAAAGGGAGTTACTATGCGGGTCGACAATTCAGACCCTGAGGATGAGACCAAGTTGTTGCCTGAGGAGGATGGCAGCTCCATTTTCTGCAAGCAAGATGCTTCAAAGTTTGATGGAACCCTTTACAAATTTCAAGGTGGAGATAGATTGCCAAGCTGACAGGAATATGAACTGGTTGAAGACCATTGAGTTGTATGATTTTTCTCTCTTGCCTTGGATTGAATGGAAGGCTAACATATATGCAAAAACATAGATGGAGTTGTTGAGAAAAACAAAAGGAGTAATTTTAGAGAAGCTCACTTTATCTCATGAGGTAATTGATGTAGTATTTCAATTGCAATTCAGAACCTTAGTTGCCACTCCTCTTAGCCTTTGCAAAATCAGCTCTTAAGTATCTACACCCACGGCTCAAAGTGGTTAATTATAGAGAGTACTGGAGTAGGTCTAACATAGCAGAGTTATCGAGGGCTAGCTCCTTTTTGACTTCTTATGACTCAATAATGATAAATCCGTAGGCAAGTCTAAAAGACTCCATTATTAAGTCCAAAGCTCTCGAGGTGTGCACCATTTATCTCACATAGTGGGCTCAACAAAACCGATAATAGATCCCGACTCCACTTACCCTTATATAATTAACAAAAACAACCATTTATCGGCTACTTAAGGACCTCTCTTCTTAAGCAAGAAATGAGAAACCAAATGCTCTGATACCAATGTAATGGAATTGGCCTATTAACTTGAGAGTACTGGAAATTAGAGAGAGTACTTTTGTGAAATTACTTTGTGAGCATATCGGGTGAACGTAATTGATAGTAGCAACATAAACATGTCATTTAGCTAACTTGGCATGAGAAATACTTTTGCAAGAGAGAGAATTTAGAGAACATAACAAAAGTTGAGGACCGGATGCCCCCTCCAATAGGCATTTTTATTATGATTTCTCACATTAAGAGAGACTTGTTACAATACAATCGTTGTGCTCCTTGTGACCTAGGTGATGCAATGAAGATGGAAAGCTTCATGCATTCACAAGCATAACATAAACTTTGTAGAAAGCTTTAACTATCCCAAGCCTCAGTCCCAAGACCTCAAACACCTTCGAAGGTGGAGAGACCTAGCAAGGAATGAGGGCAGGGAAGAGGAAGAAGAAACATTTCATAGGAGAAAGAATTAGTTCACCACTCTTCTTTCTAGCATACATAATAGCATACTAATGAAGATGGAGAAGGTGGCAAGCTTAAGAATTGAAGCATGGCTCTTGGTTCGATTTGCATTCCATAGCCATGACTTTTGGTGTAGGCTCTCAACCTCTCTACTTGCTTAAAGAAGCAAAGGGAACTCTTGCACTTTGCATTTCACACAATGAGAGTGTGTCTGAGTGTGTGTGGGAGAGTATACCCCCGAAGCAGGCCCCTTACTTGCTTTGGTAGAACCCCCCTTGTAGCTCATGCTTGAAGCTCATTGGACCCCTCCAGGCCTAGCCAAGCACAAGCAAGAGGTAAATCAAGTAACAAGGGTAGCCTTGGGACAAGTGTCCCCCTTTCCCCTTTGAGAGAGAGGACTTGATAAATGCAAAAAAAATAAAAAATCTTATAAATTTTCATTGGACCCCTTGGGTAGCCAACCAATAGGCTTCAGGCACACCATGAGGGCAACATGAGGAGGAACTTGACAAGTGTCCCTTTTGCTTTCTTTGTACCAAGCTTGCCTTGCGTGAGTGTGTGAGTGTTCTCTCTCATCCACCATCTTGTAGGGATCGCCCCCTCCTTGTAGGGAATGGTGTTGACTTTTGTACACCTCAAGCCACTCAACCTTGGGTCCGATTCCCACCACAAGCTGGTCCCTTAAGCCCCTTAAGTTTGGGCCGCTGGTTCCCACCTCAGGTACAACCCTAGCATCTCAAGCATGACAAACACCTCAAGCATCCCAGTCATTAAGCACCTTAGTAATGTCAATCATCAAGCACCTCAAGCACCTTAGTCATCAAGCACGACAAGCACCTCAAGCACCTTAACCTTGTGCCGGGTTCCCACCTCAAGCTCAGCCCTAGCTTACCTAAGGTCAAAGGACTTTTACACTAAGTATTGGAGGTCTTCCATGAAGCTAACCCTAAGGTTTTTATGCTCCATTGGTTAGCCTTGATCTTTGATAGACCATCTCTCATTTGGGCCCCTTTACCATTGGCCCCGTGTTGAGATAGATCTATAAGCACATGTCTATATCTTAACCCTTAGTCCCGTTTATTCTCCCACATTAAATGATCAATTTAATATGAGAAAATCATTTGGGTTGGTTAGATATTGGATTTTATGATAGACAACGACCATATGACTACAAAAGCTCAATGGAACTATCGAAAAAAATTGGGGCAACTCCGATCAAATTGTTCGACGGCCACTCCAAATCACTAACCACTTTGGACAACTTTTGGCAAAAAGGTCCTCAGGTGTCAATTTTTTAGAATTTTTTGATCTGAGGGTACATTGTGAGGGCTACTCAGCTCAATAGGTAGGTACATGATGGGGGTTGTCAAAAAAAGTTCAGGTATGTATAGTCCTTTAGGCCATTTCTACTCTCATTTGCATTCTAGCCCTTCGAGAGAGCTCTAGCTAGTGAGATTTGGTGCTCTTTTGCGAGCTTCTATGCACGATTTATGAATCCTTACTTGCTTGAGCCATGACGGGTAAGTTCCTAAGTAAAAAAAAAAGCATTTTGATTACCACTTTGTCCACCACCAAGGTTGTAAGGGGCACGGCAACACAAAGAAATTTGGGAGTTTTCAAGAACAGCAACCTGTGCACTGGCCACATCGAGAATCCTAATCACACCAAACTTGAACCATACGCTCATCTCAAGAAAGAGAACACAATAGTGGGATCCAAAGTGCAAAAGATGACACCAAAATTGACCTAGTATATTTGGCGCACCGAAGATAAAAGACTCGATTGGAGACCAATTTTGACCCACTTGCAGATGCCATCAAGCAAAAGACCTATAGAGGTTTGGGGATGCATCAGAGTCCATCTCATCATGTTAAGGCAAAATGACCATATCCCCACCTCAAAGTGACATTTTGCACTTACGTGCAAATTATTGATCCATTTGACAACCAAAGTCAGGGGGGGCACTCTACACACTATACCTGACTCCTACTAACCTTCAATTGGCCCTGAACCACAAGTTGGTATCTCCCAATCAAACTCTACTTAGAAGGAGACAATCAACTTCATCAAGATCAACACCAAGTGACAGATATAGAACCACGGCCACAACCTACCTTAACTAACATAGTAGAAGCTATATAGGGAATGTTGAGGGCATAAATGGCACTAATATGCAAAATTTATCTTACGCGCACCAAAGATAAATTGTCACATGTGAAGCACTTTTTGCACATCTTGTCACACAAGTATGATCCACTTAGCCTCTACATAATTTACACTACCTTGATACACTCACATCATTCTTGCACTTCACTGTGTCGCACTTTATCGTCAAAAGATGATAAAGGGCACTAAAGACTTTTGGCCTACCACTTGAGCTCACACTTTACCAAGAACTTAATTGGTACCTTAAAAAAGCTCCTAAGAGAAAAAAAATCCCAAAAAGACCCAATTCTATGCAAATTTATATTTGGCATGCCAAAGATAGATATGTGACCGGTGGAACTTGTCTCATAAAATTTAGTCACAAATATATTTATATAGCTCAAATGAAGCACCATGTCAAGTTTCATTAAGATTGACAAATACCAACCCCTTCAAGCACAACAAGCTCTTGTAGCGGAAAGAGCAGACATAGAATTGTCCATAACTCTCACCACAAGGGTCAGAAAGCCATCATACTTCATGCATATCACCTGCAACATATTCACTTTGGCACCAAGTTTCATTACAGACACACACTTGCATCTTAGGTGTGCCAAAGATAATTCTTCCAAAATTTGTGTTTTTGCACCTCAGTTGTTGTATTAGCCTTTCTACTTGTTAGTAAGTGGTGAAACAAGTCTGACAAGCATATTCTAGTGATTTTCTATCGCGATCTCTCTCATCTACCTTGAGAGCTCTGAAAAAGAAAACCATGAAGGCTAAGCTGGCAGAGCTCCCTTGTACCAGTTAGAAGAGGATTCTCTCAACGACGCAAATGTTACTTGGCTGGCCAAGGAACAGTTAGAGAGCTAGCATGTCACAATCTATCATGGGATATTCAAAAATCCACAAGGATCCAGAGTAGAAGTGCAGATGTTACCCAAAGAAGCTCAATACCTAGCAAGGGAAGACGCAGTTAGACCACTGTGGGAGAAGATTAGTCTCGCATACTACATCCAACAGCTGGAACCATGTGGTTTCAACTACAAAAGGGCTTAATGAGCTGATGCACAACATTAATTAAGATGTTCAAGCCACCATTTTAGATTTGAATGACACCCCAATAGAGGTGAACATCACAAAAGAACAGATAGCTGATGCTCTAAGATTTCCCAAAGGGGTAAAACCAATGAGAGACCACCAACTACCTACCACGAGAATAATCTCTAGCAAATCAACATCATTTGTAGATCTCAATAGAAAGGTATAGAGTGGGCACTCAGAATTTGCCATCAGCATTTCCATTTCACTGCAAAGAGGCCACCTCGATACACATGCCCTAACCATGTAGTGGCATCTACCTTCACCCAGGCATCAAAGAGGGAAGGAGCTATAGAGGTCAATCATGCCCATTCTATCCACACTATTGTTACACATGTAAAGAAAACAGAATGTATATCCTTCTTGGGGGCTCCATAAGTGCTCACTAGGATAGCATATCATGCTATCGGCCAAGCAGAACCCTTACCACCAGCCCTAGAACAAAACTTATGGCTAGCATGCAAATTGGACGGAGAAGAAGAAGAAGTAAAAACTAGGGCACCATTAGCTGCCACAAGATTAAGAAGAAAACTTGTCAACGTCTTTAAAGCAGAGGTAAAACCAAAAAGTGCCATCGCATCAACCACATCTGAAAGAGGCAAGGAACAAGCTGAGGAGGAGGAGACACCTCTAGAGAGAAAATCAAGAGAGAAAGAAAACGCTAAGATGGAAGAGGTAGTGCCCAAGAAACAACCACACCTTGCTACACCAGTCAAAGAGCCAATCCAAACAGCAGCAAGGATAAAAAGAGAAACAATGAAATTTGAGCTTGAAAGGGTTCTATAATGGGATTTTAAACAAAAATGCAAACCATCACCTCTAAACAAATCAAAATACACTCCAAAACCCCATGTACTACCAGGATAATGACCCGTTGGTGGGAATAGAATACCTTAACCAAAAAGGATAAAACCAAATAGAGCAAGCCACAACTAGAAAATGTTTCCTTTTCATATACATCATGCGAGAACTTTTCTCTTCTTGTACCGCTGCAATCCTGCTCTACAATGGTACATGGCCAAAACCCCTCATATCCATGTAGTCCTTGAATTCTTTGTTTGTCTTTGGCAATGGTTGCTCTCTAAGACTTTCATGGTTCCTTTCATGGTCCACACAAACAGTAAGAAATTGTATTGCACGCTTCCCATCCCTGCTCCTTATCCTAGCATAAGCTGACCCATCATCCATTACCTTGGTTTCCATGAGAGTAACAGTGATGTATGGCTGCCAAAGGATGAGAGGGTATGTAGACATATCCTGTAAAAATAAATCTTGATAATCTTTCACATCCCCTATGGTCACCTTTACATTTGGACAAGCTCTGTACAACTCTCTTGATGAGTTGTTTGCTACACGGATCATCCATCCATGATTTTTATCAATTGGCCATTTTCCTTTTTGATATAGACTCTTTGACATAAGATTAATTTCTGACCCATGATCTATCAGTGCAATGTATGGATCTTCTAAGTCTCCCACTTTCACTTTCACTAGGGTCTTTGTAGTCGCTCTTGCCCAATGACTCTTAGAGAAATAACTCTTGTGAGTGGTCTCGAATTCATCTTCATCATCCAAGAATTGAACCTGTTTTACTTGTCCCCTAGACTTGTAGCATCCAACAATAGTTTCATCACCTTGCTTTCCATAGACCTATACTCCCTGTGCATTTAAAGTCTCTTCTTCACCCTGAACATGGATAGATTCAGTAAGAGACTGCCGCTTCCTCTTGATGATATCACTTATCTCTTCATGAAACTCCCTCTTTGCTATTCCAAGGACCTCACCCAAAGTAAATTCCACCTTACTATTCAAAATCCTCTCTTCCAAAACCTTTTTGAGATCTGTTGCTGCCTCTATGTCAGATTGGAGCTTGTAGGCCGGACCCTTTTCTTTAGCTTTTTTGCATCCCTCGTATTTTCTTTAGAGGCTTCTTGCATAGGCACTTCAGGGACAGGAATTTTTTGTGGGGAAGGTGATCTAAGAGGCACTGTGTCATTTCTGCCTCCAATCCTCATCGCCTGTTTTGAAGGCCCTTCATCCCCATTATCACGCTTACGTTTCTCTTCAACAATGGCCTCATTGGCTTGACATTTTGCATTGTATGCATGCACTGACAAAGAGTCCACAGGGTCATTCCAACCTGTTTCTAGCGGAATGCAGTCTCCAGCTTCATGTAAAACCTTTGTTGTCATTTTACCCTTCATAGAAGATTCTATAGCGTATGGCCATAGCTCTCCAATACCATTAGATTCCTCTTCTCCGACCTTGAATGATCCTTTTTTCTTAATAGGATCCGCCTTCAACCCATAGGCGGATGCCTCAACCATTGAGATGGCATGGCTAGTAGCCATGTCCTCAACTAGCTTCTTCATCCCACCCTTGCCAAAGTTTGTACCCAAGAGCTTACCTGTTTCACTTAAGTGAATTTTTCCATCTTTAAAGAAAACAAGCTCCTTTGTCAATGCATCTTTGAAACTTTCACAATCCCTCCTTCCATGGTCAAAACTATCACACCATATGCATCTATTTACAAAACCTTCTTTGCTTTGAGGTTGTTGCACTATAGATTGACCTTATGGTTGCCCCTTCTCTTCTAGCCTTGTAAGATTTAACTTCAATTCTCGCATTCCCTTAACAATATCATTGAGGATGGATTTTTAACTCTTTGGAACCACAATCACAGGCTTCATGGGACTCTTGGGAACACTTCAGGCTTGAGTAGGGTTGATGATAATCTTGTCTCTTTGTCGTTGTCGCTTGGCTAGCAGTGAAATTGCATCTTCGGCCTCATTTCAGTCAGTCTTTAAGCCCTATTCCGCATCCTTATCCTCAAGAAGTAACTCTAATTTCTCTTGAATCTCTTTGCTTGCATCTTGCAAAAAGAGCTCTGTCTTCTCTGAGTTTAGGGTAGCCTTCCCAGTCCTTGAAAGTTGACCATAGCGGAATTCAAATTCCCTTAGCAGTTCGGTAGGTGTAAGTCCCTCTTTTGACTGAGCTACCCACCCTAGAAAAGTCCTCTTTGTCAACCTTTTGGATTCTTCCATGAAATACTCTTCTTTCAAGTCTAGTTTGAATGCTTCCCAAGTTTCCCCATGCTCATTTCTAATTCCCCTTACATGCTCTCTGATCTCGAGAACCACAGCTAGTTCAAAACTTTGCACCATCTCTGCTTCGGGCACTCGATGAAGCTCCATATCCTTTACATATCCACAAAGATACTTTGTTACATATCTACCTTTAAATTTTTCCATTTTCCTCACCACAGATTGAAGTGCTTTAGTTGAAGAAAGCTCCCTCCTTTTCGCAGCTTCCTGCTGCTGCATAAACACCGCAAAAGCTGAAACATTTGCATTGTGACTGGATTAAACCGAACCCCCTGCTACTCTTGTTGCTCCATAGATTTAAAACCTGTTTTTGGTACCTTCAATGAATCTTTTTAACCCTCACTATAGCCTACTTCGCGTCGGGTTCACCAAACTTGTGTGAAGAAGTATGCAGTGCGACTAGAAAAGCGTCGGGCCTCTGATTGTGAGGATTCGTAGCAAATTCAAGCAAGGCGTACATGATTTGAAGCCAAAAGCACACTATAAAAGAACAAAACTCCATACATGAAAGCTTCTCTTTGAAAAAGAACCAAGACCAACTCAAAACTCTTGTGTGTGTGATGATTTGGTGTAGCCTTTCTGCCAATTACACAGTTGCAGTGCTCTGTCGCCCTGATAAAATCCCTACACAAACGCTTCAATTGTCCATCGTAGCCATTTCATGGAAGATTCATAACTTCAGTCTTCATTCCCAAGTAGGTATATGAAGAGGGGAAACCCTAATTGGTGGCCTTAGAACCTCGAATACAGGGTTGGTACAGCACGGGACTTCACTAGCATACCTTAGGTGCAGGCTTTGTATCCCTTCATAAGGGAGCTTATAGTGCTGATATTTCTCTTTTAAAATGTTCCCTCACTCCTCATAATCACATAACCATGAGTGATGTGGCATTTTGAGCCATTTTTGACCAATTTTGGGTCATTTTTGGCCATGTTTAGCCCAAAAATACCCTTTTTTGCCCGTAAAAAGCCCAAACAAGCTGGGAAAAATCCCTAAAATTGTGAAAAATTCCCTTTTGGGCTTAAATTTCATCTTGAACATCATTTTTCCACTTAGCAAGAACTCTGGATGCATCTCTTACGCTCGCGCATGAAACTTGCTATTTTTGGCCGAGAATCCCCTCACTTCGATACACTTGATGTTTGTACATTTATAAAGCAAAATAAGAATATTTTAATGTGATAAAACACGCGTCAATGCCACTTCCAGGTCCTCACTATCTCGGCAAGGTATATATAGAGTTGCAACTGTGGCATCTATTTTCGCGTGTATCACACTATGTACATCATAGCATTTGGTCCCACACAGCAAAAGCATTGCGAGTGAGGTAGATATTTTTGTTTCACACTATGCACGTGCCACAACACGACAATGTGTGTATGCGCGTGTGTGTCACGTGCTTGTTGTAGCATCTGCTTTACCCCCCTCAGCACAGGCCTTCCTCACCATGGCTTTGTGTAGCAAGAAGAAAACCATAGTCATGGCAGCAACAACTGCCTCCCTCCTCCTCTATCTTCAGCGGGCAGCAATTGAAGCCCATCAATGATCTCTCTCCCAAGGTGGGAGTAGGTGAGGCTTGCGTTCAGATGATGACCCCCATCCTATCCAATGCAGCCCCCGCTTGCTCTTACTCCCTTGACGCATGAAAGACTCCCTTTGCCCCATTATCCTACAAACAAATGGTGTCGCCTCAAGCTCTGCCCAAGTGTTTGCAGCTTGATCACACTTGACATCTACTGCCCCAAACTTGATTCTAGCTTGCGAGTGGCATAATAGAGTTCATTCTGCATGAAGGAGACCAATTTTGTAATAGCGTTCTTATTATCAATAGAATCGATAACTCCAATTGATTCCACAACTGCAATCTTGACCTTGCCTCCAATTGCTTGGTGTTGCCCTATTAGGGTCAAATTTCCCTGCTGGCCTTGCATGCCAACTTCCCTTGCCATGATTCCTTCTAAACTTACTACACCCTCTCCCTGTAGCTTAAAACATGTTGCTCTTTGACATTCAAACATTTCAATCTCTTGCTTTCATGAAATCTTTGATGGCCACACATTCCTAACTAAATAGCCCACTTCCACGCCTCATTCATGGTATTACTCCAAAGCCTTTGCGAGTTTATATTTTTCTGATGGGGCAGGCAATGTGTATAAGCCCCAAAAATGAAGATAATTGCAAAGCTCCATGAAGAGG
The DNA here is from genome assembly GCF_014529385.1 of Adiantum capillus-veneris. Lineage (NCBI taxonomy): Eukaryota > Viridiplantae > Streptophyta > Polypodiopsida > Polypodiales > Pteridaceae > Adiantum > Adiantum capillus-veneris. The sequence goes on from NC_140959.1 coordinate 131,023,910, forward strand.
CCAAATCAACAATAGAGAAACCAATAACCATACAACCTCCTTGCTTTCAAGCTTGAAGCCCCACTTGAATCAAACGAGGATGCTTCTCTAAGCTTCATGATAATTAAATCAAAGCTTTGATACCAGTTGTTGAGTTCTGAAGCGGAAGCGCACTGGTTCTCAAACCGACATAGCTATGGAGAGAGAGAGAGAGAAAGAGAGAGAGAGAGAGAGAGAGAGAGAGATTTTTTAATCATCCTCGGAGGTCAAATATGACCTATGGGAACAAAGTTACATGTGATGTAGTATGTGTATGGCTGATGAGTGACTCTCGATGCTCCAAAATTGTAGTGATGAGAGTCGCAATGGAGAGCCCACACTTTGGCTGGGAGAGGAAAGTGTGTAGGTCTAAGTTATGGCTGAAAATGTGAGAGAAGCAAGTTCGGATGTGATCAAAAGCTGAGCACTCTAGTAGTGTGTGGTACTCAGACTCTCGAACTTGCAATGAGCATAATGTGCACAATCGATTTGACTCTTCTCCATTGCCCCAACGCACTATCTCGCATCGAAGGAAATGGGAGCTAAGCAGAATTGCTGCGATAGTGCGTATCGCGGACAAGGGAATAGGCTCAAGCATGTAAGTAAGAGAACGGTTTCCTCTCTCAGCGAAGAACATGGTTTTGTAGTTGGGGGCAATATAGATGGTGTAATGTATGAAGCATGACCCACCGGATTTCTCCCAAGCCGTAATACATTGGCGTTGTAGAAAAGATTCATTCACTTGAGAGTCAATTGAAGCATCATGTAGCAAGTGTAATGCATCCCATCTCCCAAACCACTTCTTTATGTCTTGCATCCATTCCGTGCTCAAGATCTTGCTTTTATGCGTCTTTTGAACTTTTTTTCTTGCTTCCCATGCAATTGTAGGAAGTCGATGGGAGGGGTTTTGATGCATCTTTATCATGTACTCCACAACCCTTTCCATGCCCATAACCTCAATTGGAAGAGATCCCAACTCAAGAAGTAGGAGCATATATGGTGTTTGTGCCTTAACTTGGAGAAAGTTTGTAAGAAAACGCTTTTGGACATTCTCAAACTCTTTCTAAGTAGACTCTGAGATGCTCCCGCCCCCACTTCAACTCCATAAAGAAGAACCGGTGTCACCAATGCATCAAAAAGATACTTCTTGAGAACCCAACACTTGATGTTTCCCGCATTACACATGTTCTCAAATGCATAATATGCTCTCTTTTCCCGCTTCCAAACGACGCATAGCACATTCATGCCACTTGTGATTGGATGGAACCTCAAGGCCAAGGTACTTAAAGCTCTCAACAACTTCAAGTGTCTCGTTGTTGTACACAATGCATGGCTTCTCCTTATGGTTGGTTTTCACAAGCATAACCTTTGTTTTGGATTCATTTACAATCAACCCACTATGCAAGCAAAAGTTCTCAAGGACAACCATAAGCTTTTGTGCATCTTCTAAAGTGTGTGCTAGAAGCACTACATCATCCGCATACAACAAAAGCATGATTACCGCATTGCAAATAGTGACCTCTTCAATGCCTTCTTCTTGTATAAAGTCAAGCACCATTTGTTCCAATTGATCGATGCATAGACCAAAGAGAGTTGATGACAATGGACATCCTTGTTTAGCCCCAATAGTGCTTACAAAAATTTCTGAAATTTCTCTTCCCATGCGCAATTGACAAATCACCTTCTCATAGATTTGAGAAATCGCAAGCATAAACTCACTTGGCACTTGGAGTTTTTCCATCCTTCTCCACAAATTGTTACATGAAATCACATCAAAGGCTTTTTTAAAGTCCACAAAACAACAATACAATCGCTTGCCTTTCAACCGAATTTTCTCCATGAGAACACGAAGAGTAACAAGATGATCAATGGTGCTATGGCATCGACAAAAACCCACTTGTCCCTTTGTACGCTTGTCATTCTCTTCAGCCCAATCACTCAAATTCATCTCCATTATGCACCCAAACAACTTTGCCATAAGAGACCCAATCATTATAGTCCGGTAGTTGCTTACATTCTTTACATCCCCTTCTTTATGCAAAGGCTTAACCCAATTAGTACTCCAATCATAAGGCATACCATGTTGAAGTGCAAAGTTGAACATATCACACATCCACTCATGGGTAAAATCTCCCGTCCATTTTTTCATCTCCGGCTTGATACCTTGAAGATCTCCCGCTTTGCGAGTGGCCAACTTTTCAAGCCCACCGCATACATCCTCAATAGTAAAAAAAGACGGCATACATGGGAGTGAACCATAAAATGGCATTTTTTCAGTATTTTCTTTCTCATATAATTGCCTACAATGTGTGTACATATCCACTAGACTCAAGTTACCAAAATTCTCAACCCGCTTGCCTCTCAAGTTTCTCCAAAATCTTCCACATGCATGTGCCTTTTCTTGGAGTTGAAATTCTTGTTGCTTTACTTCCCATCTTCATCTCTTCTTTTGAATCAATGCCTTGTATTTACGCAAATGACTTTGAAAGTTGTCTTTGTCCATAGTTGCATCAAGCTTTATCAAGGACTTTCGAGCATCTTGACATTCTTTATCAAACCACCTTTTGCGTAATCTATCTTTGTTGATACCATGGAGATGCTTTATGGCAAAGCATTCTTCCACACAAGATCAAATAGCTTTCTTGAAAGCTTCCCATTTAGTTTCCAATGGTGCATCACATTGAAGCTTTGTCATCCATAATTTTTGCTCAACCATTTCAATGTACATTGGTGCCCGTTTGAAATCCGTACATAGTGATAACTTCTCTTTCCTTTGGCTGAGATTATCATGCTTAGTTGCTTCTCCACATGAAAGGTCAATACATAAGGTGCGATGGTCGGATTCCGGGGTCCATTGACCAAACATAAAACTCTTTATGCGATACATGATGGCTTCAGAGAGTAGCATATAGTCAATCACACTATCCCCATTATGTCTCCTACATGTAAATCCATTGGTTCCACTCCACAAAGATACACCATTGGCAATGAGCATACCCGTGCTATTACACATGTGTAAAAGTAACTTTCCATAGTTATCCGGCTCTTTCTCATCCATTGAAGTACGATCATACAAGTGAACTTCCACCAACTCCCTTGAAATGTATGGCATATCAAATTGTTGAGTATCATGTTGCAATGTTTTTGTGCGAGCATTCATATCCCCAAATACAATAACATCACCTTCACCTTTGAAATAAGCAATGTCCTCTTCCAAATCAGAAAATGGTTGATCTCTATCCATGCAAGCATAAAAGGGAGAATCATGATGAGGAATGTAGCAACCGGCTACAAAAATGGGTGCTCTTTTTGGTGTCATAATTTTCAGCCATACATAACGTTTGTACTTGTCATCTTTCACAATTGATACAAAATCTTCCAATCCTTTCTTAACCATACATGCTAACCCTCCTTGTCCTCTTCATTGCTTGAGATTCTTTGACCACATCAATGAATGTACATTGTAATCCTCCAAGCCGTTAATCCTTTGTGTATCATGCTCCCAAGTTTCAACAAGAAGTACAACATCGGCTTTGCTTGTTAGTTCATCAATGCCAACCCCCGCATTCCATGGGTATCCATTACAATTCCAAAAGCATATTTTCAATTGTAACTCGGTCTCATAGGTCACGCATCCCTATTTGCTTGAGAGACTTGCCTCCTCCTTGGGCACATTTTCTTCATGAGAGATCTCCTTGTTTTTATTATTCTTTTCCTCATATGCCTTGCGACGCATATTGAGAGAGAGAGAGAGAGGAAGATTACAACAACTAGGCTACTATCAATATCCACGGGGAAAGGCAGATTAGGTAGATTACAAAGCGTAGTCTTGTGCTAAAGGATATGCACAGTGCGTAAGTTAGCACCAAGAAATCCAATTAGTAAGCATGTACTGAAAGCATGTTTGCGACTACGTTTAGTCTCTTCCAATATAATTCAGGTTCTCAACCTAAGCCATCGGTAATGGTGCGATTGTTTACTGATACGAGAAAATAATAAGTCAAGGACTTAAACTTAGTTGATGAGTTACATCTGCAAGTTTTTTTCATGGAAAGAGAATGAGATACTCTTTCAGATACATCTTAGTTGTGATTACTTGTTTAGCATACTCAACTGAGTTCTCAATGGAGTCTATATGCGATGGCTACACCAAGGTGGTTACAAAAGAACAACAATGTGAAAAATTAGGATGTTATTCATGATTTTGTTGAACCTCCTACACCACCACATGAAACCGAGCAAATCCTTGACTACCATGATTTACGTACGCATAATCATGTACGTCGTCAAGATTTAGTTAAATCGAAAGATCGACCTGAAGAAGGTGCCACTTGGGAAAACAATAGTGTTCTTAAGAAGAAGTTTCTGACTTTTGTTTTTGAGGACAAAAACACGTACTCGGGCCAGTAGGTGGCCGACTGCCAGTGTGGAACAATGGATTTGATAGCTAGGGGATATATAAGGGAGGTTGGGTGGTGATACCAGCCAAGGCAGTTCCATGGGCCTCTCATTGAAAGGCGTCCTCTTTTGGACTATACAAACGCACCACAATGATGTTGTCAGAATATTTATTGTACGCTATGTCATCCGAGTCAGCGTGGGAGCCAGGCGAGTAAACCTCATCCGATGAAGATGTATTGTTAGGAGATTCCATGGTAGTATGTATCAAAGACAAAATATGGAAAAATTAGGTGAACACAAGGGCTAGTTCGGGTGAGAGGAAAACAAAGGGCTAGCCAAAAATGGGTGTAGGAAGGGTGAGACAAATAGCGAGGGTTTAGGCGAAAGGCACGAGGACGGGTGAAAAAGAGGTATGGGGGCAGGTAGGGAAGGGGGTTGGGTGAGGTACGAGGTTAAGGGTGTGATTGAGGCTTATGTACGAGAGGCGAGGTGGTGAGGCCATTGCCGTAGTTATCGGCTATGTCAAAGGGTGAGGGCAAGCACGACAGACTGAGGCAAAAGCGGCAGGACCGGGCGAGCCTATGCGGCATACTGAGCAGGCGGGTGAGATAAGTGGAGAAAGACGAGAACGGATGAAGGTGGAGGGTGCATAAGCAGGCGGGGTTGCAGAGGTCGCACGAACGACTAGGGGGGGGGGGGGGGGGTGATGCTGCACGAGGGTGCGAGAGAGAAAGTGAGATAAGAGATGAGGGAGTCTGGTCGAGAAAGTGGGGCGAGAAAGTGGTGAGAGAGAAAGTGGGGTAGAGATAGTGCGAGGAGATGGTGAAATTAGGGTGGTAGAGAGATAAATAGGACGTGGGAGGTGGAGCGAGTGGAGCGAGAAATTTGGGGCAACAAATCAGGATTTTAGACGAGTGGAGAGAGAAAGGTGAGTGAGGTTGGAAATTGGACGGGAGGAGAGAGAAAGAGGGCGAGGAAAGATGGGGCGAGGTTGGAAATTGGGCAGAGGAGAGAGAAAGAGGGTGAGGGGAAAAATGGGGTGGGAGGAGAGAGAAAGAGGGCGAGGAGAAAAATGGGGCGAGTGGAGAGAGAAAAAGGGCGAGGTTTGCTAGGGCGAGAGAGAAAGAGGGCAAGTTTGGAAATTGGGTGGGAGGAGAGAGAAAGAATGTGGGGAAAGATGGGGCGAGTTGGAAATTGGGCGAGAGGAGAGAAAAAGAGGGTGGGGGAAAAAATGGGGCGAGGTTGGAAATAGGGCGGGAGGAGAGAGAAAGAGGGTGAGGGGAGAAATGGGGCGAGAGGAGAGAGAAAAGAGGGCGAGGAGAAAAAGGGACAGGCGGAGAGAGAGAGAGAGAGAGAGAGAGAGAGAGAGAGAGAGAGAGAGAGAGAGAGAGAGAGAGAGAGAGAGAGAGAGAGAGAGAGAGATAGATAGATTTTATTATCGTCCTCGGAGGTCAAATATGACCTATGGGACCAAAGTTACATGTGATGTAGTATGTGTATGGCTGATGAGTGACTCTCGATGCTCCAAAATTGTAGTGATGAGAGTCGCAATGGAGAGCCCACACTTTAGCTGGGAGAGGAAAGTGTGTAGGTCTAAGTTATGGCTGAAAATGTGAGAGACGCAAGTTCGGATGTGATCAAAAGCTGAGCACTCTAGTAGTGTGTGGTACTCAAACTCTCGAACTTGCAGTGAGCATAATGTGCACAATCGATTTGACTCTTCTCCATTGCCCCAACGCCCTATCTCGCATCGAAGGAAATGGGAGCTAAGCCGAATTGCTGCGATAGTGCGTATCGCGGACAAGGGAATAGGCTCAAGCATGTAAGTGTGAGTATGGTTTCCTCTCTCAGCGAAGAACATGGTTTTGTAGTTGGGGGCAAAATAGGTGGTGTAATGTATGAAGCGTGACCCACCGGATTTCTCCCAAGCCGTAATACATTGGCGTTGTAGAAAAGCTTCATTCACTTGAGAGTCAATTGAAGCATCATGTAGCAAGTGTAATGCATCCCATCTCCCAAACCACTTCTTTATGTCTTGCATCCATCCCGTGCTCAAGATCTTGCTTTTATGCGTCTTTTGAACTTTTTTGCTTGCTTCCCATGCAATTGTAGGAAGTCGATGTGAGGGGTTTTGACGCATCTTTATCATGTACTCCACAACCCTTTCCATGCCCATAACCTCAATTGGAAGAGATCCCGACTCAAGAAGTAAGAGCATATATGGTGTTTGTGTCTTAACTTGGAGAAAGTTTGTAAGAAAACGCTTTTGGACATTCTCAAACTCTTTCCAAGTAGACTTTGAGATGCTCCCGCCCCACACTTCAACTCCATACAGAAGAACCGGTGTCACCAATGCATCAAAAAGATACTTCTTGAGAACCCAACACTTGATGTTTCCCGCATTACACATGTTCTCAAATGCATAATATGCTCTCTTTCCCGCTTCCAAACGACGCATAGCACATTCATGCCACTTGTGATTGGATGGAACCTCAAGGCCAAGGTACTTAAAGCTCTCAACAACTTCAAGTGTCTCGTTGTTGTACACAATGCATGGCTTCTCCTTATGGTTGGTTTTCACAAGCATAACCTTTGTTTTGGATTCATTTACAATCAGCCCACTATGCAAGTAAAAGTTCTCAAGGACAACCATAAGCTTTTGTGCATCTTCTAAAGTGTGTGCTAGAAGCACTACATCATCCGCATACAACAAAAGCATGATTACCTCATTGCAAATAGTGACCTCTTCAATGCCTTCTTCTTGCATAAAGTCAAGTACCATTTGTTCCAATTGATCGATGCATAGACCAAAGAGAGTTGGTGACAATGGACATCCTTGTTTAACCCCAATAGTGCTTACAAAAATTTCTGAAATTTCTCTTCCCATGCGCAATTGACAAATCACCTTCTCATAGATTCGAGAAACCGCAAGCATAAACTCACTTGGCACTTGGAGTTCTTCCATCCTTCTCCACAAATTGTTACGTGGAATCATATCAAAGGCTTTCTTAAAGTCCACAAAACAACAATACAATCGCTTGCCTTTCAACCGACTTTCCTCCATGACAACACGAAGAGTGACAAGATGATCAATGGTGCTATGGCATCGACGAAAACCCGCTTGTCCCTTTGCAAGCTTGTCATTCTCTTCAGCCCAATCACTCAATTTCATCTCCATTATGCACCCAAACAACTTTGCCATAAGAGACCCAATCATTATAGTCCGATAGTTGCTTACATTCTTCACATCCCCTCCTTTATGCAAAGGCTTAACCCAATTAGTACTCCAATCATAAGGCATACCATGTTGAAGTGCAAGGTTGAACATATCACACATCCACTCACGGGTAAAATCTCCCGTCCATTTGATCATCTCCGGCTTGATACCTTGAAGATCTCCCGCTTTGCGAGTGGCCAACTTTTCAAGCCCACCGCATACATCCTCAATAGTAAAAAAAGACGGCATACATGGGAGTGAACCATAAAATGGCATTTTTTCAGTATTTTCTTGTTCATATAATTGCCTACAATGTGTGTACATATGCACTAGACTCAAGTTACCAAAATTCTCAACCCGCTTGCCTCTCAAGTTTCTCCAAAATCTTCCACGTGCATGTGCCTTTTCTTGGACTTGAAATTCTTGTTGCTTTACTTCCCATCTTCTTCTCTTCTTTTGAATCAATGCCTTGTATGTACGCAAATGACTTTGATAGTTGTCTTTGTCCATAGTTGCATCAAGCTTTATCAAGGACTTTCGAGCATCTTGACATTCTTTATCAAACCACCTTTTGCGTGATCTATCTTTGTGGATACCATGGAGATGCTTTATGGCAAATCATTCTTCCGCACAAGAACAAATAGCTTTCTTGAAAGCTTCCCATTTAGTTTCCAATGGTGCATCACATTGAAGCTTTGTCATCCATAATTTTTGCTCAACCATTTCAATGTACATTGGTGCCCGTTTGAAATCCGTACATAGTGATAACTTCTCTTTCCTTTGGCTGAGATTATCATGCTTAGTTGCTTCTCCACATGAAAGGTCAATACATAAGGTGCGATGGTCGGATTCCGGGGTCCATTGACCAAACATAAAACTCTTTATGCGATACATGATGGCTTCAGAGAGTAGCATATAGTCAATCACACTATCCCCATTATGTCTGCTACATGTAAATCCATTGGTTCCACTCCACAAAGATACACCATTGGCAATGAGCATACCCGTGCTATTACACATGTGTAAAAGTAACTTTCCATAGTGATCCGGCTCTTTCTCATCCATTGAAGTACGATCATACAAGTGAACTTCCTCTAACTCCTTTGAAATGTATGGCATATCAAATTGTTGAGTATCATGTTGCAATGTTTTTGTGCGAGCATTCATATCCCCAAATACAATAACATCACCTTCACCTTTGAAATAAGCAATGTCCTCTTCCAAATCAGAAAATGGTTGATCTCTATCCATGCAAGCATAAAAGGGAGAATCATGATGAGGAATGTAGCAACCGGCTACAAAAATGGGTGCTCTTTTTGGTGTCATAATTTTCAGCCATAGATAACGTTTGTACTTGTCATCTTTCACAATTGATACAAAATCTTCCAATCCTTTCTTAACCATACATGCTAACCCTCCTTGTCCTCTTCGTTGCTTGAGATTCTTTGACCACATCAATGAATGTACATTGTAATCCTCCAAGCCGTTAATCCTTTGTGTATCATGCTCCCAAGTTTCAACAAGAAGTACAACATCGGCTTTGCTTGTTAGTTCATCAATGCCAACCCCCGCATTCCATGGGTATCCATTACAATTCCAAAAGCATATTTTCAATTGTAACTCGGTCTCATAGGTCACGTATCCCTATTTGCTTGAGAGACTTGCCTCCTCCTTGGGCACATTTTCTTCATGAGAGATCTCCTTGTTTTTATTATTCTTTTCCTCATATGCCTTGCGACGCATGTTTTGTTCCTTAATAGTGCGATCTTCACATACAAAACATTTTGTATCCCTCAAATAGATCCAACTATTATCAAGGATAATCTTTCGCTTGGTCTCATCCGGCATGGTGCATACAATTGGCCGTTCTCCCGAGCGAGGAGCTCCTTGCTTCCCCACTCTATGCGCTCCATATACCATAACTCCGGACATGCCAAAGTGGGTTTTGAAGAAATCTTCAATAACAATGGCAAGAGAAGGAGGTGTCTCTAACTTCTCTTCAGGAATTCCACGAATAACAATGTTCTTGGAACGTCGCTCCCGTTCCTTCAACTCCTCCACATCCACATTCTCAACATTCTTTGTTTGAACCATAGCTTGCATGAGTGAGGAATTAGAAACCACATTGCTACCACATACATCAGCCCAAGACTTGTTTGTGCATACATTTTTCATGTTGCATACATCCCGGCTCATAGTGTCAAATTTCTCCTCTTTCAATACATGGTCATGCTCTACTTTGCTCATCCGCTCCTTCAAAGCATTCAAGTCCACAAGAGAGCGTTTACATTCCTTGACTTCCTCTTCAAGTTGCATCAAACGTGTTGTTTGCATCTCAAGTGTCCTCTTGAGATTCTCATTCTCAACCACAAGTACCCTTAGTGTGCCATTCTCCATTGCAAGTGCTCGTAAGTCTTCGCCTTGTTTGTTTACGGTCTCTTGCAATGATACCAAGTACGCCATGATCATGGTTTTCGATGTCGTTGGTTGGGTGGTTGTGTTGCTATCTCCATACTTAGGAGATTTTGGGTCATTTTCCACAATGGTTGTGGACCTTGTTGAAGAAGAAGAACCCTTGCGAGTGCCGGAAGACATTGTATGTAAAATAGGAGATGAGAATCAATTTTGTTGAACCTGTTCACTTCGGAAATGCTGCTACAGAAACGCCTTCCATAACTCTGAAAATTTCTGTCTTTACATCAATGCGTAGAGGACTTCGTGCTCTTCGATTGAGGCTATAGATCACCCAAATCGGAGTTCGGATGAAGAAGTTATGATCAAAAGAGTGGACTGCTGTCTACTAGGTCAAAAAACGGCTGCACTGAGAGAGAGAGAGAGAGAGAGAGAGAGAGAGAGAGAGATAGTTCTATTATCGTCCTGGGAGGTCAAATATGACCTATGGGACTAAATGAACATGTCACGTGGTGTGAGTGGAGCTCATAAGTGACTCTCGATGCTCAAAAATGGCTGAAATGAGCGTCGCAATATAGAGTCCACATTGTGGTTGGGAGAGGAAGGTATGTAGGGAGAGATCATGGCTGAATATATGGGGAAAAGAGGACCTAATGTGGTCAAAAGCTGAGCACTCAAGTAGTGTGTGGTACTCACTCTCTCGCACTTGACGAGGGCATAAGGTGCAAAGTAGATGACACTCCTCGCCAGTGCCCCAACGTCCTGTCTCGCAGCGTAGAGAATGGGAGCTAAGACGAATGGAGGCAATGGTGCGGATCGCACTCAACGGGATGGGCTCAAGGATGTAGGAATGGGTTCGGTTACCTCGTTCTGAGAAGAAGAGAGATTTGTAGTTTGGGGCAACGTGTGTGGTGTAATGGCTGAAGCGAGAACCTCCGGATTTCTCCCATGCCGTGATACATTGGCGGTGTAAGAAGGCCTCATTAACTTGGGAGTCGATCGACGCATCCTTGACCAAGTGACATGCATCCCATCTTCCAAACCATTTCTTGATATCAAGCATCCACCCCGAACTTAGTATTTTGCTCTTGCATGTCTTTTGAACCATTTGACTTGCTTCATATGCGATTCTAGGAAGTCGATGCAAAGGGCTACGTTGTGTCTTACGCATGTACTCGACAACCCTTTGCATGCTCAAGACCTCAATGGGAAGCAATCCGGACTCAAGAAGTAAGAGCATGTAGGGTGTTTGTGTCTTGACTTGGAGAAAGTTGGTGAGAAAACGCTTTTGGACATTCTCAAACTCTTTCTAAGTAGACTTCCCGATGCTTCCACCCCACACCTCCACTCCATAAAGAAGCACCGGTGTCACCAATGTGTCAAAGAGGTACTTTTTGAGAGCCCAACACTTGATCTCTCCTGCATTGCACATGTTCTCAAATGCATAATAGGCCCTCTTTCCGGCTTCCAAGCGACGCATTGCACAATCCTTCCATTTATGATTGGATGGAACCTCAAGGCCAAGGTACTTGAAGTGATCTACCACTTCAAGTTTCTCATTGTTATATACAATGCATGGATTTTCATCATTGAGGGTCTTTACAAGCATAACCTTGGTTTTGGATCCATTCACGATCAGCCCGCTATGTAGGCAAAAGCGTTCCAAGACACTCATAAGCTTTTGTGCATCTTCTAAGGTATGTGCCAAGAGCACTACATCATCGGCATAAAGCAAAAGCATGATCACCGCATTTCCAATCTTAACCTCTTCTATGCCTTCTTGCTGCATAAAGTCAAGAACCATGCATTCCAATTCATCAATGAGTAGCCCAAAGAGGGTTGGGGAAAGTGGGCATCCTTGTTTGACACCAATAGTGCTTGCAAAAAATTCTGAAATTCCATCTCCCATACGTAATCGATATATCACTTTTTGGTAGATGCGAAAGACTGCATGCATAAATTCTCTCGGCACTTGAAGGCTTTGCATACGTCTCCAAAGATTTCCTCGCGGTACCATGTCAAAAGCTTTCTTGAAATCCACAAAGCAACAATACAACTTTTTTCCTTTCAATGGAGATGCTTCCATAAGAACTCAAAGAGTGACAAGGTGATCAATAGTGCTATGATGCTTTCGAAAACCTGCTTGGCCAAGTGCACGTTTGCCATTCTTTTCAGCCCATTCACTTATCTTCATCTCCATGATACATCCAAATAACTTTGCCATTAAAGAACCAACCATTATAGTGCGATAGTTGTTCACATTGTTTACATCTCCTCCTTTGTGCAAAGGTTTGATCCAATTTGCACTCCAATCATGAGGCATGCCATACTGAAGTGCAAGGTTAAACATATCGCATATCCAATATCGTGTTTTCTTGCTTGTCCATTTAATCATTTCAGCCTTGACACCTTGAAGGTCACCTGCCTTACGAGTAGCAAGTTTCTCAAGCGCGCGGCATACATCTTCAATGGTAAAGAAAGGAGACATAAACGGAAGGGAGCTACAACACTCCATCTTATCAACATTGGGTTGCTCATAGAGATTCTTACAATGCATATACATATCCTCAAGAGTCAAGTCACCAAATCTCTCAACGCGCTTGCCTTTTAGATTTTGCCAAAACATGCCACATGCATGTGCTTTCTCTTGTGCTAAAAGAAGTTGTTTTTCGACTTCCCACCTTCTCCTCTTCTTTTGAACAAGTGCTTTGTATGTGTGTGAACATTCCAAGTAAACTTCCTTGTCTTTGATTGCATCCAATCTTAGCAAGTGTTTTCGGGCTTGACTACATTCCATGTCAAACCATTTCTTCTTGGTGCTACCCTTCTTAGACCTTTTGCAAGACATGTGTTTCACCGAAAAGCATTCCTTCGCACAAGAGAAAATTACTTCTTTGAAAACTTTCCACTTGCATTCTAATGTTGGGCTCTCTTGATGCTCTATCATGCTTAACATTTGGTCCACCATATCAGCATATATAAGTGCTCGTTTGAAGTCTAGACGTAGGTACAAATGATTCACATCATGATTGGAGACTACATGCTCGGGCCGTTTACCACACTTGAGGTCAATACATAACATCCTATGATCCGATTCCGGATTCCATTCACCAAGTGTAAAGCTTTGTATGCATTCTAGAGTGGCTTCCGAGAACAACATATAGTCAATCACGCTAGCACCGTTGTGCTTTCTACATGTAAAGTCATTGGTGCCTTGCCATAGAGATACACCATTTGTAATGAGCATTCCGGTATTGTTGCACATATGTAGAAGTGACTTTCCATAGTGATCCACTTCTTTTGCATCATTAGAACTTCGATTATACATGTATGAGTCATCCATTCTTCTTGAGACATGCGGCATGTCTACTTGTTGTGTGTCGTGTTGTAGCATATTTGTGCGAGCATTCATGTCTCCAAAAACAATGACTTCACCTTGATCCTTGTAATGAGCAATGTCTTCCTCTAGTTCAACAAAGGGCTGATCTCTATCCATATTCAAGCAAGCATAAAAGTTGGAGTCATAGTGAGGAATGTAGCAACCGGCCACAAACATGACTTGACCATTTGGTGGGCTGATTTTCAGCCATAAGTAGCGTTTATACTTATCTTCTTTGACAATGGAAATATCTTTCAAACCCTTTTTGGTCATACATGCTACGCCTCCTTGGCCTCTTCGTTGCTTTGCATTTTTAGCCCACATCAAAGAATGCACATCATATTTGTCAAATCCAAGAATTTGTTGCGCATCATGCTCCCATGTTTCGACAAGAAGTATCACATCGGAGTCATTGGTAAGCTCATCAATGCCAATTCCCGCATTCCATGGATACCCGTTACAATTCCAAAAGCTTATTCGCAAGCGTGAGTCGGTCTCATAGATCATGTGTCCCTATTTGTTGGGTGGACTTGCATCCTCCTCAAGTGGCTTCTCTTCATGAGATGATACCTTAACCTTCTTGCTTCTTTCCTCATATGCTTTGCGACGTACATTTTGTTGCATAAGAGTGCGATCCTCATATGCATTACAACCCGTTCCTTTGAGGTAGATCCAACCATTGTCAAGGATGATCTTTCTCTTTACCTCATCAGCCATGGTACATACAATAGGTCTTTCTCCCGAGCGAGGGACTCCTTGTTTTCCGACTCGATGTGCACCATAAGCCATGATGCCTGACATGCCAAAGTGTGTAGTAAAAAACTCTTCAATAGCAACTGCAAGAGATTGGGGTGTTTCCATGCTTTCCTCCTTGATTCCATGAATGACGATGTTCTTTGAGCGTTTTTGTCGTTCGTGCAATTCTTGAGTGTCCACATTCTCTACATTCTTTGCTTGGACAACGGCTTGCGTGATAGGAGATGTAGAAACCACATTATCCTTACATATATCAGCCCATGATTTGGATGCATTTCTCATCTCACATACATCATGTCGTATTGTATCTATTGTTTCCTCTTTCAATACATGATCGCTCTCAACTTTGCTCAAGCGCTCTTTCAATACATTCATGTCAACAAGAGAGCGTTTACATTCTTGAACTTCAGTCTCAAGATGCATCAAGCGTGTTGTTTGCATTTCAAGAACCTTCTTGAGGTGCTCATTCTCCACAACGAGAACTCTTAAAGTACCATTCTCCATTGCAAGTGCGCGCAACTCTTCACCTTGTTTGTTGACGGTTTCTTGTAACGAGATCAAGTAAGCCATGATCATTGCTTCCGTTGTTGTGGATGATGTGGTTGGATTAGCATCCAAATTCTTTGGAGATTTTGCATCATTCTCCATGGCGAGTGTGGCTTTTCCACCCTTGCGAGTTTTGTTTGACATTGCCTTCAAGTCGGCAACAAAAACGCAAAGTTTTGACAGTTTTTTCAGTTCTGAGATGCTGTTACAGCAAAGCCTTCCATTACACAGAAAAATTCTGTCTTTACATCAATGCGTAGAGGGCTTCGTGCTCTTCGATTGAAGCTATAGATCACCTAAATCGGAGTTCGGATGAGCAAGTTATGGTCAAAAGAGTGAACTGCTGTCTACTAGGTCAAAAAACGGCTGAGAGAGAGAGAGAGAGAGAGAGAGAGAGAGAGAGAGAGAGAGAGAGAGAGAGAGAGAGAGAGAGAGAGAGGGGTTGGATGGGGGGAGAGAGAGAAAGAGGGCGAGGTTGAAAATTGGTGGGAGGAGAGAGAAAGAGGGCGGGGCAAGATGGGGCGAGTTGGAAGTTGGGTAGGAGGAGAGAGAAAGAGGGCAAGGAAAAATCGGTGTCAGAGGAGAGAGAAATGGGGCGAGGTTGAAAATTGGGTGGGAGGAGAAAGACAGAGGGTGAGGAGAAAAATGGGGCAAGAGGATAGAGAAAATAGTAGCACTATGGTGAGGGTAGTGTGTGTGGAGAGGGTAGTGACCAACACATAGCTGCGTGAGCCAGGGTGAGCCAAGGGCTGAGATGGGGTAGGCCTTACAAGAAGGAGGGAAAGATGAGAGAGAGAGAGGTGGGGAGGACCTTAAGTGTAGGATAGGGCGGCTAACATTGGGCAACGGAGTAAGATAAGGGGGAGAGATATGAAGTGAGATAGAGCCATTGAGCAAGCGAGACTAAGCTAAGGAGATAAAGACCAAGCTAGGGAGAGAGGGAGAGGGCTGGGAGAGTAGAGGTAAGACAGAGAGCTAGAATACGGAGATAGAAACGATGATGGGATATGGAGAGGAGATAGAGGAGGTATGCTAGGGGAGGGAATGGGAAGAGTATTCAAATATGAATAACACCAAGAGATGCACGAGTGTTTTACCAAAAAGAGAACCATCAGAGAGTTGGAAGAGACAATCGCATTAGAGAGAGAATGAGAGAAAAATGTAGTGATGATAGAAGCTTGGCAATCAGTACAATGATTAGAAAATGATATAATACAAATAAATATGGGAAGCAGGCAAGAGAACAGTTCCCAGGATAGACTGGGGATTAGAGGATGGTCTAACAAAAATATGGAAAGCAAGCAAGAGAACGGTTCCCAGCCAAGACTGGAGAGCGAATACATGGATTGAAAGTGAGGGAAAGCTCCGTGGGTGGAAAGAAAATGAGCTGAGCTGGGTGCCACCGTACTACGAGTGAAAGATTAAGTGTGGTATGGCTTGAGATGGGAGCCATTAACTAAGGGTAGGGACTCCCTCAAGCATGTGTGCCATTGAACTTCTCCTTGAGGAAGAATATTGGTAACCACAAATGGTCCTTGCCATATTGGCAGTAGCTTCTTGGCCTTCTTCAAGTACTTGGCCTAGTATAAAAGAACTAATGGACCCTTGCCAAACTTCTTGGCTTTTAAGTCTCGATCATGCCAAGCCTCTCTCCATTTCGAAAGCCTTTCTCCGTTGCTGGGTTTCTAAAGCTCTAGCTGCTAATAGTTGCTCCTCTTCAATTTGGTGAGCCGACCAATGATAGCCAAGTGTGGGGCTCTATAATAGTCCACCTTAAGTACAGTGACCCATGGTGAACCAAAATGGAATTCGAAAGGTGCCACTGCCTCTAGTCCAAATGCGAGCTGAAATGGTGAATGTTGAGTTGTCGCCTGGGAAGATGGGATCTCCATTTGTTCAATAGGGTCAGATAATCCCTCTGTAAACATTCTCTCCAACAAGAAGGGAGTATGCCCACTTTCCCATGAATTAAAGTCACTTTCTTCTTGGATGAGACTTGGTATGGCTAGTGGTCTATGGACTTTGTGAGGTTTCTTTTGTGTAGGTAACACTGTGTCGATAATTTGGATCTGTCTAGGTGATGACTCTAGACCCCTTTGGTTCTCTTCTACCAAACCCATTAATTGCTTGACTTGCTTGATCTCCTCTGTAGGGTTTGGGTAAGTTCCTATCTCCTTCTTGGGTTCCTTGGGTCCTAGCCATTGTGGCTCATGACCATCTTTCTTGTTTGTTTCTTTTCTAGTGGTCCTTTTAGTCTCCATCGTTTCACCTGAATCAGAATCCTCTTCAACATCGTTTGATATATACGGGCTCGTTTCACCAGTCCCTATGTTGGTCTTTGAACTCGGCTCTGACTTCGCTACATTTTGCAATCTCTTTCTTTGTGTTTTCTTCTTCTTCTGAGATTGGGAAATTGATGTCGTGTCTCTTTCTTCAAGAATATAATTTTGGTTTTGGAGCATCGATCGTGTGAGTACATCTACTGATACCACATGCGTACTTTGTGATGGCTCCTCGGTAACCTCAATTAAGTTCAATGGCGTGATTTTTGGCGCATTTGGATTATTAGGACATCGGGAAATCAAATGATCTATGCCACATCGATTAAACATGAGTATTGGCATTGTAGATGTGCTCACTTGATTGGTTTGCATTAGTGTGTCATTAGTTTGTAGTCTAATGGGACACTGTACTACAGGATATGGACCCCACACTTGTAGCACTGAAGAGGTGGTCTCTTGGTAGTGAAATTGTTATTTTGGCCTCTTGCTGCAAGAGCCGCTACTTGATAGACAGGTTTGACTCGTTCTCAATAGACCTCCATGTAGAATTGTGGAATTTCTTCAAGTGTATCAATCCCATAGGAAATATTAGGGCCTATATCTTCCTCACAACTTTCCAAACAAGAAATAGATGACTCATAACCCACTTGATTCACATAAGTGATTCTCAAATGTGGGGGTTACGGTCCTAGCACTGGAAGTGGTAAGGGTGTTGTTTGACCAACGTTCTAGGCCCTAGGGACCATGTGTTGTGACGGTTGTTCAAGAGGTGGGGCCATCATCAATGTAGGCACTCGAGGTGTGTCCGTCCATTCTAAGGTTGGTCTATTAGCCATCGTGCATTCAAATACTATGAAATCCTTGGCTTGATGACCATACCTCCTACATGCATTACAATTCTCATTAAATTTTACTCTAAACGTAGGGCATTCATTGGTACTATGTGGACCATAGAAATTGAGCACCATTGTTGATCCCTTCTTTGACACATATGATTGTTTTGTGGGGCACGATTGTCTCTAAGACTTTCTTGAATGGCATAGGTGAGGTCTGCTAAAGTCATCTTAGATATCTTTGGCTATTTAGAAATGTGCTTTATGGTCATTGGCTCATGCCACTGATAGCGATTTTTGAAAATCAAAGAAAAAAACAAAAAGATTATCTTTCCTTGGTCGAAACCTTGGCGACACCGTCCGAAGGCTCGGCAATGCTTGGTCAACCTCACGTCCCTAGCTTTTACTGGCATGGCCTCGTCACATGCCCCCTCCCTCACTTGGGCAGCCTTATTACCCTCATGCCCTCCCTGGTCCATACCCTAGCCTAGCAGGCCGCCCTCGGTTTCACTCTCCCCTTCCTCTCCCTCCCTCTTGTTTTATTTCCCTAGCGGGCCGTCGTAATCCATCTCTCCCTCCATCAATCCAGCCCTCTTCCCCTCTGTCTGAGCAAAGGCCCCGCAGGAATGGAAGGAAATATCCCACTCTCTCTCTCTCTCTCTCTCTCTCTCATTTTCTCTACACATCTCTCTCTTCCCCTCTCTCCCTTCTCGGCACACACTCTCTCTCCCTCGTCCACTCCTCTCTCACTGACAACTCGATCTCTCTCTAGCTCTTGTTGGCGATGTCCCACATGGCACAGTGCTCGGCCGTCCTCTCTATCTATCTCCCTCGTTGCCTACAAGAAGCCGAAGTCTCTCTCTCTCTCTCTCTCTCTCTCTCTCTCTCTCTCTCATCTACACACACACACACACACACACACACACTTAGCCTTATCATCTCATTCCCCTGGCCCGCTACTCCCTCTCCCTCTCCCCCACCCACATTGACTCTCTCCCCTCCTCTCGTTTCGTGAGATACCATGCAACCCATCCAGGATAATAATATTCTCTCTCTCTCTCTCTCTCTCTCTCTCTCTCTCTCTCTCTCTCTCTCTCTCTCTCTCTCTCTCTCTCTCTCTCTCTCTCTCTCTCTCTCTCTCTCTCTCTCTCTCTCTCTCTCTCACACACCCTACCCTTACCCCACTTCGTTTGCGACCCCCCCCCCCCCCCCCCCCCCTCTTCCCTCGCTCTCTTGTCGGCGGCCCACATGGTGCAGCTCCCCCCGCCATTTCCCCCCCCCCCCCCTTCTCTCTCTCTCTCTATCTCTCTCTCTCTCTCTCTCTCTCTCTCTCTCTCTCTCTCTCTCTCTCTCTCTCTCTCTCTCTCTCTCTCTCTCTCTCTCTCTCTCTCTCTCTCTCTCTCTCTCTCTCTCTCTCTCTCTCTCTCTCTCTCTCGCTCTCAGCCGCTCCCGATTCCAGCCAGCAAAGTCGAAGAGAAGAATATCTCTCTCTCACACACACACACACACCCACACTCCCTCACCTTCTCCCTCCCTCGCCACCTTACCCCGCCCTCTCTCTCGCTCGCGCTGTGTTGCCCTGAGCCCGCAAGCAGCTCGCTGTCCATTCTCTCTTAGCTCTCTCTCTCTCGTAGGCCTGTGCAAGCGCATCCGAAACTCTCTCTCTCTATCACACACACACACACACACCCTTGCTGTACACACACACACACACACACACACACACATCATCCCCCCCCCCCCCCCCACTCACACACCGCGTTCCCAACAGGCATTCGATCAAAACACAAAGAGAAAAATAAATAAATAAATAAATAAATAAATAAATATATATATATATATATATATATATATATATAACACTCCCTTGTTTCCACGCCTCATTCTAACGCACACACAGCACACACTCATATATATACACACACATATACACACGTACGTGTATACGCACACACCAAAAAAATATAAAAAAAAACTGAACGACATCGACATCGACAAAAAGAAAGAAGGCGGCCAAAGTACACGCCGCCGACACCAAAACAAGCAAAGGTGCAGAAGGCATGCCCCGGTCGACCCCGAAAGTGACGAATGCACTACACCGACTCACCAGCAAGCTGCCATTCACCGGCATCGCGTCCACGATGTCCTCTTCAGTAAAACCGTAGGTTATCATCATTTTTTCCAGTTCAAATCAAACCTTGTCAATAATCCCAAATTTGTAAATTCTCATCTCTCTAGGTGATGGTCACAAAGGCCCACCTAGAGGTTTTCCTTATAATATTTCCCAAGACAAAGCAAGGGTCAACCACCCAAGGCCCACCGCCTTGCTTTGTCTCCCCTGATTAGGTTACCCCAATGACACCAGATTATCCTAATCTAAAGCAGCCAACACCTATAAAAAGGCACTGAGAGGTCAGTATAAGGGGGGGGGAGGGGGGGCAAGCTCATCAGAGGTCAGCATTTGGTAGTATTTTGGTAGGAGGATTGGCAACATTTGCATCACAAGAGAGGGGACTTAGCATAGTCATTTGCTTTGGGAATCGTACTATGTAAAGGAAGCTATGTCCACATCTCGACTCCAACGGTCGATGCACACACACTCATGTTAGCAAGTTTTCATGTCAATGAGTCATCTCTCAAGAATGCACCAAGTAGGTTCACTATCTCTCCCTCTATCTCTCTATCACCATGATGTGCCACCTCGCCGGAAATAAGGTTGCTGTAAATATTGCAAGAGAATAATTCTCCCTCACACACCCGAAGGTTTTCATCACTTGTGTGTGTGTGTGTGTGTGTGTGTAGAGTCCTTGATATTTCAAATCACCGTTGTCTATGTCCTAGCCGCTCAAAGCTAGGTGGTGCCCGCCTGTCCGCTTCACTGTGACCGGCTTGCGGTGTGCATCGGCTCCCGGAGTTTTAGAGGCCGTCGGGGTCTCTGTCGTGCTTTGTGCCCGTCATTTGGTGCCCCCACTGAGGAGGGATTCTCAGAAACCTTCAGTTTACGATGCTGAAAGCAACAAACCTCATCAATCATGAATGAATGGTTGAAGGAGCTCTCTAACTGGAGGACAGAAGAGGAGGAGACTAAGGAGGCACTAGCCACCTTCATTGAAGTACTACTGCCAAGCTGTAGTGCCGTCAGTATTCAAGAGGTAAGCTCCCCATCTCGTGTTGCTTGTTCTAACCACAAATTGAGAGCATTAGGTGGGAGGCCTATGAAGTTCTATCACTGCTGTCAACCAAAACACACTGTCAATGAGTGCCAACAACGAAGGCAGCGAAGGGGCTGAAATGGTTTACATCAACATTCACCGCGAGGAAATCATCCATATCAAAGGAGGAAAGAAAACGGTAAGGCCTCTCTTTCCAAAGGAAATTGCAATCAAAGGTATAACCTCTACTCCAAAATGGCCTAAAGGGGATGCTAGAGACAAAGATAAGGAAAGGCAAAGCAAGTCTAGAAACACATGACCTCAAAGGAAGAAGCGTCTGGCCAAGCGAGTGCTTGGTCTTGAGTGGTACTACCTTGGGTTCCCGTTGAGGGCCTAGAGCCTAATGTGGAGGAATAATGAGTACCCGCGTAAACACAGATACTCTCTATGAGATCATCCTCTAGCACATGACCAGAGCATAGGTGCATGTGACCTCACCACTCTAGAAGTGTTGGTGAGTGCCCGTGAAGGCCGTTCATCTAGTTTTTTGGGTGTTTGCAACCCAAATTTACTCTCAATTTTTTTGTTTTTTTGTTTTAAACCAAGCCACAAAATATGGCGTGTGATAGCTCAAAACGAGCGTCTCGGTTACAGGAACACTTCGTGATTTACAGTCCTTGATTCAGTTACTTAAAGCCTCAAAATTCTAAAAATAGTTCTTTCTTAGTCGAGAAGAAGGTTAAAATTAGTAAGCTCAAGGGTAAGTGTGAAGGGAAAGGTGGAGGACTTGAGGAAATTGTCTCACATGCCCTCCCCTCACTTGAGGTTCAAGTCTCTATATATATAGTAGTGCCTAAGTGTGAAGGGAAAGGTGGAGGACTTGAAGAACTTGTCTCACATGCCCTCCCCTCACTTGAGGTTCAAGTCTCTATATATATAGTAGTGCCTATACTATATCATAAGATTGAGGACTGAGGCTTGGAGACTGGGCCTAGGCTTGGGCTTTGGGAATGATCCCGATCCTTACTATTAAAAGAAGATTTTTTTTTAATTTTCTTTTTAGTTTTTGAATTTTCTTTTTGGTCTCAAATTTCCGACCGTATTTTTAAAAAAACTTTTTGATTTTCTTTTTTGTCAATAATATTGCGCGTGGATGTCGAGCTCACGTGCGCACACGGCTCCCTCTGAGAGCTCTATCTAACTTGCTTACAACCAACAAAGCTAATTAACACTAATTATCTTTGCTCACACACTGTCTAACACAGTAAATTACACATTGTCTACATTAACTACTACACACTATCTACACTCCTTAACACAACAAACTGCTCACTCACTCACTACTCTTTCTACTCATTGTCTATTGCACATTACACAACAACACTAATTAATAGACCTGTTAACACTTGCACATAATAGAACTTAGATCTATCAAAACATGTACATTAGAGCACGTAACAGAGCTAACAAATCCTTTTAAACCTACACATTGCAGCCACTTAACAGATCTAACACAACTCACTCAGCAAAAAACCAACTATGATAGAAGTGAATGGCTTTCTGAGATAGCATTGAGTTCTCCTCAAGCTTAGTGGAAGGTAGTCCTCAGTAACGACGCCAAAAATGTGCGCTTTGTCACACGTGTCAGAGGCTGGGAACTTACCAAAACATCGTGTGCGAGCCACAAATGGCTGCAAGCACACAACGAGATAGTCCTAGCAAGCTCAAATGGGCAATGGTGTGTCACTCACCGCTCAATGATTCCTTCATGAAGGATTCTGTGCCGCAAAGAAGAAGGAGCCACCATTGCCACCGCGCTCAACCACCTCGTCATTGTAGATGCCACCACAATGCTGGATCACACACTCTGTCTCTCTGTGTCTCTCTCTCTCTCTCTGTCTCTCTCTCGCACACACACACACACACACACACACACACACACACACACACACACGTGTGTGAGTACACAAAGGAGAAGAAGATAGAGAAGGAGCAAGATCACTTCTTAGCATGCACCTCAAAGAATGAGGATTTTAGGTCAAAATAGTCCTTTTATAACAATCTGACCCATTCATACATGGGCGCCCACAGTGGTCGATCGTTGAAAAAATACTGTAAAATAAGATAAGTGGTGCGTCTCTCATCAAAAATCACCTACGCACCTATTGGACCGA
Organism: Adiantum capillus-veneris; assembly: GCF_014529385.1. Classification (NCBI taxonomy): domain Eukaryota; kingdom Viridiplantae; phylum Streptophyta; class Polypodiopsida; order Polypodiales; family Pteridaceae; genus Adiantum; species Adiantum capillus-veneris. The sequence goes on from NC_140959.1 coordinate 131,047,080, forward strand.
CAAGCACGGTCCATGACTCAAATAAATGATAAAATAAATGATATTAAGGTGTCCGTCAAAGGTGATAGGGTGTCCGTGAGGTTTAACAAGGACTGGAGAACAAAAGGGAGGGGAGCTAAGATCTATCCCCTCATCACCATCCCTTTGTCTATGAATTCTTGTACTTCCCTTATGATCTCCTCTTATTGATCTTGGGAAACTCGATAAGGAGGCTTGTTATAGGCAATGAACTTCCTGGTAGTAGCTCAATTTGATGGTCATCATCCCCTCGTTTTGGAGGTAATTTCATAGGGACATCATCAATGAGCACATCTTGGAATCCTTTTAGAAAATTAGACAAGTCTAACTCTTCTAGATTCCTACCATTTACATTTATGAAACATTAGGACCTTTTAGGGACTTTTAAAAAAAATCATGTACACAAAAATTAAACTTTTTATTGATTTGTCGAAAGCAAGAGGATTTACAAGTGGTATAGTACGACCAGACTCACTAGCATCTATGTACATGCTCTTTTCCTTGTAGGTGCATGAGATTCTCCTTTCAAGAAACTTCATGTTGTGCAGCCATGCAATTGAGCCATGGTGCTATTGCCCTTAACAGGATCATCTAGGCACTTATCTGCATAGTGACCATACTAAAAGGATTTTAAACACTTCACCTTTTTGTTAGCCTTAACGTTTTAAATAGGATGTTGGTTGAAATAATTTTGGTTGCCTCGTTGCTGCATGTTGTTTTTGTTGTTGCTATGAGTTTGAGCAGCTAGAGCAAAATTGTCAAATCTGCATCTCTTGAAAAAGGTACGACTTTGATGTTTGTTTCTATCAAAGCTAGTAGAGAAAGAAGGTCTCTTGTTACAATTAATGTTAGTAGTTTGATTAGTGTGAGAGGGTTGTCCACCTTTCTTCTTCTGTGCATTGAGAGCTAAATTAATATCTACCTCAACACCAATTTGTAGTGCCAAGACTGATATGTACTTACGCTTCAACTTTTGTGACACATGTTCAATAGCTTGCAATTAAATTAAACACTTCCAAAAACGATCAGTGTAACCTTGTACATCTTCACTTTAACCTTGTCGAATAAAATCCCAGTAGCATCATGCTTTAGCTTTGTACTGTGTGGGAAAAATTTGAGGTTAAAACCCTCTTTTAAATGCATGCGTGATACGTGGTCTTTTCCCGTGTTATTTGGTGGCATTCCACCACAATGCAGCGCTTCTAGTGAGATGATTTGATGCACATTTTACCATTTCACATTTTGGGAAGTCTTCATCATGAAAATAGTCATCTAGCTAACTAACCCATGCTAGAACCATGCTAGCATCTTTAGTGCCATCAAAATCCTTAAAAGTGAAGGCTTTTATTATAGTTTTATTTTTCTGAGGTGCCGGTGCAGATTCTCTGCGTACAGAATGCAATAATTTATCTTCAAGTTCTTTCCTTTGCATGCGTTAATACGTGAGGGTTTGTTGAAGATTGGCAAGCTGTTCAACAATTGTGGGTGCTTGTGGAAGGTGTGCCATGATTACTTGCTTTTCTTTTTCTTTTTTTTTTCTTTTTTTTTGTGTGTTTTTTAACTAATAATGCTTAAAAGGGCTGCGGAATAAGTTAAAGAGAGTAAAATAAATAATAGAGATGAGATGTACTTAGCTACAAAATCGCATTCACGTTGTCAGGAGTTTTTTGGATAAAAGGATTGCGCATATGTACATATACATGCATGGTGCATCAAATAAAGAATTGCCCATTTTTCAGAGCCAGGTGGTTACGTGGGGCCCACATGTGTATAGGTAGGACAGGGTGTACATAGTGCATCGATTTTCACTATTACAAGTACCACTGTGTTTTTTCTACAATAAGGAGGAGTTGGCAGCGCGTAAAACTTCTCGAGGAAGCTATCCGCGGGCCGACGACATGAGGTAAGCAGGTGCGTTAGATGGCATCTAGTGGCATCAGGAGGGCGAACGGGTCAATATTTGCACGTGGATGAATACGGACACAAAGTGGTGTTTTCTTTTGAGAGTTATGCATAAAGGTCATCATTAGGACCACTTTTTGGGGCCACTTCACGTGGTTGCGAGACGCATTATTGAAAAGAAATGAGTGCCAGGTGTGCGGATGATGCAAAAAGGTGACAACTATGCACTGCGAGGTTAGTTTTTGGCCTGTTCAGGGTCCGTTTGAGGTCATCTAAAAGGCCACGGGTGCCCAACTAATAAAGCTAAGTGTGGGAACTGAAAAAACTGAGATAAGATCAGAAAAAACGTGGAGAAGAGAGGAGGAACAGTCGCAACTGTGTTTTTGGGGTTTTTGGAGCCTGTTTTGGCCGTAAATTGCTCATCCGAGGTCGGATTTGAGGACTTTGACATTGTAGACTGGGGTTTTGGGCCGTTCCGGACGCGATGGAGCTGTCCATTTTTCCAAATTCCTCACTCTTTTTTTTCTGTTTTTGCTGTGTAATCTTCTCCGGTTAGTGAAGCCTCTACTTAACTTTGTGGTTGTATGTGGTGTATTTCTTCAATACTGTGTAATCTATTCGCCCCATTGGTGTTGGCCCAAGCTCATTTGTATCTAAACATCAAAAAATCTCCTCTTTTGAGCTGAGTTTTTTGGGTGTGTGCGTGTGTGTGTGTCTCTGTGTTGAGTGGGCAAGTGGGAAGTCTCTCTCCTCTCACTCCACTGGTGTTCCCTGTCTCGGCCAGGTGGATTGTGTAAGGCGAGTGGTGCCCCATAGTGTGTGTGTGTATCTTCCCAAGAGTGTGTGTCGGGTTTTTATAGAGGCGTTCTGTGTGTTTCCATCCCGCTCACCTTCGTTTGGTGCCCCCACGGAGGATCTTCTTCGAGTACCTTCTGCTTCGAGCTTCGAGATTGGGGATTATAGATTACAGGTTACAAGGACAGGTATAGGTACAGGTGGCTGGAGTACAATGATATACTAGCAGTGGTGTCACTTGTAGTTGTTGTGGGTATGCATCATTTAGCGCCTGCTTGAGCGCATTGTCTACTGGATTGTACGTTACTTGTGGAAACTGTCATTGTACGCCTTTGTGGAGCCATATTTGGTTTTATTTGGTAGTCCTAGCCATTTCTGAGACTTGGTCTGAAAGATAGTCATTTCTGAGACTTGACTATACGAGATTTGCATAAGCCTTCATGTGAGGGTCTATAGCATGAATTTTTATTGACCTGGGGGATTCTCAAATGTGGAGATCCTTTCGGTGATACAGGTAGCTGGAGCACCCTTTTGTGACCTTGCCATAGGCTATATACTAGTGATTCCTACTTGATTCTCGGGTTCTATTGTTGATAGTTTATGCATACATATACAGTCTATATTTTGGGTTCCTACTGCTCTATTTCTGGGGAAACTCTGCCAAAATTTTTCCAAGTTATGATGGATGGTTTTTTGGTCTTTTGAGCCATTTATGCTGTTATGCTGTTGAAATTTTGGAAAAATCAGAGGTTAAGTCACGTGTGCCTTCTTGGGAGCTTCATGATTGGCTTTAATGGATGATCAAAATGGCCCTCAATTCACTCCATTTCATTTAACTCAAAGAATCCAAATAAATGTTCATGTGTCTAGGAAGATTTTTTTCTAGCAGCGCATAGTCTTTATGTTCGGGCCAAGAATATTAAGAGAGATCCTGGAATGTCCTTTGCCTGTTGTAATTCCAATGATTAACTATGAAAACTCATTTGATGTGCATGTGTTTGTCCTTATCTAAAGTTGAGCTCCATTGAAGTTTCTAGGAATTGAGTTAGTAAAAGTTTTGGGTTCTTGCACGTGTGTTCAAAGGGGTTCTCAAAGCATTGAAACTTGGGTAGCCATGGATTTCTCTTATCCGGAGTTTCATGGAAGAAGTGATGAAGATGTGGAAGAGTTTCTGGAAAAGATGGAGGTTTCTTGCATTAGCAACCAGATTCATGACCCTGCGCAGATGCTACGTCTTCTCCAAATCTGTTTGAAGAGTGATGCACGAGTTTGGTCCAAAGCATTTGAAGAGGAGTTGCGTATGGCTGATCCACCCGTAAGATTGAGTTGGGACAATCTAAGGCATGGATTGGAAGTGGAGTTTGTGAAGATAGAAGATCCTGAGAAAGTGTGGCAAGAAGTACAAGGTTTGGTGCAGAAGGAAGGTGAGACAGTAGATGCGTACATACGTAAGTTCTCATTGGCATGGGAGCGGATGTGCAAGGCCTTAGCACCATAGGTACCCCCACCTGACATGATGAAGAAGGACAGGTTCTTGGCTGGTCTTTGGGAGAATATATATTGGAGAGTAGAGCTAAAGAAGCCTAGGACATATGAAGATGCACTAGAGGTAGCAAGGAACAAAGAGTGGAAGTTGAGGAAAATGAGCCAGTTAGGGGTGGAGTCTTTGCCCATGAGGTATGAATTTCAGCCTAGAGTCTTTACAAGGTCGCATGTCAGGGGTTCATCATGAACCAGTGGTTCCTCTTACTACTCAGGTTATGCATGTAGTGGTCACTACATCGGTGCAAGATGATGGGCTAAGGCAAGTGGTAGATTTGATGAAGATGCTAGGTCAAGTGGGAAATAATCGATGTCGAGGGAGGTTTGCAAATCAGCCAGAAGGTGAAGAAAGGCCTAGGAATGGTGTTGGACAAAGCAATGGTAGGTTTTGGAGGCAGACGCCCACATGTTATAATTGTGGAGAGTTGGGTCACATCAGCCCGCAATGTGATAAGCCACCAAGGATGGGGGGAGACATGTATCCATTGCCAAGACAGGTGCTAACTAGGTCAAATGATTATGGCATCGAAATTAATGGAGACGAAGGAACCAGTGGACTGACCCAGTTGAAAAGGGAAAGACAAAAGTGCTAAGTGTAGTCACCTTGGAGAAGGCATCAAAGCTAGAGGATACATTAGTGATGCCTATTGGGAAGAGGACCACAGAGGATTAAGGAAGGAAGAAGTGCCCCAGGTCCTAGTAAGAAGAAAGGAAAGAGCCATGAAGGCGAGGATGTCAAGGCCAAGAGAAAAAGGAGAGCTCGTCGAAAGTTTCATGTTTCAGATTTTCCACTAGGGGATGGGCAATTAAGCTATGACTTGATGGAAGGCAAATGTTACTTTTGGGTAGCTTATAGAGATGGTGCCTAAGCTAAAGCGACAGTGGAAGAGGATGGTTAACCCAATGGAGAAAGAGACAGAGAGAGGTTCAGTAAAGGTGTTGGCAATGGATGAGCTACCAGACATTTGTCCAATAGTAGATGTGTGGCATAAAAGGAAAAATTTGGGACAAGGTTATGTGGATGGCGGAGCCCAAATATGCGTCATAACACACTCATGCGTTGAGAAGATGGGTCTCACAGTGGCTGGGGTGTCAGGTTTTCGGATCAGATTGGCAAACCATCAGAAAGTAAAATGCTTGGGTGTTGTAAAGAGCTTAGAAGTGGAGGCATATGATGCAAAGGCAGTGGTTGATTTTCATGTGATGCCAGTAGGGTTGGGAGCATATCCTATTATACTGATCAGACCATGGTTACGTGCAGTGGGAGCTGTTAAAGATTGGCGACATGGTACGATTAGCCTCTATGGAAAGACAGGTACCAAGAAGCTTTATAATATGGACACAAGGAAACGATTAGAGGAGCTTTATGAAGATGAGGATGAGTCTAGTGATGAAGACTCTTCCACGGTGACAGATGAGGATAGTGATAACACTACCAGCAGTGATGAGGATGCTGATGTTGCATTTCTTTTGATGGACAAAGAAATCCAGGAGTTTGGTTTAGTTGCATTTGCGAATGAGGTTGAAGATGAAAGTGAAGGACCTTATGACGTGATTGAAGGGTTGATGCAAACCAAGGTCGAGTTGTCAAAGAAGCAGGAATTGATGACACAAATAATCAGTGGAGACCTCTCAGCTATGGAGAAGGATATATATTTGCACATGCTGGCTAGTTTTCTTGATTTGTTCATTACTTCATATGAAAAGATCAGAGGGTTCAAGGGCGAAGAGATGCATATAGAGTTGAAAGAAGGTGCTAAGCCAGTGTGGCAAAGACTAAGAAGGATGGGTCAAGAGCAAATGGAAGCCTTGCGAGAAGAGGTGGAGAAGTTGTTGAAGGCAGGGTCCATAGTCCCTCTGGAGACCACAGAATGGGTGAGTCCAGTTGTAGTCAGTCCAAAGAAGGATGGGAAGTGGAGAATTTGTGTAGATTTTAAACCCTTAAATGCAACCACTAAGAAGAACCCATATCCTCTTCCATTCATCGATCAAATCTTGGATTCAGTGGCAGGTTATGAGAGGTACAGTGTGTGTGATGGTTTTTCAGGCTATTTTCAATTGAAGATTGCTCTTAAAGACCGCACAGAGACCACTTTTATTACGCCATGGGGACTGCTATTGCTACACGGTATTTCCATTTGGGTTGTCAAATGGACCTTCCTTCTATCAAGAGAGAGCAAATTGGGTGATGGAACCATTCATTGGTAGTTGTGTTAAAGCTTTTATGGATGACTTCTGTGTTTATAGCAATAGGGCTGAACACCATGAGAAGCTGCAGATGGTATTGGATCGATATGATGAATGTGGAGGACAACTAAATCCAAAGAAATGTCATCTAGCACAGCCAAGGGTGAAGTTATTGGGCCATATGGTGTTAGAAAATGGCATTGAGACTGATCCAGATAAGGTTATGTCTATTATTCTTCTTCCATCACCTACGAGTACGAAGCAATTGGCAACTTTTATACACAAAGTGAAGTACATGGCACGGTTTATTCCATTGTCTTAGTAGCTTCTTTATCCATTACAGCAAGTGGCAAAGCATGATCCATTGCAATGGGATGACAAGTGTGAAGAAGTGTTTCAAGAGGTGAAAGAGGTGTTAGGGGGGTTGTCAGCCATGCAAGCTCCTGATTGGGAGAAAGTGTTTTATGTAAATCCATCAGTAGGGGATGATGCCATTGGAGCCATGCTATTGCAAAAGGGGAAGGGCAGCCATTATATGAGGCCAGTGTATTGTGCAAGCCGAGTGAAGTTGGTAGCGGAGAGAAAGTTATCGGAAGTAGAGCTAGTGATGGCGAGTGTAATATTTGCTTGTCGACGATTTCGTCATTACTTGCTACCACGGCCTTTTGTTTTCTTGACGAGTTATGCCTTTTTGCCACAATTAATTAATGGTACTAACATGTCAAATGTGGTGAAGAAATGGGTAATTGAGCTGCAAGAGTTTGAGTTCTCTTTTCTAGTGGAAGATAGTACAAGGGCTACCCTATCTGATTTGTTGACCTACAAGGAGAATCCCCTTTTTGTTAAGGAAGAGGTGGTGAGAAAGGTAGTTGAAGAAGTGCCAAAGATCAGCAATGCACATGTGTTGTTCTTTGATGGTTCATACAGAAAGAGCCATGATGCAGCTTCAGGGGGTATAGCACTTTATGATCCAGAGGGGAAGCTAGTATGCAAGAGAGGGTTCAAATTGGTTGCTTATAGTAACAATGAGGCTGAATATGCTACTCTGGAATCCGGATTACACATTTGTTTGAAGCATGGGGTTCGAAGGTTGAGCATAAAAGGTGATGCCTTCTTAGTGGTGAAGCAAGTGCTAGGTGTGTGGAAGAGCAAGAACACCTCATTGAAGGAAATGTGCTTCAGAATTAAAGTCCTGTTAAAAAATTTTGAAGCATGGATCATCAGACACATTGAACGTGCTCTAAATGGACAGGCACATGAAGCAGCTCAAGGCATGATTGGGGAGCTATTTGTGTTGAGGACCACTTTACCTCTTTATCATGGCCGGGAAAGTTTGGCTCAAGAAGAGGAGTTTTTGCTAACAGGAATCATTCCAAAGGAGATTCAGAAGTCTAAGAAGTATGGCTTTGTGCGTAGAGCATACAGGTACAAATTGATTGGTGATGTCTTATACATGAAAGGGGCTGATCTCGTGTTGAGATGTGTACCTTGGCTGGAGGAGCTTTACAAAGTGTTGGAAGAGAATCATGAAGGCGCATGTGGTGGCCATTTTGCTCTAAAGATCACCTTGCATAAGATTTTGCAAGAGGGGTATGTATGGCCTAGTTTGCACAAGAATGTTCACCATTTGTGTAGGTCTTGCAATAGGTGTCGAACATTTGGGAAGAGAGTGTTGAATCCAGAGCTACGAAAAACCATTATGGCGTTTGATATGTTTGAAAAGTGGGGGATTGATGCAATAGGCCCGTTACCTATCACAAGTAGGGGCAAAAGCTATATCTTGACGGCAGTGGACTATCTCTCTAGATGGGCAGATGCTATAGCAGTAAAATAGATCACGGCAAAGGATGTGGAAAAATTTGTGTATGATGAAATATGTTGCAAGTTTGGGGTGCCATTAGAGCTACTTTCAGATAAGGGGCCAGGATTTAGAGCTAAACTGCTAGACTTCTTATGCACAAAGATGTACCACTCCTTATTACCCGCAGTGTAATGGCTTAAATGAAAGATTCAATGGTGAGTTGGTTCAAATTCTTTCTAAAGTGACAGAGCACCAAGGAAAGAATTGGGATTTGGAATTTCCTAGTGCATTATGGGCTTACCGTACTTCGGTGAAGACAGGTACAGGGTTTACTCCATTTCATTTGGTGTATGGAAAGGAAGCACTATTGCCTGTGGAGGTAGAGTTGCCTGCGGTCAAGATGTTAGAGAAGTTGCTTGGGCCGCCTAGTGATGCATTCAAAGAGAGGCTCTTGCAGTTACAAGAGGTCCAGTTGGATAGGATGAGCGCATTGGAGCATTATGGGCAGATGCAGGATAAGGTTTTGTAAAAGATAAATGAAAAGTTCAAAAGTAAGGGTATCAAGAAACATGACTTAGTTTTGTGTAACAACAGTAAGCTGGACAAAACCTTCCAAAATAAGTTTTAGATTAAGTGGGAAGGCCCTTTCAAGGTAGTGGAGTGTTTTCCAAATGGTACATATCAGTTGGCTAACCTGGATGGGATTCTACATAAGTCAAGGGTAAATGGATTGCGTCTTAAATTATATCATGCCAGGTTAATGATGGTGGAGCAAGATGATCTGTCTCTGGAGCAAGCAATGTTGGTGAAGGATGAGGAGACCTGTGATGCGGCGAGTCTCATATCTCTCTTTACTGCTGCTGATCATGAATGATCTAGCAGGCTAGGGGATGGGCAAATTATGTTAGGAGTTTTTGGAGAAAGGGATTGCGCATATGTACATATACATGCATGGTGCATCAAATAAAGAATTGCCCATTTTTTAGAGCCACGTGGTTACGTGGGGCCCACATGTGTATAGGTAGGACAGGGTGTACATAGTGCATCGATTTTCACTATTACCAGTACCACTGTGTTTTTTCTACAATAAGGAGGATTTGGTAGCGCGTAAAACTTCTCGAGGAAGCTATCTGCGGGCCGACGACATGAGGTAAGCAGGTGCGTCAGATGGCATCGAGTGGCGTCAGGAGGTCGAATGGGGTCAATACTTGCACGCGGAGAAGTATGGACACGACATGGGTGTTTTCTTGTGATACTTATGCAGAAATTTCATCATGAGGACCACTTTTTGGGGCCACTTCATGTGGTTGCAGGATGCATTATTTGGAAAAACTAAGTGCCAGGTGTGCGGATGATGCAAAAAGGTGACAACTATGCACTGCGAGGTTAGTTTTTGGCCTGTTCGCGGTCCGTTTGAGGTCATCTAAAAGGCCATGGGTGCCCAACTAATAAAGCTAAGTGTGGGAACTGAAAAAACTGAGAGAAGATCAGAAAAAACGTGGAGAAGAGAGGAGGAACAGCCGCAACTGGAGCCTGTTTTTAGGGTTTTTGAAACCTGTTTTGGCCGTAAACTGCTCATCCGAGGTCGGATTTGAGCACTTTGACATTGTAGACTGGGGTTTTGGGCTGTTACGGACGCGCTGGCGCTGTCCATTTTTCCAAATTCCTCACTCTTTTTCTATTGTTTTTGCTGTGTAATCTTCTCCGGTGAGTGAAGCCTCTACTTAACTTTGTGGTTGTATCTGGTGTATTTCTTCAATACTATGTAAACTATTCGCCCCATTGGTGTTGGCCCAAGCTCATTTGTATCTAAACATCATAAAATATCCTCTTTTGAGCTGCGTTTTTTGGGTCTGTGCGTGTGTGTGTGTCTCTGTGTTGAGTGGGCAAGTGGGAAGTCTCTCTCCTCTCACTCCATTTGTGTTCCCTGTCTCGGCCAGGTGGATTGTGTAAGCCGAGTGGTGCCCCATAGTGTGTGTGTGTGTGTTCCCAAGAGTGTGTGTCGGGTTGTTATGAAGGCGTTCTGTGTGTTTCCATCCCGCTCACAACGTCAAGTTCAGAATGGCGATGCACTAGAAATTGCCAGAAAAGTGAGCGGTCAAACGGTTTATCTGCGAGTTGGTCGAGTTCGCGGCGTCCAATCTCCCATTTCCCAAAAATAATGGCAATACAATCAACAATTTATGTTACTTGTCACCGTAAAATTAAATCGGTAAAGTTGGCGGTAATTGCAAACGTCGTAGCTTGAGTAGTCTTTGAATTTGTAACCGTGGCCAAAAAAATGATTGATGAGTATATAGCTGAGGATAACCTCCGACGACTGCGGTTGATAAACGACCACATTTCTCTTTGAATTGACAAAAGAGAAAAAATATTAATGTTAGGCAGTCGAAAAGTTAGTAATTAGCAGCTGCCAACTGTGTCATTGAGTGTCCAAAGGCTTGTGGTAGGTTGTTAAAAGGGGAAATGGGTGAATACCTGCTTAAGAAGGGTTTTGTTTTTTTATTCTTACGCAGCCGACCACTTAACACAAATGACTTTTAAGCCATACCTTTTCTCAAAAGGTGTCTGTGTACCCACAAAGTGGTGCATGGCAGCGTGCAGGTAATTGACAAAGATGACGCACAGGTGAAAGGGGTTGAGGACGGTTGCTGTGAAGCTCCTTGGCCTGTGTGCCTGAGGGGGAAATTGATCCCAAGGCCAGAGCAATCGTCTCTTTGCTGAGTGTGCTCGTTTTTGCAGAGGTCAATTGCGTAGCCTTTTGTGTGTAAGCCAAGGTTCCCATGGCTACAAAGAAATTTAAGCCGAGTGTAGAAAATTGAAGTCCTACTTGCGACGGTGAAGCCCCAAGTTCAAGACCCGTACCATGTCGGTCATATCACTTTGTCGTCAATTAATTCAGTCAATTGACTCCTTCTTTAACTTTGTAATCCAAATCTACCTTTACCGAGTTTCCGCGAAAGCCGTTCTTCTTCCGCTCATCCGTAAATTCCTTAAATCCTTATTATTAATCACTAACAAAGTACTATGCATATCCGTTGTCAAATGCCATGAAGGCAAAACTAAAAACCGGTTGCCAATTTGCCGCCAATTAACGACCAAGCAAAATTTGTTTTTGCAGACCAATTAAGCTTTGAATTTCCAGGAGTCCTTGAATCTTTGTATTGCAAATTCGATGAATTGCAATTTTGAGTATGTCAATTTGAGTGAAATTGAAATTTGATGCTGATTAAATCAAACCTGTTTGCTGTGATACCACTGTTGGGAGAAGAGGGGGGAGCCCGGTTGCTTAAAACAATTCAACCTTACTCACAAACTTCACCATCAACCTGCCAAGCACACACACACACACACACCTAGACTATGAGACATACACACACACACACACACACACAGACACACAAATCATGAAATTGACATATATTATATTGTAAGAGTGTATAAAAGAATTGTAAGGGATAGAGACTTGATTAGAGAGTACACAACAAATTAAGCATAGCATAAGAGTGTAGAGAGAGAATCTACAAGAGGAAGGCCTAAATCTAGCCCCAAACTCCATGGAACCTATTCTTATGGAGTTTGGTATTTAATATATTATTTGTGAGTTTAAGGTGCCAAAATTTGAGGCCCCTCTTTTACAACCACTTCACTTTTGTAAATGAGTGAAGCTCATTAGTTCTTGCATGTCCCATAAGGAGAAGTTCCCACTACAATTATTTACAATTCCATAGTGGCTTATTGAAATGAAAATCTAAAATACTTTGCGAGTATAAAACCGCCAAAAGTTATTGCCTACGCCACTTCGTCAACTCTCCTCATTCCACTCTACAAAATCATCATCGACATCAGCTCAATTAGAAAAATAAATAGACAACATATAATTAACCATTACGCCAGCTATCCCAATTGCAACTAACTACTACAACAAGAGGGTGCCCAGTCTCATAACAAAATTGATTCGTGAAGCAACCATAGTGGGGTGGATTACTTTGTTGATAAAACCAGGCCACTGGGAGTTTTCATACTCGGCCATCTCTTCAGATAATCCCGCATAGAATTGTTGCTTTTGCTTGGCAAAGTCTATCTTTTTAAAGAAAATAGCCTTGAGATGTAAATCCCAAAACTTTTCCACATATTTGTGGATAGACTCATGAGAGAGAATCTTCAAACTCTTCCATTCATCGGTAAGCACTTTGTCCTTTGCATCGCTTGGAATGAATTGCTTCATGATGGAAAGTCGTGGAGTTTCCATGTCTTTGGGGCTTTGCCATTGCCCCACGAAGGCTAGCCCACCATTGATGATCCGATTTTTGGAAGTGCATAGCTACATGGAATAGCTTGGAGGACCTCCTCAAGGCCCAAAGGTGAGAAAAGAGATACTCTTTCCTCCCTTTTGAACTTCTTGAGATTTTGTGACCTTTGCCATGCAAGGTAATATTTGCGATGTCCTCCCCTCTTGTATTCTCTAGGAGAATAGCTATAGATTTCGTCGGAAGAGGAGGAAGGTGAAGAAGAAGGAGAAGAGGGTGACCTCTTTCTTGCCCTTTTCTTCCTTTTTTTCCTCTCTTCCCTTTCGAAGTGACGAGAAGGACTGTGGATTGACCGTTTCCTCTTGGGAGGAGTTGGCGATTTTCTAGACTGCCGGCTTCGTGGAGCTACATCTTTAGAGGAACTTATGGATTTATTGCTTTCTTGTTCTTGGATTCCTCCTCTTGTACGGGAGAGAGTCTTCTTTTGGGGTTCTCATCAAGAGGGATCCTAAGCTCTTGCTCCTTTTGGAGAGGAAGGAAAATCCCATAAGCGCAAAGTTGTCGAGTAACTTTGGCTTGCAAAGCAGGGTTTCCTATAGCTTACTGCAACCTAGTAACAAGATAGTTCAAAAACATGGGGGAATCATCAATAGCACCTTCATGTGCAAAATCAAAGTTATCAATGTTCATTCTACTCTCTTGGTTATTGTTAGCCATGCTAATTAACTTATATATATGATTACTTTGTGCTTTGATACCCTCAAAAATGCTAGTTTCTACTCTTCTTTACCTTTGAAAATCAGTCCTCAAGAAGCCACACCTGTGGTTTAGGCAATGTTGATTCCAAAGACTAGTGGAGAGGGTCTAACGTTGCTCGGTTGATTATGGTTCTTGTTGAGCTTGCTTGTAGGTCAATAATGGTTAAGCCAAAGGCAAGCCCCGAGAGACTCCATTATTAAGACTATAGTTCCCAACAGTGTACCTCAAACTAAGTCCTTCTCAACCAAGATAATATAATCCCTATTCTACTTACCCCATTGCAATTAACAGGCCCAACCTTCCATGGAAAACTTAAGGACCTCTCTTCTTAAGCAAGAAACAATAGCTCTAATACCAATGTAATGGAAATGGTCTATGAACTTTGAGAATAGTGGAACTAAGAGAATTAGAGAGAACATTTTTGTGAGACTACTTCAAGAACATAAAGGGTGAACTTATTTAGCGATAGTAACTTAATCATAATACTTAATTAACTTGGCATGAACAATAATTTTTCAAGAGAGAGAGTTTAGAGAACTTGACAATAGTTGAGGACCGGATTTATGTGGAGCCCGTCCCCCCTCCAACACGCTTTTGTATTATAGATTCTCCCATCAAGAGAGACTTGGTACAATACAATCTTTGTGTTCCTTGTGACCTAGTGATGCAATGAAGATGGAAAGATTCATGCATCACGAGCATAACATAGACTTTGTAAAAATCATTAAATATCCCCATCCTCGGTCCCAAGGTCTCAAACAACTTCAAAGGTGGAGAGAGCTAGTGGGGAATGAGGGTATGGAAGAGGAAGAAGAAACATCGATAGGAGAAAGAAATAGTTCCTCACTATCATCATTCTTCTTCCTAGCATACATAATAGCATAGAAATGAAGATGGAGAAGATGCAAATCTTAAGCATTGAAGAATGTCTCTTGGTTGGATTTGCATTTCTTAACTTCTCTACTAGCATGGAGAAGGAGATGGATCTATTGCACTTGTAAATCAAACAATGAGTGTGTGTGTGTGTGTGTGTGTGGTTGGGGGGGGGGGGGGGAGCGAGAGAGAGAGAGAGTATATCTTGCAAGCAGTCCCCCACCTTGATTGGATCTACCCCCTCTTCTAGATCAAGATGAAAACTCATTGATATTCCCAAGTCTAGCCAATCACAAGCTTGGTGCATATCAAGCAACAAGGGTAGCCTTGGGAAAAGTGTCCCCCTTTCCCCTTTGAGAGAGAGGACTTGATAAATGAATAAACAACAAGTTACATTAACTAAATTATCATTGGATCCCTTGGGAGGCCAACCAATAGGCTTTAGGCACACCATGAGGGCAACATGGAGAGGAGGTTGACAAGTGTCCTAGATACTCTCTTTGTACCAAGCTTGCCTTGTGTGAGGGTGTGTGTGTTCTCTCTCTAGCTCCTATAATGAGCGATCGCCCCCCCTTGTGTAGAGATATGCATTGACTTTTGAACACCGTACCCCCTCAAGCACCTTAGTCATGAAGCACCTCAAGCACCTTAGTCATTAAGCACCTCAAGCACCTTAGTAAGCAAGCACGACAAGCACCTCAAGCTTGGACCGGGTTTCCACCTCAAGCATAGCCCTAGCTTAGCTAAGGTTAAAGGACTTTTAACACTAACCATTGGAGGTCTTTAATGAAGCTAACCATAAGGTCTTTAAGCTCCATTAGCTAGATTTGCTCTTTGACAGATAATCTCTCATTTTGGACCCATTTACCATTGGCCTCGTGTTGAGATAGATTCGTAAGCACATTTCTATATTCTATACCTTTTTTTCGTTTATTATCCCACATTAAATGATCACTTTATTATGAGAAAATCATTTGGGTTGGTTAGGTATTAGATTTGATGACAGGAAATGGTGCCAATGTTGTGGGAGTGAATCACAACACCTATAAATTGTATGTAGCACAACCTAGATCAACATAATCTCAATGTAGGACACAGATGACATGATAGGTGCACAGAGGCAATCTCTTTAGCTCGTCAGGCTGAGACCATCCCACGCATACAACACGCTGGAAGGCTAACTAAAAGAATATCACTACTCTCAACTACACCATCCAACCATATACACACAAACAAAAGGAAATTCACTAAACCATATAAAAATTGTACCAAACTTAAGGAACACTATCCCCTCACCAGATAGACGTGTCCCAAAGTCTCTACACTCAAAATCCTCACTCTAGACCCATCTGTGGAAAACACGTATGAGAGAGAGCCAAAATTTTGAAGTGCTCAAAACTAAAATCTATGAGTGCCTATGCATAGCTTATGTTGCCATGATTCTAATGACTTCTTGAACATTTGAGATACTTACAACCACAAATAGCTTGTAGATGCGTATGCGTAGTGCTCCATTTTGCATGGATGCTTGTCATTGATATGTAGCTCTTGCTGAGCCTATCGCAATGGTGTACTCGGATCTCCAGTGTGATGAACGAGCAGGGAGTAGCACCAGGATGAAGCTCACTCTCTCTCTCTCTCTCTCTCTCTCTCTCACACACACACACACACAATGGACGACATCTTACACTTGACTATGGTAAAAGTTATCTTTACAAAATGACCTAGGTACCTTATATACTGAGGCAAGACCATGTGCTCGAAGCCAAGCTTAGTCGAGAGAGGGAGATAGTCCACCATAGGTTAAACCTAAAATAGAGTTCAAAGGGTAAAATGGATTTGTATTTACAATTTGGAAGTGCCATTGCACCCCGCCTTCTGCAAATAGACTAGCTACTCACTATAAATTATTTTTTAACCATAATCCGTAGCATTTCATAACTCTCAAAAAATAAGGCTTTATTGAGTTATGTCATACTATTGACTCACAGGTCAACAGAGCTAACCAGATCCATACAACTTTTATTACTTCAAGGGGAGTTTTTGTCTTCAAAGTTATGCTCTTTGGATTAAAGAATGTACCAGCTTCCTGTAACAAAAAATCCTACATTGTGTTTGAGCCCTTCCTCAGTAAGTTTCCATGGATTTTCATGGGCGACTTTCCTTGCTTCTCGGGCCAAGGCTATGCAAGTCCAGCTGAATGTAGCACATGGAACAATTAGCCCTCATTTTTTCTTGTTTCACAGAGGTAAATCTGAACTCAACCCGAATAAGCATCATGTTATGGTCATAGAAGAAGGAACTCTATTAGGTCAAATTGTTTCTGCTTAAGGCCTTGCTCCTGACCCAGAAAAAGTTATATCCATTCTACGCATGCCTAGGCCAATTCTTGCTAAAGGAATGCAAAGTTTTTTAGGTCACACTGGCTACCATCAAAGCTTTATTAGAATGTATGTGGATATTGCCTGGCCTCTGTCTTGCCTCACTAGTCAAGAACAAAACTTTCAATGGACCTCTACAGAAGAGATAGCTTTCAACAATCTAAAGAAACTCCTCACACATGCCCCCATGTTAGTCACACCTAATTGGTCACTCATTTTTCATATACACATTGATGCTAGTATCACAGTTGTAGGTGCAATTCGTACTCAACCAAGCAAGCAGTACAAAATTAGACCGCCCTATCTGCTATGCAAGTTGGCTACTCACAAAAGCGAAAAGAAACTATAGTAGCATTGAAAGAGAGGTTTTGGCCATTGTCTATGCTCTACAAAAGTTCAGGCATTATCTTTTGGGTGTCCATTTTGTGAAAACCACTAACCACCAGGCCCTCAAGTATCTTGTGAAAAAGCCTCAGGTAGTTGAACGTGTTTGGAGGTGGTTATTGCTCTTTCAGGAGTTTGATTTTGAAATTTTTCTTCGTCATGGTAAAGAGCATCACATGACCAACCATCTCTCTAGGATTGAGTCAACAGAAACAACCACAAGTGTACAAGATGAGTTCCAGATAGTTTTCTTTTAAGGTGGACACTACCACAGACTAGTACTCAGACATTATGCATCTTTTTTCCATAGGTTTTTATCCAACAAATCTGTCTAGCTTGCAAAGAGGAGATTTCTTATCAAATGCAATCCCTATACCGTGATTGGTGATAGGCTTTAAAAAAAGCCGGATGGCATTCTTTGCTGGTGTGTTCTTCCAGATGAAGTTCAAGCAATCCTAGAAGAAGCTCACTTTGGTAGTACAGGTGGCCACTACCCAAGACACACCACTTCCCATCACATTGTACATACTGGGTTGTGGTGGCCATATGTCTGTCGAGGTGCAACATCAAAATGTGCCGTTAAATATTTTAAAATGATGGATTTCATGGATTTAGAAGTTCAAACCACCATCATGTCCAAACTATATGGAGACCCCAAGCTATTCTTAGATCAAGCTTTCCTCCATGGAGAAGTAAAAGTCGGGCTACCACAATTTTCATAGATGGATGGAGCTAGGGAGGTGCCAATAGAGGAGGAACACTTAGATTCACAACCCAACCTAGACGATAACTCTATTGTCAAAATACATGTTAAAAAGTTGGGACAATCCTTTGAAGGCGACGAATCCAATGCAACCATATCAATCACTACCAAGGGATTAACTGTGAGGAGAATCCTTCATGGTGGCGCTGGGGTTAGCATCGTGACTAAAAATTAATGGGAAACTATGGGAAGACCTCACCTTGGGACTACAAACATAGTGGTAAAGATGGCCAATGGGACTATTGTTAAACCTATTAGGATGCTAGAAGATCTCAAGATCAAGGTATTTGGACACAAAATAAGGCGTACCTTCATTTTTATGGATTTTTCCAAGCACACTATGCCATCTGAGATGATCTTAGGATGTTCTTTCATGAGGGAAGCAAAAATGGTCCATGACTAGTCTAAAAACCAAGTCTACTTGCAGCTCCAAGATTCTGTCATTCGAGTAGATCTTGTCACTGGTTGGGCACATCCTCTAGGAAACATATTTATAATTGATCAGAGATCTGACACCACAATTCACTTGGAACCATTGGAGTGTTGTTATAGGTGTAAAATGGACAGTGATGTTGGGGAAGATTCTCCTTATATGGATGTTCTACCTGGGATGACTGAGTCTGACAATGTGGATTGGGTCCACCTAGAAGCAACCATAGACACTTGGGGAAATAGGGGGATGACCTAGGTAAGACCTGAGGGGAATGAAATGCCACCACTCATACCATAGGATAAATACATATAGCTTTTGACGACCTACACGATAAAGTCTTGACTAACATTGGAACCAGGAGCGTCTCAAAAGGCTTTAGCCAACACGATTCAAAGTCAGAATTATCAAATGAAATTGACCCTAAGGATGAATAATCTGAGTTGAATCTTGGTGCAAATGTGAGGACAAACCGTTCAAGGACCACTAATACCCTAGATGACAATCTATCAGGGAGAGGAGAAGACACAAATAGCAATTCACCTAGTGACTCTTCACTGGAGATCGGTCATAATTGAAAATTAGAGAAGAAGAGTAAACGATATAAGAGGCGATGATATCGATCCAATGTACATGCTAGAATAAATGATAGGAAATATACCACAGAATGTCTTAATTATATAGGGGCATGTGATGCTCATTGTAAGCTGGTAGATAAGTGGGGTGAATACCTTCAAAGAGTCATGTGGTGTAGTCCACAACCCATTGACATTGTGACCGTTAGGGGCTACAAAGAAGCCAAAGTTGATATGTACCATAAGGAGACAACAAAATTGAGAGTTAGCTTAACAACAAAAGAAAACAAAAGAGAAATCAGAGTTCACAGAGCCACAAGACCCCACAGATTTACACCTTGCACGTGAGCATTTCAAATCCTACACCACGAAGGAGTGTAAGGTTGTGCATACAAAGGCCCAGAAAATGCCCATCGATAGAAGTAATGGAGTCTATGATGGTCCAAAAATTGAGGAATATGTACTCAAGGATCTTCTCAAGGAATGTGGTGTAGCACACAATCCCCATGAATAGCATGGCTAGACCGGTCCAGCAATGACCCTACTCAATGAATCGTAAGTATGCAAAGATTGTTCAAGAAGAGATTCAAAAGCTTGTCAAACATGGATTCATATACTGCATTGAGAAATCAAAATGGTTGTCCCCAATAGTTATTGTCCCAAAAAAGAACGGGAAACTTAGAGTGTGCATGGATCTCAAGAAGGTCAATGCCGCCACTAGGAGAGACCATTACCCCTTGCCATATTTAGAACATGTGCTTGAAAGAGTTGCAGAAAAGGAAGCTTATATCTTTTTAGATGGGTACTCTAGACACAATCAAATCAGAGTTACACTAGAGGACCAAGCTAAAACAGCTTTTATAATCGAATTTGGAGTGTTCGCATTTCATGTTATGGCTTTTGGCTTAACCAATGCCCCTGCTACCTTCCAAAGATTAATAAACACTACCTTTAGAGAATATTTGAGGGAGTTTTGTGAAACTTTCTTAGATGACCTTTGTGCTTATTCCTCTTGGAAAGAACATCTATCATGTTTACGGAGATTTTTTGAAAAGTGCAGATTGTATCGCATCTCATTAAACCATTTCAAACGCCAATTTTGGGTTAAACAAACAGGAAGTCATTTTAGGGCATATAGTGTCCAAAAATGAGATTTCCACAAATGAGAGCAAAATTACGCCATTTCCAATTTGCCACCACCTACAAACCATAAAGGAGTTCAGAGGTTCATGGGCCATGCTGGTTATTACCGACGGTTTATTTTAAACTTTACCGAGATAGCTTGCCCATTGTGCAAGCTTATTATTGAGTTTCACTGGACTGCGGAGTGTGACCATGCTTATGAGTTATTAAAAAAGACATTAATAAGTGCTCCCATTCTACAAGTGTCCGATTGAATGTAATTTTCCATGTGCATACTGATACATCGAACTTTGCTATTGGGTGTGTTCTAGCTCAACCAGGAGAATAGAAATTGGACTACCCATTAGCTTTGCAAGTCGTCAATTAAATGATGTTGAGAGAAACTACACCACTATATAGTGGGAAGGTTTAGCGATGATCTTATCACGATAAGTTAAGGGCCCTATCAAATTAATTTTAAAAGAAGGCCCTCCCTACTCATTAAACACTTCCCTTCACTTCAATTCTCTTCACATTTTTGAAAGTGCAATGGTGATCCGTGAAAAGCCAATGCTAATCCTCCTTCACACACACCTCTACACACCTGTCTCTCCTCAAGAGAAGGGATAACCATAATCCAAATTACCATTACACTCTTCACCTTCCTTCTAATAACCTACAATCTTTCCATAGCGTGAATTTTTCTTAACCTTTCTCTATTCCCATAGCCAAATTGGTGGTTAAATTAAGCTTAAAAGGAGGCCTCCCTACTCATTAAACACTTCGCTTCACTTTGCTTCACTTCACTTCTCTTCACATTTTTGAAAGTGCAAGCTTGATGGTGAGACATGAAAAGCCAATGCTAATTCTCCTTTACACACACCTCTACACACCCCTCTCTCTTGCAGAGAAGCCATAACCATAATCGAAATTACCATTACACTATTTACCTTCTCTCTCCTAACCTACAAGCTTTCCATAGCTTCAATTTTTCTTAACCTCTCTCTATTCCCATAGCCAAATTGGTGGATTTCAAGCAAAGTGAAGTGGAAAAGAACCGGCTACGGCAATACACATTCATACACTATTACATGCATACTTTACGATACACTAGCATGTCCACTCTTAGGAGTTTCACAATTTTTACACTACCATGCATAGAAAGGATTCACTCTTGCATAAGCACTCAAAGGAAGTTTTTGATTATTTGTCCAAGATTGCAAATTGGTGCATTTTGAAGTTTTGTGTGTACCACGCATAGACACATCAAGGAAAACTCATCATACAAAGCATATGCATTGTTCATTTGTCTACTTTCAAGTTTGGTTTGCAAATTTGAAGGGGGAGTAAGGGGATAGCTTCACGAATTTCATGATCCTGTTGCTTGAACATAAAACTTTGATCACTTTCATGGAGATGCCCCATGGCTGGCAAATGATGAAAAGGGACCAAAATGGGTTTCATCAAAGACGGGGTTAACTCAAAACTTACGACGACGAGACAAAACCTTAAACTTACACGAGATTTGTTGTTTTATTAAGGTCTTGTTTGAGTAGAAAAATTAAAAGGAATTAGGAATTAAGGAACTGTAACTTTATCGAGAAGATTGACGAGGATAGCCCTAGCATAACATAGAGATTTAAGTGTGAACTTGTCTTCATGTTTGAAAAAAAAGGCTTTGCAGGTGTTAACCTGGGGGATACAACAAGGGATGGTCCTTTTCGACTAGGACTGATAACCGTTGGTCTATGTTTTGAGATTGAGTTTATTCATTGCCCTAGAAATGGGATTGAATGGGAGTGTGTACCGGCCGGGTAGATGGGACCCGCGAATGCGTCTAGAAATCGGCCTAGTCCGGGTAGGCCTGATGCCAACGGGAAAAGGAAGAAGGAAAAAGTATCCATGGAGTGATCATGATAAAGGAGGGGGATGTGATTTAAATAAGGAAATCTTAAAATTGTTTGGTAAAAAGGAACATTGGAAAGTCTAGGAACCTAAATGGGGTATTCCGCAATTGTCCTCATCAGCCGGACCTTTTATCTTCTTCTCGGGATTATTGATTTAAAAGAAACCTAAAGTAGATTACCTTTGAAGCCTTTCCCACACAAGATAAAGAAAAGAAAAGAATCGGAATCTGTGTAAAGGTGTCGTCTCCACACGTGGCAGAGGAGACAGGATACCTGAGTCCTAGGACAAGGATAGGGATATGCCTGGATGAGTATATGCGATTTCTTGAAAGATAACTAGATAATTTTACTAATATTAAAGGAAAAAGGAAGTAAAAATATTATATAAAGGAAAAAGGTGCGAATGACCTGATACATTAACATTTGGAAGGGTATGCAACAGTTTGCATGCTCCTTTCAAATGCTTGAAATGTATTCTTGGTTCGACATGATTGGAATACTATTTTCTAGTATTATAGTGCTACCTTGGGAAGGCGCATTTATCAAATGGTTCGATGGGTGGGAGAGTTTCTGAGGGTTAATTGTTGGCCGAAAAGTTTAACCCAATTTTATGTTGTCTTAGCAATTAAGTCATGAGCGGGAAAAAGGGTTTCTGATCTACGGAGCAAGGAAAAAAAACTGGGAATTGAGGGATTCGTGTAGATTATAATACACTCACCTTAGGGGAATGTATTGACATCTTTGCGCGGTCATAAAGGGAAAAAAGCGTCAATGACCTTGAACCAAGGGTGAATTAGAGAACCCCCACTAGTTGACCTGGAAGGTTGAGTTCCAAGCTAGTTTGATGACTTACATTGGTAATTTTGATCGGTAAGCAAAAGTTATTTGAGGCTAAGGGACCCATATGAGAGAAAGTAAATGCTATCATCCCCTTCAGTTGTCATCAAAGAGCAGGAGGAGTCCTGTCTTGGTGTCGGTCTCAAACGGGAGGGATGTCGGAGATCACGGTGTATCCATTTGGAGGGTACAGTCAGTGGTCCCTGGGCATGGCCCTCATAGGGTACCCAAGTGAGAAAGGCTTGTTTTTCTCAGCTCAATCATCGAAAAAACAAATGAAGATTCTTGCTCTTCATGTAGTTCTTCAAGAGAAATACAAGCTTTGACACAACCTCCATTTACCATTGTAAATATCCATACAAACAAGAAAGAATTTGCACCTCCCGTTGTAAGTTCACCACCTACAACAACATTCCGAGTAAAATCATGGGAGAGTAATGACATCATTCCAAAGGGTATGATCTACCCAAGGAAGGGGAGAGTGGTTGCTCACATCCATCATAAAATTGCTCCCCTCTTAACCTTCCTCCCTGACCTGTCAATCTCCCAATCTTAGGGAATGTATATAATAGCTCTATACTCAAGAAAACAAAAATGAAAAAAGTAAAAGAGCAAGAGCCACCAAACAAAAAACTAGAAACCTACAAATTATAGTACATGACCCAAAATCATAAAAACGCATTATACACAAGGACACGACCTTTTGACAAGACCCTTATGTATTTGCACATCAACCATCATCTATCTGTGTGTATAGATATGGCTAGTACGCTAGAGTTATCCACTCCTACCTTGGGTGAGAGGTACCCTCTTTACTTTTCACAAGTGTTTCACATGGTGTACCACTATGAAAATCTCTAATTGTTTACTGTGGTCTTTTACTACGTTTTGTAGAGAGAAGGTCCAAATTTAGTTAGAGAGGGAAGAGAGAGGAGGGGGGGTTGTATTTAAATTATTATCGCAAATATTTTCATGATTATTACCGCGTTATTTACCTCAGTTATTGCTGCTACTGTTACCGCGTTTATTCTCATGGGCAATATTTAGCACCTAAACTTTCAAATTCCTGCTTAAACATTGCCACACCCCCCGCCCCCCCCTCCCTCTCAAATTTTGGTGTTTCCCTCCTCTCAATAAAAATTAAAGAATATTATATGGGAAAATTTTAAAAAGATATAAGAACATGAAACAATAGTTAGCTATAAAGGATAACACTTGGTTACAACTAAACTAATCACTGTCACTTGATTAACATAATTGAGCATGCTCACAAAATTTAATAGAGGAAGAGGGCAGAGAGAGAGATGAATGGATTACACGACCAAAATTTTTTTATAACTTAAAGTATGTAAAATGTTTATGAATCATCTTCCAAAAGATCCCTACAAGAAGCATCATCCAAAAGATCCCTACAAGAAGCATCATCCAAAAGATCCCTACAAGAAGCATCATCCAATTCTAAGCCCATGGCTCCTAAATCAATAAAGAGAGAAATGGAATTGTCATTTGTGGATGATTTGGCTTCATCATCTTTGAATTTTTCATCCTCCATCTCATCATCTTCATTATCATGACAATCATCCTCGATAAGACTTGCCGTCGCTGCCGGACATGATTCATCAACCTCCCTCTCCTCTGTCTCCACCTCATCCAAAGTAGGAGGAGGAAGAGGGTTGAAGATGGTCTCCACTTCATTTAGTGAAAAAATGGTTCTCCCTCGAGGTGTTACGGGAATTAAGAACCAAAGTTTTGGTTGGTGGATTGTTGGGATATAGATGACCTACAGGAGATATGCTCAAAGTGAGTAACATTGGTATAATTAATGTTACAAGAAAATAAGAATTAAAAAGGTAGTTAGTCACCTGATCACAATTGGGCAGTAAAACTAAATTGTCATACCCACCTGTGTGATGCACATGTAGAGTCCACCATGTAGAGGCCATTCTCACGTCATCTAGACACATTTTCAAACCACTTGTACTCGAAGATGAAGGTATGAAACATTCTAAAGTTAACCTTTAATTTACTTTCAATAGTTCCACAGTACTTGGGTTCATCACCATCTAAGTCAAAGTTGCCCATGATGCCACAATCCATGGTGGTTCTATGCTTGCCAATGTGGCATGTACAAAAGTGACGACGCTTTGACCACATAGAGTTAAAGGAAAGGCTCTACAAAATAGGAAAATATCTTTTATGAAATACAAAGATAAAATCAAGAAAAACATTTACAATATGATTTAGGTATATGAATACTCTACCTTGTTATGCAGCCTCGTGCATATTCCCATTCTTTGTTGGTGATGTCTTCTCCACACGTTTTTGCTTCGATCATTCTCTCATGAATCCACTTTGCACTAATGAGATCTGGGAAACATGAAAGGTGTCTAGGCACTAGGGGTGCCCTCTTTCCTCCATGGGCTTGTTTCCATGCTTCTCTCTCTTGCAAACACCTTGCCTTTGCCATTGTCCACAAGTCCATCCACTTGGTCATAACCTTTTAATTGAGAATACAAAAGTTATTAACCACACGGGATAGATTTATATCCATGTTAAATAGTTTCTCCTTTCCACTTGGCAAGTGTGAAGTCATCCTTGCATCTTCCTTGTCTGACCACATGCGAGGCATTGAAGGATCAATTTGTGCCAAATACTCTGAGATGTAAACAAATGCCTCTTGCACGATCCACCCTTCATGCATACATGCCTTTGGTTGAGACCATAGCCACACAAAATCTTTGAGAGTCTTTTAAAAAACCTCTCTAAGAAGAACATCCATCGTGCGTGCACTACTCCACATATAGCAATCTCCTCCACCATGTGAACCAAGAGGTGGAATTGACTACGAAGGATCAATCGAGGAAATGCATCCTCAATTGTACACAAAGTTTTTGTTGCAAGTGTTTGAGCAGCAGTGATAGCATATATTTAAATTTCCTAGGAGATCACAAATCTGCAAGAAAACACACAAGGATACACTAAGTGCTAGCTGAGATTATTGTGGACATAAAAAAGTGTAGTTGAGTGGATTCTTGTGGTGTATCTTACTAGCTCTCTAAGTTTGAAAATAACATCCTTGAATTTCTTGTCTCCCGACATATACACATACTCAGTGGCAGAATAAACTACAATGTAAATTAGGGAAAGGGAAGGTGAGAAAAATCCATACACACAAACTATAGAGAGAATAGGGAGAGGGAAATTACCTGAAGCATCTTATGCCAATCATGGGACTTCAACCCATACAATTGAATGCTTTCACCCTTCTTTGCTTTTGTGAAAGCTCCCTTTAGTATCCTCATGTATACTCTTGGTGTGCAAATAGAAGAAATGGTACCCTTCACTTTGTCTAATTCTTATTTTGCTAGCATCCATGGTACTTTAGAAATAAAAATCTTTCCATCATGGAGTAGCAGAGGCGGGGAGGCATTTCAAGACCCTCAAATCCCCCCTCACACACAATGAGTCCTTCTTGCCAATAATGTGGTCCCACAGTGTTTGGGATACATTCTTGAATATGTGAATGGGATCCAAGATGTGTTGTATTTTTAAAGTCCTTCCAATATGGAAGCTGTTAGCAGTGACTAACACAGGCTACACCGAATATGCATCAAGCGGGAGATATCTATGGTTGTGCATAATATTTTCACTCACTTTGTATAAGTGTTGGGCTCACTTGGAGTTCCAAAGTTGTATATGGTAGTTTGAGGGCTGAAGCTTAAATCCATAGTAGAAGGGATTGTGGTGAAATCCCTTAAAAGGAAGCCTTTACGCAAGGAGGATTCATTCTTGAGTATCCACTCTTGAGGATCCACTTTTGAGAGCTCCCTCTCTCTAGAGTGTTCACTCTTTGGCCTAGCGTTGAGCTTAATGCCCATGTAAGAGGCTAGTGCTAACCACTGTAATTAGAGTAAGCTCTTCTTGATTAATCTAAGTTCTATTTTCTCATTAGTCTCTTCTTCTCTACATTTCATCTTGTCATGAAGTAGTATTACACTTTCATTATTCTAGATTTGAGAGATGTATGTACTTCTTGCTAGTAACCACTCTTATCTCTCTATGAGCAGTTGATTTGTGATATTTAGCATCACAAACTATGTTGATTAAGTTGGGTCTTAATCTTGTAATTTGTGTGTACTTCTTGCTAGTAACCACTCTTATCTCTCTACGACCAGTTGATTTGTGATATTAAGCATCACAAACTATGTTGATTAAGTTGGGTCTTAATCTTGTAATTTGTGTGAACTTCTTGCTAGTAACCACTCTTATCTCTCTACGAGCAGTTGATTTGTGATATTTAGCATCACAAACTATATTGATTAAGTTGGGTCTTAATCTTGTAATTTGTGTGTTTTCCCTATCCTTTGCTTGTGTGTAGATAGATTTTATGAAGCTCTAGCACCATTCACCTCGTGTGTGTAGCTATTGATGAAGTGTCGTAATTGACCTGTGGTAATTAGTGTGTGCTTATCATTAGTGGGCTTGGCGTTTCTAGTTTATGACAAGTCAGACTTCGGTGGGCTTGATGTGTATAGGAGTTGTTTGATTAGTGATTAGAGTAGGTGTAGAGTTAGTTTTTCCATGGCTAATCTCTACTTGCATTGGAGAGGTGATCTCTTGAATCCTCTATTCCATTCATCCGATGCTTGTGCTTCCATGACTTAGCCCGGTTGCCGATCCACGGATTTGATAATTTTGTGCTTGTTGTGATTAGGTTGTGCTACAATGCCTCCCTACATTTGGCGCCACTGCCGGGGATTGATAACCTAAGATAGTGAGTTTAGGATGTGTAGAATAGAGTAATTTCATTACTAATTTCTTGGTTTTTGAGTGTGTGTAACTCTATTTTTGGTTTGATTTGATGATATTGTGCAAGAAATTGATGCTAAAGTTGAGTTATGAATACCCCAAACCCTCGATTCCACCCAAATTTCACTAATTTTATACTAACCCTTGCTAATTTCTCTTCTATCGATGCTAATTTTATTAATCTCATGCTAATTTTTACTAATTTTGACTAACCTTGCTAACATAACCACTAATATTTGAAGTGTAAAGTATGTTAAATCCCCTTGTAAGAGGTGGAATCATCACTCTAATCAAGTTAATTGTGCTAATTTATGCCTAATTTGATGATTTGAGTGTTTTAATTTTGACCTACAAATGGTAAACTTTGGAGCCGATTTGATGGTGCACACACTTGTGTGTGCAATGATGCGTCTTCGTGTGGAGAAAAAGAATATCTTGGAGTGTAATTACAATGCAAGTGCACTCACTTGTTATGTCAATTCTTGATTGATTAATGAGGTTCAATGTTGCTAATTATTAGGTAAAATTAGGTGTGTAACACAAATTGATCTACACTTTGAACCTCATTTGATACACTTAGAATGAAATTGATAGTCAAATTGTGACTAATGAACTTTGTGTGTATCCAAAAAATTCTTAATTCTCATAAAAAATTCACGTGTATACATAAAAATCATTGTGTGTGTGCATACACCAAAGAGGGAAAAAACTGTCAAAAACTTCAAGTGTGTGTGCACCTAATCTTGACTATGTGCATGCGTATAAAGTGATGGAATTGATGGTATATGACTATGCAATCATGAAATTGATGTGTATGCTAGGCTAATTCAACCATTGGATAAGCCTATATGCTAAAAATTTGGGCAAAACTTGTGTGTGTGTGCCTATCCAAGACCACTCGATTTTCTATGATTGATGGTCAATTAGGGCACCTAGATGGTTTTTGATTATGAAATTTGCATGAAAAGTTTGTGCAATCATTAGGTGTAAGCCTAAATGCATTCAAATTGAGCCAAATTTAAATTTTTGTGCTTCATTTTTGAGTGTGTGCATTGCTTGATTGGGTCAAAATAGTTTTAATTTTTGTAAAATTAAGCATGCATGCATTCATTTTATGCTTGATTGAGTTTGCAATTTATGCATTCCAATGAGGAATTGATGTAATTTTTGCATAAAATCTTGGCCTAAATTTGGGTGTGTGTGCCTACTCAATGGCATGTGCAATCTGGTGCTTCAATGAATAATTGGTATTTTTTATCAATTATGATGATTGATTCGGCCAAATAGTTGATATGGGTATCACAAATTGGGTCAAATGTTGAGGTATGCTCAATTAATGTCCAATTGTGAAAAAATTTAATGTATTGATATGATGAACATGGCAATGATTGCATTCATTTGTGCGTAATTGTATTCAAAATTCACTCGTGTAGCCATGCAAATTTAAACCAAGTCCAATTGGATTTGAGTGATTTGAGCAAATGGAGATGAGCATGCTATTAATCCGGGCTCGAATTGGGTCAAGAAAGTTTGATCATCCGTATGAAGTATGTGCATTATGTAATTGATGGATTGGAAATTGACTTCAATGCATAAAAATTTTCCAATTAAAAGTGTGAGATCGAGTAATCCTCAATTGGGGACAATGCGGAGGGAAAGTGGATTAATTGTGCACAAAGTAATGAGAATTTTAATGCTAAATTGGCTTTAATTCTCATTATGTTGCTTCAAGCAATGAGATGTGTGCATGATCAAGAGTTTTAGGATTGGAGTGAATGACTCAATTCGTGCCGGTGAATAGTGGGGCTTGCATAAGCTTCCAGATTGTATCTCATTTTTGACATTTAAATTGAGTAAATGGTTAAATTGGAACATTAGGGTTTGAGATTGTAAGGTATTTATACCACTTTTGACTTTAATGAAAAAGACCTTTCTCATTTTTTTTAAAAAGTTCTATCTGTGAGTGATCGTACAATGTACGAGAGAGAGTGAGAGTTTCATCTTGATGCTACGCGCACACCGGTGGTTGGAATGGAGTGTGGAGAAGGCAGCGTGTTTCCCCCAATGAGAGCTATGCACCAATACCTACATTGCGGGTGTACGGTTTGGTTTTGCGAACTTGACCCACGAGCTACAACTGGTGATTCGTTGAGCATACGTTGTCTGTTTTCACATTTTAGTATATCCACGCGTCCGTATTGAGTAGAGCTACACATTAGGCACTTTATTTTTTGAAAACGACAACCTACAAATTTCGACCAGACATCCTACGTGATTTTGCACCAGGTGTTTAGGGTTGGGATTTTGGTTCATGGACCTTAGGGAGAGCGACCTATTGGTGTTAATAGGGTCTCCTTCAAGTTCTGTGACATTTCGAGAACGTTTGATGGATATTTGGAACCTGAAAGTGTTGTAGAAAATCTCTTCTTATGCACTTCTGAAGGCTGTAGGTTTGACATTGGGTAGAGACCTCTATAGGAATTAGTCAAGAGTCGGTCGAGTGTAGGTTGACACCCTATGATTTCTTCCACGCGCCTACGGGTGAGCTTCGTCCTTAGTTGAAAAATCTTGCTAGGTGAGTTCTCGCTGTGCTGACGTCCGTCGTGGCGTATCCGCCAACATTGGCGCCGCTACCGAGGACGAAAACCCTAGGTAGGTGACCGAGACTAGTCCTTGAGGATAGGGATTCTCTGGCTTGCTAAATTCTTGTTTTACATTTAGATAGGATCAGAGGGTGGAGGACTCTCTAGGTCTTAGGAGGAGTTTAAGGAGCGAGTGTCTAGCCTAGATCCTTCGACTTAGGTAGGCTTAGATAGTTTTAGGTATTAGTTGAGTTGTGGTGTAGAGAGTAGGAGTCGGAGTGGTAGAGGTGATGGAAGGAGAGCTTGAGAGTCCGGAGAGGCCAAGAAGCAACCGAGACACCAATATGACCATCTCACATAAAGAGTAGGAGTAGGGTAAGTAGGACATCATGATTTATGATCTGGAGCACTTCATGCATGTTATATTTGCTGTTAGGCTCGTCACAAGGTTGTAAAAGACGCAAAAGAGTGTTTGAAAGCTGAAGTGAAGTTCAAAGTTTCTGTGAGTGTTTCTCAGAGAGCTGCAGAGAATCATGAGCATTTCTATCAGGAAAAAATTAAATTTTAAGCCAGGAGACATCCTACACGTAGGATGTCTACAGGGTGATCTGGTGGAAATTTTGAAATTCTAAGTTGACCAGTGTGTTCAGAAGGTAGGTTTTACCCTTTTTTCACCTAGAAAGTGGAAGTTTGACCATATCTTGATAGGATAAGGCCAGATAGACAGAATAAGGCCAGATAGACAGAAATTGCCGGACATCCTACCCAAATTGCCATGTCTTGACAGGATAAGGCCAGATAGACAGAAATTGCCAGACATCCTACCCAAATGGTGCCAAGGAATTATTTTAAGACCAAAACCAGAGGATGGCTGCATGAGCATGATCTACATGATCTATTGAGTGCCTGAGAAAGGTTTCATCTCAATTGGGTGAGAAAATTGGGTTTTAAGCAAACTTTAGCATTTTTTACTGAAAAAGGCTAGGATAGCTAAAATTGGGGTCTTTTGAAATCCAAACCAAAATCTAAGCATAGCACTGGGTTGCTGACATCAAGGGGAAGCTGTGGCTCATGTTTGCGGTAAAACAGGCTATATAGACATCCTACGCGTAGTATGTGTTCTGTGTGATTTGCACTCCAAACCCAACTTTGAGCATACCAAAGTGATCAGCATCTTAAGAGGAGCTTGTGCTTTATATTTGAATCCATTTTGAGCAATTAGACGTGCTACACGTAGAATGTATAATGCATGAAATTGGAGCCAAAAATTGACTTTAGGCATAGTAGGGTGTTGTATAGCCTGAGGCAAGCCTCCTAGTCAATTTTGGTCCAAATTGGAGTTGATTTGACTGGTCAGACCAACATCAGGCTGCAGGAACAGATTTCTGATCCATTGACCAGCTTATAGGTGTCCAAATCAAAAAGTAAAAATAGCTATGGACTCAGCACATCAAGGGAAATCCATAGTGCAAAAATCTAGGCAAAACAAAGCAAGAGACATCCTACGTGTAGGATGTCTACTGGGACTTAATGAAGAGAAAATTTGACTGAGCTTATACAGTGCGGTTCCAGTTGACCTAAGGGTTCCAGAACTTCTTTCAGAAGTGAATTTGGACCTTGTTTGACCTTTAGACGGAGCAAAGATGGAATTAAGACTTTCCATGTAAATTAACCAACATCCGAGGGAAGTACAGTTCCAGATTAGCAGACCTAATCAAGAACATCCGAAGTGTATAAAATAAAGTAGTGGTTGAGGTTAACCCTTCAGTTATACCAATCATTACTAAAATCACCTCTAGCCGCTAGATGCTTTGATTCGATTGCCAAAATTAAATGCTTGTGTACAGGTATATTCAGCAGCAAAGCAAGAAGTTGTGTGGAAACTAATACTTTGCTAGGTGAGTGGTTGGATTTGTGATATATTGCATTGCTAAGTTTGATGAATTTAAGATCAGGAAGACACATTTTTAGAGATCAAAAGGTGGCAGGTGATCAAGGTAGCTTAGCGTCCACCACCGAGGAGAGTGTAACGAAGTCAAGGCTAGATCCACTAGCATCGATCATTGAGGAGGGTAGTGATATTGACACTTCATTTGATAAGTCCTTATTCATGATGGGTAGTGAACAACAAGGAGGTTTCTTTGATAAAAGGACCCATGCTATGAGGAAGCACCTCTCTAAATCTTTTGAATGATTCCAAGTTCACTGTGATCTTCTTAGAAGAAACAAACTCGAGGGGAGCCCTAGTTTATTCTGACTATCGAGGACGCAAGTGTATTTGTATTGAAGAAAGACCTGCTCTGAGACTAGAAATAATTTGAGTCTATGATGATGGAGATAGATTCCGAGACGAAAAGGGGAACCACTATCTAATAGTTAGTAACCCTGAGGATTACATCATATATGGAGATAACGTGGCAAAAGGAAAAATGGTTTCAGAGACTCAAGAACCACCTCCAAACATTGATCGACTTGGAGCTCTTTTTATGTATGATAAGAAAACAACCAGGGTCTCTACTTATAATGAGAATGTGGGAATTTACAAGCATGAGAGTGAGGAAGTAGTCTCTTACTTTCGATGCAAAGAACCCTACCCAAACGAATTAACCAGAGATAAGGTTCTTTACTTATTCTCTTATGAAATTGCTATGGGGAAGGATATCATTTTTGTTGATAGGTACAGGTGAGAATAAAAACGTATTCTCCGAGAGGATGTAGAAAAGGCAACAGTTCCACAGACATCAACATATGCCCCCGAAGAAGTGCCAAGAGTCACCTGCACCCCTAGCAAGTCGACAAATCCTTTTTCAGAAGAGTATGACGCTGTCAGGAGTTTTCTGGAGCAAGGGATTGCGCATATGTACATACACATGCATGGTGCATCAAATAAAGAATTGCCCATTTTTCAGAGCCAGGTGGTTACGTGGGGCCCACATGTGTACAGGTAGGACAAGGTGTACATAGTGCATCGATTTTCACTATTACCGATACCACTGTGTTTTTTATACAATAAGGAGGAGTTGGTAGCACCAAAAACTTCTCGAGGAAGCTATCCGCGGGCCGACGACATGAGGTAAGCAGGTGCGTCAGATGGCATCGAGTGGCGTCAGGAGGTCGAACGGGGTCAATACTTGCACGCGGAGAAGTATGGACACGACGTGGGTGTTTTCTTGTGATACTTATGCAGAAAGTTCATCATGAGGAACACTTTTCGGGGCCACTTCACGTGGTTGCGGGATGCATTATTTGGAAAAACTGAGTGCCAGGTGTGCGGATGATGCAAAAAGGTGACAACTATGCACTGCGAGGTCAGTTTTTGGCCTGTTCGGGGTCCGTTTGAGGTCATCTAAAGGTCCACGGGTGCCCAACTAATAAAGCTAAGTGTGGGAACTTAAAAAAATGAGAGAAGACCAAAAAAAACGTGGAGAAGAGAGGAGGAACAGCCGCAAGTGTGTTTTTGCTCATTTTGGAGCTTGTTTTGGCCGTAAACTGCTCATTCGAGGTCGGATTTGAGCACTTTGACATTCTAGACTGGGGTTGTGGGCCGTTCCGGACGCGATGGCGCTATTCATTTTTCCAGATTCCTCACTCTTTTCCTTCTTTTTTTATGTGTAAGTTTCTCCTATGAGCGAAGTTTCTTCTATAGTTTGTGATTGTATCTGGCTTATTTTACCCATATTGTGTGAGCTATTTTCCCCATTGGTGTTGGCCCAAGCTTAATTGTATCTAAACATCAGAAATTCTCTTCTTTTGAGCTGAGTTTTTTGGGTGTGTGTGTGTGTGTTTGTGTGGAGTGGGCAAGTGGATAGTCTCTCTCTAGAGGTGTGTTCCCTGTCTCGGCCAGGTGTGTTGTGTAAGCCGAGTGGTGCCCCATAGTGTGTGTGTGTGTGTGTGTGTGTGTATCTTCCCAAGAGTGTGTGTTGGGTCTTTATAGAGGCGTTGTGTGTGTTTTCATCCCTCTCACATTCTTTTGGCGCCCCCACGGAGGATCTTCTTCGAGTACCTTCTGCTTCGAGCTTCAAGCTTCGAGATTCGGGATTACAGGTTGCAGGGTGCAGATTATAGCTTACAAGTTACAGGTTACAGGTTACAGGGACAGGTACAGGTACAGATACAGGTGATTCACACAGGTACAGGTAGTTGGAGTTCAGTGATACATTGGCAAGTGGGTGTCACTTGCAGTTGTTGTGGGTATACATCACTTGGCGCCTGTTTGAGCGCATTTTTTGTTGGATTGTACGTTACTTGTGGAAACTACCATGGTACGCCTTTGTGGAGCCATATATGGTTTTATTTGGCAGCCCCATCCATTTCTGAGACTTGACTATACGCGATTTGCATTAGCCTTCGTGTGAAGGTCGATAGCGTGAGGTTTTATTGAGCTGGGGGATTCTCAAATGTGGAGATCCTTTCGGTGATACAGGTAGATGGAGCACCCTTTTCGTGACCTCGCCATAGGCTATGTATTAGTGATTCCTACTTGATGCTCGAGTTCTATTGTTGGCAGTTTATGCATACATATACAGTCTATATTTTGGGTTCACAGTGCTCTACTTCTGGGGAAGCTGTGTCAAAATTTTTCCAAGTTATGATGGCTGGTCTTTTGGTCTTTTAAGCCATTTATGCTATTATGCTGCTAAAATTTTAGCAAAATCAGAGGATAAGTCAGGTGTGCCTTCTTGGGAGCTTCATGGTTCACTTTAATGGATGATCAAAATGGCCCTCAATTCACTCCCTTTTATTTAACTCAGAGAATCCAGATCAATGTTCATGTGTCCAGGAAGATTTTTTTCCAGCAGGGCATAGTCTTTATGTTCGGGCCAAGAAGATTAAGAGAGATCCTGGAATGTCCTTTGCCTGTTGTAATTCCGATGATCAACTATGAAAACTCATTTGATGTGCATGTGTTTGTCCTTATCTAAAGCTGAGCTCCATTGAAGTTTCTGGGGATTGGGTAGTGATAAGTTTTGGGTTCTTGCACGTGTGTTCGAAGGGGTTCTCAAAGCATTGTAACTTGGGTAGCCATGGCTTTCTCTTATCCGGAATTTCATGGAAGAAGTGGTGAAGATGCGGAAGACTTTCTGGAGCAAGTCGAGGTGGCATGCATAAGCAACAGTATGTGTGATGAGGACAAGATTTTGAGGCTATTTGGATTGCTTTTGAAAGATGAGGCCCGTGTTTGGTTCATGGATTTGGAAGGTAAAGAAGCAGTGGCTTCTTCCTATGGTTTGAGTCTTGACAAGTTTGTAGAAGCTTTTTTAGAGCATTTCCAGATTGTGGAAGATGCAAATGCAGTAGGGAATGAACTCAATGCTCTTAAGAAAGGTTCTTGTCAAGGTGTTGATGCCTATGTACAAGGTTTTACAGATTTATGGACTCGTTGGTGTGTTGCTCTTAAGGAGGACACCCCCCCTTGTTCATTGAAGAAAAGTTTTTTTGTTGATGGTTTGTCACCTTGGTTGCGGTTTGACGTTGAGTTGAAGAGGCCCGAGTCTTTTGAAGATGCGGTATGCATTGCAAAGCACAAGGAATGGAAGTTTAAGCATCTTGAGGAACATGCTATCAGTACAGGTATGCATGTGCAAAATGGATTTGGCATGGAAGATGAAGTTAAGCCTAAGCAGGTGAAAAGTAGCCTATCCTATGATGTTTATCGTTTCTTCCCAAGGTCTATTGTGAAGCGTAAAGAGGTCTTGCAGGTTGACAGGTTTATGGAAGAGATTAAAGAGGTGAGTAATGCTTTGGATACAGGATTGAAAAGTCTTGAAGAGGATGCATTGGCTACTTGTGTACCTTGTGATTCTGGGTGTGAGTGTGAGGTCGAGGTTATTGATGATGAGCACGTATCTTTGGATACTAGTTCCTTGGAAATTAGGGAAGAGGGCAAGGTTGGGAGCCATTTTGTGGATTTGTTGGATGTGGAGCCTGTTTTTAAGCCATATTTTGATGTATGTGCAGTGATTGAACCGATTTGTGAGCATGATTGTGGTTTAGAGCAGGGATCTATATTCTTGGAGACTGATGAACCCATGCTAGAAGCTATGGATAGTGGTGCTAGCCATGATTATGATGTGGATGAAGTTATGTGTGATGATGAGAAGGGTTTTGGCATATATGAGTCCAATCTCAGATATATGGATGCCTATGCTAGGGATATGTGTGCCGCGGGGATACTTTTGTGCTTTGGATATCAACAACTTTAGCTTCACACAATGCTTTTAGCTACTTGGGTGCAAGATTTGCAGGTTGTTGCTATGGATGGTGAAGCCAAGATGCCAGGTGATGAGTCACTTGAGTTGTCTCTATCGGTTGGGTTGAATGTGGCATGCAATATTTATGCTTTTGGAACTCCAGACATGGCGGATGTGTTAGTTGGATATGCCTATGGTGCATTTTGGTTGATTGTTGAAAAATGTAGGTGTGGTGTTATGATGCTTCTTGTGAATCAGGCGATATGCCTTTGGCCTTTTGATCCAAGTGGAATGAGCATCTACTAGTGCTGTTGCTGAGCATGAATGCTCTAGCAGGCTAGGGGGTGGGAAAATTATGTCAGGAGTTTTCTGGAGCAAGGGATTGCGCATATGTACATACACATGCATGGTGCATCAAATAAAGAATTGCCCATTTTTCAGAGCTAGGTGGTTACGTGGGGCCCACATGTGTACAGGTAGGACAGGGTGTACATAGTGCATCGATTTTCACTATTACCAGTACCACTGTGTTTTTTCTACAATAAGGAGGAGTTGGTAGCGCGTAAAACTTCTCGAGGAAGCTATCCACGGCCGACGACATGAGGTAAGCAGGTGCGTCAGATGGCATCGAGTGGCGTCAGGAGGTCGAACGGGGTCAATACTTGCACGCGGAGAAGTATGGACATGACGTGGGTGTTTTCTTGTGATACTTATGCCGAAAGTTCATCATGAGGACCACTTTTTGGGGCCACTTCACGTGGTTGCGGGATGCATTATTTGGAAAAACTGAGTGTCAGGTGTGCGGATGATGCAAAAAGGTGACAACTATGCACTGCGAGGTCAGTTTTTGGCCTGTTCAGGGTCCGTTTGAGGTCATCTAAAAGGCCACGGGTGCCCAAATAATAAAGCTAAGTGTGGGAACTGAAAAAACTGAGAGAAGACCAGAAAAAACGTGGAGAAGAGAGGAGGAATAGCTGCAGGTGTGTTTTTGCTCATTTTGGAGCTTGTTTTGGCTGTAAACTGCTCATCCGAGGTCGGATTTGAGCACTTTGACATTGCAGACTAGGGTTTTGGGCCATTCCGGACGCGATGGCTCTGTCCATTTTGCCAAATTACTCACTCTTTTTCTGCTATTTTTCTTTGTAAGTTTCTCCTATGAGCGAAGTTTCTGCTCTAGTTTGTGATAATATCTGGCTTATTTTACCCATATTGTGTGAGCTATTTGCCCCATTGGTGTTGGCCCAAGCTCAATTGTATCTAAACATCAGAAATTATCCTCTTTTGAGCTGAGTTTTTTGGGTGTGTGTGTGTGTGTGTCTGTGTGGAGTGGGCAAGTGGATAGTCTCTCTCCTCTCACTCCAGAGGTGTGTTCCTTGTTTCGGCCAGGTGTGTTGTGTAAGCCGAGTGGTGCCCCATAGTGTGTGTGTGTATCTTTCCAAGAGTGTTTGTCGGGTCGTTATAGAGGCGCTGTGCGTGTTTTCATCCCGCTCACAATGCGACTTCACATTCTACCCGACAATAGACGTTCAACTACCAAAACCAACCAGCAACTCACCCATCGTTGTAGGCATGGCTTCAGCAGAGTGTAACATTAGAACAAGACAAAAACCGAGATGGTTATCCAACCGAGCGAGGACTAAGGGATTTACAAGAACCACCACTCTATTTGCGATATCAAGGCCAGAGTAAGCCAAAAACTCAAGGGTCAATAGAGCTTGGAAAACCACCCATAGAATGAGTTCGAACAGATGAACCATCTCTTGCAAGAACCGTTAGAAATTATGGCTTAGGAGCACCATTGGGAGAGGAACCAACCTACTACAGAAGGCCAGAGGAGGTATATCGACTAGGACGTGGAGATCCAATGATGAGATTTGTAGACCATCGTAGAATTAGACCTTCTCAAGTGCAAAAATGGGTAAACAAGAAATACACACGAAACAGAGATCCGAGAGATCATGTAGCAGCCTTTATGCGTGCAATTAGA
The DNA here is from genome assembly GCF_014529385.1 of Adiantum capillus-veneris. Classification (NCBI taxonomy): domain Eukaryota; kingdom Viridiplantae; phylum Streptophyta; class Polypodiopsida; order Polypodiales; family Pteridaceae; genus Adiantum; species Adiantum capillus-veneris. Next base: position 131,085,175 of record NC_140959.1, read on the forward strand.
GTGGAAGAGATGTTAGACTTCCCTACTCAATTTGCAGGGTTGGACTAACCCTAGAGGATGACGCTGCTACTTGGTTTGACTCTGTGGAGCGTAGATACTTTGAGTCTATGGAGGAGGTGTTTGACGAGTTTATTGAGGAATTCTCACAAAGAGGGATAGCTCATAATACAGTCTCACAAATTTATAAATTCAAACAAAAAGACGGGGAATCTCTGCCAAAGACACCCCTACGGCTAAAAAGATATGTTAAGTTCTACCCTGTGGAAGAACTGCCAACTCAGTCTAGACTTATGCTTATATTTATCCAAGGACTAAGGAATGCAGATCTCCAGAAGGACTTACATATGAAGAGGAGCACGACGTTAAATGAGTTAACTAAGGAGGCTCTTTACCTTGTGGACAATTGTGCGGTCTATAAAGAGGGTGAGTTCAAGGATCTTGACGACGATTCATCCTCACAACAAAGTGGAAGCAAGTCTGCTAAGACAACACCGAAAGTAGAAGTAGTTGTTGTAAGCCAGGAGCAGATTGTAGAAGAAGTGATAAAAAAATTAACATGTATGCCAAACCTCAGGCTAAACAGCCAAAGTGGTGTTATATTGAACAAAAATGGACAAACCATGGGACGGAGGAATGTTATTATAACAAGGGATATGTGAGAGAACGACCTTATGCTCCGCAGGATCAGGTAGAATCTCCTCAACTTCCACCAATGCCTAGGTATCAAGCATGCAACCTACCAAGATCTGTAGGTGTAGAAAGACCTCAACCAGTGTTGGGGCAGCAACCACCCCTACCAGGATTACCACCAGTCGGCATAAGATACGCACCAATAGTAAATGAACCAGAGGAGAAGGCTTTGGTGCTTATGCATGCATATTACAAAGATCCCAATGGATATGCGGAAAATCCTACCTATTATCCACCGGAAGAACCCCAACGCCAGAACCATGGAGCATGATAGGAATTGCATGACCACCAACAGCTGCACAGGCAGCAGGAGAAGGAAGATATAACTTGGATGAACGAACATTGTTGTTCATAGCCAACGGAGGCATGGGCGGGTAGAGACATGCATACCAACAAAGAGGAGTTCAAGGAGCACCTCAATAGCCTAAGGGACCCTGCTACAAGTGTGGTGGAGACCATTGGTTAAGAGACTGTCATCATGATGAAATCATTAGAGTCAACGCATATTGCATGTTGAGAGCACAGAAGTAGAACCCCAAAGTGTGTAGAATACACACATGAGATGATGTATATATAGAGGGGACCTGGGTGCCATATATAGAGAAGCCATATATTGAGTAGCTTCACATATAAGCTCAACACCCCCGCTCAAATAAGGGTCCCTAACTGTGGATGAAAAAACCCTTGGGGGATCAAGGGAAAAACCCACAGCTCTATATACACCCACCGCTATATTATAAAAATCATTGAGTATATAAATGTTTACGAGGAGCTACATCACTCCTTTTACAATGAATGTTTTATGAGGAGTTACACTACTCCTATCCTATCAAATACAATAATGAATACAAAGGTTCAATAAAGAGGTGTAAAAGCTATCGATTAGCTTGTAATCAAATGTGTCTCCGTGAATCTGCTGTGTAGCTTGTCATCAATATCGCATCACCAAACATGTCTTCATGTTGTCATCAATATGGCATCACCAAACATATCTTCATAAATCTTTTATTGTCACCAAGTTTGTCTTCATAAAATCAATTCTTTGATCAATCCTACATAGATCATAGACTCCAAAAAAAGCATCTCATGAAAATTATTAGCATCGTTAATGAAATAATTACGTTCACAATGCCATAAGAGATGGTTCGCGACGCCACTCTTTTGACGACATATATACGCACGACAACATATGGTACATAAAGTATAAACGTAAAAGTACAAAATGTGTGATTACGTGATGCAAATGATATGTGTATATACTACATAAAACAACATTTATCAATGTAGTGATCAATGAATACCATCAAAGTATTAACAAAATATCATCATTATTTCAGTAAAAATGAATAAATGATCATGGTATCAACGAAAAGCATCATGATATCACCGAGAATAATCATTGTATCAACGAAACAACATCATGGCATCACCGAGAATAACCATGGTATCAACGAAACATCATCATGGCATCATCGAGAATAACCATGGTATCAACAAAACAACATCATGGTATCACCGAGAATAACCATGGTATCAACAAAACATCATCATGGTATCAACAAAAATCACCATGGAATCAACGAAATATCATCATGGAATCACCGAGAATAACCATGGTATCAACGAAATATCATCATGGCACCACCGAGAATAACCATGGTATCAATGACATATCATCATGGTATCAACGAAAATCACCATGACCAGAGTATTAACAAAAAATCATCATGGTACCATCAAAATCACTATGGTATCAATGAGAAATTATCAATAAAACGACATAAACTATATCTCTAAAAGAATAATTATACGAGAATCAATGAACGAGTATATGATATAACAAAAGATCATGTACCAACAGTAGCTCGATAGAATTTGGACAATCATCAACGGCTCGACTGAATCGGAACGATGTGTAACTGGCAACAGTAGCTCGATAGAATTTGGACGATCATCAACGGCTCGACTAAATCGGAAGGATGTGTAACTGGCTTCTGCAGCAAAGTTACGTCAATAACAAATATATGATTGATGAAGAAAAATATAATTGAGAAGTTTTCAATTATGAGAAAAATCAAAAGCAAAAAGTAAAATTTTGATTTTCAAACATATTCGCAGTCCAAGACGATAACCCAAAATCGGTGCAGAATTTAGAAAAACTTTCTTCTGCAAAGTTATAGACCACATCGATTCCAATCCCCATCGCGGGTAGTTTCTTCTGCAAAGTTGTAGACCACATCGATTCCGGTCTCTCACGCGGGTAGTTTCTACAAAATCGTTTTCAATAAGCAGAAAAATAAAAAACAAAAAACGGAAATTGCATTTTAGGTATGTACGCAGTCCGCGAACGATAACTCAAAATCGGTGCAGAATTTGAAAACACTTTCTTCTGCAAAGTTGTAGACCACATTGATTCCGGTCTTTCACGAGGGTAGTTACTGCAAAATCGTTTTCAATAAGCAAAAAAATCAAAAACAAAAAGCAAAAATTGCTTTTCAGGTATGTACGCAGTCCGCGAATGATAACTAAAAATCGGTGCAGAATTTGAAAACACTTCCTTCTACAAAGTTGTAGACCACATCGATTCCAATCTCTTTGGTGGGTAGTTTCTGCAAAATCGTTTTCAATTAGAAGAAAAATCAAAAACAAAAAGCGAAAGTTGCTTTTCAGGTATGTACGCAGTCCGCAAACAATAACTCAAAATCGGTGTAGAATTTGAAAACTTTTCCTTCTGCAAAGTTTTAGACCACATCGATTCCGGTCTCTTCGATAGGTAGTTTCTGCAAAATCGTTTCTAATTAGCAGAAAAATCAAAAACAAAAAGCGGAAGTTACTTTTCAGGTATGTACGCAGTCCGCGAACGATAACTCAAAATCGATGCAGAATTTGAAAAAACTTCCTTCTGCAAAGTTATAGACCACATCGATTCCAGTCTGTCGTGCGAGTAGTTTCTGCAAAATCATTTCCAATTAGAAGAAAAATCAAAAACAAAACGCGAAAACTGTTTTTCAGATATGTACGCAGTCCGCGAACGATAACTCAAAATCGGTGCAGAATTTGAAAACACTTTCTTCTGCAAAGTTGTAGACCACATCGATTCCGATGTCTTGGACGGGTAGTTTCTTCAAAATCATTTTCAATTAGCAAAAAAATCAAAAACAAAAAGCAAAAATTGCTTTTCAGGTATGTACGCAGTCCGCGAACGATAACTCAAAATCGGTGCAGAATTTGAAAAAACTTCCTTCTGCAAAGTTGTAGAATACATCGATTCTAATCTCTCTCCTGCGGGTAGTTTCTGCAAAATCGTTTCCAATTAGCAGAAAAATCAAAAACAAAACGTGAAAACTGTTTTTCAGGTATGTACGCAGTCCGCGAACGATAACTCAAAATCGGTGCAGAATTTGAAGAAACTTCCTTCTGCAAAGTTGTAGACCACATCGATCAGGAGAAAAATTGAAAACAAAAACGTACTGCTCTGATACCATGTTGAGAGCACAGAAGTAGAACCCCAAAGTGTGTAGAATACACACATGAGATGATGTATATATAGAGGGGACCTGGGTGCCATATATAGAGAAGCCATATATTGAGTAGCTTCACATATAAGCTCAACATTGCACTGAGTGTGAAATTACTCATTTGATTCCTGATTGCCCTAAGAACCCGAGCAAAGGAGCAAAAAGTACCTTCAACATGCTGGAAGCAGTTCCTTCAAGTGGAGGGCCAGAAAACGAGACAATAATACCTATTCAAGCAGTGACACGAGCCCAAGCTCAAAGAATGGCAAGCGAACCCATAATTTAAGAGCCAAAAACCGATGCCCCAAGTTTAAAAATGAAAAATCAGAGAAGCACTTGGAAAGCTAGAAAGGCGCGTATGAAAGCCAGGAGAGAAGGAGAGCAAACGGCTCTATCCGAGGAGTTAAAACACACGAAGGATAGATTAGAGTGGTTAGAGGATCTAGCCAGTATAAGATCACACACTGGGGCAACCATAGTACCCAAGGAAATAGTAGAACCAAAAAGTGCAGGATCAAGAGGATCAGTGTTGGCAGAAAAGGTAAATGAGCAGTTAGACACACTTTTTAAAGCTTACGAAGCCAAAATAAAAACAACAAAACCCAAGAGCAAAGATGGATGACTTATCCATATGTCGATATAGAAAAAAAGAGGTTGGAAATGTGTCGAAAGATGATTGAAACAGCTCAATCTTTGATAGAAAACCCACTTGGTAAACCTGCAAGTTGGCATGAAGTACCAGCTGCAACCCCTATCAAACCAACTTTAGAGAAACAAGTAGACACGAAGGAGAGACTCACGACTGCCTCTGAGTCTAGGGGAGAATCTATCATAGTGACAAATACAACAGATGAGACAAGTGATGGGTTCCAGCCTAAAACATTGGTAGAAATGGGTAAGGATTGTAACGGTCTAGATGACATGTAGAAGCAAATCCGTGATGCCAACAAAGCTAACCTGGTGAGTTACCAAACGAATAGCATGAGAAAAGAGAAAAATGAGATCCTCCTATTGAAGAATTTGAGGCAAGATCACAACTAAACTTTGATATGCATTCAAGGATGTTAACCAGACACCAGTGGAAGAGTTTACATTGGTAGGGTCCGAACTCCCAGCATGGCTAGGGCAAAAAAAAAGAGCTATGGATGTGCGGAGCTTCACATTGTGGGAGCGTAAAAAGAGAGGAATGCGTCTTAAAAAGAGCTATTGAGGACAAGGATTATATTCCGAAACCTTTTCCCGAAGATGCCTTAGAACCTCTGGAATGGGAACACATACTAGCAACATTGGATGTCTGTACCATTACAGATATCCCAACGACAAAATTTTACGGTAAGGACGGCTATGATGTGCTACCCTATTACATGGTAAGCCTTATACCAGCAAAAGATGAGATTGTGGAATCACCAGAACAAGAAGAGTTTTATAACTCCTTTGAGCATCTGGAGGTAAATAACGATGCAGATAATGAGTATTCAGACAGCTCAAGCGAGCGTGGGGAGAAAACAACAAATATCAAGTTTTATGATTTTGCCAATTAACACCCTAGATGCCAGGAACACTATAGGAAAAAATGAGCAGAAAACAAAATGAGAGAGAACCCTATGCCCAGGATAAAAGATAAAACTCACTATCTAATGCTTGTCAAAGCAGGGAACTGTGTAAAAGACCATATATCAGACAGATTCTCAAAATTTTGAAGGGAAGGAACGCAAGAGAAAATAAAACAAGTACAGAAAGATAAAACAGAAACAAAATAAAAAAAATCTCAACAATCAAAACAAGAAAAAAAAAGACCCAGAGTGGACCAAATTGGAGCGTAAAAAGAAATACCAAGAACTAAAACGATCGTTACGAGAGGTATGGACTATTGAGGGAGAAAGTGATGGTAACGAGGAGTCAGAAAAAAGAAACATGAATGTACCATCCCACTATCGAAAATTCACCATCCAGGACAGAAAAATCATAATGACACCACCAGTCACGGAAAGAATAAACCAGGAATCTTACGATGGGCCGGAAAATGCAAAATAGATAGACCTCGTTGAACCAGGTGAAAAGCCGCAGCCGGTCTATATCACAAATGATTTAGAGCCTAAAGAAGAAGAACTGCTAACACAACTTCTCAAGAAGTATAAAGATGTGTTTGCATGGTCCTACAAAGACCTCAAAGGAGTTGATCCATCAATATGCCAACATACAATATCGTTGAAATCAGATGCCAAACCTAGCAAACAACGTCCTTACACATATAATGACACATTTGCTAAATGAATCAAAGAGGAGATTGAGAAGCTGATGGATGCTGAATTCATCTATGAAATAGAACATACATATTGGGTGTCACCCAGTGTGGTTGTCCCCAAAAAGAACGGAAATCTCCGAGTGTGTGTGAACCTCAAAAAAGTAAATGCAGCCACCATAAGGGATAATTATCCCTTGTCGATCATAGAACATGTACTTGAGAGGGTGGCTGGAAAACGGGCTTAGTCCTTTCTAGATGGGTTTTCAGGGTATAACCAACTAGAAATTGCAGTAGAGGATCAACACAAAACAGCGTTTGCCATAGAATGGGGAATATATGCATATAGAGTTATGCCTTTTGGCTTAACCAATGCCCCAACTACCTTCCAAAGGTTAATGACTCATGCATTCAAATAATACCTGAGAATATTCTTAGAAATATATATGGATGATCTCTGTGTCCACTCTCTTCTACAAGAAGAACATATTGACCATTTACAAAAGGTATTTGAGAAGTGCAAAACATATCGAATCTGTCTCAACCCGAAAAAGTGCATTTTTATGGTTAGGCAAAGCCTCATCTTAGGATATATTTTCTCAAGAAATGGCATAACCACTGACCTAGACAAAATCAAAGTCATAGTAGACTTACCCAGGCCTACTAATACCAAACAAGTACAATCCTTCATGGGACACTACGGATATTATCGAAGATTCATATATATGTATGCAGTCATTGCACAACCTCTGTATTGTTTGTTAGTCAGTTTCGACTGGATTGAGAAGTGTGAAAACCTTATATCAAAACTTGTACTTAAAGCACCAAATTGGAAAAAGAAATATTCCATGTTCACATTGATGCATCTGCATATGCAATTGGTAGTATTCTGGCTCAACGTGGAGAAGCAACAATGGATTTCCCAGTTTGTTATGCAAGCCGACAGTTAAATAGTGCAGAAAAGAACTACACAACCACTGAAAGAGAGGGGTTAGGAATGATTTATGATGTAAAGAAATTTCGGCATTATTTGCTCCCAAACAAATTAGTGTTCTTCACAGATCATCAAGCTCTTTTATACCTAGTAGATAAACCATGCAATACTGGGAGAATTGTACGCTGGTTTATTATATTGCTAGAATTTGACTTCACAGTGGTAGTCAAAAAGAGTAAAACTCATCTATGGGCGGATCATATTTCAAGGCTGCAAAATGGGGAAGGTCCTGAAGGCGTAGATGATGACATACCTGATGCTTATCTTTTCAATATTGAAATGCTACCCAAATGGTCTGAAGAAATTGTTAGTATTCTTTCCTTTGGAGGTAGATTTGATAACAAGGAAGACAGATCCAAACAACAAACAATTCGACAAACAAAAAACTTCCAGTTAATTGCAGAATGACTGTGTCATCTAGGTTCGGACCAAATTCTACGATTATGTATAAATCCGGAGGAATTCAAGTGTTATCTTGAAGAAGCACACGTCCAGGATTGTGAATTTCATTGTTCAACAATGAAAACACACCAACGACTGAAACAATTAGGAGTTTATTGGCCAACTATGTATGCTAACACACATGCTGATGTTAAAAATTGTACTATATGTAGTGCCAAACGACCGGTGGATCACGCGACATTGTTTCAGGTAAACATTGTACCTGCATGGAGTCAATATATTATTGATTTCTTAACAACGAGGACATTTTCTGAAAACATCACAAAAGCGCGAAAAAGGGCTATAGAGCTAGAGGCTCGTGACTTTAATTTAATTGGGAATCAACTCTATAAGCGAGGAAAGGAAAATTAACTTAGAGTCTCTGCAAGTGAAAGTGAATACCTGCTGATTCTAGAACACGCACATGGAGGAATAAGTGGAGGCCATTTTTCAGGCAGACGGCAAAAATTGCCTTAACCATAGGAATATGGTGGCTTACATTGCATATGGATGTTGAGGACTTTGTAAAGAGTTGTGACGCATGTCAGTGCACCAAGGTGCCGATAGAGAGGGATGAGATGCCACTACGGCCAATGATGGGAGCAAGGGCATTTGCAAAATGGGGCATTGATTTTGTGGGGCCTATTTCACCCCCTGCATATCATTGTGGCTACGAACTATCTCACAACATGGGCAGAAGCCAAGGCAACACAAAAAGCAGACTCAAGAACCACTGCACAATTTTTGTATGAGAATGTCTTTGTATGATACGAGTTACCAATAGAAATTGTCAGTGATCGAGGAACACCTTTTGTTAATGAAGTCATTGAATATCTACTAGAGGAATTCATGGTTATACATAGAAAATCTGCTCCATATCATCCACAGGCAAATGGACAAGCTAAGGCCACAAAAATGACACTGTGTACTGTTCTGAATAAAATTGTATCAGAGTCAAGGATAGATTGGGATCAGCAGTTTTACTCAACACTATGGGCATACATGGTAGCTTACAAAACATCAATAGGAACAACACCGTACAACATGGTGTTTGGTCTAAATGCTATATTACCCATAGAGTTCTTAATTCCAACTCTACGAGTAGCGAAAACCTTAGAATGGACAGGGCATGAGCTCTCTTCAAGAATAGATGATCTTGAAAATCTAGATGAACTTCGATTGAGAGCTGTAGCTTCAATCTATGCTAAAAAGAGAAGACAAAAATAGTTTTTTGACAAGCATGTGCACACGAAAGAGTTGAAAACAGGTGATTATGTACTTGTTTATACCTTGAAGCAACATGCCAAGAAACTTAAAAAGCGAGGGATGGGACCCTTTGTGATTAGCAACCTATCACAAAGTGGAGCTGTCAAGCTTACTACATTAGCAGGTGAAGAAAGACCAAATTGGATTAGTGGGTGTCGATTAAAAAAATATCATTTACCACTAACACAGGATATGCTTCAATAAATCCATCAAGAAAAACAACGGATAAAGGAGAAACAGAGGGTACGAGAAGAAGCCCAAGCAGAAGCAAAAGAAAAAATTGCAAAAAGAAGGCTTCTACGACAACAACAACAATGTGGATCACCGTTTCGAATAAATGCTATTCGACTAACGAATTTTGATGAAGACACAGTGGAGCCAATAATTGCAGTCAAAGTGGGTAGCAATCAAGTTGAATCGACGGAATTGCTTGATTCTGGAGCTCAAGCAAATTTGATCTCTTATAAATTATACAAACAGCTAAAGCCCAAAGGTCAACTACATCCTACTCCACAAGTGCTGGAAAGTAGTATATCACATTTGCTGAAAACAGTGGGCTGGATTATATTGCATGTACAACTACATCAATATATTTACAGTTAGAAGCTGGACACACCCTATGGAAAATGACTGCTCGACAGATTATTATTTTTTGTAACTATTCATTTATTGAGAAAACTCGACATTTCACCTTTGTAAATATTGGGGCTTACAGAAGTTTCCAGATTGTGTCCCAGTTTTGATATTTAGATTGAGTAGATGGTTAAAATGGAACACTAGGGTTTGAGAATTGTAAGGTATTTATACCACTTTTTGACCTTAATGAAAATTTTTTGTCATTTTAAAAAGTTTAAATTCTGTGAGTGAGCGTACTGTGTACGAGAGAGAGTGAGCTTCATCTTGACGCTACGCGTGCACCAGTGGTCGGAATCAAGTGCGGAGAAGTGCGGCATGTTGCCCCCGACGAGAGCTACACGCCAATACCTACATTGTGCGCGTACGGTCCGGTTTTGCGAGCTCCATCTATGAGCTTCATCTAGTGATTCGGTGAGCATACGTTGTCCAATTTTGCATTGCAACATATCCACGCATTCGCATTGAGTAGAGCTACACATAATTAGGCACTTTATATTTTGGAAACGACGGCCTGAAATTTTAGCCAGACACTTACATGATTCTGCACCAGGTGTTTTGGGTTGGGGTTTTGGTTCATAGACCTTAGGGAGAGCGACCTATTGGTGTTAGTAGGGTCTCCTTCAAGTTCTGTGGAGTTTCGAGATTGTTTGATGGGTATTTGGCTATAGAAAGCTTTGTAGGAAGTTTCCTCTTATGCACTCCTGAAGGATGTAGCTTAGACATTGGGTAGAGACCTTTGTAGGAATTAGTTAGGAGTCGGTCGAGTGTAGGTTGACACCCTATGCTTGCTTCCACGCGCCTGTGGGTCGAGCTTCGTCCTTAGCTGACAAATCTTGTTAGGTGAGTTCTCGTTGTGCTGACGTCGGTCGCGATGTATCCATGCAACATTGGCGCCACTGCCGGGGACGAAAAACTTAGGTAGGTGACCGAGACTAGTCCTTGAGGATAGGGATTCTTTTGCTTGGCAAGAGTCTCATTTTACATTTAGATAGGATCAGAGGGTGGAGGACTCTCTAGGTCTTAGAGGGAGTCTAGGGAGCGTGTGTCTGGCCTAGATCCTTTGACTTAGGTAGGTTTAGGTAGACTGAGATAGTTTTAGGTATTAGTTGAGTTGATGAGTAGGATTGGAGTGGTAGAAGCGGTGAGAGGAGAGCTTGAGAGTCCGGAGAGGCTAGGAAGCAGCCAAAACACCATTATCACTATTTCACATGATGAGTAGGAGTAGAGTAAGTAGGACATCATGACTCAGGATCTAGAGCACTTCATGTATGTATACTTGCTTGTTAGATTCATCACAAGGTTGTAAAAGATGCAAAAGTGTAATTGAAAGCTGAAGTGAAGTCCAAAAGTTACTGTGAGTGTTTCTGATAGAGCTGCAGAGCATCAAGAGCATTTCTGTCAAGAAAAAAAATAATTTAAAGCCAAGAGACATCCTACGCGTAGGATGTCTACAGGCTAATCTGGTGGGAATTTTGGAATTTTGAGTTGAACAGTGTGTTCAGAAGGTAGGTTTTACCCTATTTTCACCAGGAAAGTGGAAATTGGACCATATCTTGACAGGATAAGGCTAGATATACTGAAATTGCCACAGATATCCTACCCAAATTGTGCCAAGGTATTATTTTAAGACCAAAACCATAGGATGGATGCATGAGCATGATTTGCATGATATATTGAGTGACTAAGAGAGGTTTCATCTCATTTGGGTGAGAAAATTGGGTTCTAAGTAGACTTTAGCACTTTTCATTGAAAAAAGCGACAACAGTTAAAATTGGGGACTTTTGAAATCCAAATCAAAATCAAGCATACCACTGGGTTGCTGACATCAAGGGGAAGCTGTGGGTCAAGTCTGAGGTCAAACAGACCAAAATGACATCCTACGCGTAGGATGTCATCTGTGTGATTTTGCACTCGAAATCCAGATTTGAGCATACCAAAGTGATCAACACCTCAAGAGGAATCTGTGCTGTGCATTTGAAGCCCTTCAAAGCAAAAAGACATGCTACGCGTAGAATGTCTAAAGCAAGAAATTGAAGCCAGATACTAACTGTAGGCATAGTAGGGTGTTGTATAGCCTGAGTCAAGCCTCCTAATCAATTTTGGTCCAAATTGGAGTTGATTAGACTGATCAAGACCAGCAGCAGGCTGTCGGAACAGATTTCTGATCCATTGACCAGCTTATAGGTGTCCAAATCAAAAAGTAAAAATAGCTGTGGACTCAGCACATCAAGGGAAACCCATAGTGCAAAAATCTAGGCAAAACAGAGCAGGAGACATCCTACGTGTAGGATGTCTACTGGGGCTAAGTGAAGAGAAAAATTGTCTGAGCTTATACAGTGAGATTCCATTTGGCTTAAGGGTTCCATAACTTCTTTTAGAAGTGAATTTGGACCTTGTTTGACCTTTTGACATAGCAAAGACAGAATTAATACTTTTCAGGTAAATTGACCAACATCCGAGGGAAGTACAATTCTAGATTAGCAGACCTGATCTAGAACATCAGCAGTGTATAAAACACAGTAGTGGTTGAGGTTAACTCCCCAGTTATACCAATCATTACTTAAATCACCTCTAGCGGCTATATGCTTTGATTCGATTGCCAAAATTAAACGCTTGTGTGTGTACAGGTATATTCAGCAGCAAAGCAAGAGGTTGTGCGGAGACTGATCCTTTGCTAGGTGATTCGTTGGATTTGTGATAAGTTGCATTTATAAGTTTGATGAATTTAAGATCAGGAAGACACATTTTTAGAGACCAAAAGGTGGCAGGTGACCAAGGTAGCTTCGTGTCCCCACGGAGGAGAGTGTAACTTAGGCAAGGCTAGATCCACTAGCACCGATTATTGAGGAAGGTAGTGATACTGACAATTCATTAGACAAATCCTTCTTCATGATGGGTAGTCAACAACCCGGAGGTTTCACCTATGACGGACCAATGGTAGGAGGAAACACCTCCCTAAATCCTTTGAATGATTCCAAATTCACTGTGATCTTCTTAGAAGGAACAAACTCGAGGGGAGCCCTAGTTTCTTTTGACTATCAAGGACGCATGTGTATTTGTAATGAAGAAAGACCGTCTTAGAGACTCGAGATAATTCAAGTCTATGATGATGGAGATAGATTCCGAGACAAAAAGGGGAACCACTATCTGATAGTTAGTAACCCTGGGGATTACAATAGATATGGCGAAAGGGAAAATGGTTTCAGAATCTCAAGAACCACCTCCAAACATTGATCGACCTGAAGCAATTTTTATGTATGATAAGAACACAACCAGGGTTTCAACCTATAATGAGAATGTGGGAATTTACAAGCATGAGAGCGAGGGAATAGTCTCCTACTTTCATTGCAAAGAACCATACCCAACCGAGTTGAGTAGAGAAAAGGTTCTTTACTTATTCTCTTATGAAATTGCTATAGGGAAGGATATCATTTTTGTTGATAGGTACGGGCAAGAATACCAACGTATTCTCCAAGAGGAGGTAGAAAAGGAAACAATTCTAGGAGCATCAACATATGCCCCCGATGAAGTGCCAAGAGCCACCTTCACCCCTAGCAAGTCGACAAATCCCTTTTCAGAAGAGTATGACGCGACCTCACATTCTACCCGACAACAGACGTTAAACTACCAAAACCAACCAGCAACTCAGCCATCGTTGTAGGCATGGCTTCGACAGAGTGTAACATTAGAACAAGACAAAAACCGAGATGGTTATCCAACCGCACGAGGACTAAGGGATTTATAAGAACCACCACTCTATTCACGGTATCAAGGCGAGAGTAATCCAAAAACTCAAGGGTCAACAGAGCCTGGAAAACCACCCATAGAACGAGTTCAAAGAGATGAACCATCTCTTGCAAGAACTGTTAGAAATTATGGCTTAGGAGCACCATTGGGAGAGGAACCAACCTACTACAGAAGGCCAGAGGAGGTATATCGACTAGGACGTGGAGATCCAATAATGAGATTTGTAGACCATCGTAGAATTAGACCTTCTCAAGTGCAAAAATGGGTAGACAAGAAATACACGCGAAACAGAGATCCGAGAGATCATGTAGCAGCCTTTGTGCGTGTAATTAGAGTGGAAGAGATGTTAGACTTCCCTAACCAATTTGCAGGGTTTGGGCTAACACTAGAGGATGACGCTGCTACTTGGTTTGACTCTGTGGAGCGTAGAGACTTTGAGTCTATGGACGAGGTGTTTGACGAGTTTATCGAGGAATTCTCACAAAGAGGGATAGCTCATAATACAGTCTCACAAATTTATAAATTCAAACAAAAAGACGGGGAATCTGTGACAAACAGAGTCCTACGGCTAAAAAGATATGTTAAGTTCTACCCTGTGGAAGAACTGCCAACTCAGTCCAGACTTATGCTTATATTTATCCAAGGACTAAGGAATGCAGATCTCCAGAAGGACTTACATATGAAGAGGAGCACGACGTTAAATGAGTTAACTAAGGACGCTCTTTACCTTGTGGACAATTGTGCGGTCTATAAAGAGGGTGAGTTCAAGGATCTTGACGACGATTCATCCTCACAACAAAGTGGAAGAAAGTCTTCTAAGACAGTGAGGGCGACATTTTTGAAATGGGGCCTCTAAACCCAGACCAATGGGCCTACCCTCACAAAATGTTCGTAAAGAGGTACGCACACTACTTGGGGCACCACCTTCTTTTGGGAGTGGAGAAGGAAACCAATCAAAATAACACTTGCACTCACCCACTCAAGCAACACACTTTGAAAACCCCCTTACTCTATATACACTTTGGACACTTGAACACCATCAACGATTATGCAACCCAATGCCGTGCATAAAATGAAATATGCAATTTGTGGAATAGCATTCACCTTCTCCCTATAAGAATATCCATAATACATCCAAACTCCTCCTCTCTCAAGCACTCATCAAAAAATCATGCGCACAAGACTTGCCTCTCAAACACACAAGAGAATCACTTACATCAAACTAACACACTTTGCATAGAGAGCTCATCTCCATCTATGCAATGCCGTGACACAAATAAAATACCCATGAGAGGTAGCCACATGCATATGTAATGAAGAAAAAGAGAATTGGAGTGAGAAATTTCTTTAGACCAATTGAATAAGTGTGGAGAAACAAACCAATGGTAAATTGAGAATAGAACACTTACTTGATTTCTCGCACACCTTTTAAGGGGAGGACAAACGCTGGCTAACCATCACGAATTGGGACACTTGAAAGTTCTGAAGATGATTTAATGATCATTAACATAACCATAAGAGAGATCATGATGTATTTACAAGTTATTGAGGTGCTACAAATGATTTATTGGGTTGATGGAGTAAGAGATTGTAGAATAGAAAGAGTGGAGGATAGAGTTGCACTTCCTCCAAAGAGGAGGGTTAGGAGGGAGGATGTGAAAGAGGGAGAGTTGGGGTTTTCTCTACTATTGATCAAGAAACAACATGAAGTTGAAAATATAGGTGTGTGTCCTTGAGTCTCTCCAAGGGGGGCTATTTATAGTTGTGTAGGAGTGGGATTATGCTACACTTAATTAGGGTGAGTGATTATCCTAATTAAGTGTCCTTTAACCACTCATTGAATATTGGACATAAAAGGGACTATTTATTCACCAAAAATATCATTTTAGACCGTGAAGGCTCCATAGGGGTGCATAATGTAGGTGGGCCCCACCATGAGGCCCTACGAGTGGCTCCTGTGGGGTATCTCAACTTGTATGTCTTGGCATTTAGAAAGCATCTTTAGGTTGGTCCCATCACATGCAAGTGACCTTGAACACTCATTGCTTTTCTAGAAGATGAGTAGGGGAAAAATAAGATCTCACCCTCTTGATTTACTTGACTTACAATTCCCTTTTGCTGCGAATCTGACAGATTTACACTATTTTGACCATAACTTTTTACCTGTAGCTCGGAATGACATGCTTCAAAAGGCAAAATTTGACCTTCTCAACATGTTTGATATGAATTTGGACTATTATTCATGTCCATGAACCAAGGAATTCGGTATGGAAGGTCCACACTAGGCTAGGGAACCTTTTGCTTCCAAGTCTTCTTGTATGGGCCCTTTGCTTGTATGCATCCAAGGGGAATCATGCTTTTTCAAAAGGGTATGATGCTTAAACAAATAGAGGAGGGCCCAATATTATTTTCTTGTGAAAAGAATATACAATTTGAGTCTTTTTGAAAGGAGAAAAACTATATGTATATTCTTAAGAGATATTGGGCCACCTGTGTAGGGGGCATAGAAGAGTTGTAGAGATGGACCATAATCTTTGGTAAAGACAAGTGGAGAGTTGATTTTTCAGGGTAATTTATCTATATGGGATGGAAGATGGATATATTATTTTTCTACTACTAATTCACAAGAGGTAAGAAAGTTTGGGGGTAGATAGTTGGTTATTGTATGCTTACTTTTATTTACAAAGAAAAAACAAAAGGGTGGTAATATAAATATATGACTAAGGTGACATTTTTGGGAAGAGTACAATGTATGTGTCGCCACAAAGGTTAAACGAAGAGCGGGAATTTACTCTAGATATCTTAATAGCGTAGAAAAATATATACACATATGAGGAAGAGGACGTTGAGTAGGCTGAAAAATGTTGCAAAAAGATGGTTACCATTTTATGCCTTGCATATTAGCGCTCCCCCAAGCCTAGAGATATTCATATCTTTAGGAGGACGGTATTTCTTCTTTTTCTTCTTTTTTTTTGTCTTTTTTTTGTCATTTTTCCTTTTCCACTTTTTTTTTTTCAATAGGAGGAGTGTCATGCACTCTTTTACTCCATTAGACCTGCTTTTCATTTCCTCAATCCCATAAATCGGAGATGGGAGGGTTGCCTTGGGTATGTTCAGATTCCAAGGCTGGTTCTTCTTTGCAGATCAAAGCTTTAAAAATAGGTGGAGCATTTTCCAAGCCGAAGGGAGCCATGCAAATTTCGAGCTTAGACGATGTAGGCAGATGACTTCCTATCAACGGATTGATACGTTGAAAGTAGGGCTTTAATCTCCATCCACTGACTCTGGTCTTGTATAGTTTTCCTGATAAATCTGCTAATCTGTAACTACCATTCCAAAAATTTGTTTTTATCATGAAAGGTCCCTCCCATCTTTGCAAAAACTTTTTGTCAATTCGAGTATCAAGTCGGTTATCATAGCGAAGAACCAACATACCTTCCTTCAATCCTTTCCCCTTGAGCTTCTTGTTGATTTTGTCCCTTTGGCTTGTCACTTTGGTGATGTAGTGATCAATGGACTCTTCTCTATCTAGTTCAAGTCATTGGAGATCTAAGATCCTTTCATATAGAACCTCTTTTGGTTTTTTTGCCACTCTTGCAAGAACGCGCAAGCTTGAGAGCTCTACCTCAATGGGGAGAAGTGCCTCCTGTCCATAAACTAGATGAAAAGGGGTGAATTGGGTAGATACCTTGAAAGATGTCCTATACACCCAAAGAGAAGCCGTCAAATGGCGATCCCAATCATCAGGCCGGTCCACAACCTGCTTAGAAATGATCTTACATATCATTCCATTCACTTTTTCCACCAATCCATTGCATTGAGGATAGTAGGGTGTGGAATGCAGGTGTTTCACTTTTAACCTCCTCAAGAGAACATTCAGAAGGTCAGCCCTAGAACCCGGGCCTCGATCTGATAAGATTTCTAGGGGTGTTCCAACCTACTACAAATATGGTCAAAAATAAACTTAGATACCTTTTCAATTGTGATTCGGGTTGTGCTTGTTGCTTCTGCCCATCGTGTCATGTAGTGAACACCCATGATGATGAAAACCTTCCCTGTAGAAGTACCAGGTAGGGGACCTATTGCATCCACACCCCACTTTTCAAAAGGGCCATAAGATATTATTGGGACTCGAGGCTCATATGTTAGTCGTCTATCCCCAGCGATTTGGCATGGCTTACATGCCTTACACCAATATTGGACATCACGATGTAAGCTCCGCCAAATAAACCCTGCTTGTAAAATCTTCCTACTTGCAATATCTTGAGAAAAGTGGCCACCACAGACATCATCATGACATGAAAGAAGAATTTTCTCTATCCCTTGCACTCTTGGTACTCTCCTCAAGACCAAATCTTTCCCTTTGTGATATAAATCATCCCCGATCAACTAGTAAGGTGTGGCCTTCTGAACTAGTCTATGTCTTTGCACCTTGTCTAAGTGTTTGGGACACTCACCTGC
Organism: Adiantum capillus-veneris; assembly: GCF_014529385.1. Taxonomy (NCBI): domain Eukaryota; kingdom Viridiplantae; phylum Streptophyta; class Polypodiopsida; order Polypodiales; family Pteridaceae; genus Adiantum; species Adiantum capillus-veneris. The sequence continues at coordinate 131,103,170 of NC_140959.1, forward strand.
TTGTAGAAAGAAGATAATGTCTTTTAGCTCCTCTTGACCTTGATATTTGGGTTCATATAGTTTCACACCTCCTACCGCCATTTGAAGCTTTTCATTTGCAAGTAAGTCTGCTTCCTTGTTATGAGTTCTCAAAGCTCTTACACTACTAAGCCACTCAAACAATGAACGATTCTTGCACCTCCAAGTCCCTTGGATTTGCCTGACCACTAGCAAAGAATCACCTTTTATAATAAGCCTTTGTATGCCTAATTCTTTGCATTCTTCTAACCCAAGGGTTAGAGCAGCATACTCAGCCTCATTGTTAGAGTGAACATTGGGTAGAGTGATACCTTTTCTAACCATTACCTCCTTTTGTGGGTTCAAAATGATGATCCCCCTTGCTGCTTTGTCTTGTTGGCGTTGATAAGCTCCGTCAAAGCATAAAGTATGGGCATTATCAATCTCCTTCACTTTGAACTGTTTTGAGACTTCCTCTCTTTGTAGTCGTGATCCTTCCCTTTCTCTCACTTTGTAGGTGAGAATGTCTGCAAGTCCTGCTCTTGTGCTATCTTCTACAAGGAAAGTGTATTCAAATTCTTGGAGTTCAAGCACCCACTTTGCTATTCTAGATGAGAGGCTCATGTGTTGTACTACATATGGTAGATTGTGCTCTAAGGTGAGAAAAACAAATGGCACAGGGAGAAGATACGATCGAAACTTCTTTACCGCAAACAAGATTGCAAAGACCACTTTCTCCATTTCAGTGTATCCCTTCTCGGCCGGAGTCATCACCTTGCTTGCAAAATAGATCGGCCTCATGTATGATGTTCTAGGATCTTTTTGCATCAAAACAACACCAATTGATTCGAAACCTACACTTGGAGTGACATAGTAGGTCTCCTTTGGATCTGGTGGCATTAGGATTGGGAGAGAGCTAAGAATGCCCTTCACATCCTCAAAAAATTTTGCATGTTCCCTCCCCCATTCAAATGTAGATTGGCTTGCCAACCTATGCAAAGGGGCGATGGATTCTTCTAGGAGATGGATGAAGCGACACATGTACCTCACTTTGTGGTTGAAGGTCATTAGCTCCTTAGATGTTGTTGGTGGAGATAATGACAAAAGGGCCTCTACTTTAGAGGGACCCACTTGAATTCATTGTGAAGAAACCACATGGCGTAGCAAAACCACTTGAGATTCACCGATATGACACTTCTCTGGGTTGAGTTTTCCCCCAAATTGATGGAGCCGCTTAAGCCCCTCTTCAACCTTTTGGCAGTGAAGTGATCTAAAACTATAAATACAGAAATCATCCATAAAGAATCTTATAGATTTTCCAAAGAATGGCTGAAATACAAATATTTTGAATCTCACGAAGGTGCTAGGAGCATTGGTGAGACCAAAAGGAATTACTCTGAATGCAAAACATCCCCAAGGTGTGATGAAGGTGGTTTTTGGTTGGTCCTCTTCTGCTATTCTAATTTTAAAATATCCTGAATACCCATCACACACAGTGTAGCATTCATGACCTGCTACTTCATTCAAAATCATCTTGGAAAGGGAGAGGGAAGTGGTCCCTCTTTGTCGTAGTGTTGAGGGGTTTGTAATTCACGTAGACCCTCCACTTACCATTCTTCTTGGGAGTGACTACAATAGGTGATACCCATTCGGAGTTGGATACTGGATAGATGAAGCCAGTCTTCAAGAGTCGATTCACTTCTTGTAGGAGAGCCTTTTGTTGCACAGATCCTAGTTGCCTTAACTTTTGAGCCACAGGTTTGGTCCCTAGTTTCAATTCAATTTGATGCTCTTTTACATCTACACCTCTTATTTGTGAGTAGTCAGTGATAAACAAATTGGGATACCTCCTTAACATATTGATGTAGGACCTCTTCTCCTCACAAGTAAGATCTTTTGCAAGCATCTTCTCAAATCCTTCTTCAAGGTGGTGGCATCTTTCATCTCCCCATGTATGATTGTCTGTTGGATTTTCTTCTACAAAAACATCTTGGGTGTTGGCGTTGAATACAATTCCCATTACCTCCAAAGAAGACTCCTCTTCACTGGTTGTTGCACTGGTTGATGCTTTCTCATCACTTGATTAAGGACTCTCCTCCTCACTCTCTTCATCTGTTGTGGTTTCATAGTTGATATCTAGTTGCTTTCCTTCTCGCCAATCATACACCACCGGTTGACCCTTCTTAAGAATCAAACGACCAGTTCCCCATTTTTGATCTGCATTCACACCAATGAGCCAAGGCCTCCCTAGGATGATGGGATAGCCCTCCCCCTTAGCTGGCATGACATACATATCCACTCGTGCATCTATGTTACATACAAAGACTTTTACATTTTCAATGATCCCCAAACACTTCACACTTGAGTTGTTGGCTAGCCTAGCTTGACAATTACAAGACTTTGTAATTTTCAAGCCCTAACCTGTTCATTGTTTTTTTCGTGATCACACACATTTGAGCTCCACCATCAACATATACATTAGACACCTTTTTACCCCTTATGTAGGCATCCACAATGGGTTCCACATCTTTTTGTAGCTTTGAGGCCAGAACCTTAATGGAAAGATTTGCTTTCTTTTTTGGAATTCTTGTACTTACCAATGTTGGCCATTGCCTTCTTACTTTGGCTAATAGGTGTAGAAGTTGAGGCCATGAAATGTTTGGCTTTTGGGTTTGTAAATCTTGCAGGATGTTGTAGGGCTCTAGCTCCTTTCCCAATGGGAAGTCATTGATACCAATTTCCCTTCGCCTTGATCTTTTCTTCTTGCTACTTTTAGCTTCTTCCATCTTTGACTTCTTTTTCTTGTCCCTTCTGGCTGAATTTGTTCCTTCACTTCTCATGTCTTCATCCTTATCATGTGCTCTTGTGCGTTTTTATGCCGGCATAACATCAAATTTTAGAGTATGCTCATCTATTACCTCTTCTAGCTTGATGATGTTGACTCCTCTTTCTTCCTCCTCATGTGGGACAGGAGGTATATTTGCTGGTGGTGGTGGTCAACGAAGGATTTGTGGGCCTTGAGCTAGTGAGGGCGAGCTTTTTGAAATGGGGCCTCTAAACCCAAACCAATGGGCCTACCCTCACAAAATGTTCGTAAAGAGGTATGCACACCACTTGGGGCACCACCTTCTTTTGGGAGTGGAGAAGGGAACCAATAAAAAAAAAATAACACTTGCACTCACCCACCCAAGCAACACACTTTGAAAACCCCCTTACTCTATATACACTTTGGACACTTGAACACCATCAACGATTATGCAACCCAATGCCGTGCATCAAAATGAAATATGCAATTTGTGGAATAGCATTCAACTTCTCCCCATAAGGATACCCATTATACATCCAAACTCTTCCTCTCTCAAGCACTCATAAAAAAAAATCATGCGCGCAAGACTTGCCTCTCAAACACACAAGAGAATCACTTACATCAAACTAACACACTTTGCATAGAGAGCTCATCTCCATCTATGTAATGCCGTGACACAAATAAAATCACAATGAGAGGTAGCCACATGCATATGTAATGAAGCAAAAGAGAGTTGGAGTGAGAAATTTCTTTAGACCAATTGAATAAGTGTGGATAAACAAACCAATGGTAAATTGAGAATAGAACACTTACTTGATTTCTCGCACACCTTTTAAGGGGAGGACAGACGTTGGCTAACCATCACGAATTGCGACACTTGAAAGTTTTTGAAGATGATTTCATGATCATTAACATAACCATGAGAGAGATCATGATGTATTTACAAGTTATTGAGGTGCTACAAATGATTTATTGGGTTGATGGAGTAAGAGATTGTAGAATGGAAAGAGTGGAGAATAGAGTTGCACTTCCTCCAAAGAGGAGGAGGGAGGATGTGAAAGAGGGAGAGTTGGGGTTTTGTCTACTATTGATCAAGAGACAACATGAAGTTGAAATTATAGGTGTGTGTCCTTGAGTCTCTCCAAGGGGGGCTATTTATAGTTGTGTAGGAGTGGGATTATGCTACACTTAATTAGGGTGAGTGATTAGCCCTAATTAAGTGTCCTTTGACCACTCATTGAATATTGGACATAAAAGGGACTATTTATTCACAAAAAATATCATTTTAGACCGTGAAGGCTCCATAGGGGTGCATAATGTAGGTGGGCCCCACCATGAGGCCCTACAGGTGGCTCCTGCGGGGTATCTCAACTTGTCTGTCTTGGAATTTAGAAAGCATCTTTAGGTTGGTCCCATCACATGCAAGTGACCTTGAATACTCATTGATCTTCTACAAGATGAGTAGGGGAAAAATAAGATCTCACCCTCTTGATTTACTTGATTTACAGTTCCCTTTTGCTGCGAATCTGACAGGTTTACACTATTTTGACCATAACTTTTTACCTGTAGCTCGGAATGACATGCTTCAAGAGGAAAATTTGACCTTCTCAACATGTTTGATATGAATATGGACTATTCTTCATGCCCATGCACCAAGGAATTTGGTTTGGAAGGTCCACACTAGGCTAGGGAACCTTTTGCTTCCAAGTCTTCTTGTATGGGCCCTTTGCTTGTATGCGTCCAAGGGGAGTCATGTTTTTTCAAAAGGGTATGATGCTTAAACAAATAGAGGAGGGCCCAATATTATTTTCTTGTGAAAAGAATATACAATTTGAGTCTTTTTGAAAGGAGAAAAACTATATGTATATTCTTAAGAGATATCGGGCCACCTATGTAGGGGGCATAGAAGACTTGTAGAGATGGACCATAATCTTTGGTAAAGACAAGTGGAGAGTTGATTTTCCATGGTAGTTTATCTATATGGGATGGAAGATGGATATATTATTTTTCTACTACTAATTCACAAGAGGTAAGAAAGTTTGGGGGTAGATAGTTGTTTATTGTATTCTTACTTTTATTTAGAAAACAAAAAGAAAAGGGTGGTTATATAAATATATGACTAAGGTGACATTTTTGGGAAGAGTACCATGTATGTGTCGCCACAAAGGTTAAACGAAGAGCGGGAATTTACTCTAGATAACTTAATAGCGTAGAAAAATATATATACATATGGGGAAGAGGACGTTGAGTAGGCTGAAAAATGTTGCAAAAAGATGGTTGCCATTTTATGCCACTCAACAGCACGAAAAGGAGAAGTAGCTGTAAACCAGGAGCAGCTTGTAGAGGAAGTGCTAAAAAAGATTTACTTGTAGGCCAAAACCCTAGTCTAAACAACCCAAGTGGTGTGCTATTCAACAAAAATGGACATACCATGGGACGAAGGAATGTTATTATAACAAGGGATATGTGAGAGAGAGACCTTATGCTCCCCAAGCTCAGGTAGCATCTCCTCAAATTCCACCAACGCGTAGGTATCAAGCAGGCAACCTACCAGTACCTGTAGGTGTAGAAAGATCACAACCAGTGTTGGGGAAACAACCACCCCTACCAGGATTATGACCAGTTGGCATAAGATACACACCAACACTAACTGAATCAGAAGAGAAGGCTTTGGTGCCTATGCATGCATATTACAAAGATCCCAATGGATATGCAGAAAATCCTACCTATTATCCACCGGAAGAACCCTCAACACCAGAACCATGGAGCGTGATGGGAGGTGTGGGACCACCAACAGCTGCCCAATCAACAAGAGAAGGAAGATATACGTTGGATGAACGAACATTGTTGTTCATAGCCAACGGAGGCATGGGCGGGCAGAGACATGCATACCAACAAAGAGGAGATAAAGGATCACCTCAATAGCCTAAAGGACCCTGCTAAAAGTGTGGTGGAGACCATTGGGGCTAAGAGACTGTCCTCATGATGAAATCATTAGAGTCAACGCATATTGCACCGAGTATGGAGTTACTCATTTGATTCCTGATTGCGCTAAGAGCCCGAGAAAAGGAGCAAAAACTACCTTGAACATGGTGGAAGCAGTGCTTTCCAGTGGAGGGTCAGAAAATGAAACAATAATACCTATTCAGGCAGTGACACGAGCCCAAGCTCAAAGAATCACAAACGAACGCATGATTGAAGAGCCAAAAATCGATGCCCCAAGTTCAGAAACAAAAAATCAGAGAGCACTTGGAAGGCTAGAAAGGCGCATATGAAAGCCAGGAAAGAACGAGAGCAAACGTCTCTATCCGCAGAGTTAAAACACACAAAGGATAGATTAGAGCGGTTAGAGGATCTAGCTAGCCTAAGCTCACACACTGCGGCAACCATAGCACCCTAGGAAATAGCAAAACCCAAAAGTGCAGGATCAGGAGGATCAGTACTGGCAGACAAAGTAAATGAGTAGTTAGATGAAATTCTAAAATCTTACGAAGCCGGAGTAAAAAAGAACCAAACCCAAGAGCAAAGATGGATGACTTATCTAGATGTTGAAATAGGAAAACAGAGGTTGGAAATGTGTAGAAAGATGATTGAAACAACTTAATCTTTGATAGAAAACCCGTTTGGTATGCCTACAAATTCGCATGAAGTACCAGCTCCAACCCCTATCAAACCAACTTTAGAGGAACAAGTAGAAACGAAGGAAAGACTCACGAATGCTTATGAGTCAAAGGGGGAGCCTATCATAGTGCCAAATACAACAGATGAGGCAAGTAAGGGGTTCCAACCTAAAACATTGGTAGAAATGGGTAAGGATTGTAACGGTCTAGATGATCCGTGGAAGCAAATTCGTGAGGCCAACAAAGCTAATAGGGTGAGTTACCACAGGAGCAGCACGAGAAAAGAGAAAAATGAGATCTTACCGCCTATTGAAGAATTTGAGGCAAGATCACAAATGAACTTTCATATAGATTCACAAGGGGGAGACCAGGGGTCAATTAGTTCGGGGCACAGCCAACCAGACTCGCTGAAAACTCTACCCTCTTACCTAGGAAAGTATGAAGCCAAGTCTGAGGTGAGAGCAATCCCATATCAAAGACTTTATTCTAAAAACGTGATGGATTCACAAGGGTTGATTGAGTTATTGTCCACTCCTGTGGCATGCACAATCACATTAGCCGAACTCCTAAGGTTACGACCAAACATGTGGACCATAGTAGGCAAATGCCTAGAAAAATTTGGAGTGAAAGACCCCACCTCCAAGATTCAGGAAGGGATCAGAGAATTGGATAGGCCTCAACTAAACACTAGGTCAGTACCTTGAAACAAGGTTGGAGAGTATTGTGAGGGAGAAGATGGAAACACCACGCTACCAATAGATTTCCAAGGAGTAGTTTCTAAATCTATTCTTGACAATGGAGCAGGAGTCGCTATCACCACCAAGGAAATATGGAAAAAATGGAAGAAACCAGCTTTGAGAGCTACCAGAATGAAATTGCAATTGGCAGATGGGTTCATAAAAAAGCCTCTAGGCTCTTAGAAAAAGTGATTGTCACCTCATGCGGAATCGAGTATGAACATACATTTGCAATAGTCGATTTCGACAAAAAGAACAATTACAAGATCATCTTGGGAAGACCATTCATGAGACAATTAAAGATGGTCCAGGATTGGGGTTACGACCACATATACCTCAGACATGGCGAGACAACAACCAAAATACACCTAAAAGACCATAGTTACAAGGATGCGAACCAGACACCAGTGGAAGAATTTGATTCAGTTACATTGGCAGGATTGGAACTCCCAGCATGGTTAGGCCAACAAAAAGAGCTATGGATGTGTGGAGCTTCACATTGTGGGAGCTTAAAAAGAGGGGAATGCGTCTTAGAAAGAGTGATTGAGGACAATGATTATATTCCAGAACCTTTTCCTAAAAATGCCTTGGAACCTCGGGAATGGGAACACATACTAGAAACTTTGGATGTCTGTACCATTACAGATAGTCCAACAATAAATTTTTTCGATAAGGATGGCTATGATGTGCTACCCTATTACATGGTAAGCCTTATACCAGGAGGGGATGAGATGGTAGGACCATCGGAACAAGAAGAGTTTTATAACTCCTCTGAGCATCTGGAGGCAAATAACGATGCAGATAACGAGTGTTTAGACAACTCAAGCGAGTATGGGGAGAAAACAGGGAATATCAAATTTTATGATTTTTCCAATCAACACCTTAGACGCCAGTAACACTATAGGAGAAAACGAGCAGAATACAAAGCGAGAGAGAACTTGATGCCCAGGATAAAAGATAAAACTCACTGTCTAATGCTTGTAAAAGCAAAGGATTGTGTAAAAGATCAAATATCAAGAAGATTCTCAAAAGTTAGAAGGGAAGAAACGCGAGAGGAAATAAGACAAGTACGGAAAGCTAAAACAGAAACAAAATCATAAAAATCTCAAAAAGAAAAAAAAGAAACAACAAAATACCCAGAGTGGACCAAATTGGAGCGTAAAAAGAAATACTAAGAACTAAAACGGTCTTTACGCGAGGTATGGACTACTGAGGGAGATAGTGATGGTAAAGGGGATCAAAAAATGGAAACATGAATGTACCATCACACTATCCGAAATTCACCATCCAGAACAGAAAAATCATCATGACACCACCAGTCAAGGAAAGAATAAACCAGATATCTAACGATGGGCCGGAAAATGCAAAACGGATAAACCTCACTAGACTAAGTGAGAAGCCTTAACCGGTCTATATAGCAACTGATTTAGAGCCTGAAGAAGAAGAACGGTTAACACAACTTCTCAAGAAGTATAAAGATGTGTTTGCATGGTCCTACAAAGACCTCAAAGGAGTTGATCCATCAATATGTCAACATACGATTCCTTTGAAATCAGATGTCAAACCTAGCAAACAACGTCCTTATACATATAATGACACATTTGCTAAACGAATCAAAGAGGAGATTGACAAGCTGATGGATGCTGAATTCATCTATGAAATTGAACATACAAATTGGGTGTCACCCATTGTGGTAGTCCCCAAGAAGAACGGAAAACTACGAGTGTGTGTAAACCTCAAAAAGGTAAATGCAGCCACCAAAAGGGACAATTATCCCTTGCCAATCACACAACATGTACTTGAGAGGGTGGCCGAGAAACAAGATTATTCCTTTCTAGATGGGTTTTCAGGATACAACCAACTGGCAATTGCAATAGAGGACCAACACAAAACATCGTTTGTCACAGAATGGGGAATATATGCGTATCGCGTTATGCCTTTTGACTTAACTAATGCCTCAGCTACCTTTCAAAGGTTAATGACGCATGCATTCAAAGAATACCTGAGAATATTCTTAGAAATATACATGGATGATCTTTGTGTACACTCTCTTCTACGAGAGGAACATATTGACCATTTGCAAAAGGTATTTGAAAAATGCAGAACATATCGCATCTGTCTTAACCCGATAAAGTGCATTTTTATGGTTAGGCAAGGCCGCATCTTAGGACATATTGTCTCAAGAAATGGCATAAACACAGACCTAAATAAAATCAAGATCATAATAGACCTTCCCAGGCCTACTAATGCGAAACAAGTGCAATCCTTCATGGGACAATGCGGATATTATCAAAGATTCATATATATGTATGCAGTCATCGCACAACCTCTGTATCGTTTGTTAGTTAGTTTCGACTGGACCGAGGAGTGTGAAACTTCATTTCAAAAGCTGAAGGAAAACCTTGTATCAACACCGGTACTTAAAGCACCAGATTGGGAAAAGATATTCCATGTTCACATTGATGCATCTGCATACGGAATCAGGGAGTATTCTGGCTCAACCTCGAGACGGAACAATGGATTTTCCAGTTTGTTATGCAAGCCAACAGTTAAATAGTGCGAAAAAGAACTACACAACCACCAAAAGAGAAGGGTTAGGAATGATTTATGTTGTAAAGAAATTTCGGCATTATTTGCTCTCAAACAAATTTGTGTTCTTCACAGATCATCAAGCGCTTTTGCATCTGGTAAATAAACCATGCAATACAGGGAGAATTGTACGCTGGTTTATTATATTGCTAGAGTTTGATTTCATAGTGGTAGTGAAAAAGGGTAAAACTCATCTACGAGCGGATCATTTTTCAAGGCTACACAACAGGGAAGATCCTGAAGGAGTAGATGATGACATACCAGATGCTCATCTTTTCAATAGTGAAATGATACCCAAATGGTCTTAGGACATTGTTAGCATTCTTTCCTTTGGAGGTAGGTTTGATAACACGGAAGACAGATCCAAACAACAAACAATTCGACAAACAAAAAACTTCCAGTTGATTGTAGGACGGCTGTATCATCTAGGATCGGACCAGATTCTATGTCTATGTATAAATCCGAAGGAATTCGAGTGTTATCTTGAAGAAGCGCATGTCTAGGATTGTGCATTTCATTGTTCAACAGTGAAAACACACCAGAGACTGAAACAGTTAGGGGTTTATTGGCCAACTATGTACGCGGACACACATGCTTATGTTAACAATTGTGCTATATGTAGTGCAAACCGACCAGTGGATCACGCGACATTGTTTCAGGTAAACATTGCACCTGCATGGAGTCAATATATCATTGATTTCTTAACCACAAGGACGTTTCCTGAAAAAATAACAAGAGCACGGAAAAGGGCTATAGAGCAGGAGGCTCGTGACTTTCTGTTAATTGGGAACCAACTCTATAAGCGAGGAAAGGACAATCAACTTAGAATTTGTGCAAGTGAAAGTGAATACCTACTGATTCTAGAACAGGCACATGGAGGCATAAGTGGAGGCTGTTTTTCAGGCGGACGAAAAAAATTGTCTTAACCGCAGGAATATGGTGGCCTACATTGCATATGGATGCTGACGAGTTTGTAAAGTGTTGTGACGCATGTCAGTGCACCAAAGTGCTGATAAAGAGAGATGAGATGCCACTACGGCCAATGATGGGAGTGAGGGCATTTGCAAAATGGGGCATTGATTTTGTGGGACCTATTTCACCCCCTACATATTGCACCCATACCCAATATATCATTGTGGCTACGGACTATCTCACGAAATGGACGGAAGACAAGGTAACACAAAAAGCAGATGCACGAACCACTGCACAATTTTTGTATGAGAATGTTTTTGTACGATACGGTTTACCAATAGAAATTGTCAGTGATCGAGGAACACATTTTCTTAATGAAGTCATTAAATATTTGCTAGAGGAATTCTGGTCATACATAGAAAATCTTCTCCATATCATCCAGAGGCAAATGGATAAGCTGAGGCCACAAATAAAACTCTATGCGCAGTTCTCACTAAAATTGTATCAGAGTCAAGAACAGATTGGGATCAGTAGTTACAGTCAACATTGTGGGCATACAGGGTAGCTTACAAAACATCGATAGGAACGACACCATACAACATGGTGTTTGGCCTAAATGTTATATTATCCATAGAGTAGAGAAACATTTAGAGTGGATAGGGAATGAGCTCTCTTCAAGAATGGATGATCTTGAAAAGCTAGATGAACTTCGCTTGAAAGCTGTAGCTTCGATCTATGCTAAAAAGAGAAGACAAAAGGATTTTTTTGACAAGCATGTGCGGACAAAAGAGGTTAAAACAAGTGATTATGTACTTGTTTATACCTTGAAGCAACATGCCAAGAAACTTAAAAAGCGAGGGAAGAAATGCCAAATTCGATGGGTGGGTGTCGATTGAAGAAATATCATTTACCACTAACATAGGATATACTTTAACAAATCCATCAAGGAAAACAACGAATGAAGGCGAAACAGAAGGTACAAGACGAAGCTCAAGCAATAGCAAAAGAACGTGTTGCAAAAAGAAGGCTTCTACGACAACAACAACAATGTGGATTACAGTTGCGAATCAATGCCATTCGACTAACGAATTTTGATGAAGACACAGTGGAGCCAACAATTGCAGTCAAAGTGGGTAGCAATCAAGATGAATCGACGACATTGCTTGATTCTGGAGCTCAAGCAAATTTGATCTCTTATAGATTATACAAACAACTCAAGCCAACAGGTCAACATCATCCTACTCCACAAGTGCTGGAAAGTAGTACATCACATTCTCTAAAAACATTGGGATGGACTATATTGCATGTACAAATACATCAATATATTTATCCACACAAATTTTATGTGGTCAAGGATGAAAGCACACAACACCTCATGTTGTTGGGACAACCTTGGCAAAAAGAGTATAATGTGCAGATAGATTAGAGTGTGAATGCAGTCAAAATTGAGCATGCACAAGAACAACAGGGGGTAGCCTTTGCTCATCAACCCCGGAATAATTCGTTGCCAGCAATGCAATCCCTGGATAAAAAGCCAAAAGGAAGGGTTCCACTAAAGAAAAAACACGGAACTGCCAACCATGCTCACTACATGCATAAGAAGTCACCAACCGCAGTGAAAAGATCAAGGTTACCAACACAAGAAAAACAAGTATGGGTGCGGAAGGATAGGAATGACAGGGCAGACAAACCACGATACAACAAAAGAATTCAATCAAAGCAGATAGTTCAACCAAAAATCAAGGGAATAAAACAGATATGGATCCCAAAGAAAATGCTCAGCAACAACTCAAATACGACTCGCATCTGGATCCCAAAACCAAAGCAACAGGAACTCCCTTCAGTACAAGCAACATCGGAAGGCAGACAACATGCAACCGGCAAACCGACTTATGTGGGTGCCAATCAGCAACAAAACAATGGCAACCAAGGCAGTAGCAATAAACCTACAAAGATCGGCTAAAAAAAGCTACAAATGGAAAGAAAAAGAGACCAGGTATACGACCATTTCCGCCAAGAAAATTATCTCCAAGGAGACAACTATGGCCATATCAACAGTAGCAACAAAGCAAGAGAATTTTGCAAGAAAGACAATCAAACAAAGAGCAATAGAATTACAGCTTTTACTTGCAAAGCAAACAGGAAACCTCGACGGTGAATGCCAATAAGCATCTTGCTTATACCCTTCTCTTGAACAGCATTAGCACAATTTTTTCAACCATGCACGACACATACCCCGAGGCGATACCTTGTCGTCCGGGAGGACTCTGGCTAGGAGGGGGGGGGGGGGGGGGGCGGCATTCTCAAATGCGGACCCAATGGCAGAAAGAGCAAAAAAGGGCATGTTTTTCGACTATTTGTAAGGGTTGTTGTTTGATTGCAAAATTTTCTGGACTAACCCAAGTACATATGCCCTTATACAGCATGAATCTACAGGTATATGGGGCCAAACACCAAATCAAGCCCCTAGGTGTGTGTATATAAGTAAAAATATGGGGCCAAACACCAAATCAAGCCCCTAGGTGTGTGTATATAAGTAAAAATAGCCATTTTTCGGGCAATATTGGTAAAACAGAGAAATCCGGCCATAAAATTTGCATGTGAGTGTATATAATGTTTTGCGGTGATGTTTTTGATTTATTATGAATTTTGGGGATTTTATGGGTTTGATATGCTATTTTTCTTTTAATCTTGCTAATTTTCGATAGAAAAACCTTAAAAATACAAAAAGCAGGTGAAAAACGGTCCTAATGAAAAAACAAATATGAGGATGATCAGTAACTATAGGACAACCTATGGTACAGTGGAGGTGCAATTATGAGACTGGAGCGAAAAGCGTGTTTTGGCCTGATTTTGACCGAAACGTCAAAATTCTTGCAAACTGGGCAAATGGAGTCCAAATTAAGAAATTTTTGAGCCTAAACCGCATCTCGCAAGAAGTCGAGAGCACATGTCAAATTTCATGAAAAGTGGTTCAAGGACCCCCATTATAAGAAATTTTCACTTCATTTTAAGCTCATTTTCACTATCGACCTTTGAGAGAGAGGTTCTGCCACCTAGAGCAAACGGAACTTCCAATAGCTTCTACAACGCACACGACTACCTGACGGGCTTCAGACATGAGAGGTAGGCTCACCACCTTGAGCTTTTCGCGCATGTTTGTCATTTTGTCGCGAAAACTAGCGTAGGGTTCACACAGACATCGTGTAGTAGAGACGTACAAGTAGAGGTAGCCACCTAACGACAAAGCCAAAAGCAACAAAACTTCTTTGGCAGCTTACCCTAGCATAGGAGATCAGTCTTGGATGCCCAAAGGCAATAGAAAACCTTCGAGAAAAACCCTAATTCCTAGAGCCCCAAAAGAGGCCACCAAATGGGAAATCGGCGGAGAGGCGCCCAAATACTACCAAAATTCATGGGTAGGAGAATCTCGACATGCTCGACAATTCTATGTAGCCCACATTACCAAAAGGTGACCCGAAGCGGCACTAAACTTCAGAAACGGCATCAGACACACAGAGCATCAAATAGCTCTCGCGGCCAAACCGCATGTCCGTTTGCCACCAAACTTCACGAGCGCCTTTCCTAGACCATCAACAACCAAGTCCTATGGTGGTAGAACACCACAAGTCATCGAAGACATGTAAACGCAACCATGGGTGCTTCTAGAGCAACAAATTGCCATACGAAGCTCCAGTGAAGCCAAAGTTGACAAAAACCATACGAAAAGGATCCCCAAGGGATCGGGAAGCTATGAAGACCAACATCAAGAAATTCATGCCAAAAAGCACTCCAAAATTCTAAAAATGTCTTGGAGGCTCTGAAATCCATACAAGGAGTTACTTTCTATCTAATTGACTTTTTTGTTGAAATTAGGCTTAAAAGGGACTCAGGGGGACTAAGGGCAGGCACCAGTAGCAGTCTCCACAAAAATTTCATCAGGAGACATCCTACGCGTAGATGTCTCAAGGCCATTTCTGGGCACCAAATCTAACAACCCTCATTAAGACATCCTACGCGTAGGATGTCTAAATGATAAATTTTTGCCAGAATTGCAATGTGAGCACATGCACAGCTTCCCAAGTTCCTTTTAAGTTTTATTTTCAATTTTCAAGTCATTTGGATAGTTAAAACTCAGTTTCTCAGCTGATATGGAAAAAACGCTAGCTTTGGACTACTCAGTGCAACAGGATCTATGGCAGCCGCAAAATCACCGGCAATGAAGAAGAGGATGACCATAAAAGATTACTTAGAAGAGGTGGAGCCATTTGTAATCCCAGAAGGAACTCTAAAGCCAACCAGCACGTGGATTCAAGAGGAATTGCTAGAGTCTAATGATCTGAAGATCTACCAAGGCGTGTTGAAAGACATCGAAGGAAATGTAATGGAGCTACCCATGCTACCGCGGGAGCTCAATGAGTTTGTTAGAAGCAAGATGGCAGAGTACCTGGAGAAGATAGATCTCCACAATTATTTTGAAGCTATGCCGGCAGGAATAAAAAGAGTATGGGATTTTGTGACTACAATCAAAGAAGATGGAGTGGCCAAAGTTACGGATTTGCAGGGCAAGCTAGACACTGTGATTGAAATCACAGAGAAAGTAGTGGAAGCTGCACTAGACCTCTCCAACAAAGGGGATAGTGTAACCAAAAGAAGAGATGAAGTCAAGATGTACACAGAAAAGAAGAACAACTACACCTTTGAAGACATTGTAAACCCCAAAGTGGCCATCATGAGTCAGCTGTATAACCAGTACTTCCATATGTGTACAAAGAGGCCACAAAAGTACATAATGCCACCTGGAGCAATTGCCACAACCTTCAGCTGGGCAATGCAGAAGAGCAACCCGAAGGTAATCAACTATGCAGCTTATATCCATGATAGTCTAGTGAAGATGGGCAACAAGAACCCCACCTACATTGTGCCGGGTGAGCTGATCACGAAAGTGGTTTATGGGGCATTGAACACCAAGGGAAGATGGCCTGACCCTCCATCACAGAATGACTGGCTAAGGCTCAAGGATGATAAGGAAGAGGAACAGCCCAAAGCACCAAGAGTTGCCACAAGGTTTAAACGCCGGTTAGAGACCGTGCAAGAGGAGCAGCCAGAGTTGAAGAAAGGAAAGAAAGAGAGTGTCTAAGTGCCGATCAAAGAGACAAAATCACAGAAGGTGGCACGGCTAGAGCGGCTAATGGAAAGTTAGATCCGAAAGAGCCCTCAAGGGAGATTTGAGCGAGCTATGGAAGCCGTCACTAGAAACCATGTCGGGATCATCCCGAAGGGTGCACAGGGACAAATTTGAAGATTATATTAAGAATTTTGAGATTCTGGATGCCACGACAGAAAATATCCCAAATGTACCATTTACAGAAGCAGAAGTGGAGGAAGTCCGACGGCAGACAACTGCTAGAAGAGCAAGAAGGCCAAGAGAGAGAGAGAAAGACAAAGGCAGATAGGACTTCAAGAAAAGCCGGTAACTCCACCGTACAGCCCCGAGTCCAGCCCACCGCCATCACCACCTCCTCGTAGCCCTCCACAAACTCAACAATAGGAGGAGCTGGACAAATCTGAAGATCAAGAAGATTCAAGGCAAGAACAGAGCCAAGAGCAAGCGCAAAAAGAAGAAGCTAAGCCCAAAAGTGAGCAGCCAGAGCCAAATGAAGCAAGGTATAACACATTTCTAGATCTACTAGCTGTTGGATATTCAAAAGAAGAGGCAGCCACAATCGCATTTGACTTGGCAAGCACAGGGCCCAAAGAGGAGATGCAGAGCCTGCGGTTAGTGGAGCTAAAAGAGATGGCCACTATTACAGTGAACCTGCAGCCACCCACCAATGATTGAGATGTGGTGATGACCAAGCTAACCAGGCTCAGGGCGCAATCAATGGCCATGAAAAGTGAAACGGCTAATCTCAAAGACACTGAAGTGCAGATCAAGTATGAAGTCGACTCTCTACAAAAACAAAGCCAAAGGCATATAGAGAGAGAAGCAAAGCTGCAAGCTAGTCTGGCAAAGGCATTGCAAAGATGCCAAGAGATGGAAAGAGAAAATCAGGCAACAGATCAAAGACTGCAAGGAGCCGAAGACGAGTACAGAAAACTCAGCAAGTCATTGACAGATGGAGAGAGGGAAAGGGACAACCTAACCCTACAACTTGCTGAAGAGTCCAAGGAAGTGGAAGCCATGCGGAATGCCAAAGAGAAGGCAAAAATAGAGCAGGAAGCTAGCCAAGATGAGGTCATTGAGCTCAAGGACCAGATTAAAGTTAAAGATCAAACCATCCAATAGCTACGGGCATCTCCAGCCAAATTCAGAGTGACTAGCTCGACTCACACCACTTCACAGAGCCATCTTTATGAAGAACAAATGAAAGAACTCCAAAAGGAGTTAACCTTAGAGAAAAAGCAGAGGATGATGATGGCCAAAGGATGAGTGGTCATGCAAACCCACATGGAAGAAGAGCACAAGGCAATGCAGAATGAGCTAGAAACCATCAAGCGAAAGCTCGAGGAGGCGGAGAAGATAAATACCGATTTGAACGACCTCCTTGTGAATATGGGAGAGCAAGCTGAAGCAAGAAAGCAGACATTTCGAAAGCAAATAGAAGATTTGAGAGGCCAATAGACAGAAGAGAAGTTCAGCACCGGGCCAACAACCATGGAAGGAATAGATTTAGAGAATGTGGAAGATCCTGTGGACACACCCATGCAAGAGAATATCCTTGTAGGACCCTCTCAAGAGCCACAAGATCTGACACAACAAGAAGAAGAGAAGCTGCAGAAGGCCATAGAAGCAGAAATCAGAGACACGGCCAAAGAAGCCTTGGAGTGGGAGCAGAGGGTCTTCAAATCAATTACAATTGAGAAGATAGATGCAAGCAACCTTTGGCGTGAATGGATACAGCCCTCTCTCCCATATCCTCTACTAAAGTACAAAGCTTCAACAATCAACAAAAGAATCAGAGAAGAGACAACAGTGCCACTGTACACAGCAGACATCTCCAAGCCTGAAGGGGTAAAGCTGATAGTCGAGTCCCAGCCCACTGACTCCCAGCCCAGGTGGAGAAAGGCATGGCTGACAAAGTTTCCACAATATCTAATCCATCTACTAGAGGCACCAAAAGTCATCAGAGATAGTCTAAGTTTCTGCCCTCTACCAAGGATACGGACGTGGAAGGCCCATGAGCTCAACCTACTTGGCTAAACTATCCGAAGCTGCCAGGCTTGAAGACAGGTGAGAGAATAAGTGTTTATTACATAGTGAAAACCCTAACGGACGCCATCAAATTGTTCATTGGCTTGCCTGATCCATCTTGCATTATGATGAGAAAGATTTGCAAAACCCTTTTGGCAGTCTTCATGACGTTCAAACCAGGCCAGGCGACAAACAATATCTTCTTCTTTCAAGATACATACCGATGTGCATAAGATCTGTTTGGTCAGCCTTCCAAGGCGGTGATACATGCATTGTATCAAAGGATCATGTTTTTGCCATCTTATAACCTCCACGCCTTTGAAGAAGCTTTTTACACCGGCTTCTTCACAATCAACACTGACATATTCGGCCTGACACTACTGGCTCAACATGCAAGATATGAGTCTTTTCTCAAGATGAGAGAAAGACTAAGATGAAGAAGCAGCTCAACAGCCATGTCGGGGACGACATGAGCAAGGAGGGGGGGAGTGTTAGAAGTTGTACACACCCTACGGAAAATGACTACTCGCGATAGATTATTATTTTTTGTAACTATTCATTTATTGAGAAAACCCAACATTTCACCTTTGTAAATATTGGGGCTTATAGAAGTTTCTATATTGTATCCCAGTTTTGACATTTAGATTGAGTAGATGGTTACAATGGAACATTAGGGTTTGAGAATTGTAAGGTATTTATACCACTTTTTGACCTTAATGAAAAATTTTTGTCATTTAAAAAAGTTTAAAGTGTGAGTGAGCGTACTGTGTATGAGAGAGAGTGAGAGCTTCATCTTGACGCTACGGGCACACCGATGGTTGGAATCGAGTGCGAAGAAGTGCAGCGTGTTGCCCCCGACGAGAGCTACACGCCAATACCTACATTGTGCACGTATGGTCCGGTTTTGCGAGCTCCATCTACGAGCTTCATCTGGTGATTCGGTGAGCATACGTTGTCTGATTTTGCATTGCAACATATCCACGTGTTCGCATTGAGTAGAGCTACACATTAGGCACTTTAGATTTTGGAAACGACGACCTGCAAATTTTGGCCAAACATCCTACGTGATTCTGCACCTGGTGTTTTGGGTTGGGTTTTTGGTTCATAGACCTTAGGGAGAGCGACCTATTGGTGTTAGTAGGGTCTCCTTCAAGTTCTGTGGCATTTCGAGATTGTTTGATGGGTATCTAGCTCTAGAAAGCATTGTAGGAAGTTTCCTCTTATGCACTCCTGAAGGCTGTAGCTTAGACACTGGGTAGAGACCTTTGTAGGAATTAGTTAGGAGTCGATCAAGTGTAGGTTGACACCCTATGCTTGCTTCCACGCGCCTGCGGGTCGAGCTTCGTCCTTAGCTGACAAATCTTGTTAGGTGAGTTCTTGGTGTGCTGATGTCCATCGCGGTGTATCTGTCCAACATTTACCCACACAAGTTTTATGTGGTTGAGGATGAAAGCACACAACACCCCATGTTGTTGGGACAACCTTGCAAAAAGAGTATAATGTGCAGATAGATTGGAATGCGGATGCAGTCAAAATTCAGCATGCACAAGAACAACAGGTGATAACCTTTGCTCAGCAACCCCGAAAGAACTAGATGGCAGCAACACAATCTCTGGAGAAAGAACCAAAAGGATGGGTGCCACTAAAGAACAACACGATACCCATGGCGAAAAAACAAGGAACTGCCAACCATGTTCACTACAAACATAAAACAGACTGCAATGCCAAGATCAAGGTTAGAAACACGTGACAAACAAGTATGGGTGCGGAAGGATAGAGGTGACATGGCAGACAAACCACAATACAACAGAAGAAGTCAACAAAAGCACACAGTTCAACAAAAAAAAAAGGGAATAAAAAAGATATGGATCCCAAAGAGAATGCTCAGTAACAACTTTAGTGAGACTCGCATTTGGATCCCGAAACCAAAGCAACAGGAACTCCCTTCAGTACAAGCAACATCGGCATGCAGACATACACTACAGAGGAAACTGGCAAACCGATCTATGTGGGTGCCAATCAGCAGCAAAACAATGACAACCGTGGAAGTAGCAATAAATCTACAAAAACCTCCAAAGAAAAGCTACAAATAGAAAGAAAAAGAGACAAAGACTACGGCCAACTCCGCCACGACAAGTCTCTCCAAGCAGATAACCATGGGCCATTTCGACAGTAGTGGCAAACCGAGCGACTTTTGCAAGAAAGACGATCAAACAGACAGCTATAGAGTTACAATTGTTACTTGCAAAGAAAATCCGCCAACCAAATCAAAAACAAACAGGAAACCTCGACGTCGAATGCTAATAAGGATCTTGGTTATACCCTCCTCTTGGACAACATTAATTTTTCCATGCATTGACCGAGTATGTATCATATAGGGCCACATTACACGGCCGACCATTAGCACAATTTTTAACCCATGCACGGCACATACACCGAGGCGATACCTTGTCGTCCGGTAGGACTCCAGCTAGGAGGGGGAGAGGCATTCTAAAATGTGAACCCAATGGTAAAAAGAGCAAAAAAGGGCATGTTTTTTGACTATTTTGGAGGGTTGTCGTTTGATTGTGAAATTTTTTGGACTAACTTAAGTACATATTCCCTTAGAGCATGAATCTACAAGTATATGGGGCCAAACGCCAAATCAAGCCCTTAAGTGTGTGTATATAGGTAAAAAAAGCCATTTTTCGGGTAAAATATTGGAAAAACATAGAAATGTGGCCATAAAAATTTCATGTGAGTGAATAAAGTGTTTTGCGGTGATGTTTTTGAGTAATTATGATCTTTGGGGATTTTTTGGGTTTAATTTGCTATTTCCTTTTTAATTTTACTAATTATCGACAGAAAAACTTTAAAAATACAAAAAGCAGGTGAAAAATGGTCGTAATGAAAAACAAAAAATGTGGGGATAATGTGACTATAAGACAACCTATGGTACAATGGGGGTGCAATTATGAGAATGGAGCAGAAAGCGTGTTTTGGCCAGATTTTGACCGAAACTTCAAATTTCTCAGAAACTGGGCAAATGGAGTCTAGATCAAGAAATTTTTGAGCCTAAACCGCATCTCGCAAGAAGTTGGGAGCACATGTCAAATTTCATGGAAAGTGGTTCGGGGACCCCCATTATAAGCTTTTTTCACTTCATTTGAAGCTCATTTCTACTATTGCCTTTTGAGAGAGAGCTCTTGCCACCTAGAGCGAACCGAACTTCTAGCGGCTTCTACGACACACAAGACCACCCGACAGGCTCTAGACATGAGAGGTAGGCTCACCACCTTGAGCTTTTTGCGTATGTTTGATGTTTTGTCGCGAAAACTAGCGTAGGGTTCACACGGGAAGCGAGTAGTAGAGACCTCTGTAGGAATGAGTCAAGAGTCGATCGAGTGTAGGTTGACACCCTATGCTTGCTTCCACCCTATGCTTGCTTCCACACGCTGACGGGTCGAGCTTCGTCCTTAGCTGACAAATCTTGTTAGGTGATTTTTCGTTGTGCTGACGTCCGTCGCGGCGTATCCAAAGCAAAATCCAAGAGCAGGGCCATGTTCCACATGCTAAGGGCTACCCACAGAACCAACTTCAAGTCATTTTGGAAAAATAGACATCCTACGCGTAGGATGTCTCTAGTGTGAGTTTGACCTTCTGTGCAAGATCTGACTTCATGAGAGCCATTAACATGGTATAAGAAGCCTGTATATCAACTTTCAACCCATTTGAATATCATTTGCCACCTGTTGAGGACATACTCCCCAATTTGTGAGCCTATAGCCTAATCTGCCCATAATTGCACTTTTTAATGTCCAAACCCACTTCGAATCACATAGGCATGTTGCATAGGTCAAGGGACACCAGCCTACCAAGTTTCACCAAAAACAGACAAGTTAGACATCCTACGCGTAGGATGTCTAAATGATAATTTTTAGCTAGAAAGCAACTATGAGCACATGTAGAGCTTCCCTAGTTCCTTTTGAGCTTTATTTTCAATTTTCAAGTCATTTGGATAGTTAGAACTCAGTTTATCAGCTAATATGGAAAAAACGCTAACTTTGGACTACTGAGTGCAACAGGATCTATGGCAGCCGCAAAATCACGTGCAAAGAAGAAGAGGATGACTATAAAGGACTTCCTAGAAGAAGTGGAGCCTTTTGTGATCGCAAAAGGAACTTTGAAGACCACAAGCACATGGATTCAGGATGATTTACTAGAGTCCAATGATTTGAGAATCTACCAAGGCGTATTCAAAGATCCTGAAGAAAATGCAGTGGAGCTACCCATGCTACCTCGGAAGCTCAATGAATTTGTCAGGAGCAAGATGGGGTATTACCTAGAGAAGCTGGATCTACATAACTACTTTGAAGCTTTTCCAACGGGGATTGACATCAAAAGAGTGTGGGAATTTGTAACCACTATCAAAGAAGATGGAGTGGCCCGAGTCATTGATCTGCAAGGCAAGCGAGATACCATGATTGTCATCACAGAGAGGGTGGTGGCAGCGGCACTTGACATCTCAAACAAAGGAGATTGTCACATGACAAAGAGGCGAGATGAAGTCAAGGTGTACTCAGAAAAGAAGAACAACTACACATTTGAAGATATTGCAAACCCAAAAGCGTCTATCATGAGCTAGCTCTACAACCAATACTTCCACATGTGTACAAAGCGGCCACAAAAGTAGAGGATGCCACCTGGAGCCATTGCTACCACCTTCACCTGGGCAATGCAGAAGAGAAAACCAAAAGTGATCAATTATGCTGCTTACATCCATGACAATCTGGTGAAGATGGGGAATAGAAATCCCACCTACATTGTACCTGGTGAGCTGAGCACTGCATGCAAAGGGAAACTAGCCTGAACCTCCCTCACAGAATGATTGGATAAAGCTAAAGGAAGATAAAGAAGAAGAACCTCCCAAGGCACCCAAAGTAGACACAAGGATGAAGCGTCAGTTAGAGACCTTGCTAGAAGAGCCGCCAGAGTCGAAGAAAGGAAACAAAGAAAGTCTACAATTAGTGCCAATCAAAGAAACCAAGTCACAGAAAGCGGCGCGGCTCGAAAGATTGATGGAAAGCTTTAGAGCCGAAAGAGCACTCAAGGGAGATTTAATCGAGTTGTGGAAGACATCCCTAGAAGCCATGTCAAGATCATCTCGAAGGGTTCACCGGGATAGGTTCGAAGACTAATTCAAAAACTTCGAGATCCTAGATGCTACGGTAGAAAATATCCCAAATATCCCATTTACAGAAGAAGAAGTGGATGAAATAAGACTGCAGCTCTGCTGGAAGAGCAGGAAGGCCAAGAAAGAGAGAGAAAAACCAAGGTGGAAAGAGATTTCAAGAAGAAGCCAGCAACTCCATCGTCAAGCCGGGAGTCCAACCCACCCCCATCACCACCTCCTCTTAGCCCTCCACAAACCCAAAAAAAGGAGGATCTGAATAGAATTGATGAACAAGAAGAGTTCAAGCAAGAGAAGAGCCAAGAGGAAGAGCAGAAAAAGAAGTTGAACTAAAAGAGGAGAAGCTAGATCCAGAAGAAAATAATTTTAGAATATTTCTTGATCTACTAGCTGCGGGTTACTCTCAAGAAGAGGTAGCTATTGTAGCCTTTGAGTTGACAAGCACAAGGCCCACGGAACAGATGCAGAGCCTTCGGTTAGTGGAATTGAAAGAGATGGCCACCGATACAGTGGACCTACAGCCACCAACCAATGATTGGGATGTGGTAATGAAAAAGCTAACCAGGCTCAGAGCAAGATCAATGGCCACGGAGAGTGAGATTGATAATCTCAAAACAAATGAAGTTCAGATCAAGGCTGAAGTCGACTCACTACAAAAACAAGGCCAAGAGCATATAGAGAAACAAACAAAGCTGCAAGCCAGTGGGGACACGTCATTACAAAGATGCCAAGAGATGGAACGAAAAAATCAAGCAGCTGAACACATGCTTCAAAGAGCGGAGGAAGAATACAAGAAAATCAGCAAGTCATTGACAGATGCAGAGAGAGAAAGGGACTACCTGACTCTACAACTTGCTAAAGAGTCCAAAGAGGTGGAAACCTTGAGAAATGCCAAGGAAAAGGCTGATATAGAGCATGAGGCAAGCCAGGATGAAGTGATCGAGTTGAAAGATCAGACCATCCAAAGGCTAAGAGCATCTCCGGCCAGGGTCCGAGCTGCTAGATCGACTGGCACGACTTCAGAGACTGATTTATATGAAGAACAAATGAAGGAACTCCAAAAGGAGCTGACATTAGAGAAAAGACAAAGATTGATGCTGGCCGAGGGGTCTCTGGTAATGCAAAACCGCTTGGAAGAAGAGAACTAGGCATTGAAAAATGAGCTAGAAGACGTAAAAAGAAAGATGGATGAGGATTTTCAGAGATGGCAAGCAGAAAAAGAAGACATCAAGAGAAATATCTAGAAGGCGGACAAGATCAATGCCAATCTGAATGACCTCCTAGTGAACATGGGAGATCGAGTGGAAGAAGCAAAGAGGGCATTTCAACAGCATATAGATGGGTTGAAAGGCCAGCAGATAACTGAAGAGCAACAATTTAGCACGGGGCCAGCAGCAACAGAAGGAATCGACATAGAGAATGTGTGATCTAGTGGACACCACCATGCAATAGGACATCCTGGTGGGACCCTCACAAGAACCAGAGGATCTGAAAAAAGAAGAAGAAGAAAAGCTACACAAGGCCATAGAAGCGGCAGTAAAAGACACAGACAGAGAAGCATTGGAGTGGGAGCAGAGAGTGTTTAAATCGATGACCATTCAGAAGATAGATTCCAGTATCCTTCGGCGTGAATGGCTACGGCCTTCTCTCCCATATCCTCTGCTAAAGTGTGAAGCTGTTACGATCAAAAAATGGATAAAAGAGGAGCCAACAGTGCCATTGTACAAAGCAGATATCTCCAAACCTGAAGGAGTCAAGCTAATAGTGGATTCTCAACTCAGGTGGAGCAAGGCATGGCTCACAAAATATCCGCAATATTTAGTTCATCTGGTAGAGGCACCTAAAGTGATCAGGGACAACCTCAGTTTTTGCCCTCTACCAAGGATGAGGACATGGAAATCCCAAGAGCTGTTGCAGATAAGCCAACCCACTTGGCTCAATCACCCAAAGCTTCCAGGTTGGAAGGCACGCGAGAGAATGAGTGAGCAATACATGGTGAAAACCCTAACGGGCGCCATCAAATTGTTCACTGGCTCGCCTGACCTATCTTGCATCATGCTGAGAAAAATATGTAAAACCCTTATGGAATTCTTCAAAACCTTCAAATCTGGACATGCGACAGATAGTATCTTTTTCTTCCAAGATACATATAGATGTGCCTACGATCTGTCTGCTCAACCTTCTCACGAGGGGATACATGCACTATATCAAAGAATCATGTTTTTGCCTTCTTATCACCTCCAGGCCTTTGAATAAGCCTTCTACACCGGCTTCTTCACCATCAACATAGATATATTTGGCCCGACGCTACTGGCTTAGCATTCGCAATATGAGTCCCTTCTAAAGATGCGAGAACACCTCCATTAAAGAAGCAACTCAACTTCCATGTCGGGGACGACATGAACTAGGAGGGGGGGAGTGTTAGCAGCTGGGCACACCCTACAGAGAATGATTTCTCAGTGGAATATTATTTTTTGTAATTATTCTTTAATTGGAAAAAACCGACATTTCCCCTTTGTAAACAGTGGGGCTTGTATCCCATTTTTGACATTTAGATTGAGTAGATGGTAAAATTGGAACATTAGGCTTTGAGATTGTAAGGTATTTATACCACTTTTGACCTTAATGAAAAATACCTTTGTCATTTTTTTAAAAAAATTCAGTCTGTGAGTGACCGTACTGTGTACGAGAGAGAGTGAGAGTTTCATCTTGACGCTACGCACGCACCGGTGGTCGAAATTGAGTGTGGAGAAGTGCAACGTGTTGCCCCCAACGAGAGCAACACGCCAATACCTACATTGCGGGTGTACGGTCTGGTTTTGCGAACTCGACCCACGAGCTACATTTGGTGATTCGGTGAGCATACGTTGTCTGTTTTCACATTTTAGCATATCCACCCGTTTGCATTGAGTAGAGCTACACATTAGGCACTTTAGTTTTTGGAAACGACGACCCGCAAATTTCAACCAGACATCCTACGTGATTTTGCACACGGTGTTTAGGGTTGGGATTTTGGTTCATGGACCTTAGGGAGAGCGACCTATTGGTGTTAATAGGGTCTCCTTCAAGTTCTGTGACGTTTTGAGAACGTTTGATGGATATTTGGCTCTTGAAAGCATTGTAGGAAATCTCTTCTTATGCACTCCTGAAGAGTGTAGCTTAGACATTGGGTAGAGACCTTTGTAGGAATTAGTCAAGAGTCGATCAAGTGTAGATTGACACCCTATGCTTGCTTCCACGCGTTTGCGGGTCGAGCTTCATCCTTAGCTGACAAATCTTGTTAGGTGAGTTCTCGTTGTGCTGACGTCCATCGCGGCGTATCCGCCAACAACTTCGTATGCTAAGACGACCGGATGAAAGTTTTTGTATTTGTGCAGGAAAAATCATGCTTATATGTTGACGAGAGCAAAGCGAACCCCGAACCCCGACGGCCTCTAAAACACCGGGGACCGAATGGCGCGCCTCGAGCCTGTCATGGTAAAGCAAACAGGGGGCACCACCTAGCTTCAACGGCTAGGACACAAACAACACACCACCATAACAAAGTTTTCATCCAAGAGAGATGGATGCTTGTAATGATGAAGAGGAAAGGGAATGAGATCAAGTGAGAGAGAGAGAGAGAGAGAGAGAGAGAGAGAGAGAGAGAGTGAGGGAGGGGGCATAGCGGCTTAGTACTTAGGCACCACAAAAGGATGGCGAATCCGCACACCCTTCACACATACACAAGCTCACTCCAAAACACACGACTAGGTGGCGATTCCGCACACCTCACATGGGCAAAACATTGCAAGAAAACATACTCACAAAACCTCAAGCTTTATTTAGAGAATAAGGAGATGAAATGGGGGGCATAGGGTAGGGGAAAGAGAAGGGAGAGAGTGGTAAAGCACATGGATGATAGGTGGGAGCTGATGGCGAAGACTCGCACGAGGGTTATGGCCATCATCCTTCATTTAGTTGCCCTTCATCTTCCATAGCCAAGGGTGTAGAGGTCATGCTCAAGACAAGCATGGTGATTGCGGTGATGGTGATGGTGTGTGTGTGTGTGTGTGCACTAGCACACACAATGCATAGTGTACTCTTTGGTGATGGTGTGTTTTTGTGTGATGGTGACGCCTCTTTATATAGGGGAGGAGGGGGGGGGGAGAAATTCTAGAATTTAGAAATGAAGAAATCATTATCTACATAGGCCATGTGACTGTGGGCCCCACTTGTCTGGCTGTGTGTATATGTGCCAAAACAGCAGTCTCGTGAGAGAGAGACTAAGAGAGAGAGATGGGTTGATGAAAAAAAGTGAGAGGTGACATGGAGAATAAAGTAATTACAAGAGGGGAGAGAGAGGAGTGTGTTCAGAGGTGAATCTGTGTGCAGATGTGTGTGAACACAAGAAAAATCAGGTAACCACCGGGTGGGGATGGGTCTGTGGGCACCTTTTTTAGTGAAACTGAGTGTGTGTGAGTGTGGGGGAGGTTATTTAGCTACATGACAAGAGACATGGCGCCCTTTAGAGAGAGGGGGGGGTATTTGGGTCATGGGATATGATAGGAGAGAGAAAGGGGGGGTGGGGTATACTATTTTGGAAGATAGGGTAAGTTGCATGTGAGTTAGGGTGCATTATTGGTGAGTTAGAATGCATTATTGGGGAGAGGTGGGGTAGCTTGAGGGGAGAGAGAAAGGAGAAAGGACAAGGGGAAGAGAGAGGGGGTTGACCTTTTGAGTGGAGGAGAGGAAAAGGGACACACGGCGGGGCAGCAGTGAAGAAAAAGGAGGCAAGGTGGGGATGGGCTGCCCCGCAGGCATGAGGTGGCCTATTTTACTTTTCTCATATATTTACATAATCATACTTTATATTTTTCTTACTTTTTCCAATGTCTTTTATCACTCCCTCCCTAAGAGGGGGTTTTCATGGGGTGGGGACGAGAGAAGAGGGGTATGGGAGCTTGGCTTGTGGAAAGCCCCCATCATTAGCCCTCCCTTTTTGGCTAGAGGCATTCATGTCTCTAGCTCATATGTTTGATTATTATCGTCGGAGGTGGCGGCTGATGGTGTGTCCTCATCTGGAATGTCAGTAGGTGGAGCCTGGTCAAATCGAAGAAAATAAGGTTTAAGTCGCCAACCATTTACCCTGGTTTTATGAAGTTTTCCATCAGCCTCCATAAGCTGGTAGCTTCCATTGGCATACTTTTTCCTGACGATGAAAGTACCTTCCCATTAGAGTAGGAGTTTCTTATCCTTGCGTGTGTCGAAGCGATTGTGGTAGCGGAGCACCAGCACTCCTTTCTTTAATTCTTTTTTCCAGAGATGCTTGTTAAAGCTAAGCCGTCTATGCTCTGCTTGTGCTGCATAATAATTTATTGCTTCTTCTCTGTCCAGCTGCAGTCTTCCCAAGTTGATGATGTGATCTCTCAAATGCATGTTGGGCTGTTGAAGCTGGCTTGCCATTACTCTGAGACTTTGTAGTTGCACTTCAATGGGCAAGATTGCTTCCTTACCAAATACAAGATGATACGGTGTGAATCCCAAGGATGTACGAAATGAAGTTCTGTAGGCCCATCCCAGTCTCCAGGATGATTGTTTACCTGCTTGGTAATAATTTTAGAAACCATTCCATTTACCTTTTCAACTAGGCCATTACATTGAGGGTAATATGGTGAAGAGTGCCTCCTTGTAATGCCCAGTTTCTACATTAATTCTCCTACCAAGTCTGCTCTGAAACCTGGCCCTCTATCAGAGATGATCTCTAAAGGTGTGCCAAACCTACAGCATATGTGCTCGTAGATAAATTTAGCTACCTCTACCGCTGTGATTCTAGTGGTGGCTGTAGCCTCTGCCCATCTAGTCATGTAGTCGACCCCCATGATAATGTAGATTTTCCTAAGTTGGCCCTAGGTAATGGCCCAATGGCATCGATACCCCATTTTTCAAATGGGCAATATGAGAGAATAGGTGTCTGTGGTTCAGGCATAAGTGACCTAGTGCCGGCCTTTTGACACAACTTACATGTTTTGCACCAGTGGTGTACATCACGGTTGAGGCTAGGCCATATGAAGTCTGCTTGCAAGATTTTCCTACTTGTTATGTCTAGGGCAAAGTGACCACCACAAACCCCGTCATGATAGCTAGCAATTACTCCCGTGATTTCCTGAGAGAGAGGGACCTTCCTGAGTATTTGGTCCTTACCCTTACAGTACAAACCGTCATTGGTGATTCGATACCTTGTGGCCTTCCGCGTCTTTGTTAAATCTGATGGGCATTCCCATGTTTCCAAAAAATGCATGATGTCAGGCAAGGCATCACTTCCTTGAAATAGAGGGAGCTTTAGTTTTATTGCTCCAACCACCACTTCCTGTAGTCTTTCACTTGCTAGGGCATCTGCTTCTTGGTTTTGAGCCCTTGGGATAAGGTGTATTTGAAGTTCTTCAAACTTACCCAACAAGGTTTTTACACCACTAAAGTGAGTCCTTAAACTAGGATTCTTGCATGTCCATGCTCCATTTACTTGCCTTACCTGAAGTAGAGCATCCCCAAATACATTAAGGCGTTGTACACCTGGCGAGACGCACCATTGTAGACCCTTGGTTAGTGCTGCATACTCAGCTTCATTGTTAGAATGTGAATCTAACAATTGGCCCAACGAAAATACCTTTGTCCCTTTGTCATCAAAGACCACTATGCCTGCAGCTGCTTTGTCGGACGCTCGCTTGTAGGCTCCATCAAATTAGAGAGAGTATGCTCCTTCTACCATAGGTGGTACTGGAGGTAATCGGACTTCTCCTTCCTTAGATTGCTTCTCCTTCCTTTCAAAGACTTGGTAGGTCATGAGTCCCCCCAAACTTGCCCTTGTCGTGCTTTCTACCTGTACCGTGTAGTCAAACTAGCCATTTAGTAATTCTAGCAGACACATCCATGTGTTGTACAACATAGGGAAATATTTCATCCGTGGTTAGAATCACAAATTGCTTAGGCAGCAAATATGACCTAAACTTTGTAGTTGCAAATCTAAGAGCTAGGACTAAGTGTTCCACATGGGTGAAACCTTTCTCTCCTGCTGTCATCATTCGACTAGAGAAGTAGATTGGCCTCATGAAAGATGTCTTCGTATCCTTTTGGAGTAGCACAACCCCCAATGAGTCATCACCAACACTTGAGGTGACATAGAAATTTTCATCCCACTTAGGTGGTGAGATAGTTGGCAGAGTGGCTAAGACCTCCTTTACCTTGTTGTAGTGATGTTCGCTTTCCTCGTCCCAAGTGAAAGTTGATCTTTGAGTGAGTTGTTGCAGTGGTAGAACAAGTTGTGATAGTAGATGTATGAATCTACTTAAGTACCTCACCTTCTGTAGAAAAGAGACCAGTTGGCACGCGGTCGTTGGTGAAGGTAGGGCTATGAGTGCGGACACCTTACTTGGGTCGGCGTTGATACCTTTTGCTGAAATTTCATGGCCTAGTAGAATGACTTTACTCTCCCCAATGTGGCATTTATCCACACTTAATTGCCCACCTAGGCTCTGCAACCTGCCCAAACCTTCCGTTACCTTTTCTAAATGTGAAATACAGGAGCTATATATATACAAAAATCATCACTGAACACTCTTATGGATGTTCCAAAGAACGGTTGAAAAACATATGTGACATATCTTTGGAATGTGGCAGGTGCATTTGTGAGACCAAATGGCATAACCCTGTATGCAAAACAACCCTATGGCATGATAAAAGTGGTTTTTAGCTGATCTTCCAAGGCTATGCATATTTGAAAGTATCGAGAATAACCATCACAGACAGTATAGCATTCAAAACCTGCTACTTCATTCAGAATTTCATCCAAGAAAGGGACAGGAAAGTGGTCTCTCTTTGTAGCTGCATTTAGTTGTTTGTAGTCAACACAGACCCTCCACTTACCATTCTTTTTAGGCGTCACCACTACGGGTGACACCCATTCTGAGTTTTCTACAGGATAGATGAATCCCGCCTCCAGAAATTTCCTTACCTCGGCCAAGAGTGCCTTTTCTTGTATGACCGCCAGTCGTCGTAGCTTTTGCACAACTGGTTTTACCCCTTCCTTCAGCTTAATATGATGTTCCACCACTGTAATGCCTATGATTCTTTCATAGTTGTCAATGAACAGGTTAGGAAATCCCATCAACATTTGCAAAAAACTATCTTTCTCCTCAAGTGTTAATTCCGTAGACAACATACCCTTCAACCTACTTCCCCCTAGGCCAGGTGATTTGCTCTCCTCTTCATTGGGTTGCCCTTTTGGTGATGGATCACCAGTTGTGCTTACCCTTTGTGGATCCTTCATAATAATACCCATCACATCAATGGAACTATCACTTTCAACCTACTTCCCCCTAGGCCAGGTGATTTGCTCTCCTCTTCATTGGGTTGCCCTTTTGGTGATGGATCACCAGTTGTGCTTACCCTTTGTGGATCCTTCATAATAATACCCATCACATCAATGGAACTATCACTTTCGTCGGTGGATGTGGTCTCCTCTTCAGAACTGGAAGATTCGCTAGTGGTTTCATCTGCCGATGTTTCTAGATTCATTTGCTTCTGCTTGCCAATCCTCATGTCATAGTAGATTGTCTCCCCTTTCTTACCGGTCATGCGTAGACGGCCAGTACCCCAGTCCTGTTTTGCCTTCATGGCCATCAACCATGGCCTTCCCAAAATTAGTGGATAGCCCTCCCCCTTAGTAGGCATTACAAAAACATCTACCTCTACCTCAGTGTTGAAAGCTTTGATTTTCATGACACTTACCACACCCACACACTTTACTTTTGCGTTGTTTGCCATCTTTGCCTTGCATGGAGAAGGTCTGTCAACCTCGAGCCCTAATTGAAGCATCATAGCTTCGCTCATTACACAGATTTGTGCACCTCCATCAATGTAGGTGTTTCCAACCCTCTTTCCTTTTATGTTTACGTTGACAATTGGAAGGATGTCATCCATGTCGCATCCCGAAATTGCTCCGGCTACCTTTGTTTTGGAGTGTCTTGTACTTACCATTTTAGACCATTGTCGCCTTACTTTAGGTACAAGATGTAGCAGTTGTGGCCATGTAATCTTCGGTCCTTGCTCTGCCACATCCAATGTTAGATCACAGGGCTTAGAACTTTCCCCTAGCTGGAAGTCGGTGATGCCCAATTTTTGTCGTGGCCTGGATGGCCTCTTGCTAGTTTCTCCTCTCATGCTTCTCTCATCATCTGATTTTGTAGCCTTCTCCCTCCTAGCTCTTTTCACAGTCATGGCCTCAAGTGGTTCTAAAAAGGTTACCTTCTCCTTATCCTTGTCCTTCTCCTTTTCTCTGGGTGGATCCACTACTACGGCTTTTCCTTTCTCTTCTAGCCTTATGATGTTTACAGGGCGATCAAGTGGTGGGGCTGGTGGAAGAGGTGGGATGGATGCTTGTAGTGGTGTCTAGGGTGGACGTAGAATTTGTGTTGGTGGGGGTGGTGCTCGGGGTGGGGGTGTTCTTTCTCTAGGGGGTGACAATTGGTTCCTCCTACCTCCTCTATTATAGTTTTTTCGTGGTTTGGGACAGTAGTACATACCGTGACCGTCTTCTCCACAGTTGTAGGAATGATACTCCTTGTTTTGTCGTCGTGCTCTTCCAGGGTCTTGATCTCTTTCTTGACTCCTCCCTTGTTGTATTAAGTGGACAGACAAATTCTGCAGTTGGTCAGTAATATGGGCCAACAACATATCTTGTTGGTCATCTCTTACCCCAAGAGCCGGTGGTGGTGGTGGAATGGTGGTTGTCGTAGTTGCTGGTCGACGCGATGCTCCTGATTCTATTGACTCGGTTTCTTTGGCTTTCATTCGCAGCTTCTTGTCTTTAAGGCAAGCAATCTCAATGGCTAACTCGTACGTAGCCAGGAATCTTCCTTTCACCTTCTCCTTGAGAAGCGGCCATAAGCCATGCGTGAACCGATCTTTTTTTAGGAAATCGGGTGCAGCTTCCCCCCTAGCCGCTGACTCAACCCACCGTTCCCACAAATCCACAAATTTGGACTCATAGGTGGCATATTCTAAAAGACCCTCCTGCTTCAAGTCTCTCAACTTGTCCCACAACTTTTCTGAAGTGGTACCTTCCCCAAAGCGCCTCTTAAAAGCGGTTTTTAAGGGTTCCCAGTCATCCTTGGTTGCTTGTGGAAGTGCATTGTACCATGATCTAGCTTCTAGCTTCATGAGATGCTTAAAGATTCTAACCCGGGATTCATCCGTATCTTTGTTGCTCACTACACATGCTACTTCAAAGTCATCTAGGAAGTCTGTTACCAAATCCTCCCCCTTCTTTCCTTTAAATGTTGGAAATGCTACACTTGCCATGATTACTGAGAGAGAGCTAGAAAGACACACTGCTTAACTTGCAAAAGTTTTTTTCTTCTTTACAAGGAGGCGTGTATACCCTCTTATACTAGGACATAGATTAAAACTTCAAATGGTACATTGGCTTGTACCAAAGGTAAGACAAATGGTTGATCTGATGCCAGAACCTCCAAAAACCACTCCCCACCCGACATGGTGTCAATGACGTGCTGGTAGTGAGCCTTCAAATCCAGTATTACCTTGATTGAGCGTACACGTGTTGGTATGTGTGATCTGTCTTGAGGTAGGTTGTACTGATTCATGTGAATCTTAGAGGTGTTTAGTCACTATTCAAGCTTGTGGGAGAGGGTGGTGTTCTTTCCTGAAACAAACTCAGTAGATCCCTAGTTTCTCTAGTGAGAGTGTGAGCCAATGCTTCCGTTATCTGTGATGCAGCATCAGGTGCGACTTGAAAACTCACTATGATAATTACCTCGGTGACTTGAGTTACCCGATTCTCAAAGTAGAATAGTATTGATTCTCTATTGTGTAGAGCTCCTTCCATTTTGTTGTTGTGGGTTGGTTGTAGGTTGCGGACATGGTTTTGACCTTCTCCTTCTTCTTCTTGGAAATTGGCCTATGTAAATCCACTGGGTTTGGCGTGTTGGTTGCCTCTCCCACTACAAATCGATTACCGTTACGCCTGGCACTCGAGCTTCGATGGAGATGCGGAGTTCATCTAGTTATGCTTGGAGCTCTTCTTCTTCTGTCGTCCAATTAGCAAATCCTGCTAGCCATTCATCCATTCACAATAGTTTAAGGGTTTCAGTCTTGTAAACTGAAGGGTTTCATGAAAAGATCCTCAGTGGGGGCACCAAATGAGGGGAGCAAAGCGAACCCCGAACCCCGACGGCCTCTAAAACACCGGGGATTGAATGGCGCGCCTCGAGCCTATCATGGTAAAGCAAACAGGGGGCACCACCTAGCTTCAACGGCTAGGACGCAAACAACACACCACCATAACAAAGTTTTCATCCAAGAGAGATGGATGCTTGGGAGTAATGATGAAGAGGAAAGGGAATGAGATCAAGTGAGAGAGAGAGAGAGAGTGAGGGAGGGGGTATAGCGGCTTAGTACTTAGGCACCACAAAAGGATGGCGAATCCTCACACCCTTCACACATACACAAGCTCACTCCAAAACACACGACTAGGTGGCGATTCCGCACACCTCACATGGGCAAAACATTGCAAGAAAACATACTCACAAAACCTCAAGCTTTATTTAGAGAATAAGGCAATGAAATGGGGGGCATAGGGGAGGGGAAAGAGAAGGGAGAGAGTGGTAGAGCACATGGATGATAGGTGGGAGCTGATGGCAAAGACTCGCACGAGGGTTATGGCCATCATCCTTCATTTAGTTGCCCTTCATCTTCCATAGCCAAGGGTGTAGAGGTCATGCTCAAGACAAGCATGGTGATTGCGGTGATGGTGATGGTGTGGGTGTGTGTGTGTGCAATAGGCACGCACAGTGCATAGTGTACTCTTTGGTGATGGTGTGTTTTTGTGTGATGGTGACGCCTCTTTATATAGGGGAGGAGGGGGGGGGAGAAATTCTAGAATTTAGAAATGAAGAAATCATTATCTACATAGGCCATGTGACTGTGCGCCCCACTTGTTTGGCTGTGTGTATATGTGCCAGAACAGCAGTCTCGTGAGAGAGAGACTAAGAGAGAGAGATGGGTTGATGAAAAAAAGTGAGAGGTGACATGGAGAATAAAGTAATTACAAGAGGGGAGAGAGAGGAGTGTGTTCAGAGGTGAATCTGTGTGCAGATGTGTGTGAACACAAGAAAAATCAGGTAACCACTGGGTGGGGATGGGTCTGTGGGCACCTTTTTTAGTGAAACTGAGTGTGTGTGAGTGTGGGGGAGGTTATTTAGCTACAACACAAGAGACATGGGGCCCTTTAGAGAGAGGGGGGGGTATTTAGGTCATGGGATATGATAGGAGAGAGAAAGGGGGGGTGGGGTATACTATTTTGGAAGATAGGGTAAGTTGCATGTGAGTTAGGGTGCATTATTGGTGAGTTAGAATGCATTATTGGTGAGAGGTGGGGTAGCTTGAGGGGAGAGAAAAAGGAGAAAGGACAAGGGGAAGAGAGAGGGGGTTGACCTTTTGAGTGGAGGAGAGGAAAAGGGACACACGGCGGGGCAGCAGTGAAGAAAAAGGAGGCAAGGTGGGGATGGGCTGCCCCGCGGGCATGAGGTGGCCTATTTTACCTTTCTCATATATTTACATAATCATACTTTATTTTTTTCTTACTTTTTCCAATGTCTTTTATCACTCCCTCCCTAAGAGGGGGTTTTCATGGGGTGGGGACAAGAGAAGAGGGGTATGGGAGCTTGGCTTGTTAAAAGCCCCCATCAATGTGTGTGTGCAAAGCTCAATCAAGTGGGAACTGCATCGATTTCGAATTGAAAAGGAAGAACTTGCTTGGGCATGACTTGCCTTTATGCCGTGGGAAACTCCTCATATAAAGGGATTTTTATTAAAAAAATGTCACACATACACACACTCACTATGGAGCGGCCATGGTCCCACCTTTGCTCGCAACAAGGAACCACAGCTCCCACTGGGCCCTGCACCTGCGCTTATTTTCTTGGCATGAACAGCATACACACATACGCTTTTTGCAGTTGGCCAACTCCGCTATGCTTGGCTTTAGTGAAAATCACACACGCGTTGCGATTCTTACGTAGCAAGACACAAACATAGTTCGGGACCTTGCCTAGCTTGGTCCACACACACACACACACTCACACACCACTTGCTGTAATTATGGCGCATAAAGACCCCACCTCACCCTTTTTGCTCTGGCTATGATCCTAGATTCCTGGCTTCAATCCCTTTTGATAAACCTGCATGGCGCATCATTAGAAACCCCACACACATGTTTGATTTCCCCATACACACAGTTGCAGACTTGCATTCAATGAACTCAACCACACATTCCACCCACACACACATACACATTGTACCTGGCCTGGCCCACCTCGCCAATTATGGCGCTGCACACGTAAATATCTCACATGCGGCTGCGGCATACACCCCTGAACTCGCCTGGCTTAAGTTGCGCAACACACACACACACACACCCACGATGTCTGTCATGGCTTGGACACACGATCTTCTACCAAGAAGTCTGTGGCCCACCCTGGATGATCGCAAGCCCGCTTGAGATTCACTCTCTATCACAGCCTGAATTCAAAATCGGCCACAACTGCAGTCCATTGTGCAGCCAGTAGATTATTTTTTAAGGAAATAATAATATAAAAAAAATCTCGCGTTCCCACCCTTCTCTACCTCTAGCTCGTAGAAGGAGTCTGTGACTCGCCTTGGCTCAGTTGGCTGAGGCTGATGCATCCTGCCTCCATTAAGAAATAACTTTTTCTTTAGAAAAATAGAAAAAATGGAAAGAGGGGGTTCTTGCACCTTGGAAATCCAAATAGGGTTTACAAATTTTGAATTGAAAACACTCATTTGACAGTGCGTAGATCCAAATTATAAAAGTGCAAGTCAAAGGATTTTTCCTTTTTTAGAATTGAAGTGCTTGCTTTTTGCGGTCCAATGGCCAAAAGGGATTTGTGTTGTGACCTTTTCTCTTGCTTTCTATGAAAAAAAATTGCTATGTAAGAGCATCAATACGGGTTCTCATTGTGTGCTATGATTGTATGTTTTGAATAAATGAGCTTCACTACATAAAAGTTCAACTTATGCACTCTTCTAGTATTTGACTTTATTGCAAATCCTCTTGTCACTAAAGGAAAATTTCTTATAAGCAAGCATGAGAGCTTCACTTTTGAGTATCCTTGACAGTATTGCATGGATTTATGGTTGGGACTTTGTGATTAAAATTAACATTGCTTGTGCATTTTTAGTGCTTGATGATAATATTTAACCATGCAGTGCACTAAATTTAGCTTGTTTGATGGCCAAAACTGAGCAGTAAAATTTTGAGCTTGTGATTGAGCATGCTTTTAGTGCCTATATTGGATGTTCATATGCTAGAAATCACTAACAATTGAGCTTCATTTTGAAGGATTGTGGGACAGAAGTGTACTTTCATTGATCCAAGAATGGGTCATCATTGCAAAATATTGCAAAATGTGGCTATTTGAGCCATTCCAAATTCTTTGGAATAAAATTTGTATACATGCTAGCTCATAGCTTGGTCAAAAGTTAAATTTTTCATTTTGAGCTAGTATTTACCCAACTTTTTTGAAGCTTTCATGTACAAATTTGGCTGATGAGAGCCATTCACTTTCATTCCTTTTAAGTTAAAGTCATCTCTAGCTCATAGATTACTCTAAAAATTGAAAAATTTCATGTGAGCTAGTTGTTAGCCAACTTGTTTGAAAAGATAAATTGTAAAATTTGTCTTTCAAGAGCCACTTCATTTCATTCAAAATTTGCATTAATTTTCAGCTCTTGGCTTGTTTTAATTTCACATTTCACTTGAGCGAAAAATTAATCCACTTTTGAATCATGCATGAGAGATGGTAAACATTGCAAAATTTTCTTATGTAGAAGCATTTTTCTCTGTCATTGTTGTTATGTATGCATAAATTTGCTATCAAACAGCATCATGTGCATAACTAAAGGCACTTTTTTCGCTTGGGTTTTGTCCCTTTGGCAAATTCGGGTATGCAAGATCCTAGCTTTAGGTTTTCATTAATGTTTTTGTGTGATTTTGGATTTCAATAAGTGGCTTTTGGAGCTTGTGTTTACACTTAGCTTCAAAAATCTTCTTTTGCAAATAAAAAGATCAAGAGACTTCTCTGCAGAAAGATGCTTGCTCAAGGATTCTCAAAGGAGCATGAATAAGTGTAATCCTTCCATGATTTTGCTATTTTTCATCTCTTCATTCTCTTGCTTGGCTTAAGTGAATCTGCCTCTAAGCTATGGTTTTTTCATGTTCAAAAGTTACGCATACTAAAGTTTCAACACTCTGCTTTGTGAAAATTAACTGATCAAAAAATTAGGTTTTATGTGTGTTAATCATATGTAATTGGCCTTGACCTTAGGTTGATGTAGTTTAATTTCTCATTAATCCTAGACTCTTAGTGATAGTCTTAATACTCCATTCATTTTTAAAATGACCTAGGGATATGATTAGGCTTTAGTCCTTTAGTCCAATTGCCATTAGCATCTCATGTTGGAAGCAATAAAATAGAGCTAAAAAAATTGAAACAATGAAGCAAAAAAGTGTCAAGAAAAAGTAGCAAAAAATGCTACTAGACACATGAAAGGAAAATCTTTATGTTATGTTGTGTCTATGTGAGGCCTAGCGCCTTATTGACACTTGACTAGCGAGGGGAATCATCTTGGCTCGCTTGGTCAAGGCCCTAAATGGATGACTTGGGCTGATAGGGGTTAGCCGTCGCCTTGGTGGGCTAGTAGGCTTTTGGAACACCTTCTTCAGGGTTCAAGGAGCCGAGAGTCGCATCTAGACTTGCCTTGGGGTGGTAGCCTTGTGATGTGTTTAAATTTTTTTCAATGAATTACAAAATCAAAACTTCCATGAGCTTCAAAAAGATTTGACAATGTACTAATAGATTAGGAGCTTTCTTATAGCCCTTAGACATGATAGGCTTGAATGATTTAT
Source organism: Adiantum capillus-veneris (assembly GCF_014529385.1). NCBI lineage: Eukaryota > Viridiplantae > Streptophyta > Polypodiopsida > Polypodiales > Pteridaceae > Adiantum > Adiantum capillus-veneris. Next base: position 131,142,175 of record NC_140959.1, read on the forward strand.
TAAGATTGGTCACATAGTTTTTACGCTACTAAGTTTATGAGCTCGCATTAGCCTAGGGTCATAATTGATTGCTTGTGTTTATGCATAAAACTGAAATTTCAAGTGGTTTAATCTTCACGATAGTTTAGGTGTCTTTTCTGCTTTATGTTGTCTAGTTTTTGACTATGATTCATTGACTATGATTCATCCATCTTTTGGAAGCAAAAGATTCACTTTGCATGATTGATTCATTGTGCTTCATGTTTTATTCATTCTTGGTGGCCTTAGATGTTCATTACTTGTTCTTAGTTTTGCAGCTCAACATCTCTTCCATGGACTTGCTTTCTACCATGTCACTGTGTCTTGCTTCATCGGCACATGGGGACGTGCGCCAAATTAGGAAGGGGGGAATGCTAGCAACGGATAACACAGGATACATCAAATATGCATCAAGTAGGAGATATCTATGGTTGTGCATAGTATTTTCACTCACTTTGTATAAGTCTTGGGCTCACTTGGAGTTCCAAAGTTGTATATGGTAGTTCAAGGGCTCAAGCTTAAACCCATAGTAGAAGGGATTGTAATGAAAGCCCTTAAAAGGAAGCTTTTACACAAGGAGGCTTCATTCTTGAGTATCCACTCTTGAGGATCCACTTTTGAGAGCTCCCTCTCTCTAGAGTGTTCACTCTTTGGCAAAGCCTTGAGCTTAGTGCCCATGCTTAAGAGGCTAGTGCTAACCATTGTAATTAGAGTAAGATCTTCTTGATTAATCTAATTCCTATTTTCTCATTAGTCTCTTCTCTAAAAATTTCATCTTGTCATGAAGTAGTATTACACTTTCATTATTCTAGATTTGAGAGATGTATAAACTTCTTGCTAGTAACCACTCTTATCTCTCTACGAGCAATTGATTTGTGATATTTAGCATCACAAATTAGGTTGATTAAGTTGGGTCTTAATCTTGTAATTTGTGTGTGTGCCCTATTCTTCGCTTGTGTGTAGATAGGTTTTATGAAGCTCTAGCACCATTCACCTTGTGTGTGTAGCTATTGATGAAGTTCCGTAATTGACATATTAGCATGTGATTATCATTAGTGTGCTTGGGGTTTCTTGTCTATGACAAGTCAGGGACTTCGGTGGGCTTGATGTGTGTAGGAGTTGTTTGATTAGTGATTAGAGTAGGTTTAGAGTTAGTCTTGCCATGGCTAATCTCTACTTGCATTGGAGAGGTGATCTCTTGAATCCTCTATTCCATTCATAGGATGTTCATGCTTCCATGCCCTAGCCGGGTTGCCGATCCATGGATTTGATAATTTTTTGTGGGTTACAATTAGGTCGTGCTACAATGCCTCTCTACAGAAGCCTTGAAAATATGGAATACCTTCACATACCTTTTGGTGGAGGACATACAGCCGGATTTTTGTTGTAGTGCTCTTCCCAAATGGTTTCCCAATTTGCCATCGTGAGATTTAGAGATGTCTTCCCATTTTTTGTAGCCTTGTACTTGCTATGAACTTGGGGTAAGAAACAATGGTTGTTTGGATAGATTACATTTGTGCAAGGCATCGGGCCTATCTGTCACCAATGATGGCCTGCAAGTAGGACATGCATTGTGACCATATGTGGACAACCCTACATACATACCATATTGTTACAAATATCTAAGAGTATTTTAAAAATGCACTTTAAAAAAATATAAAAGCACTACAAAATTAAGTACCTACAAAAAATTTAAAAGTCTTCATAAAAAAATCAAAAGGCTAAAAAAGAAAATTAATGTTATTTAAGGGTAAAGGGGGTGGTTTGTACCCCCCCCCCCCCCCCCTCGTGCTACCTCAAATACGTTTGTATCTGTCTGAAATGATGTTGCACGACAATACGTGCAATAATGGATGCGATAATAGTCGTGGTAATGTCTGACATATGAAAAAGGAAGAAGGGTAGAGTATGCCACGTTTTTGCGACATACTTTGACTTCTTCCTCTCTACCATTGTGCCTGCTCAAGCTCCCTCCTCCCTACTCCACCTCCCACACCCTCACTATCTCTCTTCCTTGTCCATCGCTCTTCACCTTCTCGCCCACACAAACACAACAACATGCAAGCACGCGCACGTGCACACACACATACATTCGATTCAAGGAGGATCTTTGATTCATTTGTGACAGAGTCATCGAAGGGGGTTTACCGCGTTTGTCTTTTGATGCTCAAACTAATGGACAACCTTTTTACAACCTAACGTAATCACAAAACAACCCCCCCCCCCCCCCCCCCCCCCCCCCCCCCCCTTTCCCTATTGTTCTACTACACACACACACACACACACACACACACATTAATATGCATAAATGAAGAAACAAAGTGTGTGTGTGTGTGTGTGAGAGAGAGAGACAGAGAGAGAGAGACAGAGAGAGAGAGAGAGAGAGAGCTCATTTATTTGATATAGGTTGCTTAGTGATGTAGATGAAATCTTCTTGTACGTTGTTGTAATATGTAAGATTTGTTTGCAAATGAATGTGAGTGGTCGATTTGTAAGGAAATGGGTTATGAGAAAGAGAGAGAGAGAGAGAGAGAGAGAGAGAGAGAGAGAGAGAGAGAGAGAGAGAGAGAGAGAGAGAGAAATAGAGAAAGAGGGATAGAGATATATAGTGAGCGAGAGAGAGAGATAAAGCGAGGGATGGGAAGATGGAGAGAAAGAGATAGGGAGAAAGAGAGAGAGAGAGAGAGAGAGAGAGAGAGAGAGAGAGAGAGAGAGAGAGAGAGGGAAAGAGAAAGAGAGATATATAGGGAGAGAGAGAAATAGAGAAAGAGAGAGAGAGGGAAAGATAGATAGATAGATAGATTTTATTATCGTCCTCGGAGGTCAAATATGACCTATGGGACCAAAGTTACATGTGATGTAGTATGTGTATGGCTGATGAGTGACTCTCGATGCTCCAAAATTGTAGTGATGAGAGTCGCAATGGAGAGCCCACACTTTGGATGGGAGAGGAAAGTGTGTAGGTCTAAGTTATGGCTGAGAAGCAAGTTTGGATGTGACCAAAACCTGAGCACTCTAGTAGTGTGTGGTACTCAGACTCTCGAACTTGTAGTGAGCATAATGTGCACAATCGATTTGACTCTTCTCCATTTCCCCAACGCCCTATCTCGCATCGAAGGAAATGGGAGCTAAGCCAAATCACTGCAATAGTGCATATCGTGGACAAGGGAATAGGCTCAAGCATGTAAGTGTGAGTACGGTTTCGGCTCTCAGCGAGAAAAAGAGGGAGAGAGAGAGAGAGAGAGAGAGAGAGAGAGAGAGAGAGAGAGAGATAGATAGATAGATAGATAGTTCTATTATCGTCCTAGGAGGTCAAATATGACCTATGGGACCAAATGAACATGTCACGTGGTGTGGGTGGAGTTCATAAGTGACTCTCGATGCTCAAAAATAGTTGAAATGAGCGTCGCAATAGAGAGTCCACATCGTGGTTGGGAGAGGAAGGTATGTAGGGAGAGCTCATGGCTGAATATATGGGGAAAAGAGGACCTAATGTGGTCAAAAGCTGAGCACTCAAGTAGTGTGTGGTACTCACTCTCTCACACTTGACGAGGGCATAAGGTGCCAAGTCGATGACACTCCTCGCCAGTGCCCCAACGTCCTGTCTCGCAGCGTAGAGAATGGGAGCTAAGACGAATGGAGGCAATGGTGCGGATCGCACTCAACGGGATGGGCTCAAGGATGTAGGAATGGGTTCGGTTACCTCGTTCCGAGAAGAAGAGAGATTTGTAGTTTGGGGCAACGTGTGTGGTGTAATGGCTGAAGCGAGAACCTCCGGATTTCTCCCAAGCCATGATACATTGGCGTTGTAAGAAGGCCTCATTAACTTGGGAGTCGATCGACGCATCCTTGACCAAGTGACATGCATCCCATCTTCCAAACCATTTCTTGATATCAAGCATCCACCCCGAACTTAGTATTTTGCTCTTGCATGTCTTTTGAACCTTTTGACTTGCTTCATATGCGATTCTAGGAAGTCGATGCAAAGGGCTACGTTGTGTCTTACGCATGTACTCCACAACCCTTTCCATGCCCAAGACCTCAATGGGAAGCGATTCGGACTCAAGAAGTAAGAGCATGTAGGGTGTTTGTGTCTTGACTTGGAGAAAGTTGGTGAGAAAATGCTTTTGAACATTCTCAAACTCTTTCCAAGTAGACTTCCCGATGCTTCCACCCCACACCTCCACTCCATAAAGAAGCACCGGTGTCACCAATGTGTCAAAGAGGTACTTTTTGAGAGCCCAACACTTGATCTCTCCTGCATTGCACATGTTCTCAAATGCATAATAAGCCCTCTTTCCGGCTTCCAAGCGACGCATTGCACAATCCTTCCATTTATGATTGGATGGAACCTCAAGGCCAAGGTACTTGAAGTGATCTACCACTTCAAGTTTGTCATTGTTGTATACAATGCATGGATTTTCATCATTGAGGGTCTTTACAAGCATAACCTTGGTTTTGGATCCATTCACGATCAGCCCGCTATGTAGGCAAAAGCGTTCCAAGACACTCATAAGCTTTTGTGCATCTTCTAAGGTATGTGCCAAGAGCACTACATCATCGGCATAAAGCAAAAGCATGATCACTGCATTTCCAATCTTAACCTCTTCTATGCCTTCTTGCTGCATAAAATCAAGAACCATGTATTCCAATTCATCAATGAGTAGCCCAAAGAGGGTTGGGGAAAGTGGGCATCCTTGTTTGACACCAATAGTGCTTGCAAAAATTTCTGAAATTCCATCTCCCATACGTAATCGACATATCACTTTTTGGTAGATGCGAAAGACTGCATGCATAAATTCTCTCGGCACTTGAAGGCTTTGCATACGTCTCCAAAGATTTCCTCGCGGTACCATGTCAAAAGCTTTCTTGAAATCCACAAAGCAACAATACAACTTTTTTCCTTTCAATCGAGACGCTTCCATAAGAACTCGAAGAGTGACAAGGTGATCAATAGTGCTATGATGCTTTCGAAAACCTGCTTGGCCAAGCGCACGTTTGCCATTCTTTTCAGCCCATTCACTTATCTTCATCTCCATGATACATCCAAATAACTTTGCCATCAAAGAACCAACCATTATAGTGCGATAGTTGTTCACATTGTTCACATCTCCTCCTTTGTGCAAAGGTTTGATCCAATTTACACTCCAATCATGAGGCATGCCATACTGAAGTGCAAGGTTAAACATATCGCATATCCAATATCGTGTTTTCTTGCTTGTCCATTTAATCATTTCAGCCTTGACACCTTGAAGGTCACCTGCCTTGCGAGTAGCAAGTTTCTCAAGCGCGCGGCATACATCTTCAATGGTAAAGAAGGGAGACATAAATGGAAGGGAGCTACAACCCTCCATCTTATCAACATTGGGTTGCTCATAGAGGTTCTTACAATGGATATACATATCCTCAAGAGTCAAATCACCAAAGCTCTCAACGCGCTTGCCTTTTAGATTTTGCCAAAACTTGCCACATGCATGTGCTTTCTCTTGTGCTAAAAGAAGTTGTTTTTCGACTTCCCACCTTCTCCTCTTCTTTTGAACAAGTGCTTTGTATGTGTGTGAACATTCCAAGTAAACTTCCTTGTCTTTGATTGCATCCAATCTTAGCAAGTGTTTTCGGGCTTGACTACATTCCATGTCAAACCATTTCTTCTTGGTGCTACCCTTCTTAGACCTTTTGCAAGACATGTGTTTCGCCGAAAAGCATTCCTTCGCACAAGAGAAAATTACTTCTTTGAAAACTTTCCACTTGCATTCTAATGTTGGGCTCCCTTGATGCTCTATCATGCTTAACATTTGGTCCACCATATCAGCATATATAAGTGCTCGTTTGAAGTCTAGACATAGGTACAAATGATTCACATCATGATTGGAGGCTACATGCTCGGGCCGTTTACCACACTTGAGGTCAATACATAACATCCTATGATCCGATTCCGGATTCCATTCACCAAGTGTAAAGCTTTGTATGCATTCTAGAGTGGCTTCTGAGAACAACATATAGTCAATCACGCTAGCACCATTGTGCTTTCTACATGTAAAGTCATTGGTGCCTTGCCATAGAGATACACCGTTTGCAATGAGCATTCCGGTACTATTGCACATATGTAGAAGTGACTTTCCATAGTGATCCACTTCGTTTGCATCATTAGAACTTCGATTATACATGTATGAGTCATCCACTCTTCTTGATACATGCGGCATGTCGACTTGTTGTGTGTCGTGTTGTAACATATTTGTGCGAGCATTCATGTCTCCAAAAACAATGACTTCACCTTGATCCTTGTAATGAGCAATGTCTTCCTCTATTTCAACAAAGGGCTGATCTCTATCCATATTCAAGCGAGCATAAAAGTTGGAGTCATAGTGAGGAATGTAGCAGCCGGCCACAAACATGACTTGACCATTTGGTGGGCTGATTTTTCAGCCATAAGTAGCGTTTATACTTATCTTCTTTGACAATGGAAACATCTTTCAAACCCTTTTTGGTCATACATGCTACGCCTCCTTGGCCTCTTCGTTGGGAGAGAGAGAGAGAGAGAGAGGGAGAGAGGGAGAAATAGAGAAATAGTGAGAGAGGGAAAGATCAGGGGGGAGAGACAGAGAGAGAGGGAAAGATACAGAAAGCGAGAGAGATAGAGAGAGGGAAAGAGGGAGAGAGAGATAGAAAAAGAGAGATATAGAGGGAGAGAGAGAGAGAGAGAGGGGGGGGGGGTGGGGGAAGAGAGAGAAAGAGAGATAGATAGAGAGGGGGAAAGACAAAGAGAAAGAAAGAGGGGAAAAGAGAGATAGAGAGAGGGAGAGAGAAATAGAGAGGAGAGATAGAGGGAAAGAGAAATAGAGAGAGATAGAGAGAGAGAGAGAGGGAGAGAAAGAGAGAGAAATACAGAAAGAGGGGGGAGAGATAGATAGAGAGAGGGAAAGGGGGAGAGAAAGAGAGGGAGAGAGGGATAGATCGAGAGAGGGAGAGAGGGAGAGAAAGAGATAGATAAATTTTAGATTTTATTATCGTCCTCGGAGGTCAAATATGACCTATGGGGCCAAAGTTACCTTTGATGCAGTATGTGTATGGCTGATGAGTGTTTCTTGATGCTCTAAAATTGTGGTGATGAGAGTCGTAATGGAGAGTCCACACTGTGGCTGGGAGAGGAAAGTGTGTAGGTCTAAGATATGGCTGAAAATGTGAGAGAACCAAGTTCAGATGTGACCAAAAGATGATCATTCTAGTAGTGTGTAGTACTCAGACTCTTGAACTTGTAGTGAGCATAATGTGCATAGTTGATTTGACTCTTCTCCATTGCCCCAACACCCTATCTTGCATCAATGGAAATGGAAGCTAAACTGAATGGCTGCGATAGTGTCTACTGCTGACAAGGGAATAGGCTCAAGCATGTAAGTGTCAGTACGGTTTCCTCTTTCAACGATGAATAACATGGTTTTGTAGTTGGGGGCAGCATGGGTGGTGTAATGTATGAAGCGTGACCCACCAGATTCCTCTCAAGCTGTAATACATTGGCATTATAGAAAAGCTCCATTCACTTGGGAGTCAATTGAAGCATCATGTAGCAATTGTAATGCATCCCATCTCCCAAACCACTACTTTATGTCTTGCATCCCTCGCATGCTCAAGATCTTGCTTTTATGCATCTTTTGAACTTTTTTGCTTGCTTCCCATGTAATTGTAGGAAGTCGATGTGAGGGGTTTTGACGCATCTTTATCATGTACTCCACAACCCTCTCCATGCCCATAACCTCAATTGGAAGAGATCCCAACTCAGAAGTAGGAGCATATATGGTGTTTGTGTCTTAACTTGGAGAAAGTTTGTAAAAAAATGCTTTTGGACATTCTCAAACTCTTTCCAAGTAGACTTTGAGATGCTCCTGCTTCACACTTCAACTCCATAAAGAAGAACCGGTGTCACCAATGTATCAAAAAGATACTTCTTGAGAACCCAACACTTGATGTTTCCCGCATTACACATGTTCTCAAATGCATAATATGCTCTCTTTTCCGCTTCCAAACGACACATGCAAATTCATGCCACTTGTGATTGGACAAAACCTCAAGGCCAAGGTACTTAAAGCTCTCAACAACTTCAAGTGTCTCATTGTTGTACACAATGCATGGCTTCTCCTTATGGTTGGTTTTCACAAGCATAACCTTTGTTTTGGGTTCATTCACAATGAGCCCACTATGCAAGAAAAAGTTCTTAAGGACAACCATAAGCTTTTGTGCATCTTCTAACGTGTGTGCTAGAAGCACTACATCATCTGCATACAACAAAAGCATAATTACGGCATTGCAAATAGTGACCTCTTCAATGCCTTCTTCTTGCATAAATTCAAGTACCATTTGTTCCAATTGATCGATGCATAGAACAAAGAGAGTTGGTGACAACGGACATCCTTGTTTAACCCGAATAGTGCTTACAAAAGTTTTTGAAATTTCTCTTCACATGCGCAGTTGAGAAATCTCCTAAATCCAAGAAACCACAAGCATAAACTCACTTAGCACTTGGATTTCTTCCATCCTTCTCCACAGTTTGTTACGTGGAATCATATCAAAGGCTTTCTTAAAGTCCACAAACCAACAATACAATCGCTTTCCTTTCAACCGACTTTCCTCCATGAGAACATGAAGAGTGACAAGATGATCAATGGTGCTATGGCATCACCGAAAACCTGCTTGTCCCTTTGCACACTTGTCATTCTCTTTAGCCCAATCACTCAATTTTATCTTCATTATGCACCCAAACAACTTTGCCATAAGAGATCCAATCACTATAGTCTGGTAGTTGTTTACATTCTTTACATCCCCTCCTTTATGCAAAGGCTTAACCCAATTAGTACTCCAATCATAAGGCATACCATATTGAAGTGCAAGGCTGAACATATCACACATGCACTCATGGATAAAATCTCCGGTCCATTTGATCATCTCCGGCTTGATACCTCAAAGATCTCCTGCTTTGCGAGTTGCTAACTTTTCAAGCCCACCCCATATATCCTCAATAGTAAAAAACGAGGGCATACATGGGAGTGAACCATAAAATGGTATTTTTTCAGCATTTTCTTGCTCATATAATTTCCTATAATCTGTGTACATATCCATAAGACTCAAGTTACCAAAATTCTCAGCATGCTTGCCCCTGAAGTTTCTCCAAAATCTTCCACATACATGTGTCTTTTCTTGGACTTGAAAATGTTGTTGCTTTACTTCCCATCTTCTTCTCTTCTTTTGAATCAATGCCTTGTATGTATGCAAATGACCTTTGATAGTTGTCTTTGTCCATAGTTGCATCAAGCTTTATCAAGGACTTTTGAGCATCTTGACATTCTTTATCAAACCACCTTTTGCATGATCTATCTTTGTTGATACCATGGAGATGCTTTATGACAAAGCATTCTTCGGCACAAGAACAAATAACTTTCTTGAAAGTTTCCCATTTAGTTTGTAATGGTGCATCATATTAAAGCTTTGTCATCCATAATTTTTTCTCAACCATTTCAATGTACATTGGTGCCCGTTTGAAATCCATACATAGTGATAATTTCTCTTTTCTTTGGCTGAGATTATCATGCTTAGTTGCTTCTCCACATGAAAGGTCAATACATAAGGTGCGATGGTCAGATTTTGGGTATGATTGGCCAAACATAAAACTCTTTATGTGATACATGATGGCTTTTTAGAGTAGCATATAGTCAATCACACTGTCCCCATTATGTATCCTATGTGTAAATCTATTGGATCCACTCCACAAAGATACACCATTGGCAATGAGCATACCCGTGCTATTACACATGTGTAAAAGTAACTTTCCCTAGTGATCCAGCTCTTTCTCATCCATTGAAGTACAATTATATAAGTGAACTTCCTCCAACTCCCTTGAAATATATGGCATATCAAATTTCTGAATATCATGTTGCAATGTTTTTGTGCGAGCATTCACATATCCCCAAATACAATAACATCACCTTCACCTTTGAAAAAAGCAATGTCCTCTTCTAAAACACAAAATGGCTAATCTCTATCCATACAAGCATAAAAGGGGGAATCATGATGAGGAATGAAACCGACAACAAAAATGGGTTCTTTTTCTGTTGTCATAATTTTCAACCATGTATAACGTTTGTACTTGTCATATTTCACAATTGATACAAAACCTTCCAATCCTTTCTTAACCATACATGCCAGCCCTCCCTGTCCTCTTTGCTGCTTGAGATTCTTTGACCATATCAATGAATGTACATTGTAATCCTCCAACCTGTTAATCCTTTGTGTATCATGCTCCCAAGTTTCAACAAGAAGTATAACATCAGCTTTCCTTGTTAGTTCATCAATGCCAACCTCCACATTCCATGGGTATCCATTACAATTCCAAAAGAATATTTTCAATTCTAACTCGGTCTCATAGGTCACATTGCCGAGGAATTTGCGGTCTTGCCAAGAAAGCACCGGGCTTTTGGCTATGAGAGTTTGTGAGAGAACTCAAAAAAAATATATGAAGGAGTTAAACCATAGACGCCATGAAGTCTAGGGTTTGGAAAGAAGTGCAATAAAAGAAGCCCCACTCTTTCTCTCTTGCACTCAAACACACACAAACAAGAATATGAAAACAACACAAAGATGAAAACATCAAGGCTATGGTCATATCATATCATGGTTAATATGAAAGGTTTAATAGATGAGTTAATGGTGTTCAATCTTTGCCAACCAAACAGGCTAAGAATTGTTCTTTGGAATTGTAGTTTTGTGCTTACCATAATATATATGTTTTGTCTAGTGATTGGGATTAGTTATGTGTACAAATCCTCTTGCTTCATAACAAGATAACTACACTTATATCAAAAGAAAAGTTACAGTCTATAAGAGGTAGTATGATGGGATCCGACATACGAAGTATTTCATTGAGCGTTTCTAGGCTAAAGAGAAACACTATACGTTGTTGAAAGTGTATTTTACGGCTAATCCATATGTTAATTCTAATAGATCGCACAGAGTGGAAGCAATTGAAATTCTCATCATGTGGATTATTCATCTAGGATAGTATGTGAGAAATGTAGATATGAGAGAAGTGGAGAGATGAGAAATTTCCCTCCCAAGCCCTATCCTTGGCCGTAGGCAGTAAGGATACTTCGGGAAGGATGTACTTCTAGCAAGGAGAACCTAGAATTTGTAGAGAGAATGAATTTCTAGAGTGAGAGAGATAGGTTTAGTTAGAGAGGGAGATGAAATTAGGGATATATGTTGGATTAGAGATGAAAAACAAAACAACAAGAAAATAACAAAATACAAAGTACAACATATCTTACTTGACAAACCCTTCGAGAGTTATTCACCGTTTTTTATGGAGAGAGAAGAAGAGGAAAGACTTCAACGTTGATTGATGCACCAAGTTCAAGTCCTTATTTATTAGAGCTTATCTTCCAAGGATAGCTTACAAGAATGGCTAGTCTTCCTCTAGGAGTAAGTGTAGGCTTAGGCTTCTGATTGTGGCTAAATACAATTAGGCATTACTACTCTCACTCCCTCATGAATTCATCTCATGAATGGCTTGAATGGTTTTTAAGGAAGAAGAGGTCCCCTTTTATAGGTGAAGGAAACCCCCAAGGGTTTACATAAGAAGAACAAGAGCCAGTGTGAACACGAACTGGCAAAGTTTGAAATGAGTTGTCCCTACATGATGTGGGCAGACTGGGGTCCAGTATTTTGATCATATATCGTCAACCATTGCTCCAAATAAGAAAGTAAAACGATACGTAGAAAATGCAGCTCATTAGCTACAACTCCCATTTTATATACGTTTTTCCAATTCAGATTGGAACCTTGTGTTAAAAAATAATCAAAATAGGATACAATTTTGGCAGAAAAAGTCTTCTTGTGGTCCGCTTAGCCTAGACTTTTATTTGATTCCAATGGACACCTCATTCCATATGAAAGCATGACATTGCTCCTTGACAAAGCTTTGTAATCATGTTGCAATAATGCATTAAAATAGGTGTATCTTTGAAAACCATGCCACCTTGTGTCCCACTAGGATTTGATTCCTTCCTTGTAGCTATTAAAAAGAAATATTAAAAAATATAAAAAATACCATGAATATGTATATGTATTGAAAGTTACCATAGATATAGTATCTAGCTATGGTGTGAGATAATAATGATATAGTAGAAAGAAAGAACCAATGCTTTTTTCCCCAAGCTAAAGAGGCGGAGCTATTGACACTTTTCCCATAGTATTTTCTGACGGTAAAGTAAGAATATGTTATCCTTGAGATAAATAATAGGATGAGATAAAAATATTTTTATTATACTTAGATATGTATATGTACACTATAGGAAATATAATTATGTATCTAAAAGTTACAAGATAGATCTTGTAGCATGCATTCCCACTATGTGAGTGCCACAACACGACATGCACCCCCTCTAAACGTGCACATCCTCCAATATGTGCCACATTCTCTCTTTGTAAGATTAGTCCTCTTGTACGTCTTCCTTGCTTTCTTCTTCAGTGGATGATTCCAAAGCTTCATCTTCACTTTGATCTTCACCTGTGTTTTGCTCTTCCTCCTCATCAACATCTTTTTGGATCATTGTATCCTCTTCTCTTAAACATTTTGATCCTTTTTCCTACAATGGGAATGTTTACTTCTGTACCATCTAGTTCAGACAAGTTGTAAGTAGAATTTTCATGCACATGCTTTACAACATACGATCCAAACCATCGTTTTGAGAACTTATGCATGACTGTGTGCTCGTTATCAAGGCTACTATCATACACTAAAACCCAATCAACTTTGTCAATTGCTTTGCTCCTGAGCCGATCTCGCTTATCAAAGTAGTCCTTGTATTTCAACCTTGCCTTTTTCAGTCATTCTTTTGTATCCTCAATGTCTCTAGGTCTTCTCTCTAGTTGCCTTACGCGCAATGCAAGGAGATATTTCCTGCTAAGTCCCTCTTGACAAGATAGTACATTCCATGTGGGAATTGTAGCTTCAACCAGAATTACTGGCTTTTGACCATACATTAGCTCTGCACGCATATATCCAATTACTGAGTTATGTGTTGTACGATCAACCCATAAAGCATATGGCAATAGTTTTGGCCACTCACCAACTCTTCCTTTGCAATCCTTGGCCAAAGCTTTGATGATAGGAGGATGCCCTCTTTCACTCTTTCCATTGCCTTCAGGGTTGTATGCTATAGTAAGAGAAAGCTTGATTCCTAATCTGGAAAAGAACTCCCTTGCTTCCTCGGCATCCAGTTCACCTCTGTCTGCAGTGATCTTTCCCACACAACCATAACGGAAAATCACCTCATCAAACAAGAAGGAATCTGCACACAACTTCTGTGGTTTTAGCTCTTAATGTGCTTCCTTCAACCTGGTTAGTTAGGTCCTCTCGTGCAAGAACCAAGTATCTCATCTGCCAGAGTCCTAGAGGCATTGTGACTAGATCCACAACCCATTTATAGTGCATGTCTAGTGGATATGTAGGGTGCAATCCATCACGATGTCAGACATTTGAATATATTTGACAAGTTACACACGACTCTACAAATTGAGATACATCTTTATACATACCCTTCCACCAGTATTTTTCTTTCACCTTGGAGAAGGTTGTCCACACACCCCTGTGTCCAGCCCAGCCCATAGACTCTCATGAAACTCTTGCATGAGCTTTGCTTGAGTCCTTTTTTTACATATAACCCTTTGTGGTGTAGCACCCTTTTGTTTAGGATGCTTCCACAAGTAACCATCCCTCAAAAATTACCCATATTCTTTCCTGCGTATCCTCTTGAATTCTTATTCAGACCAATCATCCTGTTATGCTAGAGTAGTCAAGTAGCTTCCAATAACAAGCCAATCACCTTCATAAAGCTCTTTCAAAAACAATTCAAGTGTATTAGTCATGCAAAAATTGTTACCTTTGACATGAGAGATAGAATAGAACTTTGTGCCCACATCGTCTCCCTAGTCAATCATCTGTGACGCATCTTCATACCTTGCCCTTGATAGCATATATGCCACTGTGTTGTCTTTACCTGCAATATGCTTAAACTCGGGATTTAAGTACTTAATGTAGGCAATTCACTGCAACATAGCAATGTTTGGCGTTGAGCATCTTGTAATCATCCCAAGAACTGGTAGACAATCTGTTTCTACAACCACACATAAACCAATTAGGTACTCTTTCCCATTTTTCAAGGTTGTAACCATACACCATAACTCTCTCTTTATTTGTGGATAGTTTCTTTGGTGAGCACTTAGTACCTTCGCTCCAAATCTTGCCACATATTTGTGTCCTTCTTTGTCATCTTGCCCTACTGCCCATCCAATTCCTATAGGACACTGTCACAATTACTGATCTTTGACACTCATAGTCTACCTTTCTCAGAGTTGGTGCTGACTAGAGCAACTCCTTTAGTTTTTTCATGGCTTTGACATGTGCTTCTGTCCATTTAAACTTTTGATTCTTTCTAAGAAATTGATAAAGAGGATCAGCTACAAAATCTTGTCAAGTCCTTGGAAGTGTGAGTCACCTCATGGCTCCTATTCTCAAACTTGAAGCTTGCTGTTGTTGTCCGCATGCCCCCCCCCCCCCCCCGCCCCCTTATTCGCCATTGATGCCTACCCCCTGTCCCTGCGTAACATGCTTTCCTTGACCTCCTCGTGCAGCCCTCCCACCCCGCTACCTACGCAGCCTGCCCTACCCCCCCCTGGTAGCCAGCCCCCTACCCGCCCTTGCGCTGTCCACCCTGCCTTCTTGTTGTCGCCCTCGCTTCCCAGTCTACACTCCCCCCCCTTCTGTTGCCTCTCTCCTCTCCCAGCCCCGCCCCGTCTGCTGCCCACCACCTAGCCAACCCACTTCCTTGCTAGCTCACATTGCCCGCACCCCCTTACGCGCTTTTGTCTCTCGCCCCCCCCCCCCGCGGCCGCTTTCTTCGCTCTTTGAATCTCTTCCCGAAGGTTTCCTTCAACTGGCTTTGGCAGTGATGTTTGTTTTTTGGAGAGTGCTCATCACGGTTGGTTGCAACAGAATTACTCTATCCGCTTCTCCGACACAGCAATATACACAGATGGAGGCTTCAGCTCCACCACAAAGAGGGTCTCTTCCGAAGCCCGCTTGCTTGACCCCGCTGAGCCCACCATTCAACTTGCTCTTTCACCAACAGAGCAAGAGAGCCTAGCCACCGCACAGGTAGAGTGCTTGCAGGCGACTTCTGTCATGTGCAAGATTCTCGACACACGACCTAGCAGAGGAGAGCTGCGCGACCTTCTCGAGGCTTGCCTTCTCGCAAAGGTGGACAAGATCTTGGACGTACAGATACTCGGATGAGGCTACTATCAGATCGAGTTTCTGAGATGGCGTCCAAGGTCATCGCCATGAGTCCATTGACCATCCGAGCAGCTAGAGTCCACTTTAGACAGTGGAGACATGGTTTTGACCCTGCTTCGGATGTTCTGGTAGAGGAGACAGACATCCCCATCTCCGTCTTCTTTCTTGGTTTGCGGAGGGAGTACTTACCACTTTTATCCAGGATAGGCTCAGCAATTGAGATTGTCGTGGAGATACCTCGCACGGTAGCCTCAGTAGTTTCCAAGATGGCTGGCATTCCCTCACTTGGGGTTCTAGTTAGGGACACTCATACGCTCTCGAAGGTCATTCTTCTTCCTCGAGTGAGTGGAGGTTGAGTATTCGGGTCTCCCAAACTAGTGCTTTATGTGTTGATAGATGGGCCATCTTGCGAAGGCATGTCCATGGAGGAGGCCTCGACCTACACCACAAAATCAGCTCAGCTTGCAAGGGCTGGTTGGTAGCCATAGGTGGAGACACGTCGCACACATGCAGAGCCACCCTTCGAGCCTGGGGCTCCAGCGGAGGAGGGATGGCAGCAGGTCTGTGGTTGATGATGGCAGGGGCCACAAAGACAGCCTGGCACTCAGAGTGGTCCTCAGGCGCCTACCCAACAGCACTAGGTTCCAAGGGGGAACCATTTTGGTCCTCTTGAGCAGGATGAGGTCCCTGCTCCAACCCCCACCTCAGCTTCACCCTTGACAGCCCCTCCCCCCCTAGAGTTCCCCCCTCCTCATCATCCTCCCCCCCAACCTCCTTCTCCCGCTGCCTCTTCCCTCCCCTCCCCTCTACCTCTACCGCTCCCCCCTGCCCCTACTCTCCACCTCTTCCCCCTGTGCCTACTCCCCCCCTCCCGCTCCAGTTCCACAGTCAACCCAGGGGGCAGGGCCATCTCCATTTGTGCTAGGAGATCTCTTGGGAGCGCCTTTGCCACGAGTCGCTTGGTGAGAGAGGGACATCCTTTCTTGCAACCCCCTCTACAGGTATACAGACGTCTCCCCTTGCATCTATCCCTCCTGGTCTGATGAGCATCAACCTTCGGCACCGATGAGACTTCTTCGACTACGAATTTACTTTTTTTCTTGCCGACCATGAGGCAGCCTACTTCAAGGTCCATGTTCTATTCCTTGCAGCTAGGGGGATAGAAGCCTTGGACTCAATGGTTGGCTTCTCTTTTCCCCTTTGCGGCGGGGACCAGACTGAGTGGACTCTCGACTCAGTGTTGGGGTGGTTCCACACACAGGTCCTACAGTTCTCTCACCACATGGGAGAACTAGGAGTTACAGACATGCTTCAGACTTTGTGGCCATTGGCCAAGTTTGCGGTGACCCCTCCAAATACAACAAGATTTAGATACATTGTGGTTTACTTCTTTGCCAATACGTAGTGCTTTCCATGCTATGTACACATTCATGAGGACTCGTGGATAGAGGAGGTTGCCTTACGTATGGCTTGCTCTACTTGGGCTTGGGACAAGCACTCATTGCAGTCACGCCTATCTAGAGGACGCTCGAATGTGGATTACTCCCCATCCAAGCCAGCCTTAAACATAGCACGTTTAGTTGCTGCGGAAGCATCTGTTCTCTCTTGCTTCCCATGAGGATCCTCTCATGGAATGTGCAGGGACTTGGTGGGCCCCAGTTTCAGCGTCAATGGGGCCAACTGCGTTAGGAGCTTCAGTGCTGCCTTGTGGGAGGAGAGATTGATCTCCTTATGAAATAGGAGCACCATTTGTGTGAGAGCCGCATTAGACGTTGTGGTCAGCTACTGCATGGTCGATATGATACTTTTTGGTCAACTACTTTTGGACCTGGAGGCATCCAGGGTGGGGTATGTATGACTATTGTGGATTATTTGCAGTAGGCCATTGTGGGCAGAGGGATTATTGTGCCAGGCAAGGCTCAATGGATCACTATGCATGTTCAGGGTTGCCTTGCAGGCTTCCTGAACATCTATGTGTCCAATGTGGAGAGTGCACGAGCAGAGTTTTGGTCACAGATAGTTGAGTCTCTGCCGTAGGTAGAACACTCGTGCATAGGGGGGGACTTCAACATGTTGGAGGACCCATCTGATAGGATTGATGGTAACCTTGCTACTGTACATGGAGTTGAGCTGATAGCTTGGAAGAGGTTTTGTATGACTGTGGGCCCCTAGACAGCATAGCCTTCTCTCGCTCGGACCGCAGAGTGGGAGAAGTGAATCTATTGCGGATAGATCACTTCTACACTAGTGACCATTTCAGTGACTTGGGAGGGACAGTTGGCATTCTGGCTGGGACTTTCTTCTCGGACCATGCACCAATGATTCTCACAATGACAGACAGGGAGAGGAGGTGGAGCACGATGCTTCACATCCCTGAGAGGGTCTTGCTGGAATCTGCACTCAGAGAGCAAGTAGAGACTCTCTGGATAGAGATCTTGGACATGCAGGATTCCCCTACTGATAGAGTGGTCTCAGGACTAGCTCAGATTAGTCGTTTCTTTCTCCAGGAGTCTTTGGCTCGCCTGGCTGCAGCGAGAGAGGAGGAGAAACGTCTCAGACGGGGTGTTGCTTCCTTACAGAGGATGCAGGAGCAGCATCCAAACAGTCCTTGGCTGGAAGAGTAGCTACAGTAGGCTCGCCACGAGCTTGCTAGCACAGAGGAGCAGCACCATGAGTTTGCTTTCCATTGACAAGCATCTCAGTGGACACAGGTGGGTGACAGAGTGACTGGTACTTTCTTTGAGGCAGTGGGACCTCGGTATGTGCATGCCAAGGTCAGTCATTTGAGGAGGCCCGATGGGTCAGTTGCTTTTGAGCCAGAGGACATGCGTGCAGTTGCTACAGACTTTTACCATGAGTTACTGTCAGCAGAGCCTCAGTCAGAGTGTCAGGATGCATGCAGGGAGCAGGTGTGGGCACAAATGCCTTGCCTTGTGACTGAGGAGATGCGTCAGAGTCTTGAGCTGCCACTTCAGCTTGAGGAGTTGCACACGGCTCTTAGTGCACTCCCCTGTGGTAGCTATCCACATGAGGATGGTTTGACTCCCAATTTTTTCTTGGAGTATTGGGACTTGCTTGGCCTAGATCTCTGTAGAGCTTTCTAGTACATCTTGCACACAGGAGAGATGCCTAACAGCTTGAGTGAGGGTCTAATCTACCTCATTGCCAAGGAGGGTGGCTCCTTGGATGAGATTCGACAGTGGTGCCCCATCACCATCCTCAACTCAGCCTACAAAATGCTTTCCAAGGCTCTGAGTTTGAGGATCCAACCACTTCTAGAGAGCCTTATACATGGGACTCAGACAGGTTTTGTCAAGGAGTGTAGTATCCTTGACAACATATTTACTTTTTGGGATGCTTCTGCCTTAGCACGGCTCCGTGATGAGGATCAGGTGATTCTCCTTCTCGATTTTGAGAAGTCCTATGACAGATTTGACTGGGAATTTTTGGAGGGCACTCTACGTAGGATGGGCTTTTCAGATGATTGGATCAGAGGGGTGTCAGCTTTGTACAGACGGGCACACAGTTAGGTACTTTTGTCAGGAGGTAGAGGTGATTGTTTCATGCTCACATGTTCAGCTAGACAGGGCTGCCCTCTTGTCCCCTTCCTCTTTCTATTCTATGCTGAGGTGATGAGAAGGTTTTTGGTGTCGTATCAGGTTGGTTTACGGGGCTAGCACTCCCTATTCAAGGGGATGAGCTACTAGACGCTGAGTTTGTTGGTTGACGACTCAGCCTTGTACTTGAATGACCATGAGGCCAACCTTCATAGATGTAAGCAGGCTCTTGAGACCTTCTATTGTGCATCTGTCACACTGATCAACTGGCGCACATGATTGCAGTTCGATACTTGGGCTGTTAGGTGGGTTTGGACTTGTCTCCCGAGTAGCATATTTCTTCCCTCCTCCTGTCTATTAGGAGGAAGTTACTACATTGGATCTCTGCACAACTTTCTTTGGCTGGCACAGTTGTTGTGGCCAACCAGGTGTTGTTGGCTACTATGTGGTACATTACTTCTTGCTGGATCTTCTCGAGTTCTTGTATCATTTAGGTAAGAGCAGTTGATCATGAATTTCCTTTGGTCAAGGCGAGACACACTTACAGCCCAGGCCAAAGTGGCTTGGCAGGTCATCACTCTTCCTTGTTCACAGGGAGGGCTAGGGATCATAGACCCACCACAGTAGAGCAGAGCCCTTATGGGGAAGTTCATTGTCCTAGGCCTTCTTCCAAGTGAGGAGCCCTGGAAGGAGTTCTTGTTACAACGGATTTGTGCTAGGGTGCCTGAGATAGAAGGCCCCTGGCAACCTTCGACCAGATGGATCTTCAAAGAGATGTGCAGAGTTGGTTTGATCAGGAGACTGGATGATCGCTTTGCTATGGGGTTGCTTCAATCTTGGGAGAATCTACGGAGAGATCTGGAGCAGCGTCACCCTACTTGCATGGAGGAGCGTCTGTGACAGTCCCTTGTTTGGAACCCCATGGTTTGCACTCGGAGATATCACTTGGTTGGTAGTTGGATTCATGTTTCCCGGGGTGCCATGGCAGCGGATCCAGCACACTCTTTAGGTGACTAATTATAGTTTTTAGGCCTATCAGAGGAGCTACATGGCATGAGAGGGGTGCAAAGCATGTGACATGACATCTCAGAGGTAGTACCATCTGAGTGTCTCACGCCTCTTGAGTCAGCAGCACCCAGATGGATGGGAGCCTTCATGCGACTAGAGGTCCTCATCTCAGTTTGGGCTTGATCAGGGAGACTGTTCCTTCCCTTTTTTTCAAGGTATAGGGTGAGGGACGCTTACAACAAGTTGAAGTAGAGGCCTCGCAAGTTGATGTTTTTAGAGGATCCGAGTGGTGGGTATATGTGGGAGGACTTGTGTCATCGATCCCGAACCAGTTGCTCTTGAGACTAGACATTGGAGACTGTGGGCTTAGGAGTGTTGTCCTCTGGCACGAGTACAGTGGGATCCTGGAGAGTGGATTTGGAGGGACCCCTTCTCTTCTGCACACCGCCCAGGTGTCCATTTCTTTCAGTACATTGTTCGATTGGGACACCACATAGAGAGGCTCCCCCTACTACAGCACCTCATTGGCAAGAGGAGGGTCTCACAGCTGAGTTCTTGGCAGATTTTTGGGAGAGGTTGTGGGACTCTAAACTTCCAAGGCGAGTCACTTTGTTTCAGTGGTTGGTCGCACATAGAGCTACAACAGTTGTGAGTTGGCTTGTGCATATTGGTCTCTCATCCGCATGCACAGCTTGTGGCCATCTTGTGGAGACTCAGCGTAACTATCTTTGGGACTGTCCCTTAGCACAGAAGGTGTGGCTCCTTGTTCTTTCACTGATGCCCTCTCTTTCCACGGCTTGGTAGTACACTTTGGGGACAAGTGCTTGGTCCACTCTCACGGGCACGGCACTTTAGTTTGAGCTATCATCCACCAGCAGAATGATAGTGATGCAGGGGAGGCAACTGCTTCGTCCACTCTCACGGGTACGGCACTTCAGTTTGAGCTATCATCCAGCAGTAGGATGATAGTGATGCAGAGGAGGCAACCTACACTCCATCCTTCCACAGAGCTTACTCCACAGGAGTGGTGCAGTGAGAGAGAGGTGTGTCAGGAGCTCATCAGTGGCTTGACACTCTGGTTCATCTGGCGGGCCCGTTACTTCCGCATCTTTGAGTCTCGCCCTGTACCACCAAAAAAGACTATTTGGGACCTTTGGCTTGAGCTGGTCCATACTCTTAGAGGACAGTTCGAGAGACTCCAAGGCATCTCCGACCGCATGAGGGAGCGCAGAGAGGATTTTCTTCGACTTTGGCGTCCTGGGCCATTTTTCACCATGGATCAAGGTGTGCTTAGATGGAACTACCGTCCACCTGCTTTCCCTCCTCCCATCACGTGATATAGACTCATTGTACATTTTTTGTTTTTTCGTAGGGAGAGTCTCCCCATCATGATTGTTGTAGCCCTCTCTTGCAGAGGAGGTTGTAGCCCTATGGTCAGTTTCATTAACTAATAGAAGGATCTTTTTCTCGGAAAAAACATTAGGATCAGCTATATGTACATAATGTGGAATCCAAATAACATAAAAGACACATGCTCCCAGAAACCTTCTAACCTTAGTGATGCAAGTGCATGTTTCTTTTATTCTTTGGATGGAATCTACCTTTGTTGGACAAGGTTTCCTACCATATGGTCTGCACATGTGCCCCACAATGAGCACTTCATTGACACCAAACATAGACTTTTTACCTCACAACATAAGATTCACCTCTTCCAACATAGACAAAAGTTTATCACAATCGTTTATGTGATTTACCACAAACCTGCGACATCCCTTGAGATCCAAAGCTTCATCTTTATAACTTTCTTCACATCCTTTGATAGACAAATCATCAATGAAAGGCATTGTGATTTGAGGAATAAAGTCACGTAAGACATTATTCATTCCATTCATCATATGTGCAACCAAGTTGGTTGCTCCCTATGGCAAGGCACACATCCTTACCAAACCCAAAGGTGTCGTCATGGTTGTCAAGTCTCTCCTTTCAATCGCAAGCTGAAATTGATCATACCCTGAGTAGAGATCCCCCATTGAGTAGATTTCCCTTCCTGCAAACACCTTTGCAAACTCATCCACAATTGGTCCTGTACCTACATTTATAATTTTCACCTTATTCTCTGGTTGCATATCTAGGATGAAGTAAAGAGCACCATTCTTCTTTGGAACTATGAACCACATGTTTGAGTATGGAGCCCAAGAAGGCTCTAAAATCCCCATTTTGATCTTTTCGTTCAATAGCTCTACTAGCTTTGGTAAATGAGCCTTTGGAACAGAAATAGGTCATAGATTCCAAGCCACATGAGGTATTGTGAAAATTACCATAGGAGCTACAATAGAAGGATGAACACATCCTATCTCATGTGGCTCAAATGCCAAAGCCTTACCATGCTTTGAAAGCATTTCTTTGAATCACTTTGTCTCCTCCTGTGTTAGAAACTCCTCACAACCCATTTGCAACTCTTGAAAAGACTCTTTTGTGAAGGTATGACCAATCGTTTTAGGATTCCTCAAACTTGGTTGCAAAGAAGCCTGCTCAATCTTTTCCCTATTGTTGGGTGGTAAGGGGGAAGCTATTGGTTTCACCTTTTTTGCTACACTCTTGTATTTAGTTTTGACATGGACTTCTGGGCCAAGCTTTTGGTTTTCTTTGAAGGCTTCTATGACTTGATACATTTCCATAGATCATACTTCCACAACTTCATTTTCAAGATGCAACTAGACTCCATTATAGCATCAAGCTCACCCATAGTATCTACAAAAGAAACTTGCTCACACAAACCCAAAAACTTTTCAGTAGGCTCTAGCAACCCACTCTCTTTCATGCCTATTTGTATATTATGTACATATTGCCTCTCACATCTATTCAAATCTTCAAGTTTTGTAAAACATACTGATCCATTCCTTGTTACCAAGGAGCTCGTTGAGAAAGTTTCACCTATTTTTGGATAAAGCAAGACCCTTTTTCTTTCTGTACCACTACAATCCCGCTTTACAATGGTACTTGGCTAAAAACCCATGATTTTCCTATGATCATGAAACTCTTTTCTCACCTTTGGTAGAATATGTTCTCTGAGGTTGTCACGATTTCTTTCATGGTTTACACAAATTGTGAGAAATTGGACATCACCTTTACCATATTTGTTGCGTCTCCTAGCATATGCTGAACCATCGTCCATTACTTTTGTTTCCATTCAATTTCCGACAATGTAGGGCTGTCCAAGGATGAGATTATATGAAGATGTATCGTGTACAAAGAAGTTTTGGTCAATTTTCACATCACCTATTGTCACCTTCACACCTGGACATGCTGCATGTAATTCACCAGATGAATTGTTTGCCACTTGTACCATCCAACCATGATTTATGTCCATCGGCCATTTGCATTTGCTGTAGAGAGTCTTTGACATGATGTTTATTTCTAAACCATGGTCAATCAAGGCAACAAATGTCTCTTCAAGATCACCTACCTTGACCAAAGTTTCTGTAGTAGCCCTTGCCCAGTGACTTCATGAATAGTAGCTCCTAGGAATAGCTTCAACTTCTCATCATCATTTGAGAAATGCACTTGCTTCACTCTCCCACTAGATTGGTAGCATCCTACCACACCTCCATCATCCTCCTTATTTCAAAACTGCATCCCTTGTGTCTTCAAGGTTTCTCCTTCCACCTGAGGATGAGAAACTTCAGCAAGAGTTTGCCTCTTTCTCTTGATGATGTCAATGATCTTCTCATGGAATTCATGCTTTGTAATGCCAAGAACTTCTCCCAAAGTAAACTCAATCTTTCTATTCAAAATCCTATCCTCCAGGAATTTCTTTAAATCTATAGCAATCTCAATATCAGATTATAGTTTATAAGTTGGGCCCTTTGTCTTACCTTTTGTTGGATCTTTCTTCTTTCTGTTGTAGACTCCTCCATGAGTGATTCAGGTGGAGATGCTCCTTGTGTCGGGGGTGTCTGGGAAGGAATTGAGCCACTTCTTCCCCCACTTCTAGAAGCTCTTCTTGATGGTCCTTCATCAGCATTCTCACATCTGCGCTTTTCTTCTACAATAGACTCATTTTGTTGGCATTTTGTAATGTAGGCATGCATTGAAAATGAGTCCACTAGATCATTCCATCCTGTTTCTAGACGTATGCAATCACCTGCTTCATGTAGAATCTCTTTCTTAAGATTCTCCTTTTTAGCTAATTGCATGACATTTGGCCAAATTTGAACCTGATGGTCACTCACCTCTTCATCACTAAGATGCTCAATTTTTACTCCATAAGTAGCTGGGGAAATTGAAGAGGTGGCATGGCTAGTTGACATATCTTCAACTAAGGTTTTCATTCCCCCTTCCCAAAGTTAGTTCTCAAGGGTAGACCTGTGTCTCTTAAGTGGATTTTACCATCCTTAAAAAAGACAACATCTTTTGTCAAAGAATCACTAAAACTATCACAATCCCTTCTTATATGGTCTGTACTATCACAGCAAATACATCTATTAACAAAACCTTCTTTGCAATGTTGTGTTTGCCTAGGAAGTGGCCCAGATGGTTGGCCTTTTTCTTCAAGATTTGCAAGCTTGACCTTCAAGTCACGCATTCCCTTCACAAAATCATCTAGCATAGACTCATCAAACTTAGGAGCTATAAAAGTAGGCTTTACCATTTTGTCAGAATTTGAGGTGGAAAGACTTGTAGTGTCTACCACCATCTTGACCCTTCTTCTTTCTCGTTTGGCAAGCAGTGAGACAGCACCTTCAACCTCATTCCAGTCGGTCTTTAGTCCTGGCTAAGCATCTTTAACTTCAAGAAGAAGCTCCAAATTTTCATGAAACTCTTTACCTATAGCTTGTAAGAAAAGATTTTTCTTCTCTGCATCTAGTATGGCCCTTTCTGTCTTGGTGAGTTATGCATAACGCCACTCAAATTCCTTAAGTCGCTCATTATTGATAGTCCTTTCTTTGGCTTGACTACCCATTCTAAGAATGTCCTTTTGGTCACTCTCTTAGAGTCCTCCATGAAATATTCCTCTTTTAAATCTACTTTGATTTCTTCCGAGTTTCTCTCATGTCCATATTTAATTCCCCCAACATGTTCCCTAATTTTTGGAGCAACAACTAGCTCAAAGCTTTGAATCATCTCACCTTCAGACACGTGATGCAGCTTCATGTCCTTCACATACTCACGTAAGTCCTTGGTTACATCTTTGCCATTGAACTGATCCATTCTATTGATGGCCACTTGTATGGCCTTGGTTGCTGAAATCTCCCTTCTTTCAGTGGCATACTGTTGTTGCATGAACATTGCAAATTCTTCAAACATTTTCATTGTTGCTGGGTCAAAATGCATACCCTGTTGCTCAACATGATCACCCACGGTTACCCAAAAACTCTCACCCTGGTAGATTTGCGCGAGGTTCACCAAAAAATATATCGAGAAATTTGCTATCTTGCCAGGAAAGCACCGGGCTTTTGGCTGTGAGAGTTTGTGAGAGAACTAGAAAAAACTATATGAATGAGTTAAACCATAGATGCCATGAATTCTATGGTTTGGAAGGAAGTGCAATCAAAGAAGCCCCACTCTTTCTCTCTTGCACTTACATACACACAAACAAAGAACACAAACAAGAATATCAAAACAACACAAAGATGAAAACATCAAGGCTATGGTCATATCGTATCATGGTTAATATGAAAGGGTTAATAGATGAGTTGATAGCGTTCAATATTTGCCAACCAAACAGGCTACGAATTGCTCTTTGGAATTGTAGTTTTGTGCTTAATTTAATATATATATTTTGTTTAGTATTTGGGATTGATTGTGTGTACAAAAACTCTTGGCTCATAGCAAGATAGATACACTTACGTCGAAAGAAAATTTATAGTCTATAAGAGGTAGTATGATGGGATCCGGTGAAAGAAGTATTTCATTGAGCCTTTTTGGGCCAAAGAGAAACACTATACGTTGTTGAAAGTGTATTTTATGGCTAATCTATACTTTAATTCTTATAGATCGTACAGAGTGGAAACAATAGAAATTCTCATCATGTGGATTATTCATCTAGGATAGTATGTGAGAAATGTAGATATGAGAGAAGTGAAGAGATGAGAAGTTTTCCTCCCAAGCCCTATTCTTGTCTGTAGGCAATAAGGATAATGCCGGGAGAGATGTACCTATATAGCAAGGAGAACCTAGAATTTGTAGAGAGAATGAATTTCTAGAGTGAGAGAGATAGGTCTAGTTAGAGAGGGAGATGAAATAAGAGATATATGTTGGAGTAGAGATGAAAAACAAAACAACAAGAAATCAACAAAATATCAAAGTAGAACACATCTTATTTGACAAACCCATCGGGAGTTATTCACCATTTTTTATGGAGAGAGAAGAAGAGGGAAGACTTCAAACATTGATTGATGCACCAAGTTCAAGCCCTCCTTTGATTAGAGCTTATCTTCCAAGGATAGCTTACAAGAATGGCTAGTCTTCCTCTAGGAGTAATTGTAAGCTTAGGCTTATGTTATGACTAAGTACAATTAGGCCTTACTATTCTCACTCCCTCATGAGTTCATCTCATGAATGGTTTGAATGGTTTTCAAGGAAGAAGAGTTCCCCTTTTATAGGTGAAGGGAACCCCCAAGGGTTTACACAAGAAGGAGAAGAGCTAGTGTGAATAGGACCTGGCAAAGTTTGAAATGAGTTGTCCTTGCATGATGTGGGCAGACTTGGGTCCAGTACTTTGATCATATCTCCTCAACCGTGGCTCCAAATAACAAAGTAAAAATATGAACAAAAAATTCAGCTCATTAGCTACGACTTTCATTTTGTATATTGTTTCCGATTCGAATTGGAACCTTGTGTTAAAAAATCATCAAAATAGGATATAGTTTTGGCAGCAAAAGTCTTCTCATGGTCCCCTTAGCCTAGACTTTTATTTGATTCCAATGGATGGACACCTCATGCCATATGAAAGCATGACATTGCTTCTTGATAAAGTTTTGTAATCATGCTTGCAACAATGCACTAAAATATGTGTATCTTTGAAAATTATTCCACCTAGTGTCCCACTAGGATTTGATTCCTTCATAGTAGCTATTGAAAAGAAATATAAGAAAAAAATAAAAAATACATAGAATATGAATATATATATAAATATATATATATATATATATTGAAAGTTACCCTAGATATAGTATCTAGGTAGTGTGTGAGATAATAACAAGATAGTAGAAAGAAAGAACCAATGCTTTTTGCCCCAAGTTAACACTAGTTTGGTACCAAAACAGGACACTTACGTGTCCTTTTTGTACAAATTTAAATTAAATGTTACTTACATTAGACGGTTTATTTAAGAAAACCCTCTTGATATGCTTAAATATGTTACCTAGAGGGTCTTTTTAAAATATAACCTTGCATTTTAGAATCTACCATGATCAAGAACTATACTCATCAAGTTGACCCTCGTAAGACTGCGATTGATGGTTTGAAGAAAATGACTTTATAAGCTCAAGAAAAAATGAAGCGACCTTGTGGAAAATTTTAGGTGTCTTTTCCACACTTTTGCTATAGATAATTGAAAGTTTCATGTGCAAAAAATTTGACTTTGGAGTATATAAAATAATGGAAAATTCTATGTGTTTGATGTATCCATTTCAAGCATATGGTTGTATACAAAGAAAAATATGTTTTTGATGTATTTGTGAGTTTTAGAAAGTGATATATTGTGTATCCTTTCCATTGAGGACTCAAGGTGGCAAGTAGAACAGCTTTGGTATGCAACAATTATTGGATTATTTTAAATATTCAAAACTGCATAAGAGAGAACTTTACTATTTTCATTCTTGAGACATAAGCATTCAAAACCTCAAATAATATCAAACTTTCCATGTAGATCAACTAAATGTATCAAAGTGCGTGGTACATACACAATTGGGGTGCCCAAAACCTTGGTTTTAATGTTATTGTGGAGAACTCAAGATTTTCAAGAGTTTTGCACGATAAAAAATTCAAGATAGAGTTTAATCAATGAGATTTAATTTAGTTAGGGAGCCCAAAAAATATGTAGTTTCTTGGTTTCAACATATAAAGTCATTTGTAGTTGTCAAATTGCACTAGAATAGCCCCAATTCCACGAGGGAACCTTTGGAAGACCAAAATTATACTCTTATTCCGCACATGCTCAAGTATGAAATTATGTCTATAGCTTGCATGTGACTTGGAGACTTGTCTTTAATGTGAATTCCATTTTTTTGTAACACTAAGTGCTAACACTTGGCTTTTATCAACATAAAAATGGCCATCTCTACAAAAAGATATAAGAATTTTATGATTTTTTTGGCAAACAACTTGAAATTTTACTAAACTTTATGACTTTGAACTTACCAGAATTCTATCCATAAAGATCGTATTTTGACACGGAGAAAAATCCATTGTTTTCTTTCCCTCATAACCAGCCTATGGTCCAATTATAGAACTAGTGTTAAAGAGGCGGAGCTATTGACGCTTTTCCCATAGTATCTTTTGACGGGTAAAGTAGGAATATGTTACCCTTGAGATAAATAATAGCATGAGATAAGAAAGCTTAATATTATACTTAGATATGAATATGTATATTATAGGAAATATAATTATGTATCTAAAAAGCTGCAAGATAGATCTTGTAGTATGCGTTCCCACTATGTGCATGTTACAGCATGACAACGCATCCCTATTTGTTCAAGGGACTTGTCTTCTCCTTGGGCACATTTTCTTCATGAAAGATCTCCTTTTTTTTCTTATTCTTTTCCTCATATACCTTGCGGTGCATATTTTGTTGCTTAATAGTGCAATCTTCACATACATAACATTTTGTATCCCTCAAATAGATCCAACTATTATCAAGGATAATATTTTGCTTGGTCTTATCCGGCATGGTGCATACAATTGGCCATTCTCCCGAGCGAGAAGCTCCTTGCTTCTGCACTCTATGTGCTCCATAGACCATAACTCCAGACATGCCAAAGTGGGTTTTGAAGAAATCTTTGATATTAATGGCAAGAGAAGGAGGTGTCTCTAACTTCTCTTTGGGAATTCCATGAATAACTATGTTCTTGAAACGTCGCTCTCATTTCTTTGACTCCTCCACATCCACATTCTCAACATTCTTTGCTTGAATCATAGCTTGCATGAGTGAGGAATTAGAATCCACATTGCTACCACATACATCAGCCCAACACTTGTTTGTGCATACATTTTTCATGTCTCATACATCCCGGCTCATGGTGTCAAATTTATCCTATTTCAATACATGGTCATGCTTTACTTTGCTCATCTGCTCCTTCAAAGCACTCAAGTCCACAAGAGAGCGTTTACATTCCTTGACTTCCTCTTCAAGTTGCATCAAACCTGTTGTTTGCATTTCAAGTGCTCTCTTGAGATTCTCATTCTCAACCACAAGTATCCTTACTGTGCCATTCTCCATTGCAAGTTCTCGTAAGTCTTCGCCTTTTTTGTTCACGGTCTCTTGCAATGATACCAAGTATGCCATGATCATGGTTTCCAATGTCGTTGGTTGGGTGGTTGTGTTGGTATCTCCACACTTTAGGAGATTTTGGATCATTTTCCACAATGGTTGTGGACCTTGTTGAAGAAGAAGAACCCTTATGAGTACCGGAAGACATTGTATATAAAATAAGAGATGAGAGTCAATTTTCCTAAACTTGTTCACTTCAAAAATTCTGCTATAGAAACACTGTCCATAACTCTAAAAATTTCTATCTTTACATCAATGCATAGAGGGCTTTGTGCTCTTCAATTGAGGCTATAGATCACCCAAATCGGAATTTGGATGAAGAAGCTATGATCAAAAGAGTGAACTACTGTCTATTAGGTCAAAAAACAGCTGCATTTTTTGTTGGATGGAGAGAGAGAGAGAGAGAGAGAGAGAGAGAGAGAGAGATAGATAGAGAGAGAGAGAGAGAGAGAGAGAGAGAGAGAGAGAGAGGGAGAGGGAGAGAGATATAGAGAAATAGAGAGAGAGAGAGAGAGAGAGAGAGAGAGAGAGGAAAAGAGAAGGAGAGAGAGAGAGAGAGAGAAGAAGAAGAAGAAAAAGAAACAGGAAGAAAAAGAGCAATGGTTGTAGGCGAAGCAACCATTTTGTGATGTGCGCAATGCGGTTATGCTTTTACTTCTGTAGAGTGCTTTGAAAAAGACCTTCTTTATGTGAAGCCGATGTAATTCAAAAATTAAGTTATACTCTCTTCTCCTTACCTTCTCTATCTTTCTCTCTCTCTCTCTTCCTATCTCTTTCTCCCCACGGACGTGGCATTAGGTTGGACTTCTTTCAACGGTACCATACCTCAAAATGGAGGCATGTATGCAATGTTCATAGTAGTGCCTCAAACAAGGCGTTGCTGTGAAGAGATGCTATGTAAGAAGCACAATAAAGAATCTCTTCTTCAAAGAGCACTCTAAAGAAGCAAGAGCACTCTTTCATTGCACACAACACAAAACGATGGCTACATTTACAAACATAGCTCTTTATCTCTACTCAAAACGATGGCTACATTTATGTAATTGTATATTGTTGGAATGAGGGTTGCAGAAAAAAACACACAACTTGGACAAGATGAAGGAAGCTTAAGGCACACAAGAGAGAGAGTATTACTTAGTGTGCAATGTAAAGATAGATAGCCCTAGTATGATGGACGTATATACAATGTACGAGGGAAAAACCTCCTAGTGAGGGAAAAAATACACCTGCGGTCCTAAGTGTGTTCACACACATCACTACCACATGTATATGGTAACAAATCCCCCCCTAGAGTGATGCGGTGAACAATAGCTAGCACATAGAGTAAAGGGAAGTGCCATGCCATGATGACATGATCAGTCCACAAAGGGGAGTAAGTCCAAAGCTTTACGAAAAGCTGCAAACTTCTCACGAGACAATGCCTTTGTGGAAAGATATGCAAGGTTGTCCTGTGTTGGCACATAAGCCAATATGATCTCTCCTGCTGAGAGTCTCTCCATGACATAGTGGTAATGCACCTCAATGTGCTTTGTGCGAGCGTGGAAAACTGGGTTCCTCGCAACTGCCAATGCAGTATAACTATCAGTATAGACAGTATTGGCAGTGTCCAACAACCAAATCAGTAGCTCGTAAGGCATCTGAGCCATACACACTCAACCGTAGCTGTGAAGACTACCCTGTACTCAACCTCAGAACTAGAAGTAGCCATAGTAGGTTGCTTCTTGCTCAACCATGATATACATGAACTGCCAAGGATGAAACAAAAACCACTTACGGACACTTGTGTGTCAAAACAACCATGCCAATCTGAGTCCAAAAAAGCATGTGTTAACTAAGTTACGTCAGTTAACAGGAGCTATCGTATGGATGCACATCGAGGATGAATACAAAGAAGCAGTGAATATTGGAGTTACACATTCTCCACATTTTTCCAAAATGGTCATCTATTGTAAATTCCCAATTTATTTCAAGCCATTGTAATATGTTAATGTGTTACGCGCTCAATGGGAGTTTCAAGCTATAAAGGACATGTCAATTAGTGTGCCTAGGTAGCAGATTCAGTAAGTGGTGGAGCCCTAAAGGCCTTGGGCACCCGGAGATTGCATATTTTTACCCTAGGTACATAAGGCAGTGTGTAAACGAAATTAGGGTTCTCAAGCTCATTTGTTGAGATCACTCTTAGGTGAGAGCTCTTGAGGTGTGTGGCTATGGAGTCCTTGAGATTCTCCTTGCTCATGTGACTTAGCACTAATCAATTTTTAATACTCTCTCACTATGCATCTCTCATGATTCTTATGATTGCCTGTGATTCTTAGACTAGCTATATTGTAACTAATTAGTGGTTAATCCCTCTCTAGTCTTGTGTGATTGCCCTCTTTTTCTTGTGTGTGCATGTAGGTTTGATTGGAGTGTGGTCGATAGATCTATGTGTGTGTGCTTGCGATTAGTGTGTTGCATGATAAGATTAGTGTTGTGTACATATTGCAATCGTTAGTGTGTGTGATTGGATTGATTAGAGGTGAAGAGAAGTGGATGTGGAGATTGCCCTGTATTGTGGCTTAGCTTCTCCATAGGCTGAGAAGCTCACCTCGTAGAGTTAACCATTCGTGTTGCCATAATTAGCTCACTAATGTGTGAGTGTTTCCATGCCCTAGTTGGATAGCTTATCCCTCCAGATTGATAAATTTGTTGGTCACTGGAGCTATGCAATCATCACCGTTGTCGGGGATGATGGCCTAGCTAGTGTAATTATAGCATAATGGAATGTGTTTCCTCACCAATTTCACTGCTAATTTCACTTGTGTGTTTATGTTTTTGTGGATTTTGAATGTGTGTGCATGAAGCAACGTGTTCATAGTTCCCTAACGTGTCACCATATCTTGCCAATTGTGTGTTTACACACTCTAATTTCACACTAACCCCTTGCTAATTTCACTAATTTTTTCTAACTTACTAACTTGCTATGAAGGATTGGAGCTTTCAACCGTTCAATCGATCGTCAATTGAAAGATAATCAAGGTAGTATTCTCAACCTCCCTAGAATCTAAAGATGTGTAGAATTGTGTAGAGATCCCACCATGATGCTATCTAATGTTGATGCAATGCAATATTGATGCTACATTGGATTGAAAATTTTTTGATTGTTCGTTTTTATGCCGTCGTAATGCCAAAATTTTTAAGATTTGGTGGCGTATGAATTTGACAAGTTCATTGTTGATTGGAATTGTACATTGCTTACTGTGTGCATAATTGAGTTAACTGCATGCTTGAATGGTCAATTGCAAGTGTGTATGCACTAAAATCAAGTGTGTGTGTATTCTAATTGAGTGTGTGTATGCCTAATTTTAGGTGTGTGTGCACTATTTTGCCCGTGTTTTTGCACCTAAAAATCAATGTGTGCTTAATGATTTTTCAATTGTGATGATTGATTTGTTTTGTGGTCATGCCCAACTAATGATTTGTGAAATCACATTGCAACTTCGATAAGATTAACCCTTTTGTGTGTGCACCTAAAGATTGGTAAAAACTGCCAATTATTAGTGTGTGTATGCTTAGAAAGTGCTTAATGTGTATGATTAATTCAATGTTCAATTGCATGTTTGGTGTGTAAACTGGTTAATTGCTGCGTTTTTGAGCTCAAAACATGGATTTACACACTCTAAATGCGTCAATTTTTGACATAATTTTACCGGTTTAATTACCTAGTCTTGATTTTACTAATGAAATTGTTTGGTGATTGAATTGATGTGATTTTATTTGGCTGCACAAATCCCTCTGTGTGGAAAATTTTCAGAATTTTGTTGGATAATTTTCAGATAATTTTTGTATTTTTTTTTAAAATTCTATAAAAAATTGATATCTTGCGATCTTTATGAGTTGTTTTAAATGTGAGTCTGGGGCTTGATTTTGACCGCATATGGGCTTTTGTTCATCAAATTTTGAGCGTTTTACAATTTTTGAGGGACCAGGTTGACGATTTTGTCAAAGCTGGAATTTTTGAAAAATATTGCTATTCTTGTTGTGCTTTTGCATACCCAAAGTGTTCCATTATGATTGTCAATGATTTTCCAAGATTTTTAGATTTTTTTGATAATTTTTTGGATTTTTGGGCGATTTCTAGTGTTTTCGGCTAATTTTCGGCCTAATTTTGGCACTTTTAGACGTTCGAAAATAAAACAAGCAGTTTTGGAGTTTCGGTGCGGACCGACGAGACTTTCCAAACCTTGGCGTGCATTTCAGTACGCCGTCAGCGTTTGTGGCAAGTGATTTTTGATTTTGCGAGCTGCAGTAAGAACAGCCCCTTGCGATGCTAATGCTCAATTTTATCAAAAATTAAAAAATAAATATTAAAAAAAAAACATCCCTCCTCCTCCCAAAAGCCTGCTTATTAACACTCTCTCTCCTCCCCCTCACTCTCTCCGATTATTTGTATTCTCTCTCTAACCCCCTCACTCTCTCTCTCTAACTCCCTACTGCCCGAGTATTAACATTATCTCCTCTCTCCCTCACTCTCTCTCTAGCTTTTCCTCCCATTCTCTCTCTTCTCTCTTTGTCGACTAGCCCACTTTGTCTCTGTTGCGTGCCATGTTCACACATTTTTGTCTTTTGCTCGGGTGAGTCGGGTCCCTCCATCACCCGTTGCCTTTCAACGCCTGCAACCCACAAGAGCGTGCACACACACACACCCTCTAAGTGAATAAATAAATAAATAAATAACAATGAAACAAAAAATACAAAACAATACTAAAAATTATAAAAAACAATTAAAAATTTTCAAAAAACTTCAATAAAAAATCAAAATCACAAAAAATCCAATTAAAATCACAAAAATTGTAAAAATCCCTAAAAAATCAATCAAAAAAAGGTTTTAAACATTTATAAAAGATTCGAAACTCATAAAAAATCAAAAAAGAGTTTTAAAAATAAAAAAACATAAATAATTCACAAAATAGAACACATAGAAAATCATTAAAAATTCAAAAATTCCACAGATAAATCAGAAAAACTAAAAATTTTTCATAAAAAGTCACAAACAATTCATAGAAAATCCAAAATTGATCGAAAAAACAAAATAGATCACAAAATTCATAGAATCTTCAAAAAAAATTTAAAATTTACAAAATCAACAAGAAAAGAAGAAAATACACAGAAAATTTATTAAAAATTAAGACTTTCTCAAAAAAATCATAAAAATACTTTTAAAAAATAGAAAATTCAAAATTTTATAAGAAATTAAAAAAATAAAAAGAAAGTCATCGAAAGTGTTAGAAAAAGCTCGAAAAAATGTAGAAAGAGCAAAAAAACACCGCCAGAAAAAATCACACACGAGCAAATCAAAAGCCAAAAAAGCAAAGCTGGGTAGCACATCGCACAAAGTGAACCAAATCAGCAAAAGAATAGGTGAAACCGACCAACTCGAAGTTGTGAGCAATAGAAAAAAAATTCGTGCTCGGGTTTGGAAAGTGCAACCACAATTTAGTGAAGAAGTTAGAAGTGAACGTGCACGCTATAAATTGGCTAGTGCAAGGAATTGCACTGAAAATTAACTTCTAATCGGACGAACAGGTAATCGGACGAACAGGGACACAACTCACATGCGATTGCAGATTAGGCTAATACGAACAGCGAAAATTCTGCTAATCAATACCAAAATCTATTAGGAGACAGATTTTAAAGAACTAGTAGATATGGACTCAAATCAAGTCGAGAATTCAAGTACAGTAGAGCAAGCTAGTAGCAGTGGCAACACACATAGCTCACTCTCGCATGAGTGGCTCTCTAGACAAATGCATATCCAAAAGCCTGTGTACACCTATGAATTTGCTGGTTGCTAAAGAAAATACTTCGTGTGTGTGAGATATACCAAAAACAGTGTTTTTGGGACCCGAAAGTGCACAAATAAACCTGCTGCTGTACCTGCTGTAATTCAAAGAATAATTTCAGCAAATAGAAATCACCATCGCGTCCGGAGTGTGCCAAAACACTGACCTAGACTCCTGGATCACGTAGATCTGACTTTGTATGACGGAGCTACGCAAAAAATTGCGTTTTAGAGCCCGAAAATGGCAAAAACGAGTTGCACACAGTCTTGAAACTGCTCCTGCTCCACTCTGCATGATGCAATGTCCTCTCAATGCAAGCTCCAATGCAAGAGCTCTGCCACAACAGCATCGAAGCACTTGAATGTCAAGCTCTTCTCCGCCGAGCACTTCTCTAACGAGCTCCACTAAGCTCAAAAGCTCCTCTCACCAAGGAAGCCGCAACCGCCTCCTCGACCAAGCTTGACCACACCAAGATCCTAATCTCCAAAGACAATGCTCCTCAAGCTAAAATTGCTCTCCATGAAACTCCGCGATTGAACTCCACCGTCCAGAGCGAGCGAGCTATTGCCTCGAAGCTCTCAAAGCCGTCGTGCTCTCCACGGTCACCATAGCTCTGATACCAATTGAAGGGGATCGGGGAGCACCATAGACGGAGAGTGAGAGAGAGAGAAGGAGATACACACACGATGTGGGTGGGGAGACTCAATAGAGTGAGCAGTCCCCTATACACTTATGCTATGTATAAGGTATACAAGTCAGTGGGCGCCCAGACTCTGGGCGGCCGGGCAAGGCACAGGCGCCTATACCCCAACAACTGGTATTAGAGCTCTGATACCATTTGAAGGGGATCGGGGAGCACCACAGACGAGAGTGAGAGAGAGAGAAGGAGATACACACATGATGTGGGTGGGGAGACTCAATAGAGTGAGCAACCCGCTATACACTTATGCTATGTATAAGGTATACAAGTGAGTGGCCGCCCAGACTCTAGGCGGCCGGGCAAAGCACAGGCGCCTATACCCCAACAAGGCGCATGTATCTTAAGGTCAAGATGGACAGAGCTACCTAATAGCCAGAAATGCGACAAGGAAAAAGGAAAAAGCCGATAGCTAGGGCATGAATCCAACCTCGATAAGCGAGAAAAGTTACTCCCCCATGTTTTTTACAATTACTGGGTTATCTCCACAATGAATCCTCTATAAGGATAACCTCACACGATGTGAATATCTACGGGTATCCAAGAGGGAAATAAGCAAGAAACCCCACCATTTTGAGTGGCTAGTTTTCCACAGTTAAGAGGTACAAATGCGTCTTTCTTTAGGCTCAGTATTATGGGTGGGTGCCCATATGTGGAAGAAAGGAAGTATTTTTCCCGGTTTTTTTGTTAATGCCGAGCCATATGATAGTTAGAGTGAGCCTAGGGGGTTTTGATCATGGTTTATAGGTATCCCAAAGAAGAGTCGGCTTTTGTATTTGGCTAAATGCTAGCTATATAAGTACTTATATGTGTGTGTGTGTGTGTGTGTGTGTGTGTTTTGGGGAGAGAGGGGGGGGGGAGGGGGAATGATAATTTCTCTTGCTATTCATTTGTTCATAGCAAGAATGTTTACACTGGCATAACTATTCCTTATGAATTTTACTTTTTTTTTTTTTATATGATTTCCATGTGTTAGAACATCACCAACATTCATTTTGACCTAGGATAAACCTAATTCTTGGTCTAAAAGGTCAACTTAGTCATTCACGCTCTTGACACCGTTACACATTGGAAATTGTATTATGCAATGAAACACTACTATGGTAAGGTAAGTATACCACAACGAGGAGTGTGAAGTTGATAATTTACTATCTTAACCTTAGTATAATGGTAACATTAGGTGGCCAAATGATTTTGTGGTGCTTTATTCACCAAAATCATCACAAATGCTCTTATGTTAAGGGGAAGGAAAATGGTGACAGACAATTGACGGGCGAAGGGGGAAGGTGGCCAATGAGGGATGAAGGCACGTGGTGCAGGATGAAGCGATAACCATATGTGTTCTTTTTTTGGAAAAACGTGCACCTTGCAAGCAATGCAAGCATTCATTCCCCTGGATTAACTCATATATGATTGAGTGTTGGGAACATCGCCCTAAGTTCCATGCTTGATGAGCTCGGACTTCACCAACTCAAACTTTTGATTAGTGCAAGATCACAAAAGGGATCTCATGAGATTCTAGGTAAATGGCAAGTAGAAATCTATCCAATAGGTGAGAGTAAGTATGCAATAGAGCTTTGAAGAAATAAATGTTTTCTACCTTAATTTTCTAGTCTACGCTATGTTCCCATGCTTTAGGATGTCAAAGTCAATATCATTTGTGATCTTGAATGTAAAAGTCTCTGGGATTTTCTTGCTGCCTGTAATGTTTTCTAAAGATTTTGGCATTTGTAAGTTACACTTCCTTTTTTATTTATTTTTTTTGAAAATTTTGAGAACTTTCGAACTTTAAGAGAAAATTACATTGTAAGGCTCAAATTTTTCTTCTTCGCCAACATATTTGCATGCAAGCAAAACTATATTTTGATGCTTGAAGAAAATTTATGACCTATTGAAAAATAAAGTTTGATGAGACTTTTGTTGTACAAAAGTTATAACGGTTCTCAACTATGGTTGTATGTTCGGGAAGAGAGGCATCCTTCAATGTTATCATTTTGCACTCAATGACTAGTCTAATCTATGATTGAGATACAACCTCTACTACAACTGTCTTGTTCATGATAATGTTGCATGGTTCATTTTATTTTGAAAAAGAAAAAAGAAAAAAATGGAAAGTATAAACTCACTCTATGTTAACACTAGGTTGGCATCATACACTTTTATATCCTTGGACACTCTTATTTTCTCTAAGCTTGCAACCTTTTAAGAATTATTTGAGAGATATTAATGACTTTTGAGGTGTTTGAAATCCACAGCGTTGGTTAGTAAGCTTTGAAAAACTAGTACTACGTTTTGGGTTATGGATTCCAACAAATATATATTTTGTAAAGGAATCTCAACCAAATTCAGTGTTGTTTCTTGCATTCTCATATTGAAACTTAGAACACTTTAAAGTTATTTTAGGCTAATTACAATGCTAGACATTTACTCTTACTATTTTTAAACATGTTGAAATGGTTTTGAGTAATAAGGTGTACTTCATATTGAAAATTTATGGCTTACATGCAAAAAATAACCATTACTGATTTAACAACAAAAGTAATCTTTTACTTAGATTTTCATACAAAATACCGTGTGCATGGGAATTTGATATCACAACTCCATACTTTCTTGAATTTTATGGTTTCCAAATGACACAAGTTCCATCAGAGTATGTAGACAAATGCGTGTATGAAGATAATCAGGGACAAAAGTTTCAGCTGATCTCCACAAGTCAGAGTCAAAAGCCGACAAGTCCAATAGTGTTCAAATAGTTACATGTGATCAAGCTCACATATGCATACCAAGATGCAGATGGTAATGAATGCCAATAGATTCATGACCTTCTACAAACCCCTATGGATGGTACGATCAAAGTCAAAGACTCTCTGAAGCTCATGCAAAACCTCATTGAAGCTACCAGAACAGGTGACAAAAAATTCAAAACCAATGAAAGCTAAAGTCCAAAAGGCTACACAAAGGTCACCACCAAAATCTCCTACGAAGAGGCATGTTCTACCAAAAAGTGCCATGGATTTATTAAGATCAAAGGTTACTAAGATGCAGGTAGACAATGCTCAACAATTTCAAAAAGGTGCAATATTACAGTCAAATGGAGTCAACATCGATTGAATCAGGTGATCAAAGCAAAGAAAATGAATATAAAGTTCAACCAAAGGACACTGCCACAGCAAACACAATCAATTCAGTCACAAATCTTGAGATGATCAACTGCAACATTGTTGGTGGTGAAAACAAAGAAAAGAAACCAAGAGAAGTAAAGCTAGATTTTTAGTTAGACAAGAACCTCATGTCTTTTCGCATTTGGAAAAGATGTGGCCAACCACATCTAGAAGATGCTCCTAAATTTGTGAGCATACCTGGAAACAAATGAGCAGAATGTTGGGGAATCATCTCCACGGCCATTCAAATAAGCTCACAGATCATCATAGCCCAATTCCATGTGATCACAACAAAACATATGCCAGACAACATCATAATGGGAATGCTAATGGCCCAGAAGATGTTAGAGATACAGAATTCAATGAAGATACAATCTTCAGAGACAACCAAGAATGAAGACCAAGACTGGTCACCCACGGACAACAGCACAAAGTCCTCAAGCACAATTAACATGGAGACTGATATCAAAGCAGGTATTATTGAAGATGATTC
Source organism: Adiantum capillus-veneris (assembly GCF_014529385.1). NCBI lineage: Eukaryota > Viridiplantae > Streptophyta > Polypodiopsida > Polypodiales > Pteridaceae > Adiantum > Adiantum capillus-veneris. The sequence goes on from NC_140959.1 coordinate 131,181,764, forward strand.
ATCTCCCTCTCAATTAGAACTTCAGAAAAGCTTGAAGCAAATCAGGCAGTAACAAGTGCAGATCAAACATAGCAAAGAGAAACCACGATGAGCAAAGAATACCACCAACGCTAGAAGTTAAGAAGAACAAGGTTGTAGACAACCAGGAAGCAATAGGAAGTCCAAAGATCTAGACATTTCTAGTTGAATCAACTAATGTAAGTCAGAGTGAAAAACAAAATCTCAAGCCACCCTCCATAGAGACACAGTTAGATCAAGATTTCACCTGCAAAAATCAAGACACAGTTAGAAATCTGTCTACAAAGAAGATACAATGCTAGTACTCTCTTTTCTAAGAGGTAGCCAACAACAATTACAGGTACCATTAATGCTAGATTCACAGTTGCAGAAGTCACAAGAATCAAAGACAAGTCTTGTAGACAAAGGTCAAGCTAAAGTGGAACTTCCCCCAACTAGAAAAGGTGTGACATCATATGCCTCTACATCAAGGAACCCTCATGGATCAGCTTCTTCAAGCAAGAAAGGTTTTCAAAACTTCAAATCAATTACAGACCCAACTAAAACCTCTAAGAACCCAACTAAAACCTCTAAGAAGACACCCAGAAAAGAAAAGGTATATCAGCCAAAGTACTCAAAAATCAAAGAGAAGTTAAGCAAGTGTTTGTATCAAGTAGTTTAGACAAAGTCAATGATCCGGTTTGAATTAAAGATGGAAAATCAACACAAAAAGACAAACACATGGGATGGATAGCCTCACAGTGGAGCTTAAAAGAATTGGAGTACTATAAAGGTAACAAACATATATGGGTACCAAAACCGCAGGTTAGAGCATATGAAGTAACATCAAGTTCCTCCCAAGAAAGAAGGCCCACAAGGTATCAACCTCGAAAATACAGGTATACAAAAGAACAACATCGAAAGATGCTAAAGTCTACCACAACTCTCAGGAGGATACAAAACAAAGATAGATCTCAAAGGATGTTCCTCTTGGACAAGGATTCTACACAAGTTATACAAAGATTTGGCTACTAGTCAACCACAATCCAACTGCAACTACAACATACTTGCATGAAGATCTCAAGAACTCAACAAGACCTAGAGCTCAAAAAAATCAACAAAAGAGATACAAAGATCATGAAGAGATTTGGATTCCTTAGTCTTCTAATGCTCCTAGTCAAAAGACAAATGCCAACAGTGAACAAAGGCCTACAACAAAATCAAAAACTCCTATCAACAAGCCTAATTGGAGAATCAACCAGATAATGGAGTATTCACAATCAAAGAAGTACAACCCAACCAATGCAAATGTAGACTCGAAGAAGATAAAACAAGTATGGCAAAAGAAACCTTCAATGTGAGCTTGGTCCTTCCCTAATCCTCTTTTTGAGGATTAAAGCTTACTTTTACCTAAAGAAATGTTTGTACTAAGCACAAGAATGTAAAAATTCAAGTTGCTAGGGTGAAAAGAACACTCTTTGGCATAGTCAGAGCTTCTGAGCCATAAAATGAGCAAAGCTTTAGTCCCAAAGCTTCATGTCTTATTAAACTGCACTAAGAGTCGTAGTTATTAGGCTTACGCTCAAGCAAAAAGAGTTGAGCATATCTAAATTGTGTTGCTCATGTTGGATGAGATGAGCATAAGAGTCAAAGTCTATTAACTTACAAATGGAGGAGTTTCCTACAGTCCAACACTCACGCACAATGCACAAAAAGATGAGAGCACATATCCTCGTTTTTAACAAAAATCATTCTTAAAGGGGTGACAACTTGCAAAGACATGTCATATGCTTTTATAGCTACACCATCTTTCTGAAGAACCCCTTAAAATCTTTCTTGCATAGCTTATTGTTTTCCATGCATTTATATGTATACATAAATAGGATTTCTATGTATCTATGCATTAGACACTCTTTTTTTCTTCCACCCATGCACCCTGAGTGGACTACAACAGGCAAACCAATGTTTCATCATGCTACCCTTTCATATTTACTGCCTTTTTAATTCCATATCTATCACCAAATAATCTCTTGAGTACTTTATTAAATTTTTTGATGCTAATAAGTGCCCCAATAATGCACGTATCCCAAAGGCACTTTTTTTCCACTGTGTTTTTTCCCTTTGGTCATCCAGTTATTATACCCTAATTTAGAACCTCATCATTCTTACTCCTCTTGCACCTATTTTTCATAAATAAACAGTAGCCTCATCATTCTGCTATTACAACAGACAAATGAGACATCATCTCTCACATCAGACATATTCTAACCAAACAAGATGGTGTAGCAAATTGAACCTCATCAACAAATTCAACGACAAATGAAGACAATAAACCCATTAACAACCAACCAAAAACCTTCCACAACATCCACCTACACTTTTCGATAGTGCCCGAGGATGGGCACTAAAATTGGAAGGGGGAAATGTTAACTGAGTCAACGTCAGTTAACAAGAGCTGCTAAAGACAGAAGATATATGGATGCACATCAAGGATGAATACAAAGAATCAGTGAAGATTGGAGTTACACATTCTTCACATTTTCCCAAAATGGTCATGTATTGTAAATTCCCGGTTTATTTCAAGCCATTGTAATATTTTAATGTGTTATGGGCTCAATGAGAGTTCCAAGCTGTAAATTACAGGTTAGATAGTGTGCCTAGGTAGTAGATTCAGTAAGTGGTGGAGCCCTAAAGGCCTTTAGAGCTCATCTCCATCTATGCAATGTCGTTGTGAGCGGGATGAAAACACACACTACGCCTCTATAACGACCCGACACACACTCTTGGGAAGATACACACACACACACACACACACACACACTATGGGGCACCACTTGGCTTAGACAACACACCTGGCCGAGACACGGAACACACCTCTGGAGTGAGAGGAGAGAGACTATCCACTTGCCCACTCCACACAAACACACACACACACACACCCAAAAAACTCAGCTCAAAAGAGGAGAATTTCTGATGTTTAGATACAATTGAGCTTGGGCCAACACCAATGGGGCAAATAGCTCACACAATATGGGTAAAATAAGCCAGATACAATCACAAACTAGAGCAGATACTTCGCTCATAGGAGAAACTTACACAGAAAAACAGCAGGAAAAGAGTGAGGAATTCGGCAAAATGGATAGCACCATCGCGTCCGGAATGGCCCAAAACCCCAGTCTACAATGTCAATTGCTCAAATCCGACCTCGGATGAGCAGTTTACGGCCAAAACAGGCTCCAAAAACCCCAAAAACACACCTGCGGTTGTTTCTCCTCTCTTCTCCACGTTTTTTCTGGTCTTCTCTCTATTTTTTCAGCTTCCACACTTAGCTTTATTAGTTGGGCACCCTTGGCATTTTAGATGACCTCAAACGGACCCCGAACAGGCCAAGCACTGACCTCGCAGTGCATAGTTGTCACCTTTTCTTCATCATCCGCACACCTGGCACTCATTTCTTTTCAATAATGCGTCTCGCAACCACGTGAAGTGACCCCAAAAAGTGGTCTTAATGATGACCTTTCTGCATAACTCTCACAAGAAAACACCACTTTGTGTCCGTATTCATCCACGTGCAAATATTGACCCCGTTCGGCCTCCTGACACCACTCGATGCCATCTGACGCACCTGCTTACCTCATGTCGTCGGCCCGCGGATAGCTTCCTCAAGAATTTTTATGCGCTACCACCTCCTCCTTATTGTAGAAAAAACATAGTGGTACTGGTAATAGTGAAAATGGATGCACTATGTACACCTTGTCCTACCTGTACACATGTGGGCCCCACGTAACCACCTGGCTCTGAAAAATGGGCAATTCTTTATTTGATGTACCATGCATGTATATGTACATATGCGCAATCCCTTGCTCCAAAAAACTCCTGACATAATTTGCCCATCCCCTAACCTGCTAGATCATTCATGATCAGCAGCAGCAAAGAGCGATATGAGACTCGCCGCATCACAGGTCTCCTCATCCTTCACCAACATTTCTTTCTCCACAGACAATTCATCTTGCTCCACCATCATCAATCTAGCATGATACAATTTAATACGCAATCCATTTACCCTTGACTTATGTAGAACACCATCCAGGTTCGCGAGCTGATATGTTCCATTTGGAAAACACTCCACTACCTTGAAAGGGCCTTCCCACTTAATTTGAAACTTCTTTTGGAAGGTGTTGTCCAGCTTACTCTTGTAGCGCAAAACCAAGTCATGCTTCTTGATACCCTTACTTTTGACCTTTTCATTTATCTTTGCTAAAGCCCTATCTTGCATCTGCCCATAATGTTCCAATGCACTCATCCTATCCAGTTGTACCTCTTGTAGCTGTAAGAGCCTCTCTTCGAATGCATCACTAGGCGGCCCAAGCAAATTCTCTAACATCTTGACCACAGGAAACTCTACTTCCACAGGCAATAGTGCTTCTTTTCCATACACCAAATGAAATGGAGTAAACCCTGTACCTGTCTTCACCGAAGTACGGTAAGCCCATAATGCACTAGGCAATTCCAAATCCCAATTCTTTCCTTGGTGCTCTGTCACTTTCGAAAGAATCTGTACCAACTCACCATTGAATCTTTCATTTAAGCCATTACACTGTGGGTAATAGGGAGTGGTATGCTGGTGCCTAATCTTCATCTTTGCACATAAAAAATCTAGCAGTTTAGCTCTAAAGCCAGGCCCCTTATCAGAAAGTAGCTCTAATGGCACCCCAAACTTGCAACATATTTCATCATACACAAATTTTTCCACATCCTTTGCAGTGATCTGTTTTACTGCTATAGCCTCTGCCCATCTAGAAAGATAGTCCACTGCTGTCAAAATATAGCTTTTGCCCCTGCTTGTGATAGGTAACGGGCCTATTACATCAATCCCCCACTTTTCAAACACATCAAACGCCATAATGGTTCTTCGTAGCTCTGGCTTCAACACTCTCTTCCCAAATGATTGAAACCTATTGCAAGACCTACACCGATGGTGAACATCCTTGTGCAAACTAGGCCATACATACCCCACTTGCAGAATCTTATGCAAGGTGATCTTTAGAGCAAAATGGCCACCACATGCGCCTTCATGATTCTCTTCCAACACTCTGTAAAGCTCCTCCCGCCAAGGTACACGTATCAACACGAGATCAGCCCCTTTCATGTATAAGACATCACCAATCAATTTGTACCTGTATGCTCTACGCACAAAGCCATACTTCTTAGACTTCTGAATCTCCTTTGGAATGATTCCTGTTAGCAAAAACTCCTCTTCTTGATCCAAACTTTCCCGGCCATGATAAAGAGGTAAAGTGGTCCTCAACACAAATAGCTCCCCAATCATGCCTTGAGCTGCTTCATGTGCCTCTCCATTTAGAGCACGTTCAATGTGTCTGATGATCCATGCTTCGAAATTTTTTAACAGGCCTTTAATTCTGAAGCACATTTCCTTCAATGAGGTGTTCTTGCTCTTCCACACACCTAGCACTTGCTTCACCACTAACAAGGAATCAGCTTTTATGCTCAAACTTTGAACCCCATGCTTCAAACAAATGTGTAATCCGGCTTCCAGAGTAGCATATTCAGCCTCATTGTTACTATGAGCATCCAATTTGAACCCTCTCTTGCATACTAGCTTCCCCTCTGGATCATAAAGTGCTATACCCCCTGAAGCTGCATCATGGCTCTTTCTGTATGAACCATCAAAGAACAACACATGTGCATTGCTGATCTATGGCACTTCTTCAACTACCTTTCTCACCACCTCTTCCTTAACAATAAGGGGATTCTCCTTGTAGGTCAACAAATCAGCTAGGGTAGCTCTTGTACTATCTTCCACTAGAAAAGAGAACTCAAACTCTTGCAGCTCAATTACCCATTTCTTCACCACATTTGACATGTTAGTACCATTAATTAACTGTGGCAAAAAGGCATAAGTCGTCAAGAAAACAGAAGGCCGTGGTAGCAAGTAATGACGAAATCGTCGACAAGCAAATATTACACTGGCCATCACTAGCTCTACTTCCGAGAACTTTCTCTCCGCTACCAACTTCACTCGGCTTGCACAATACACTGGCCTCATATAATGGCTTCCCTTCCCCTTTTGCAATAGCATGGCTCCAATGGCATCATCCCCTACTAAGGGATTTACATAAAAAACTTTCTCCCAATCAGGAGCCTGCATGGCTGACAAACCCCCTAACACCTCTTTCACCTCTTGAAACACTTCTTCACACTTGTCATCCCATTGCAGTGGATCATGCTTTGCCACTTGTTGTAATGGATAAAGAATCTGAGAAGACAATGGAATAAACCTTGCCATGTACTTCACTTTGTGTATAAAGGTTGCCAATTGCTTCGTACTCGTAGGTGATGGAAGAAGAATAATAGACTTAACCTTGTCTAGATCAGCCTCAATGCCATTTTCTGACACCATGTGGCCCAATAACATCACCCTTGGCTGTGCTAGATGAAATTTCTTTGGATTTAGTTGTCCTCCACATTCATCATATCGAGCCAATACCATCTGCAGCTTCTCATGGTGCTCAACCCTACTGCTATAAACACAGAAGTCATCCATAAAAGCTTTAACACAACTACCAATGAATGGTTCCAACACCCAATTTGCTCTCTCTTGATAGAAGGAAGGTCCATTTGACAACCCAAATGGAAATACTGTGTAGCAATAGCAGCCCCATGGTGTAATAAAAGTTGTCTTTGTGCAGTTTTTAAGAGCAATCTTTAATTGAAAATAGCCTGAAAAACCATCACACACACTGTACCTCTCATAACCTACCACTGAATCCAAGATCTGATCAATGAATGGAAGAGGATATGGGTTCTTCTTAGTGGCTGCGTTTAAGGGTTTAAAATCTACACAAATTCTCCACTTCCCATCCTTCTTTGGACTGACTACAAGTGGACTCACCCATTCTGTGGTCTCCACAGGGACTATGAACCCTGCCTTCAATAACTTGTCCACCTCTTCTCGCAAGGCTTCCATTTGATCTTGACCCATCCTTCTTAGCCTTTTCCGCACTGGCTTAGCACCTTCTTTCAGCTCTATATGCATCTCTTCGCCCTTGAACCCTCTGATCTCTTCATATGAAGTAATGAACAAATCAGGAAAACTAGCCAGCATGTGCAAATATATATCCTTCTCCATAGTTGAGAGGTCTCCACTGATCATTTGTGTCATCAATTCCTGCTTCTTTGACAGCTCAAACTTGGTTTGCATCAGCCCTTCAATCACTTCATAAGACCCTTCACTTTCATCATCAACCTCGTTCGCAAATGCAACTAAACCAAACTCCTGTATTTCTTTGTCTATCAAAAGAAATGCAACATCAGCATCCTCATCACTGCTGGTAGTGCTATCACTATCCTCATCTGTCACCCTGGAAGAGTCTTCATCACTAGACTCATCCTCATCTTCATAAAGCTCCTCTAATTGTTTCCTTGTGTCCATATTATAAAGCTTCTTGGTACCTGTCTTTCCATAAAGGATAATCGTACCATGTCGCCAATCTTGAACAGCTCCCACTGCACGTAACCATGGTCTGCCCAGTATAATAGGATATGCTCCCAACCCTGCTGGCATCACATGAAAATCAACCACTGCCTTTGCATCATATGCCTCTACTTCTAAGATCTTTACAACACCCAAGCTTTTTTCTTTTTGATGGTTTGCCAATCTGATCCGAAACCCTGACACCCCAGCCACTGTGAGACCCATCTTCTCAACGCATGAGTGTGTTATGACGCATATTTGGGCTCCGCCATCCACATAACCTTGTCCCAAATGCCACACATCTACTATTGGACAAATGTCTGGTAGCTCATCCATTGCCAACACCTTTACTGAACCTCTCTCTGGCTCTTTCTCCATTGGGTTAACCATCCTCTTCCACTGTCGCTTTAGCTTAGGCACCATCTCCATAAGCTGCCCAAAAGTAACATCTGCCTTCCTGCTCGTCAGATCCTCCTTCAAGTCATAGCTTAATTGCCCATCCCCTAGTGGAAAATCTGAAACATGAAACTTTCGACGATCTTTCCTTTTCCTCTTGGCCTTGACATCCTCGCCTTCATGGCTCTTTCCTTTCTTCTTACTAGGACCTAGGGCACTTCTTCCTTCCTTATCCTCTGTGGTCCTCTTCCCAATAGGCATCACTAATGTATCCTCTAGCTTTGATGCCTTCTCCAAGGTGACTACACTTAGCACTTTTGTCTTTCCTTTTTCCTCCTGGGTCAGTCCACTGGTTCCTTCGTCTCCCTTAATTTCGATGCCATAATCATTTGACCTAGTTAACACCTGTCTTGGCAATGGATACATGTCTCCCCCCCATCCTTGGTGGCTTATCACATTGCGGGCTGATGTGACCCAACTCTCCACAATTGTAATAGGTCGGCGTCTGCCTCCAAAACCTACCATTGCTTTGTCCAACACCATTCCTAGGTCTTTCTTCACCTCCTGGCTGATTTGCATACCTCCCTCGACCTCGATTATTTTCCACTTGACCTAGCATGTTTAGGCTGAGATTCTTCATCAAATCTACCATTTTCCTCATGTCTTGCCTTAGCCCATCATCTTGCATTGCTGTAGTGACCACTGCTGGCATAACCTGAGTAGTAACAGGAACCACTGGTTCGTGATGAACCCCTGACATGCGACCTTGTAAAGATTCTACAGGCTGAAATTTAAACCTCATTGGCCAAGACTCCACCACTAACTGGCTCATTTTCCTCAACTTCCACTCTTTGTTCCTTGCTACCTCTAGTGCATCTTCATATGTCCTAGGCTTCTTTAGCTCCACTCGCCAACGTATATTCTCCCAAAGACCAGCCAAGAACCTGTCCTTCTTCATCATGTCAGGAGGGGGTACCTGTGGTGCTAAGGCCTTGCACATTCGCTCCCATGCCAATGAAAAATTACGTATGTACGCATCTACTGGATCACCTTCATTTTGCACCAAAGCCTGTACTTCTTGCCACACTTTGTCAGGATATTCTATCTTCACAAACTCCACTTCCAACCCATGTCGTAGATTGTCCCAACTCAACCTTACAGGTGGATCAGCCACACGCAACTTCTCTTCAAATGCTTTAGACCAAACTTGTGCATCACTCTTCAAACAAATTTGGAGAAAGCGTAACATTTGCGTAGGGTCATGAATCTGGTTGCTAATGCATGCAACCTCCATCTTTTCCAAAAATTCTTCCACATCTTCATCACTTCTTCCATGAAACTCCGGATAAGAGAAAGCCATGGCTACCCAAATTATGATGCTTTGAGAACCCCTTCGAACACACGTGCAAGAACCCAAAACTTTTCACTACCCAATCCCCAGAAACTTCAATGGAGCTCAGCTTTAGATAAGGACAAACACATGCACATCAAATGAGTTTTCATAGTTGATCATCGGAATTACAACAGGCAAAGGACATTCCAAGATCTCTCGTAATCTTCTTGGCCCGAACATAAAGACTATGCGCTGCTGGAAAAAAATCTTCCTGGACACATGAACATTTATCTGGATTCTTTGAGTTAAATGAAATGGAGTGAATTGAGGGCCATTTTGATCATCCATTAAAGCCAACCATGAAGCTCCCAAGAAGGCACACCTGACTTAACCTCTGATTTTGCCAAAATTTCAAGAGCATAACAACATAAATGGCTCAAAAGACCAAAAAACTAGCCATCATAACTTGGAAAAATTTTGGCAGAGTTTCCCCAGAAATAGAGCAGTAGGAACCCAAAATATAGACCGTATATGTATGCATAAACTGTCAACAATAGAACCCGAGCATCAAGTAGGACTCACTAGTACATAGCCTATGGCGAGGTCACAAAAAGGGTGCTCCAGCTACCTGTATCACCGAAAGGATCTCTGCATTTGAGAATCCCCCAGCTCAATAAAAACCTCACGCTATCGACCCTCACACGAAGGCTAATGCAAATCGCGTATAGTCAAGTATCAGAAATGACTATCTTCCAGACCAAGTCTCAGAAATGGTTGGGACTGCCAAATACAACCAAGTATGGCTCCACAAATGCGTACAATGGCATTTTCCACAAGTAACGTACAATCCAGATGACAATGCGCTCAAACAGGCGCCAAGTGATGCATACCCACAACAACTACAAGTGACATCACTGCTAGTATATCACTGTACTCCAGCTACCTGCACCTGTGTGAATCACCTGTACCTGTACCTGTCCTTGTCCCTGTAACCTGTAACCTGTAATCTGCAACCTGCAACCTGTAATCCCGAAGCTCGAAGCTCGAAGCAGAAGGTACTCGAAGAAGATCCTCCGTGGGGGCACCAAAAGAATGTGAGCGGGATGAAAACACACACAGCGCCTCTATAATGACCCAACACACACTTTTGGGAAGATACACACACACACACACACACTATGGGGCACCACTCGGCTTAGACAACACACCTGGCCGAGACAGGGAACACACCTCCGGAGTGAGAGGAGAGAGACTATCCACTTGCCCACTCCACACAGACACACACACACACACACCCAAAAAACTCAGCTCAAAAGAGGAGAATTTCTGATGTTTAGATACAATTGAGCTTGGGCCAACACCAATGGGGAAAATAGCTCACACAATATGGGTAGAATAAGCCAGATACAATCACAAACTAGAGCAGAAACTTCGCTCATAAGAGAAACTTACACAAAAAAACAGCAGGAAAAGAGTGAGGAATTTGGAAAAATGGACAGCGCCATCGCAGCCGGAACGGCCCAAAACCCTAGTCTACAATGTCAAAGTGCTCAAATCCGACCTCGAATGAGCAGTTTACGGCCAAAAACAGGCTCCAAAAACCCCAAAAACACACCTACGGATGCTCCTCCTCTCTTCTCCATGTTTTCTCTAGTCTTCTCTCTGTTTTTTCAGCTTCCACACTTAGATTTATTAGTTGGGCACCCTTGGCCTTTTAGATGACCTCAAACGGACCCCGAACAGGCCAAAAACTGACCTCGTAGTGCATAGTTGTCACCTTTTCTGCATCATCCGCACACCTGGCACTCATTTCTTTTCAATAATGCGTCTCGCAACCACGTGAAGTGGCCCCAAAAATTGGTCCTAATGATGACCTTCCTGCATAACTCTCACAAGAAAACACCACTTTGTGTCCGTATTCATCCACGTGCAAATATTGACCCCGTTCGGCCTCCTGACACCACTCGATGCCATCTGACTCACCTGCTTACCTCATGTCGTCGGCCCGCGGATAGCTTCCTCAAGAAGTTTTACGCGCTACCAACTCCTCCTTATTGTATAAAAAACACAGTGGTACTGGTACTAGTGAAAATCGATGCACTATGTACACCTTGTCCTACCTGTACACATGTGGGCCCCACGTAACCACCTAGCTCTGAAAAATGGGCAATTCTTTATTTGATGCACCATGCATGTATATGTACATATGCGCATTCCCTTGCTCCAAAAAACTTCTGACACCGTGACACAAATAAAATCACCATGAGAGGTAGCCACATGCATATGTAATGAAGCAAAAGAGAGTTGGAGTGAGAAATTTCTTTAGACCACTTGAATAAGTGTGGAGAAATAAACCAATGGTAAATTGAGAATAGAACACTTACTTGATTTCTCGCACACCTTTTAAGGAGAGGACAGACGCTGGCTAACCATCACGAATTGCGACTTTTGAAAGTTTTGAAGATGATTTAATGATCATTAACAAAACCATGAGAGAGATCATGATGTATTTACAAGTTATTGAGGTGCTTCAAATGATTTATTGGGTTGATGGAGTAAGAGATTGTAGAATAGAATGAGTGGAGGATAGAGTTGCACTTCCTCCAAAGAGAAGGGTTAGGAGGGAGGATGTCAAAGAGGGAGAGTTGAGGTTTTCTCTAGATGAAGAAACAACATGAATTTGAAAATATAGGTGTGTCCCCTTGAGTCTCTCCAAGGGGGGCTCTTTATAGTTGTGTAGGAGTGGGATTATGCTACACTTAATTAGGGTGAGTCATTAGCCCTAATTAAGTGTCCTTTGACCACTCATTGAATATTGGACATGAAAGGGACTATTTATTTACCAAAAATATCATTTTAGACTGTGAAGGCTCCATAGGGGTGCATAATGTAGGTGGGCCCCACCATGAGGCCCTACGGGTGGCTCCTGCGGGGTATCTCAACTTGTCTGTCTTGGCATTTAGAAAGTATCTTTAGGCTGGTCCCATCACATGCAAGTGACCTTGAACACTCATTGATCTTCCAGAAGATGAGTAGGGGAAAAATAACATCTCACCCTCTTGATTTACTTGATTTACAGTTCCCTTTTGCTGCGAATCGGACAGATTTACACTATTTTGACCATAACGTTTTACCTATAGCTCAGAATGACATGCTTCAAAAGGAAAATTTGACCTTCTCAACATGTTTGATATGAATTTGGACTATTCTTGACACCCATGCACCAAGGAATTTGGTTTGGAAGGTCCACACTAGACTAGGGAACCTTTTGCTTCCAAGTCTTCTTGTATGGGCCCTTTGCTTGTATGCATCCAAGGGGAATGATGCTTTTTCAAAAGGGTATGATGCTTAAACAAATAGAGGAGGCATAATATTATTTGCTTGTGAAAAGAATATACAATTTGAGTCTTTTTGAAAGGAGAAAAACTATATGTATATTCTTAAGAGATATTGGGCCACCTATGTAGGGGGCATAGAAAACTTGTAGAGATGGACCATAATCTTTGGTAAAGACAAGTGGAGAGTTGATTTTCCATGGTAATTTATCTATATGGGATGGAAGATGGATATATTATTTTTCTACTACTAATTCACAAGAGGTAAGAAAGTTTGGGGGTAGATAGTTGGTTATTGTATGCTTACATTTATTTACAAAGCAAAAAGAAAAGGGTGGTAATATAAATATATGACTAAGGCGACATTTTTGGGAAGAGTACAATGTATGTGTCGCCACAAAGGTTAAACGAAGAGGGGGAATTTACTCTAGATAACTTAATAGCGTAGAAAAATATATACACATATGAGGAAGAGGACGTTGAGTAGGCTGAAAAATGTTGTAAAAAGATGGTTACCATTTTATGCCACTCATTACCATTCAAGAAAGAAATAACAATGTCTAGTTGATGTACATCCCAAACAAAATGAGCTGCCAATGCACATAGAAAATACACAGTAGTCATACAACAAGTGGGAGAAAAAGTATCTTCATAATCTATGCCTTTTTGTTGTGCATAACCCTTTGCAACAAGTCGATGTGTATAGCGATCAATCTCACCATCCGGCTTGCATTTCAGCTTGTAAACCCACTTTGTACCAATGGAATTTTTGCCAGGAGGTAAATCACATAAATTCCATGTGTCATTTTCTATAAGTGTATCATATTTTGATTGCATGACAGCCATCCATTGTTTTGAATTATGTGCTTCATCAAACGACAGAGGTTCCTCAACGTCATGTAAGCTAGACACAACCAAAGAATAACAATCTGATGCATAAGATGCATGGTGAGAGCCTGAAGGAGTATGACTGGACAAAGGTGCATGCAATTTACTGTCACACAATGTATGCACCAACCATTTTGGCATACCTCTACCTTGCTCATTTTCAGCCCTTTCCTCATCAAGTACATCATCTACATTAGCAATAGGCTGATCTGTAACATTTTCAAAAACCCCCATAGACTATACATTTGCCTCATTGGAATTTACAGGGATTTTATATTTGCGAGCTTTCGTTTTTGAGCTTTTGGAATTGAAACATCTTTTTCAAGATTTTTAATGCTCATATTATACTAATGATATCATTAAATATTAGTGTGGCATGACAAAAGTCTTCAATAGATTGTAAAATTGTTCAATCTCCAAACAATCAAATGTAACATGCATGCATGGACTTGCTCGTGGCACATCTCTTATTTTCCTGAGATGTAACTTTAAAAAAAGAACCATTTCTAATAAATTTTGATTGAGATTTCTATTCTTAAGAATAGCAAACAACATACTTTAGAGATCATTTTGATAGGCTTGTGTGTATTTCGAGTGAATATCATGCTTATTATTTTTTTCAAAAAGAGGGGATAATAGTCAATTGAGAATTTGAAGTCATAGGGGAAGGGAGGTCATGAATGAAGAGAGAGGAGAGACTTGGCATAGAGTGGAGGTATGAGGGCCAAGAGGCCAATGTGCAGTGTGAAAATAAAGGCTTGACTTAGCCTTATTCTTTTGTGTATGGTTAAAGATCAATAATGAAATGTTTTTGTGAACTACAAGGTGTAAAATGCACATCAGATGTTCAAAAGGGATAGTATGAATGCACAAAAATGTGTCAATCAGAAGCTACTACCTATGGCATTTGGGAGTCTGACATGAAGCATTTCTCTTGTTGTACTTTTTTGAAAGATGAATTTCATGAGAAACTTGTTTTAGAGATGGTCATATGGTATGTCAAGGGGCTGTTACAAATGAAGGGAAAAGGGGTTGTTGCCTCCAAAGGCTCCTAGCCTTATATGCTCTAGCAATCAAAGGAGAGCAAAAGCAAAAAATTTATTTAGATATTTAGAAGCAGCATGCCCATATTTGGTGTACAAATTAGGGAGAAAGCAGTGTGATGTAAGGTTTGAATTTATACTATTATATGTTGTCTGCCTGAAAAATTTCTTACACCAATCATGATGAGGTGTCTTAGAGGCATAGGCAGCTATAGTCTTGTATGCCCTAGCAGTCAAGGGAGAGAAAAAGAATTAGAAATATTCATATCTCTAGAAGAAGCATGTCAATATATAGTTGGTGTACAAATTAGGGAGGAGGCCGTGTGATGTCAGGTTTTAATTTTATACTATTATGTGTTGTCTACCATAAAAACATTTTATAGCAATCATGATGAGGTGTCCCACAGGCATAGGTAGATACACATAAGAGCTACTTGGAAGTGATGTAGTGTTGGGCACTTTTGTGAGTTGATATGCATGCCAATTTCCATGCCCTCGGCAAAACACCTACATATTTTAGTGACAAAATGTAATCTCTTGGAATGCAGTTCTACCAGGATGTGCCCAAATCGGCCAGGATCAATGCTTTAATGTGTTTATAATGAATGAACCGATAGGGCTTCTCCTTGAATAGGGTGATTTTTTCCAACTACATAAAAACATGTGGCAATGTAGAAGATATTGACTTGGGGAAACAAGTTCGTAAATAGATTTCTAGAGAGACAAGTTCGTGAATAGATTTCGAGACAAGGATTCCTAGGAAAAAATTACTATTCTTGGACATTATATGTGTACAAGATGTGGTTCTCTAATAAAAGCTCAACAATTGTTTGAGGCGCTGCCCAATTGTGATGTGGTCCCTTGGTCTGTACCGATTGGGGAGTATGCGCAACATGGCAAAGATCAAGATGCTTTGAATTGCTATGTGTGGATGCATTGAAATTCAATGTAGCTTGATGTAGTCACCTATGTTTCGCTTCTAAAAGCTTGTTCTAGCATTCAACCACTTGAAAAAAGAGAGAAAATATATGATGATATCATGAAACAAGATCTCTTGGGGGAGGGAACTCTATTTGGCAATGCTTTAGTGGATATCTATGCCAAATGTGGTGGTCTAGTAAAGACAACACAAGTTCTTGATGATGATCTATATGAGAGAGAGAGAGAGAGAGAGAGAGAGAGAGAGAGAGAAATGAAATGTTATATTAAACATCTTCAAAAGGCCAAAATGACCTATGAGAACAAACTGATACAATATTAGTGGATCTAATCCAATGTCTAGGTACAAAAATAAAAATGAAGTGAAAGACTAAAATTATCATCGTTATCATCAATGCTTGAAAATTCGTGGCATCGGGCCTTGTCCGAAAAAGTATTGCATTGGTCGTTGAAGAGCTTTGTCAATGTATGCCTCTGTAAATAGTCATATTGGGCCTCTCCCATGTCGTTCTAGAATATTCTTAGTCCTATGATGGAGCCTCCATCAATATTGTGGTCGCCCTCGTAGACCTTGGGCGTCTAGCTCTCACAGGCTCAATGGCTCTATCAGCTAGTATACCTCTGGTATAAGTGGGCTCTGAAGTCTTTTATGAAGCATGCTCATTTGGCTGCTAAGTCCCTGCTCTAAAGAAGTTAGTGATCTCCCTCTGTGAATGTCTCCAACTACATGATCTCCTCAAGAGACTCTCCATGTGTTTGCATGGCTCTCGCAAAATCAACTTGAGGAATCTGCCAAATCTATTCGTACTCTCCTAAATCTGCCAATCTCTAACTGATGCAATGATGTGTGCATCTGACCAATAACATATCATATCCCATAGGATAATTGAGTGTCCATATAGACTGGTCTGATCACATATCCATCCTCTATTAGTTGGAGAAGATTATCTCTATAGAAATCCATTATCGTTTCCATCTCCTGAATTGGATGTATCCATATGTTTATAGTATCTAGCTGAATCAAACCTCGACATACAAGTCTAGCGATCGTGAGAGAGATAGGGAGGGTGAAATTTCCTTCCATAATTTAATAATTCAACTGATTTTAGGTAATCCATCCCTATGTAGCACGGCATAAAAGGTGCTATGAAAAACACCATGATTTCAACCCCATACTAGCATGGTGTGTCTCTCTGTAGCGCTCGCGGTCAGGGTGACTCAAGACTCGTCACGAGAGCCTTAAGCAGCAGCGGCCTCAACAATTGGAGAGCCCTATCTCAAAGCTTTCTATCTACAACTATTGGCCCCTTCTCTAGGATATTGCTATTAGGTCCTTATCGGTCCCCCCCTTTCATGCTCTACCACCTCTCCTCGCTTATACAGTACAATTGCAGGCCGCTATCTCCTCGTTTCTCCTCACGGCCGAGATCTCCTGTGAAAGAAAGTGCTTGCTTATGATTAATCAATCCACCCTCCATGCGCTCCTCTGCATGCTGTTGGTGGCCCAGAACTCCTCCCTCCATGTGCTCCTCTACATGCTGCTGGCGGCCCACCAAGAGAGGGGAGGTAGCTAGTGCGCACAAGAATAATCTCATTAGGCACTGAGGCCTCATCCCAAATAACCCTATATATGAATATATAGCTATGAGATCTTCCGTGGTGATCCACTATGTCTATGTGTGTGTGTGTGTGTGTGTGTGAGAGAGAGAGTGAGAGTGTGAGAGAGAGAGAGAGAGAGAGAGAGAGAGAGAGAGAGAGAGAGAGAGAGAGAGAGAGAGAGAGAGAGAGAGAGAGAGAGAGAGAGAGAGAGAGAGAGGGAGGGATGCTTCTGCGTCCAATTTTTCACATCTATTAATAGGATGTGTGTTTAGATTTCTTGAGAGATCCTGCTCTCTGCCTTGGCGCCTTATGTTGTTCTCCATTTGTAGTGAGCTTACTACAGCATACTACAATGAGATCTTGGGAAGTACGCCAGCTAGCTCAAAGCTTATCCGCGCAGGCAACTGCAGTGTCAACACACTCAAATCATGCTACAAAGCAAAAAAAAAGGGGAGGGTCAGGAGCCCCCCTATCATCCGCGCGCGCGCAAATGATGGGAGGGCTCCAACCCCTCCCCTTTTTTTTCAAACTTTTCTGTTTGGCTATGAGTTCTCTTCGTAGCTCTCCTGCATCAATTAGGTGGCCATATTGATGATGCTATGCGTGGCTCTTGCCCCATGCTATGCAGCCCTTGTCCGACCATGTTTCATTGCTAATATTTGAAAGGGATAAGCAACTCCCCATGTTCACTGCCTGGGTCGACATGTATGCCAAATGTGGCGTGCTGGAGTGCTGACCTTTCATGAAATTTCCCTTTGCTTGTTTGTAGAGACGTCCAGCATGCTATGAATAAAGCTATATTGATTACTATATCTACAAATATATATACTTTTTACTTCAACTATATATTATAAATATACTATATAGACTTATACTATATATTTATACTATATAGTATATATTCATATTTTGGAACTTATGGAGCAAATAAGCCAAAACTTGAAGCTCCAACACGGAAATTTCTTGCAAAAATTGTGTAAAAAAAGGGAGAGGCAGAGCTTCCCCATCATCCGCACGCGTGCAGATGATGGGGGAGCTTTGCCTCCCCATTTTTTTTTCAATTTTTGCAAAGATTTATCAAAATTCCAAAGCACAAATTTGATGAATTTCTGGCATTTCTCTAAAAGGGGGGGGGGGGGGGGGGGGGGGGGGGGGGTAATTACACTAAAAAAAGTGAAAATTTCCCGGTTTTCTTCAAGGCAAGCTCAAAATCTAAACAGGATTTTAGAATTTCAGCCGGTTAAAATAAACTGGACCCCGATTTTTTTCTAACACTACTCTGTCTCCCTCTTTGTATTCCATTCTTGGAAGCGCCATTAGCGGCAAGGTAAGCATCGTCAGCAAAGCCGTTAATGGCAACGTGAGCAAAGCAAGAGAGATTGAAAGACTGAGAGATGGCAAGACTGACATACCTCTACAATTTCTCACTTTTTGCTCCCAAAAAAGTGACATGTCTTCATTCTCTCTTGTTATAATGTATAAATCTCAACAATTTGCATTCACATTATAAATGCTAAAAAAAACTTGTCCGACTTGCTAGAATCAAAACATACAAATAATCAAAATTCAAGTAATATATATATACGACACTATACATTATATTGTATAATATATATAATGTAGTATATACAATAAAGATATTATAATATATACTTTTTAATTTAATAAATACATTATACTATATACTATATTATATATATATTATATATTATAATTTATGATATATATATATAATATCATATACTATGTACTATAACATTATACTATATAGTAGTATGCGTATATATAATACATAGTAGTTATATAAATATATCTTATATATAGTATATACTATATATTATGTAGTACATAGTAAATATATCATTTATTATTACTATATAATAGTAAATTTTGTATATATATATCATATAGATAATATATAATATAAAGTATATATTATTGTCTTTATATCATATAATATTTACAATATATAGATATGTACTATACATATAATTTACTATAAAGTATACATACCATACAATATAATAAATATTTTTTTAATATATTAACTATATAGATATATATATAATAAATATTTTAAGAAATCATATAATAATAATATTTGTAATATGATAAATATGAAGAGATATATAGTAAATATATTATTAATCAACTCTTAAAAATCAAATAATAATAATGATAAAATATAAAATATAAATTATTTTAATATTTTATTGCAATAAGGAAATATACATACAATTTATTTTTATTTATATGCACATATTTCTAAGGATTGTGAAAGCGAGGTGTGCTAGCAAAAAGATATAAAGAGATGTTAATTCGAATGTGTCTTACTGATGATTACTATGCGTATCTTGAAGAATGAATATTCCAAATCTATAAAAACTGTTTTCAATGAATGCATTAACTAGTTAGAGCTATATCCTTTTGCACTTTCTTTGTGTCTTAGATACACTCTCTATCTTTCTACTTTAACTCCTTAGAGCTATATCCTTTTGCACTTTCTTTACCTCAAGCATTCCTCCTCCTTGTCTATTTCAAACATGAAAACTTCCTCCATTCTTTCTTAGAAGATTAATGTTCCTCCTTCCTTTAAATTTGAAGGTTTGCAAGCAATCGTTTAGACAGGGAGCTCGGTGTCTAAGGTCAATGTGCTACCAAGATGGGATCACACAGACCAAAAGCGTTACCTCCTTCATCGTACTTTGTCCTCTGCTTACCACATTTGACATTCAAATGATTGTGTTTATGTGTCTGATAGTTTAGAAACAATGGAAGATGTTGGTGATGATTCTCTTTATGCCACACCATGTAACAAAAATTCAACTCCATTACATTTAAATGTTGATACTGATGAAGATGCAGAAACAATTATCCTCAAAACAGGAAAAACAACCAAGGCACCAGAAACCTGTCTACAAATAGAGAGGTTGGTTGAGCAAATGAGGCAAGAGTATTCAAAGGATACATCCATCATTGTATGGATAAAAAAGTAGAGGTAAATTCTGCAGGCTATCCAAACTACCAGTGGCTTGTGAACCTCCCAAAATGGTTGAAGAGCTCCCAATCATCTATAATGGCAATGTTTGTTTTGAGCTTCCTCTAGCACATAAAAATAAAAGTATGCTTGGGATGGAGCAGAATTATGATGGTCACCTTTAGTCTCGACCAACATGGCCATAGATTGCACATTGCATTTGGGCTATTGTCTTGGAAGTCATCAATGTTCCAGGCTGACATGTCCATTTTACATGAGCGCAAGAAAATACAATGATGCCCTTTTCCATGGTCATCTGAACAGACAAATCAGCATGTGCAATCTTTTCATGAAGGAAAAACTAAAATAACTTGCCACTATTGTGAGAAAATGGTCACTGTTCACATGTTTGCAAGTGTACAATCTATTATGTGATTCCAAAGGAATCCACAATAACACGTTTGGTGATCTAGTCATTCCAATACAAGTTCACATAAACATGGATATGTAATGGAAGCAAGGCAACACAAAACCAGAGGGAGACCATGCAATATACAATTTGCTAGAGAGGATAATGAATCAAAGAGATATATGTCATTGAATATGAATCAAGAGAAAGCATTTTAGAAAAGGAGGGAGAGGATTCATAAAGGTGTATTCAAGAGGCCAAAGTTGCACACAAAGAGTGGGCTCTACAAAGGATCCCAACCAATTGTATGAGGAAATGTTTCAGAATGGAAGGGAAGAAAAATTATGGTAACAAGTTACAGAGCCATCAAGTGGAATTGGTTGCACCATGTTTTTGGTCTGAGAGAATATTTATAGACAAGTTGATTGCACAATGGATATGGTTCTGCAATCATGATGTAAGCCACACACCAAAAGTACAGAGACAATTTAAGTTTTCACATGCCATTCCAACATTCAAGCGAGTGGATATTGGAGCCAACTTATCAAAGGAAGAGAGTGATAGCTTGGTGTGAAGTGATTTTCAATTTTCAAATTTTGCAGCACCACCATGAAACATGTACAATACATCTATTTCTCTTACGGAGGGAGGCTCTAGTAGCAGGAAGCGCAAGTGAAGGCATGGTATTTCCAAAGAAGCGTAGAAGAAAGTGGAGTCAGCTGTTGCAGGTATGCTTGCAACATTCTTGGAAGAGAAACTAGAAAGAGAAAAAAACATAGTTTTTGAGTTTTGACAATGAGTTGTTATGATGTACACATAAAGGGAGAACCTAGTTTCAGAAGAGAGAATCCTCACAGAAAGATTTTTTGGTGTGTAAGCACATGTACTATGTGTATGGCCATTCATCAGCCTGCACTAATTCCCATAGACCTTGCATTTTTGTTGGGGCAAACCCGCAAGATAAACCCTATGGTGTAGTGACCCTAAACCTTGTGCGGCATTGAACTATATCTTCTCTTATGTATGAGCTGCGTGATTACTTCTCCCCACCTTTTGAAAGTTTTTGGAATCCCTCTTAGTTATATATTTAATCTTTGTGGTATCTATCTTTCCAACTATACAAGCTCAAACATAGGTCCTTTGGAAACTTGTACATGCTATCTGGTGTGTATCGTATGAGCAATGTCCCTTTTTGGTGATTTTTTTTTGTGTCATTAGAAAAGGCTCTAAATCTAAAGTCAAGTTATTGCAAACTGATACATGGTTCTTTTAGTGTGTATCATATTGTAATGTCTCTTTTTTGAATTAGCATTTTTTATACGTTAGAAAAGGCTCTAAACCTAAAGTCAAAAATCTCGCAAAAATGGTTTTGATTGCAAAATCTCGAAATCGGAAGCTCGCAAATAAAACATACTCGGAATTTACATTCAAACTTCCACCACCAAAAAGAGGCAAAAAAGTCTCATAAATGTCTTCGGAAGCTCACAAATAAAACATACTCGGAATTTACATTCAAACTTCCACCACCAAAAAGAGGCAAAAAAGTCTCATAAATGTCTTGTGATCTGACATTAATGTCTCTAGTACATGATAGCAAGGGTTGAATAGAATCTTCCACAAACACAACATCCCATGAGACCAAGATATGCTTTATTTGCGGATGATACAACTTGTAACCTTTGCTTTCAACACTATAACCAACAAAAATACATTTGATGGCCTTATCATCCAATTTTTGCACTGTATTTGTGGCACCAAAGTAGCATATGCCAAACACGCATGTGAAGGCTTTCTATGATTCCATACTTCATATGGAGTAATAGACTACAAAGCTTTTGTAAGACACCTTTTTAGTACATACGTGGCAAAGCTTGACTTTTGACCATATATCAAGACATTTTTGTAAGTGACCTATTTTTCCTCTCAGTAACACCATTTTACTGAGGAATAGAAGGCACTCTATATTGGTGTTTTAGCCCATGACTAGCCATAAATGCATTAAATTCATGAGAGATACACTCCCCCCCTCGGGTCGGAACGGTGGGTGCCCATAGTACATTTTGAGACATTTTTAGCCTTAGCCAAAAACAATTTGAAGCACATAAATACTTTTGATTTTGCTTTAAGAAGAAATACCCATGCATGCCTGGCGTAATTATCAACAAAAGTCACAAAGTAAATGTAATTGCCCAAGGACGGAGTTTGCATGCTCCCACAACCATCACTATGCACAAGCTGCAACCTGTATGTGGCCCTAACTAAACCATCCTTTGGAAACTTAAAGTGCTGCATCTTACCCAAAATACAGCCTTCACAAACGTGTTGCATAGGAGCTTCAAGAGGCCGCAAAGAAGCAGCCATATCAGATTTTTGCAAACGCAGCAAACTGGCAAATTCAGATGACCAGAACGTGCATGCCAAAGTTTTGCATTTGAAATAGCCTTTGAATCTAAAACTACATTTGCAAAATTCTACCCACACTTGGCATACAAAGTTAGATTATACAACCCATGGCGTAAAATGCAAGATGCAATAATTTTATAATCGAAACTGAGATCATGTATGTACTATACAACTGTCATCCACAAATATGACGACAAGACCAAGTCTAGCAAGTGCAGATACAAAAAAAAAGATTCTTCTTGATCCCAGGTACATAAAGTCCATCAACAAGTGTGAAAAAACTGCCATTTGTAGCAGTAAGCACAATCTTTTTAACTGTCTGAACCGGATAAGAGGCATTGTTGGCAAGTAACTGAATTCCCGTGAGGGAAAAACTCAAGAGAGTTGAAAAAATCGCAATGTGAAGTAATGTCCTTTGTAGCACCACTGTCAAAATACCACACGTGTGAATGTGCAAAAATTGACATGCATGCATCATGGGTAGAACGATTATAAGTGCACTCTGCACTAAAATCCTATTCTGCATCAGCATCACAGTCTCCTTTCATAGAAGACTCAACAATAGCTGTATTTGTAGTGGAACTACCCTCATTCTTCTTTGCCTCTTTGGCCTTCAACTTAGGACACTTCTTGATCAAGTGATCATTAGCTTTACAATAATGGCCATGCATCTTATTTTTGCCCTTATCACCAGAATTTCTAGACAAATTGTTGCCAGTAGAAGCATTAGGAACAGGCAATTTTCCACTTACAGAAGAACCATAAGAAGTGGTTGCATTGCTGTTACCACCCTTTCTTTGAGCAGCAATAAAATTCTGTCTAGTCTTCAAGTACTAGACAAAAGTCTTCAAGTACTAGCAAAAGTCTTCAAGTCTTCAAGTACTAGCAAAAGTCTGGTAAGAATCTGGTAAGGCATCAAGAACAGTCTGCACAAGGGAACTATCTGAAAGGACTTCACCGGCAAAAATAAGTTGCTCATTGTCATCCTTGACACCAGTAAGGAAAGTGTCCATATCATCTTCCTCAACTTAGTATAATCTTTGATTCCATCTCTTTACGCAGCAATGCAATTTTAGCCAACATTGCAACTTGTATAAAGACCGGTCATAATATCCCAAGCCTGTTTGGAAAATTTTGCTAGACAAATGTGGGGAGTAATAGTGCTCTTCACACACAATGCAATCAATGCATGAGCGTGTGCATATTTTACATCCCAACGAGCTTGCTCAGATGTAGGCAAAACAACTCTAACATCAACAATCCTTGCAGCAAGACCTGCAACATCCTCAACATTGCCTACATCCTCAAAACCAAGAAGTACATCAATGCCCTCCACAATATTCCAAAGACTCAAGACCCTTCTGTTGGAGCTATATATGGCTCACTCTACTCAACTTGGTCTCACCTATATATTTGTATCTTGTCCTCAATATGAATCAGTCTTTGGGAGCGTATATGGTGTGTCTCTTGTCTCATCTCTCTCTTTCTCTCTACATCTCAACATGGTATCAGAGCAGTAACGATCATGCGCCGATTCAATTCAT
The DNA here is from genome assembly GCF_014529385.1 of Adiantum capillus-veneris. Classification (NCBI taxonomy): domain Eukaryota; kingdom Viridiplantae; phylum Streptophyta; class Polypodiopsida; order Polypodiales; family Pteridaceae; genus Adiantum; species Adiantum capillus-veneris. The sequence goes on from NC_140959.1 coordinate 131,206,122, forward strand.
GGTGACAAAACAGTATGTGTATGCGATTTGCATGTAAGATTCAAAAATTGCTACAAATTTTATTTTTGAGCATTGATTCTTGTTAATTGTGGTTGTTTTGTGTTAAGAAGAATATGATTAGTGTTTTGTGTGACGTTTATTGCTAATCAATCTAATGGTCGATTACGTTTTCTTGTTCATGACACCCTGAACTTCATCTCAATTTTTCTCGCTGTTCTGCTCAAAATTTGGAGAAACGGGAAAAGCGCAATGGCACTTTTCATCCAAAACTTGTTCGTCTCCTCGAGCTCTTCGATTTGAGTTCTAGGTTTGCATCAATCGGAGTTCGCAGCAGAAAGTTATGCTGTTTTTACTGCAATTGAGCTTGACGCAGCTTTCTTCGTCCTACTTCTTCGTGAAGCGTCCGCGATCGTTTTTCTTATTTTGGCGTTAACTTTTTCGAGAAGATTTAGCTTTTTGCTATTCATATTGTGTCCGTCAATCTTGCATCTCATGCCACTCTATTTTGAGGACTCTTTTATTATTAACGTCTCCTTTACCCTGCCGTTTTTGGGTGACGTCTCTTACATTTTTGGAAGTTCCTTGAGCATCCTTCTTACGTTTATCGTTGACAGAATGCAGTCCTCATATCTCTCTCATTCTCAATTGCGGCCTTCACCATATATGGTGTGCAAATTCTGCGATCTTATCTTATACGTCTTCTCGCAACAAGATATGGCTATGAATATTCTCGTCAACGGCTTTCCTTCTGGCCAGTGTTCTGTTCCTCCTTTCCAAGGTCAAGGTTTTCCAGGCTGGAAAGCAAAGATGTTGTTAATTCTTGAAGGCGATGAACTCTCCGATGTTGTTCTTGGAAATAGTGTTTGTCCGCCTCAGCCTGTTGATACGGATAATGATAACGTGCTTATCACTGAAGGACCTATATTTGAAGATTGGAATGTTGCCTATACGGATTGGCAACGACGTGATAAAGCAGCTCGTCGGTATATTCTTTTTGCTCTTACTGATTCCCTTTTGCTTGATATGTACGAACTGCCTACTTCCCACGACGTATGGAAGTACCTTATTGCAAACTTTCAGAAGAAATCTGTCACAGAAATACTTTATTTGAGAGGGTTGCTTAACAAGTTACAATATGAAGTTGGTACTGCCATGACGGGACATATTGAATCTTTCAAATCTATTATTAATCAACTTGCTGCTGCCGGTGATCCTGTTCCACAAAAGCAACTGATTACACTTCTCCTTGATACGGTGAAGGACTCTTCTTATGATAACATTGTTACTATTCTCTCTAATAAAGATGGTCTTGATTTCGACCAAGCCTGCATGTCTTTAATTGAATACTCTCAACGTCAAGAACGTCGTAATGCTAGTCATGAAACAGCTATGATTTCACACGAGGAGACTCAGTCACAACAGATGGAACGGGCTTTTTATGCTCGAAGGCGTCCATTTCAACGAGGAAACCGCAGAGGTGGCCATCGCGGTAATATTTTCTCTCGTCTCAAATTTCCTAATAAGCAATGTTCTTACTGCAACAGAAATGGCCATACTGAAGATGATTGTTGGGCACGTCAATATGATGAAGAACACAATATTACCACAAAACAACCACGTTTATCTAGAGACTCTTCTTCTTCTTCTTGTGAATATTGTGGACGATCTGATCATCCCACTCATATGTGCTATAAGCGTCGATTCGACACAGATCGGAATAGAGCATATGCTACTGAACATCGAAACAACATTGTACCAGAAACAAGCTGCGTCCTATGTTCAGTTGCTCCAGACAGAATACTTCATGTACGCGATGGATCACTTTTTATTGTCGATTCTGGTGCTACAGGAAATATGACATATCAGTCTAAGTGGCTTCATAACTATCATCCACTGCCAGTTCAACGTGTTGTTTATCTTGCCAATGATACTACTTGTCAAGTAAAGGGTATTGGAGACTTATATCTTGGTACCTTATCTTCTTCCACTCGAATTTTGCGAGGAGTATTACATGTACCAGATCTTCAACGTAATCTTCTTTCAGTTGCTAGACTTGTTGATCTTGGTCTGTTTGTTGGATTTGATCATACCAAATTCCGAATTGAGAAAGATGGACAGACTATAGCCACTGCTCCTCGAAATGGTAATTTGTTTGAACTCTCTCTCAACGATGCTGTAGAAAATGTTGTCACTGCTCCAGGTGATCATGATTGCAAAGTATGGCATCACCGTTTTGTTCATGCTGATTTCTCAAAACTCCTTGATCTTCAACGTCGTGATCTTGTTCATGGCATGGATCTTAAAGCCCATCCTCATATGGGAATTTGTGAATTTTGTGCTCTTGGGAAACACAATCGCAAACCCTTTCCTCTTTCAAATACAACTCATTCTCATGACATATTGGATCTTGTTCATACTGATATATGTGGACCTCTACCTTCTTCGAGATCACAATATCGCTACTTCATTACTTTCATTGATGATTTCTCAAGGTATACGACTGTATTTCTACTTAGACAAAAATCTGAAGCCTTATCTGTTCTCAAACAATTCCACAAGGCTGCGGAACTTCAAACTGGTCGTCGCCTTAAGAAGCTTCGTAGTGACAATGGAGGCGAATATGTTTCTCGAGAGTTTGTGAGTTACTGTGCTGACAGTGGAATTCATCATGAACACACTATTCCATATTCGCCTCAACAGAACGGTGTTGCTGAACGAAAGAATCGCACTATTCTCAATGCTGTAAGATGTATGCTGATTCATTCTGCCTTATCTCGTGTTTTTTGGGCTGAAGCTACTTTGACAGTAGTATTTATTCAGAATCATCTTCCTACTACTGCACCCTCTGGTAAGATACCCATCACAGCATGGACAGGTGACATTCCTTCTGTATCTCATTTTCGAACCTTTGGATGTATTGCTTATATTCATGTTCCCAAAGAAACACGAACAAAGCTTGATGCTCCTGGTCTTAAAGTTATTTTTATTGGATATTCTGACACTTCCAAAGGCTACAAATTCTATGACCCTTCCTCCAAGAAAGTAATTGTGAATCGTGATGCTACTTTTAACGAACAGCTTATGGGAGGCTCATGGTCCATGGATGATTCTGATGATACTAAATCATTGCTTCAAGCTTTTCCATTTCTTTCAGAAGATGAAACTCTTCCTATAGAGCAACTTTCCTCTTCACGACCATCCATTCCGAATGTCGCCAATGATGATATTGATATTTTTGTTGATCTGCCTATTGATTTTGAACATGGCTCATGTCATGTTTATGATGACGATATTGCTGATAATGCTTTTTCTACTTCCGAAGATCCAGTTACTTATGATGAAGCTATTTCTTCACCACAAAAGGATCAATGGCAAGAGGCTATGGAAGCAGAGTACGATTCTCTTATCTCTAAAGGTACATGGATACTAACTGAATTACCTCCTGGTCGTACAGCTATTAAATGTAAGTGGGTGTATAAGACAAAAGTAAAAGCAGATGGATCTTTTGACAAGTTCAAGGCGCGTTTAGTTGCAAAAGGTTATTCCCAAGTAGCTGGTGTTGATTATCAAGAGACTTTTTCACCAGTTGTTTGCATTACAAGTGTTCGAGTTTTATTGGCATTTGCTGTTCAATTTGATTTAGAAGCTCATCAAATGGATGTGCGAACTGCTTTTCTTAATGGTGACTTGGAAGAGGAAATTTATATGGAACAACCAGAAGGGTTTGTTATTCCAGGTAAAGAAGACCTTGTTGCTCAACTCCATAAGGCACTATATGGTCTCAAACAAGCTTCGCGAGCCTGGTATACAAAATTTGATCTTTTTCTCACCTCTAAAGGATTCATCTCTTGCTCGTCAGACCCCAACTTATACATAAAACGCCAAGGTAGCAGTTTTGTGATTCTTGCTCTTTATGTGGATGATACCATCCTTGTTTCCAATGATTTGGGATTTCTTCAGCAAGTGAAAAAGTTATTGTCTTCTGCATTTGATATGGTGGATCTTGGAGAGATTCACTGGTGTCTTGGCATTCAAATCCAACGGAACCGTACAAAAGGTATTTTATTCCTTCGACAGTCAAAGTTTATTGCAGATACTATTCAAAAATTTGGTATGGAATCTGCACATTCAGCCAACACACCTTGTCTTGCAAGCTCTACGAAGAACACTTCTGACAATGGCGGTCAACTTGTCACAAATCAACCTTATGCTAACTTGATTGGATGTCTTCAGTTTGTTGGCATGAACACTCGTCCTGATATTTTGTTTGCTGCTAATTATCTTGGACAACATCTTGCATGTCCTTCTCTTAAGCATTGGTCTGCTGCAAAGCGTGTGTTGAAATACTTGAAAGGCACTACAGATTTTGGTTTAGTCTATCGACGACAACTCACATCGGATTCTATGCAATCTCTTTCTCTTTTGGGTTACACAGATGCAGACTGGGCAAGCTCACATTTATCTATGCGATCTACTAGTGGAAATTGCTTCTTTATAAATGGTTGTCTTGTTTCTTGGACTAGCAAGAAAAAACGTTGTGTTGCAGTTTCTACGACTGAGTCAGAATATGTTGCGGCATCACTTGCAGCTCGTGAGTTGATTTGGCTTCGAAAAATGCTAGTTGATATTGGTCACTCTCCTCTTTCTAGCACACCCTTGCGGTGTGACAACCAAAGTGCTATTAGTCTTGCAAAAGACTATGTTCAACATAATAAGTCAAAGCACATTGCTGTCCATTATCATTATGTCATGTATGAAGTACGCAAAGGAACCATTATGGTTGAACACTGTCCAAGTGACCAGATGATTGTAGACATTTTGACTAAAGGCCTCAACGAGTCACGTTTCGTCCTCTTGCGCTCGGAGCTTGGAGTTGCTTCGACCTCACTCTTTCTAGATTAGCTTCTTTGCTATTGTAATAGCTTTGTACATATGACATTGTAATCTTTTAGGTACCATGCACTATGCACACTCCACATTTGCACATTGTGATCTCTAAGTCACTTGAATATTTGTACATAGATGCACAATTCACTTTCACATCATCATCGCTGGTTCATATTTTCACATTGTATAGGGGCTTGGGTTTTTCCCTTGAACTCCCCAAGGGTTTTTTCATCCAAAGCTAGAGACCTTTGTTTGAGTGGGGGATGTAGAGAGAAAGAGAGAGACGAGACAAGAGACACACCATATACGCTCCCAAAGACTGATTCATATTGAGGACAAGATACAAATATATAGGTGAGACCAAGTTGAGTAGAGTGAGCCATATATAGCTCCAACACCTTCGACAGAAGAACGTGTTGCATCATATAAGCCCACATAGGGTAATTGTCCCCATCCAATTTTTCCTCAAGAGCAAACATCTTGAACACATTTGTGTTGTTGTTAGTCATGGTAAATGATGCACTTGATGTGAAAACTGCCCAAAAAGAGGAGAAACAAAGTGGGAACAACACGTGCTATATAGCACAAACTGTAGAAGACTGTAGGGACCAATTATGCAAAAAATGACACTAACAGAAATTCTACACAAAATGACAAAATAGGCTGCACGGTACTCCCTATAGTGAAAAGGAAGGCCAAAATGAGCCCGAATCAGAAATCTGAGCAGACCAAAGATCACTAAAATCGGAGAAAGTGAGCAGGCGTATGCTGGAGCGGTTGGCAACTAAAACTAAGAGAACGCAACCTGCTCTGCTCTGATACCAATTGTTGGAATTAGGGTTGCAAGAAAACACACATAGCTTGGAGAAGAAAAAGGAAGCTCAAGGCACACAAGAGAGATAGATAGCCCTAGTATGATGGGCGTATATACAATGCACGGGGGGGAAAACCTCTTAGTGAGGGAAAACATGCCCTGGTGGTCCTAAGTGTGCTCATACACATCACTAACACTTGTATATGGTAACAATTTTTTGGACTCCTGGCTCTCCTGCTAGGATATCCCTAGCCTCATAGCTCCCACTAGAAACTCTAGGTGGAGTTCTTTCTATGGCCCTCTCCTTGTGTGTACATATATATTTGTTTATACATGTATGTAGGCACTGAGTATGAGAGCATATCACTCGAAGATTAGACACTTCCTCTTGGGTATAGTCCTTTTTTAATTGTGGTGTTGCGGTCATTGATCCACTCTCATGCATGGACTATTGAAATGTACCTTTGGTTTTACCACGGTTGAGACTGTGATGATATCTAAAGAGGTACCACTTGACCTTTGGAAATACTAGCCCCTACTTAGTGTCTACTAGTATGTATATGTATCTACATGCTTGTGTGAATATATACTTGTGTATGTATGTATAGATGAGTGAGTAGGGGGGAAAACTAAATCTCATATTGATCTTTGTAATGTAGATGTCATACAAGAGACCACCTAGTGGGGAGCAGTCATCCGAATCTATTTTTGGTTGGTTCACATCCCAAGTGGGCTCCGACCCGGGGTGGACATCGCCTCCAGTGGACCCGAGTCTTGAGGTGGTGAGAACAAGAAAAGAAATAAAGATTATTCCTAGCTAGTTAACCCTAAACCATGATTTTCATAGGTTTTTTTTTTAATTTGTAGGCATGGAAATCCTACACCTACTCTACTTAGGTTCCTCCATCGATCGTAAATCCAAACCTACAGCGGGCTATCTCTTTACGAGACCCAGTACCTCTCTTTGGCCGCTACACTCTGCAGCAGATTGTAACCTACAGTCTTTCTCCATAGTCCACAACATGGGGAAGTCAATGAGGGTCGCACCAACAGCACCTTAGTCTACGACCCCTTCTTATTGTCCTACTCCCATTCCATCGAAGGGTCCCACTCCCATTGCATCGCAGGGTCCCACTCCCATGGCATCAAAGGGTCCCACACCACTCCATTCCACTCCTGCTTTGCCAGAACATTGCCAACGCACTTCTTCTAGTGGCGAGCTTCAATGCTCATCGTCGCAAGGTAGCGAGCATCGAGTGAGACAAAGGAGTGGGGGATCTTGTGGATTCGCTTGTTTTGGTAGTGGCAGGGAACGGAGTCCCCTATTTCACAGTGTACCTCCCCTGGTGTAGAAAACAAGGATACTAAATCACCCGTGTCAGACACGTATGGGTGCTACTACATGGTAAAATATGGCGGGGATATGGACTTCGATACAGCACAGGGCAGGGAGTTTTGACACCATCTTCAAATTCTTATACAACCTAAATCAATGATTATAAAGATTATAGTTGATGATTTTTTATTGTTATTGCTAACTTAGGAAAATATCAATGTTACTTAACCAACTAGATAGCTCGTCAAGTATCGAGAGCGGCATACAAATTTTGATACTTGGCAATGGTTGTTCGAGAACAATTGCATCACTCACGAGCAATTCAACGCAACGGTTGGATCACTACAAGTGGTAAGTTTAAACAAATAATTTTGTATCGATTGTTTTGAGCTTTTGATATTTATTTAATTTGGTTTGGGTTTATGTAGAGTCAAGGTGATCAAACAAATGTACCTTCGAATGATAACGAGGACGATGAGGATTAGATAGAGAAATATTTGTCCAAACTTTTATAAAGTCCCAATGTGGGACAATGTATGTACAACTATTTTTATTTTAATTGTTACTTCTTTAAATAGTTGATCTTCTGTACATTAAATTGTCAAGGTAAAGTAAATTTAATTCTAATTTTTCACTCTTTGAGCAAGCGCGATCATCAACACGAACAGGTGTTTCTTGTCCATTAGCATTGCCTCTTGTTTTTTTTAGCATCAATGTTTGTCTCTTTTAAATGTGATTGGTATCTCAATATTCAACAAATTTGCTTAGTATTAAACATTAGATTTAATATAACTTTTTGTCATAGTCCCTTGTCTAGATTTAAGAATCAAGCAGTCTGACTAAGCTAGTTTGACCCAGATAGACATTAGAGATCTTCTCTTAATACAATGGAAAATGCCTTCCTAATTGTCAATGGATACTTTCGGTTCCTAATCCAATTTAGGAAGCATTGTGTGTAATGTACTAGTGCTTTCTAGTGGGCTTAATCCCTCTTGACCTTTAGTTTAACTATTATAAAGGGAGTTTACTATTGTGATGAGACTTGGGATGGTAACAATGTCAATATGACCCCCCAACAGGTACAAAATTGAAAGGCAATGAAAAAAAAAAAGACAAACAAAACGAACAAAACTGCGAAGAATGTAAAATCTTAATTTGGTACTTCACTCACATATATTGCCTATGGTAGTAGAGCTCTAGAGGTTCCCAGTGTGGACGCTTTTCCTTGAAAATAAAAAAGCCCAACGCATACAAAATAAGCACACATATAAACAAATTGAATCAGTGTAAAAATATTTGGGGGTCAAACAAAGGGAATAATCCAGGCAATGATTTCATAAGTAATTTCTTTTATCATAGCTTAATTAAACGATCTTTTAGGTATAGCCTCTTGTCAACCCTTGAACATGAAATACTTTGGTGCCTCTTGATCATTAAATTAGCAACCCCAGACTTATTTATTTTTTGACCTTTAGAACTGCTTATGTGTTTGATTATATTACAGATATTTACTACTGAAAAATTGTTTAATATTTTGTTACCAATCAATCTCTCTGCCTATTCATTGCATATGATTTTTAATTATATATATGAGAATGCAATTACTGTGTCAATTTTGGTTGATTTTGAAGTGTTTGAAGAAGGCTAAGGACATTCAATCGCAGATGCTCTTCCACCTCGACGAATGGGCTTCATCTCAATAGCTTTCAAGGATAGAATCTACATCACGAAGGGGGGCATGTTAACCCTCACGGACACCCTATCACATCCGACGGACGTCTTATCATTTATTTTATCATTTATTTGAGTCATGGACGGGGCTTGTCGGTCCAATAGGTGTGTAGGTGATTGTCGATGAGAGGTGCACCACTTGTCTTATTTTATAGTATTTTATTGTGAATGGGTCAAATTGTTGTAAAAGGTCTATTTTGACCTAAACTCCTCATTCTTTGAGGTGCATGCTAAGAAGTGATCTTGCTACTTCTCTATCTTCTTCTCCTTTGTGTACTCATGTGTGTGTGTGTGTGAGAGAGAGAGAGAGAGTGTGTTTTTGTACTCATGTGTGTGTGTGTGAGACAGAGAGAGTGTGTGTGTACTCATGTGTGTGTGTGCGCGCCCGCTTGAGTGAGTGTGTGTGTGTGTGTGTGTGTGTGTGTGTGTGTGTGTGTGTGTGTGTGTGTGTGTGTGTGAGAGAGAGAGAGAGAGAGAGAGAGAGAGAGAGAGAGAGAGTGATTGAGCATTGTGGTGGCATTGGCGGCAGCGACTCCTTCTTGTTTGCGGCATAGGATCCTTCATGACGATAAAATATTTAGACCCTACTGCAAATTCGTTGGAGTGTTCTTTGATGATATCATCATCTACTCCAAGTCCTTGCCAGTGGCTCCTTCTTGTTCGCAACACAGGATCCTTCAGGACGATAAAATCTTTAGACCCTACCGCAAATTCAGTGCAGTGTTCTTTGATGATATCATTATCTACTCCAAGTCCTTGGAGGAACACAAGCAACATCTCTAGATGATTTTTCAAGCATTGAGGGAAAATAAGCTTTTCATCAATCAAATAAAATCTTTTCATCAATGTGAATTTTTCCTTCAAGAGATTCAATACTTAGGTCATATTATCTCTCAAGATGGTATCCATATGGATCCATCAAAGTTGGAGGTAATAAAAGCATGGCCTAACGCAAGGAATCTACATGATCTAAGAAGCTTTATTGGTATGTGTGCATACTATAGATGCTTCATAGAAAAATTATCTCAAATAGCATGACCATTACATGAATTAACAAAAAAGAATGTTAAGTACTCATGGACTAATAAGGAGAAAAATGATTTTGACAAGCTCAAAGAGAAGATTACCTCTCAACCAGTCCTTATGCTTCCGGATCTCTCAAAGCCATTTGAGTTCCAATGTGATGCTTGTGGTGATTGCCTTGGAGTAGTCTTGCTTCAAGAAGGGCATGCCATAGCATATGAGGGTCGAAGGATCAATACGGATGAACGGGTATTGGATATTTATGAGAAAGAGATTTTAGTTGCTCTACATGCCCTAGACACATGGAAGCACTATCTATTGGGGACTCCATTTATTTTACGAACAGACCATCAAAGTCTCAAGTACTTCATAATGCAAACCAAGCTTTCTGACAAACAAATGAGGTGGGAAATTTTTCTTTCACAATTTTATTTTCATATTGCTCACATTGCCGGTAAGCACAATCAAGTGGCCGATACAATTTCATGACGACCAAAAGTTAACGCGGTGTCTATAGCAACTCACAATGATCTATCTTCTATGATAGATGAGTATGCTACTAACCCTGACTTTAAAGACATAATGTCATCCCTTGCTTTGGGGAACAAAGAAGAACCATTCACATTGTAGGATAGTTATCTTCTCCATGGCAATAGGCTATGTGTTACCCACTCCATTCATGAGAAAGTCATCCATGAATCCCATGATTCTCCCTATGCGGGGCATAGAGGCATTCAATCTACTCTATGAGGAGTAGAGACGTACTTCTATTGGCCTACTATGAAAGTGGACATACAAGAATATGCTTCAAAATGTGTGGTATGCCAAAAGACTAAGTGTGATAGAGGGAAGCAACCTAAATTAGTCCACCCATTGCCAATCCCTAATTCACCATGGGAAAGTATATCCATGGATTTTATCTTTGGATTACCCAAGTCTATCCATGGGAATACGGGAATATGGACAATATTGACATGTTTAGCAAGTTACTGTCAAAAAGACTATTAAAGCACACTAAATGGAAACTCTCTTCATATCCCATATTTTCAAACACCATGGGTTGCCAATATCCATTGTGTCAGATAGAGATCTTAGAATGACCATTAATTTTGGGAAAGGTATCTTTGAAAATATAGGTACAAGATTGAATTTCTCTTCGGCCTATCATCCACAAAACAGATGGCCAAAGTGAGATATACAATCTTACAATACTTAATCTACTAAAGAATGATGTTACAGAAGTAGATCTCCACTCACAATGGGAAAAGTACTTACCTCTTGTAGAGTATGCGTACAATAATACTATTCATACTTCTACGGGAAAAGAACCTTTTGAAATCATAGAGGGAAGACCTAAAATTCCCTTGCTACTTAAAGTACATGGGAAGATCTTCACTGCCAATGAGTATAGTCGTGACCTATAAGAGTCTTTCCAAAAGATTAAGGAGGCTATATCCATCTCTCAACAAAGGCAAAAAGCTCCTGCTGACAAGCACAGAAGGGCCTTAATGTTTAAAGAAAATGATTGGGTCTTATTTAAGTTTCCGAAGGCTCGATTAAGGAAAACAATGTGAAAAAATCCTATGGGCCATCAAAAGTGTTATGCTAAACTAGCAAAAAGATAGTATGGTCCTTTTCAAATCTTGAAGGCAATCAATGAGATGGCTTATCAACTCAAGCTTCCCAACCACTGGCTCATACACAATGATATTCATGTGAGCCTACTTAATCCCTACAAAGGAGATCCATCAAGTGAACCTATTATTGAAGACCCTCCCAAAATCAAAGACCAAGAAGAGGTGCTACAACCCGAAGCTATCCTTTGGCATGAAGACAAGGTATTATGGCATGGTAATATTATCCGATGGTATCTTATTAAGTTCAAAAATTATCCTTTTGAAGATGTTAGATGGATGCAAGGAACACATCTTTAGGATAGTATGAACCTTGTCAATGTTTACAATGCTACATTAGAGTAATCAAATTAGATGTTTCTTTTACATGACCAATGTTTTGTCTTATAAGACTAATTATCTTTTTATTGTTCACAAATTTAAGTACTATGCATGCTTAGAATCATGTTTGTGATGAAAATGTCTCTCAACCACCAAGTAAATTTTTTCACTCTACTTGGGAGAATGAAATGGACTAAAGAGCAGACACGCTTGCGGCAGCTACGTCTCCCAAGCGCCAAATGGTTTGGTCATCCATCTTGGAATGATGTCATAAGGTAAAAAGTTATCCTCTACCCACTAAAGAAACATTGACTGATGACTAAGGATTTATCTCTTCTATCTCATAGTCGAGGATGACTATGATTTCAAGAGCGAGGTAATGTCTTAAAATCTAATATCTAACCAACCCAAATGATTTTCTCATATTAAACTAATCATTTAATGTGGGATAATAAATGGGAACAAGAGTTAGAATATAGACATGTGCTTACGTGTCTATCTCAACACGGGGCCAATGGTAAAGGGTTCGAAATGAGAGATGATCTGTCAAAGAGCAAGGCTAGATAATGGAGTTTAAAGACCTTAGGGTTAGCTTCATTAAATACCTTCAATGGTTAGTGCTAAAATTCCTTTGACCTTAGGTAACCTAGGGCTGTGCTTAAGGTGGGAACCCAGCCCAAGCTTGAGTTTCTTGTCGTGCTTGTTGACTAAGGTGCTTGAGGTGCTTAATGACTAAGGTGCTAACGTGCTCCATGACTAAGGTGATTGAGGGAGTAAGGTGTTCAAAAGTAAATGCATATCCTTACACAAGGGGGGTGAGCCCTCATTGTAGGGGCTAGAGAGAGAACACACACACCCTCACACAAGGTAAGCTTGGTACAAAGAAAGCATCTAGGGCACTTGTCAACCTCGTTTCCATGTTGCCACCATAGTGTTCTTAAAGCCTATTGGTTGGCCTCCCAAGGGGTCGAATGATAATTTAGTTAATGTAATTTATTGTTTATGCATTTATCAAGTCCTCTGTCTCAAAGGGGAAAGGGGGCCACTTATCCCACGGCTACCCTTGTTTCTTGATATGCACCAAGCTTGTGATTGGCTAGGCTTGGAAAGGCTAGTGAGCTTTCATCTTTAGCTAGAAGAAGGGGTCAACCCAAGCAAGGAGGGGGCCTGATTGGAGGATATACTCTCCCACAAACACACACACACACACAATCTCTCTCTCTCTCTCTCTCTCTCTCTCTCTCTCTCTCTCTCTCTCATTGTGTGAGTTGAAAGTGCAAGAGCTCCATCTCCTTGTTTAAGCTATTAGAGAAGTTGAGAGCTACACGGTCTCTCAAAGGGGAAAGGGGGACACTTATCCCACGGCTACCCTTATTGCTTGATATGCACCAAGCTTGTGATTGGCTAGGCTTGGAAAGGCTAATGAGCTTTCATCTTTAGCTAGAAGAAGGGGTCAACCCAAGCAAGGAGGGGGCCTGATTGTAGGATATACTCTCCCATAAACACACACACACACACACACAATCTCTCTCTGTTTCTCTCTCTCTCTCTCATTGTGTGAGTTGCAAGTGCAAGAGCTCCATCTCCTTGTTTAAGCTAGTATAGAAGTTGAGAGCTACACCAACACTCTTGGCTATGGAATGAAAATCCAACCAAGAGCCATGCTTCAATTCTCAAGCTCGCCATCTTTTCCATCTTCATTACTATGCTAGTATGTATGCTATCAAGAAGAGTGATGATAAGTGAGGAACTATTTCTTTCTCCTATCAATGTTTCTTCTTCCTCTTCCTTACCCTCATTCCCCGCTAGCTCTCTCCACCTTCGAGGGTATTTGAGGCCTTGGGATTGAGGATGGGTATAGTTAATGATTTTTACAAAGTCTATGTTATGTTCGTGATGCATGAAGCTTTCCATCTTCATTGCATCACCTAGGTCACAAGGAACACAAAGATTGTATTGTACCAAGTCTCTTTTAATGGAAAAAACCATAATCCAAATGCCTATTGGAGGGGGGACTGGATCCACATAAATTTGTTCCTCAGCTGTTGTCAAGTTCTCTAAACTCTCTCTCTTGCAAAAGTACTGTTCATGCTATGTTAATCAAGTATCATGATTAAGTTGCTACCGCTACATAAGTTCACCTTGTATGTTCTCAATGTAGTCTCACAATAATGTTGTCTCTAATTCTCATAATTCTGCTATTTTCAAAGTTCATAGGCCATTTCCATTACATTGCCAAGGACAAAAGGACTTGAGGAGGTAATCCTACTAACTCTCGTTTCATGGTTGCTTGCTTTAGTTTTGCCTAAAGAAAGATTTTCTATCAAGTGGATCTGAAAGAGGTTATTACGAGATCAAGTGGATAGCCAGGAAGCACGTGTCTTGCCGAGGGTCTGTGGCGACTAGATAGATTTAGTTAGAAATTGTAGTGTTAGTTGTAGATTAGAGTAGCTGTTGGTGGTTGAGTGATTTGTGAGGTGATAAAGCGCTTGCTAGTCCATGTGTGGCAGTGAAGTTTTTTTCTACTCATAAATGCAAAACCCCATATGATGTGTAGGAGTATCTTTAGGTAAGTGATTTGATTTTGATCTAGAGCTATTCATCACTCATTTATTTGCTAAACTGCTTGTTTGCATTCAAAATCTTTGAAAAGTCTGATTTTGAGGAAAAAAATACAGTAAAAAGATTTATGTTGAAATTTTTGCATGATTGATTGGTGATCTGTATATGAGAGGGCATGTGCAAGGGTTTTGTGAACAAAAACTGAAATTCTGTAAACTTGGACAGCATACACGTATGATGTCTCAAGAGACATCACCAAATTTGACAAATAGAGTGTTTGGAAGAGGGGTTTTACCCTAGGTACACACTGAGACTAGAATTTTGACCAACTCGTGACACCCAAAAGACAAAAGATGGAGTGTCGAAAACAAAAACAAAAAGAGAAAATTGTGTTTTGAGCACATTTTGCATGAAAATTGGTAGGACTGCTTAAAAACTAGCGCTCACTTGGAGATGCTTGTGGATGAATTTTGTCCAAAATTTCACCAAAAAACATCATATGGGTATGATGTCTGCATGGTAATTCTAGCAGAAAAATTGATCTTTTGATATTATACCCATCTTCTACATGTTGTGATGAGCACATACACCAAATTTCATGTCATAATTTTGGGCATATAGATTGAGACTACAGAAGTGTTTGTCATCAAGATAGGCCTAGAGACCAAGTTTCATTCAATTTGGATCACTTTTGGCCTAGTTAACATCCTAGGGAAGTCGGAAGTAGCCAAACATAAAAAGGAGTGATAGACCTGTAAGGTCCTCCTCTTAGCCCTTACTCTTGATGACATATCTAAGACGTTGAATTTTCCAATATGATCAAGTAAATTTGGTCTGAAGTCAAGCACCCTAGCTACCCACGAGACTTTTTTGGTTTTTCCCATGAGAACGTGCATATAACCAATACAAAGCTACCCATGAGACACTTTTTGGTTTTCACCATGGGACCGTGGATATAACCAATGCATGGGATATTAGTTTTATCTCAAAAAAATTAAAAAAAAAAGTTGCATAAGAAAACAAAGAAAGAATAAGGGTAAGGTGAAAAAGTAACTTGTTGAAAAGTAGTTTGTTGCATAAGCTACTTGTGGAAAAGTAGCTTCTTGCATAAGCCACTTGTTGGAAAAGTAGCTTCTTGCATAAGCCACTTGTTGAAAAAGTAGCTTCTTGTATAAGCCACTTGTTGGAAAAGTAGGTTTTTGCATAAGACAATTGTTGAAAAGTAGCTTGTTGGAGAACCTTTGAAAAGGAAGAAAGGATATAAAGATATGCAAAAGTAACTTATCAAGATAAGTTAAGGGTCATATCAAATTATTCTTAAAAGGAGGCCTTCCCTACTCATTAAACACTTATCTTCACATTTTTGAAAGTGCAAGTTTGATAGTGAGCTATGGAAGCCAATGCTAATCCTCCTTCACACACACCCCTACACACCCCTCTCTCTCCTCAAGAGAAGCCATAACCATAATCCAAATTACCATTACACTCTTCACCTTCTCTCTTCTAACCTACAAACTTTCCATAGCTTGAATTTTCTTAACCTCTCCTTATTCCCATAGCCAGATCAGTGTTTTTCAAGCAAAGTGAAGTGGAAAATAACTGGTTACGTCAATACACTTTGTCGTTGCTCTTCCAAACCAAGGAGAAGACTATCATATACCCACTAAGGTAAGGTTATATTTTTATTTTTCATTCTTGAAAGAGATTTACTTTCATGCTTACTTAAATTCACGCTTAAGCTCTTCAATTTTCATAAGCAATCCTTTTTGCTTAGGAAGAAAGCATAACTTCTTGGTTGGTTGTATATGTGCAAGGTTTTGTTTAGTATTGCAAATTAGGTTAATACTTAATTTTCTCAAAGAGAAGTTGAGGTTTTGAAGGTTAATTTAGAATAACCAAAGGAAGTTAATTGAAAAAGAGGATTTCCCATAAAGTCATCCCCTCTTTCTCCTCTTACCAAATGGAAAGTTCCGAAACCATAAGCCTCTTCTAGCAACATAATTAATCCTCTCCGTGGTAGTAAAGGTATGCCTAAATTCCTTTTTGAAGAAGGATTTGTTAATCATTCATACACTATTATGTGCATATTTTATGATGCACTAGCATGTTCACTCTTAGGAACTCCGTAATTTTTACAATACCATGCATTGAAGGGTTTCACCTTTGCATAATTACTCAAAGGAAGTTTCTGATTAATTGTCCGAGATTGCAAGTTGGTGCATTTTGAAGTTTTATTGTACCATGCATAGACACACCAAAGAAAAACTTGTTATAGAAAGCATATGCATTGCTCATTTCAAATTTGTCTACTTTCAAGTTTGTTTTACAGATTCAAAGGGGGGAACAAGGGGATAGCTTCACGGATGTCGTGACCGTGTTTCTTGAACATAAAACTCCCATCGCTTCCATGGAGATGTCCCATGGATGGCAATGATGAAAAGGGACCAAAAGGGGATTCATCGAAGTGGGGATTATCTCGAAACTTATGTCTAGACAAAACCTTAAACTTCCAAGAGATTTGTTTTTTTAAGGTCTTGTTTTGAGTAGAATATTAAAAGAAAAAATAAATTAAGGATTATAACTCAAGGAGCTTAATCTAAAATTAGACTAGGATTAATTTTTTTACAGAGAAGGTTGACATGGATAGCCCTAGCATAACATAGAGATTTATGTGTGAATTTGTTTTCGTGTTTGGAAAAAGGTCGGCACAGGTGTTTACTTGTGGGATATAATGGGGGATGGTCCTTTTCCGCCAAGGACTGATAACCGTTGGTCTAGCCTGTGAGTTCGTGCTGGGAGGCATTGTAGCACGACCTAATCGCAACCCACACAAAATTATCAAATCCGTGGATCGGCAGCCCAGCTAGGGCATGGAAGCACGAGCATCAGATGAATGGAATAGAGGATTCAAGAGATCACCTCTCCATTGCAAGTAGAGATTAGCCATGGAAAGACTAACTCTAAACCTACTCTAATAAAAAATCAAACAACTCCTACACACATCAATCCCACCGAAGTCCAACTTGCCATATACTAGAAACCTTAAGCACACTAATGATAAGCACACACTAATTACCACATGTCAATTACGGCACTTCATCAATAGCTACACACACGAGGTTGTTGGGTGGCCCATCGTTGCAATATCTCCAATGACCAACAAAATTATCAATCCAGAGGGATGAGCTACCCGGCTAGGGCATGGAGACACTCACACGGTTAGTAAGCTAATCGTGGCAACACAAATGGCTAACTCTACGAGGTGATCTTCTTAGCCTATGGAGGATTTAAGCCGCAATGAAGGACAATCTCCATATCCATTTCTCTTCACCTCTAATCAACACAATCATACATACACTACGATTGCAAGACGCATACAATAGTAATCCTATCATGCAACACACTAACCGCAAGCACACAAACATAGATCTATCGAGCACCTAACTCCAATTAAACCTACATGCACACACAAGCAAAAGAGGTAAATCACACAACATTAGAAAGGGATTAACCACTAGTTAGTTAAGATCTAGTTCATCTAAGCATCATAGGCAATCATAAGAAGGAAGAGAGAGGCATAGTGAGAGAGAATGAATCATTTCTTAGTGTTAATCAAGTCTCATGAGCAAGGAGAAGCTCAAGGACTCCATAGACACACACCTCAATAGCTCTCACCAGAGAGTGCTCTCAACAAATGACTTGAGAACCCTAATTTCTTTTACACACTGCCTTATATACCTAGGTTAAAAATATGCAATGTCCGGGCACCCAAGGCCTTTAGGGCTCACCACTTACTGAATCTGAAACCTAGGCATAGTAAGTGACCTAATCTTTACATCTTGGAATTCCCATTGAGTCTGTAACACATTAAAATATTACAATGGCTTCAAATAAATCAAGAATTTACAATACGTGGCCATTTTGGGAAAACATGAAAAATGTGTAACTCCAATCTTTACTGCTTCTTTGCATTCGTCCTTGATGTGCATTCGTACGTCTTTGGTCTTTAGCACCTTCTGTTAATGACGTTCACTCAGTTAACATTCCCCCCTTCGTATTTTAGTGCTCGTCCTCGGAAACTGTTGAAAAATGTCCGTGGAGATTGTGGAAGATTTTTGATTGGTGGTTGATGGTCTGATTGTCTTCATTGGCCGTTTAATTTGTTGATGAGGTTTTATTTGTTTTAGCATCTTCATTGGTCTGAATATATCTGCATTGTGAGAGATGATATTGCATTTGTCCGTTGTAATAGCATAATGAGGAGGCTTCTGTTTATTTATGAAAAATATGTACAAGGGAAGTATAATAATGAGGATCTAAATTAGGGTCTAATACCTGGATGACCAAAGGGAAAAAACCCAGTGGGAAAAAAGTGCCTTTGGGATATGCACATTATTGGAGTATTTATTAGCATGGGAAATATTAATAAAGTACTGAAGGGATTATTTGCTGATAGATATGGAATTAAAGAGGTAGAAAATATGCATGATAAAACATTGGTTTGCCTGTTGTAGGCCACTCAAGGTGCATAGGTGGAAGCAAAAAAGAGTGTCTAATGCATACGTCCAATGATGGGACATCCTATTTATGCATACACAAAAATGCATGGAAAACAATATGCTGTGCAAGAAAAATTTTGAGGGGTTATTCAAAAAGATGGTGTAGCTATAAAAGCATATGACATGGCTTTGCAAGCTGGCACCCCTTTAAGAATGGTTTTCGTTGACGAGGATATGTGCTCTCATCTTACTGTTCACTGTGTGTGAGTGTTGGACTCTACAACACTCCACCAATTTTGTAAGTTAATAGATTTTGACTCTTAAAGTACCAAAAGTTTCAACAATACCAGAGCAGTTTCGAGCACCAAAAGTACCCAAGTCATACTCAACATTACAATATAAGACAATAACTAGAAAGTACCAAATAAGTAATCAGACTACCCAAAGAGCAGATAACTACCCAGAGTACCAAGGATTGTGCCACATAGCACCCAAGGAAAATCTGTAAACCATATGAGTACCAAAATTATTAAGGCAGTGCCAAAATGGTCAAAGAGAGAACCAAATCAAATAAATAATCACAAAAGGTTACAAGGAAAGTACCAAAAGTACCAAAATAGGTTGAAGTACCAAACGTTTCAACAATACCAAATCAGTATCAAGCACCAAAAGTACCCAAGTCTTACTCACCATTACAGTATAAGATTGTAACTAGAAAGTACCAAAATAAGTAATCAAACTACCGAATGAGCAGATAAGCACCTAGAGTACCAAAGATTGTGCCACATAGCACCCAAGGAAAATCTGTAGACTATATGAGTACCAAAAATTCTCAAGGCAGTACCAAAATGGTCAAAGAGAGAACCAAATAAAATAAAGAAGCACAAAAGGTTACACGGGAAGTACCAAAATAGGTTTAAGTACCAAATGTTTCAAGAGAACCAAAGCAGTATCAAGCACCACAAGTACCCAAGTCAAACTCAACATTACAGTAAAAGGCTGTAACTAGAAAGTTCCAAAATAAGTAATAAGAGTATCCAATGAAAAAAAAAGCACCCAGACTACCAAAGATTGTGCCACATAGCACCCAAGACAATATCTGTAAACTATATGAGTACCAAACATTCTCAAGCCAATACCAGAATGATTGAAGAGAGAACCAATTAAAATTACTAAGCACCAAAAAGGTTACAAGGGAAGTACGAACATAGCAGTTAGTGTTCGATTAAATACCCAAATCAGTTTAAAAAGTACCAAAACAGTCCAAAAATAAGCAAACCACTTTCAAAAAAATTTGGAAAGTATTAAGACATTTAAAGAAGATACCAAAGCACTAAGCAGCATGTACCATAGCAGTCCCAAAATAGAATTGAAAAAAGACCAAATGATCATAAAAGCACCAAAAGTACCATGGATTGTGCCATTATAGAATCCAAAACAAAACAAATAGTACAGTGTAAGACTAAAAAATTAGAAACAAGGAAGTACCAATATAGTACCAAGTAGTTCAAATGAGTACCAAATGAAATGAAGCAGCAACATAAATTACTAAGAAAAGTTCTAGCACTTCCCTTAGTGTTAAATAAAAGTACCAAAATAGTTAGAGAGAGTACCAAACCAGTCCAAGATAGTACTAAAACCCATAAAAATGTCATCAAATAAACCAGTCAAGAAGTGAAACATGCCAAATCACCAAACCTTATGCAGAATAAAAACTTTCAACAATCGTACACAATGCAATACGCCAGAAATACAATACCTCCTACTATTCAACCTTAGCTTGGAGCTTCTTGATATTTTCTGAAACCCGGTGCCATCGTAACAAGCACCGAATTGCTCCCATATCAATCTCCACCTCTCTGATCACTTCATCAGGGATAGGTATTTGCTGCCACAGCACACCGATGCGTGCCTCCAGGGTATCAATATCCTCCATCAAACTTTTCGCCACACCCTCTTTACCCTCATATACCAGTAGAGCTAGTCCTTTTTTGCTTGAATAGAGGCCTTCAAGTCTGTTAGTTTTGATGGCCCTGGATGTGACACCTGCTTTTGGATTCTTTGTAGCAATGCCTCTAAGTCAAGTAGGTAGTCAGCCACTGCCCCTCTGACACCCCGCTCTGGTTATGTGCAGATGTTGCTGCCACTTTGAGTCATGCGGGTCTTCTTAACTGACTACAGGACAGTTCCAAGGGAGGAAGCATTCTGCTTCCTCCATGTCTCAACTTTACGGTCAAGACCGCCAATCCTAAATGATATCATCTGCAACACTCCTTCCCCAAACCGGGCCCATGCTATTATATGCCCTATTGGGTCTTTTCTCGCTGCATCACATTTATCGAACGCATAACCCTTAGCAAATTTGGTTGTCAGTTCACCGCATGAAGGGGGTCCTTGATAAACTTTGGAGAATAGAAATCTGCAGTCATCCACTAGATGTGGCTGCAAATGATTTATATAAATTTTGATGTTCTTTTGGAAC
This sequence comes from Adiantum capillus-veneris, assembly GCF_014529385.1. NCBI lineage: Eukaryota > Viridiplantae > Streptophyta > Polypodiopsida > Polypodiales > Pteridaceae > Adiantum > Adiantum capillus-veneris. The sequence goes on from NC_140959.1 coordinate 131,227,411, forward strand.
TTATCCTTGAAAATATATAACCACTGCTCGGATGGCAAGTCCTCATCAGTCAGGTCGTTAGGGAGTTTTCCTTTTAGACTAAGGCCATACTTCTCATGCAAGTCCTCTGCTGTATAACAGAACCTGGTTTGTTGAGGGTACTCCTCCATTTTATTCTTACCTAAAATGTCAAACAAATCAAAAATTATTGTGAAACAAATCCAAAGTACCACATTTGTTACTGTACATTTAATAACTAATAACTAATGTGTTTACAATATGATTTATCCATACTCTATTTCCACGAAACTTCAACAATAGTCTGCAATAACTTCAGTTTTAATCCTTAGCATATGATATACAAAGCTCTAACATAAAGCAGGGAAACTATAGAATCATGTACATTCTCTGAGCTAAACCTTTCTATCCACAAACATTGAAGCTCCACTTCCACTTTTCTAGAATATCCTAGAAAAATACACTTAACACTATAGAGAAAGCTGGATAATTAGCATGGTCCAAGTCAATTTTTTAAATTTTCTCTCATATGCATATGGATTACAAATGCGATGCTCCAAGGTATCAAATTTTACACTGAACGTTTAAATTCAAAATTTTACACCATCTAATTAACACAAGCCTGATTCCAATGAATAGCTTACCACGTCTTGACTTGTTGGCAGATTTTGATTCATCCTCATTGACACGGTGTGAGGTCCATTCAGAGTCAATTTCAGAAGCCTCGAACTTTTTTGCACTAGCCCTTGTGTTGGGACTGCTTTTGTTCTCCAGCTATGTTTTGTTGAGAGGCGGGGGTGGAAGAACCTTTGCTGTTGCTTCTCCCATGGGTGGGCATTCCCTCCTTCGCCTTCCCTTTTTGTTTCCATGTTGAAGGTGACGCTCTGCCGCCAGCAGCTGCCTTGGCCTTTGGGGTCCTCATGGTGGGAGAACTCACACGATAGGAGCTCTGCTACAATGATGAGAGAGAGAGAGAGAGAGAGAGAGCAGCTCTGCTACGAGTCTGAGGGGGGAGAGAGAGAGCCCAAGCGCTAGCAGAAAGTGCTAAATTCAAACAGACGCCACTAAATTTACTAATTTCACCACTACTCTCACACGGGCTCTGGCCCATTGTGAAACTGCATGACTTGTATTTTTGAGATACAATTATAGCTAAAAAATACAAATTCCAAAACTTTTGGGCCTCAAAACTTTCCCTCCAAAGGACCAAATAGGTGGAAAAAAAACTGGCCCTTTTTTTGTACCACCATCCTTTGCTTTCAACCCATAACAAAAGGGTGTTACAGATAAAAAGAAACCACACCAAAGATAGGATAATCAATGCACCTCACACAACTCAAAGGCAAGCGCAAAAGATTAAATAGCAAGAAAAAATCTCACTATAAACTAAGCACCAAATATAACATTGTAAAGCGAGCGTAGTCGAAAGAGGATGATGTTGTTATAAGCGAGTCCTCAGAGCACATAGGATGAGCTCCAAGGGCAATCCATTTGCATTGGCTCCCCTTGTCTCAACAGCCACTACTGAAGCAAAAACCTGAACCTATAAATCTAGGATTAATTGGATGAGGCAACTCACCCACCTACTGTGTGGGTGACAAAACATTCTAGATGTCGAGATCTTGGAGAAGAGTCCCAGAGCCACACAAGCAAGAATGTGAGAAACCTTGTCCTGGCAATTTGTACGTCCCTCTTTCTGATGATGGTGATGTTTTCCATTGACCAAACTACTTTGGATAGTATCTTATCCTTTAAAATTATAATGTAAGAAATCCTCATGGCTTTCTTTGAAGAGTAAATTATCATCTAAAATATGCATACCCAAAGGAAGTAGCCACATGTCCAAAAAATAATGTGACAAATCAGTTTTTCAAAAGTATCAACATGTCAAGCATACCCAAACGAAGGAGTCTTGTGTATAAAAATATTTGCGAGCTATTATCCATGTACATGAACTACATGACAAGAAGCTCATATTTTATTTAGATTTATAAAATTTGGGCAAAGTCTCCTTTGTTTCCATTAAATTTTCAAAAAAATCTCTAAAATTTATGCCATCTCTTGATGAGACCCTCATAGGGCAATTAAGGTCAAACCATAATTCTTTAAAGGTCCATAAAGCTCAATATTTATATTCATCCCCTTACAATGACACAATGAAACTCATAAATGTGAATACTTCATCCCTTAGTATCAACAATTTTTTATTATCTGGATATCTCACCATTAATCTAGTTCTCATATATTACTTAGTGTTGCATAATAGATCATCCCTCAATAGCAACAACTTGCTATTATCTAGATATCTCACCATTAATCTACTTGTCATGTTTAATTAGTATTAAGAAATAAATTTCGTTACTTAAGAACCAAAACCAATTTTAAGTAAGTGTTGAACAAATAGAGCTAGTGTAATAACACATAAGAAGATACTTTGTAGCACTGAGTACTTCATAACCTCATAGCCACGACCAACTTATATATTGTGTTCTAATGTTCTTGTTGTATATACTCAATTTTAGTTAAGTGCTAGATAACATAACCTTCAAAAATTCTAAAAACATTCTTAACTGAGGCACTCTTTCCCTCCAACCATGCATATATCACACAACTAGATCGTCAATTGCGGTACCGAAATAGTTAATACCACCACAAGTGAAGCACTCTTCCTCTCAAAGGGAGAAGTGCTTGCCATTGACAATTGCCAAAAGCACCACACAATCAAACTCGGGTTTCATTTCATGAGTATTTGGATAGATTGTCAAAAATTCAATTCCATTCAATCTCTTAGTAAAACTACAACCAGATGTTTGAGGTTTTCCAAATGCACCCAGCCAGATGAGAGCCTATATGGAAATCAAAATGCTATAAGAAAAAGAGAAATTCCTGCTTCTTCTTTCCATTCATTAATTAGATATTGTTTATTGTTAGGTTGGATAAACCTTCCTCTCCCCTGCCATCAACAATAAAATTATCAAATGCAATAAAGAACATCTGGTTAACATAATCAAAATCAGGCAACACTTTGCCACTAATTTGGACTTCTTTTTTCAAAAAATCAGTTAATTCCATCTCTTAAGAGACCCTCGATGGGAGGTGTGAGGCTTGCCAAATGCATTCAGCGATATCCTACATGTAAATCACGATGTTAAAAATTTACAAGGAGTAATTTTTGACTATTTTCATTTCATAAATCCATTGTGTATGTATGTGTTTTAAACTCGATTTTCCCCCTACACTTATCATAAAAACCATACATGTCTTAACAACAAAACTTATTCCCAATCGTCAATGTTTGACAAGATGAATCCATTATCTTTATTTATCGTTTAGGTGCCATTTTTGTAATCTAGGACTTGATACCATTATAGTTTAAAAAAGAGGGGGCTCTACAAACAAGCACAACACAAATTGTGCAGCATTTCAATCATAAAGCGGGTTGTTCTTCAAACCAACCAGTGCATGTCTCTTTTCTCACCCTTCATGGTAGATTTAAGACTTAGAGAGCAAAATCAACATTTTTTTTAAAATATTGTGCAGAATGGATAATCAAAGAGTTTCCTATAGATGTAGATACATGTCCACCTAGAGATCTTGAGAAAAATATTAAAATTGAATGGAAAAAATAAATATACATACTTGAAACAACTTATGAATGAGGCGAGTTTAATACATTTGAGAAGAATCATGTTCTCTACACCAAAGACAAAGGCCATCTCATGACCCTCGTCAATGGTGTTCAGCCAAATCATACCAATATCAAGCAATGGGTGTATAGAATACCAAATAAACACCATGTAAATAATCATCAATCAATTTTAAGTAGGTGCAAGAAGCACTTTTTGGAGGGTCGTTTTACTGATTCGGCAATGGTTCAAGAAGAAGTGTGGAAAGGCCATTTGTACACAAACTTGTGAGCATTGAATGCAGCTACATGTAGATGTGTGTATATAAGTGTCTTTGTGTGCTCACATTATTAATATACTCCCAATTGATGCCGGTATCAAATGTCTCTAACTTTCATCTGCCAAATTAAGGCGTGTGTGTATGTGTGTATGCATGTGCATGCATTTGAATATTCACCTAATGAGAATTGAGTAGGTGTGGGGTTGTCAAAGGGAGATCCCTAGTGGGCAAGCCAAAATGAACCAAGAAGGGAAAGTGATAGGGAGAGAGAAACAAGAAGCAGCTTGTGTGTGGTATGTATTTACCGATAATCCAACAAGAGTAAGGGGTGTGTTTGTGTTGTGTAACAACTGAGGGGGCAAAAATTAGAACTTCTTGGCATGCAAGTAGTTAGCACCTATAAGGAAGATCTCATGCCAAGAGCACAAATAGAGGGATAACGTAAATCATGAGTGATTGTAAAGGAGAAAATAACAACCTGTGTATTCAGTAACATGCAAGAAGGCAACTTAACAAAAGGGAATAAATTTTTTTAAATGTCAAAATGATTGAGCTATGTTTAGGTATACTCCCTCTATTTTCGTTATCCCTTATGCAACTTCCCATGACCACATGGGACAGTGTTACACCAACATATGACAGCTTGTGTGTGTGTGTGTGTGTGTGTGTGTATGGGAGTACATAGATACATTCCAGATAAGTGAGCCACTTCTGGTTTTTTAATAGACTTTGAAGGAGTTTCCATTGTGTATGCGTATGGCCATGCGCCATCCCTAAAGAGAGGTCCACATGGCATACATTAATTCATCTTTTGCTTGTGTGTATGTGTGTGTGTGTGTGTGTGTGTGTGTGTGTGTGTGTGTGTGTGTGTGTGTGTGTGAGAGAGAGAGAGAGAGAGAGAGAGAGAGAGAGAGAGAGAGAGGGTTCTATTACAGCTTGCAAGTGTGATGGCGGAGAGATGAAAGCAGCAAGGTATACCAAAAATGCGGCATAACTTTCTCTATTTATTTTTAAGAAGCACCAAATTTTATCGCGACTATCATCACAGATTTTATTGTGTATACTACCACACCTATTACTGCATATATTATCATGCTTGTGAATTTTTAAAACGTCACAAAAATTATATCATGCTGCACGGCTAGGAATATTACAACACCCTCTCTAACCACCATTACCTTTAGTACTCTTATATCTTTCATATTTTATCTCTTTCCCTACTTATTGCAATATTTTTAATTATCTCTTTTGTCTTTTCCTTTTGTTCACTATTGAAATTTTAGCTTACACCTTTTCTACTAATTATTTATTTTTTAGGACACATGTAATTTTTGGAAGATTCTTAAATTTAAGTAAATGTCTTTCACACGTGTGCAAGGTGTTTGGGATGATTGTGGTCCTCCAAATGGCCTTGAACACAAGCGATGGCTCAAGGACAAACTCCCTTACTCTTACACCAAGTGCAAAGGGGAAATCTCTTACTTGAGGTGCATTGCCGTGGACCATGTGGAGAACAAGGGGCTTTGGATATCTCAAAAAAGTGCTCAAGTAGATTGGAGCACCATCCCTCCCTCGCTTGAGAATGCTCGTGATTGGTCTATGTTCGGTGGTGGTTCTTTGTCACGTAAGACTAAAAGATAATGGCAAGAGCGTGTGAGCAATGGCATGGTGTGTGGTGATTGTGGAACTATAACTACTTCAAAAACTCTGCCACATGCCTCTCAAGGACACTTCGAGTTTGAGGATGAGCACATGTTTGACATGGTTGATGCGTTTTTGGCACATGAAGCAAACATGTGCAAAGAGGATTGTAGACCATGCACTAAACAAACAAAAGCAATGGAGTACATGTTGCTTTTGAGTGCCCAAACAGCTCTTTATGATTCTCCATAGTACTCGATGCTCCAAGGATCATTGGTTGCAAGCCAAATTTGGTTGTACAAACTGAAGTGTTGATGCACTCCTCAGGTAAGTTCTATTTATGGTTTTTATGAATTGCAATGTCTTCTTGCTCTCCCCTTTCATTTGTACTAATTATCTATTTTGTTTTTGTTTGATATACAAATGCTTCCTAAATATCACCACATGCCTTTCAATCATCGACGGCAGGCAAGGTCGTATATGACTTCACTTGGCATGGACTATGAGTGCATCCATGCATGCATACCCAAAGACTATTGGTGACTCATTAGCTTTATTACTGCGACGTGGGAGGGATGGGATTGATGATGGAGGTTGGATTTGGGGGACGCAAGGGATCACGGTTGTTCCATGGCAGTAAAAATTTGAGATCAGTGCAATGAAAACAAATCTCGTAATGTCACTCTTAATCTTGAGACATTGCACCCCCTCACACCCATGATTTGAACCCTTGCTAGGGGGATGAGAACCCAACACCCTAACCATTACTCCTATGTACGTATCTTGTTGTAGATATGGAGTCGTATGGTTATAATTTCAAAAATGCTAATCATGGTATAAAAACTAATCTCGGGATCCTCAGATTAGCACTCATAATAAAATTTGTTAAATTTTACTGGTTTTCTTCAAGGCAAACTCACAACCATCCTAGATTTTGCAATTTCAGTAGGTTAAAAATACACTAAAGACCAATTTTCTTTGGAAATTGATCTCAACCTATGGTAGATAGGGATGAGGAAAATTTAGGCAAATTAACATAATTTTTTGGCATGCTAAAGCCTTGGAGATCGAGAGTAAAAGGAATAAATTCTCTACTTTTGACAAGTGACCTCCTTATTTTGGATCCAGAAGCCAACTCGACACAAGTGGATGTTCAATCTAGGGTTTTTAAAGCTAGTTGTTTCACTACAAGAGGTACTTAGTAGTAGCAATGCTCGCAGTGCGATGTTCAAATGTGAAAAACCACGGCGTCGCTATAGGCGTCACTATGGGCATAGCTAAATTACAAGTAACTTAGCGATGCCTATAGCGACACCGCCAGGCTAAAAAAATAACCAAGGCGTCCGAAAACTCAGATCTCAGATTTGTGTTTTCAGCGCGCGTTCAAGAAAGCAAGGTAACGCGCGCTCTCCCTCTCTCTCTCTTTCCTCTCCACACACACACACACACACACACACACACACGAGGAGAGGAAGGAGAGCCAGGTATGCTCCTTCCCTCTCCTCACTCTCATGTTTCTTCCCCTCTTTCTCTCTCCCTCTTTCTCTCTCCCTCTCTCTCTCTCTCTCTCTCACACACACACACACACATTATGTTTTTGAGAGAGAGAGGACAAGGTATGCTCCTTCCCTCTCCTCACTCTCATCTTTCCTTCCCCTCTCTCTCTCTCCCTCTCTCTCTCTCTCACACACACACACACACATTATGTTTTTGAGAGAGAGAGAGAGAGAGAGAGAGAGAGAGAGAGAGAGCATAAGCATAAACAAAAAATACACACACACATGCATAAACAAAGAGTGCACACACACATTGACAGAGGAAAAGAGAGAGAGAGCGTGCATAAACCAAAAACGCACACACACATGCATAAACAAAGAATGCACACACACATTGAGAGAGGAAAAGAGAGAGAGAGAGAGAGAGAGAGAGAGAGAAGAAGAAGAAGAAGAATAAGAAGAGAGTCTTAAAATCGTAGAAAACTATCCCAAGATACCTTAAAGATCTAGTCGACAGGAGTTGAACTCAAGACCTGTTATTCATGCGGGAAATGGCATAACCAATCTATCACACTTTTCTATCACACTTCGGTGATAGAAAAGTTATACCATTTTTATTCTTTTTTTATTGGCGTGCACACACACCCACACACACACACCCGAGAAGAAGAGAGTTTAATTTAACATCGTACGAAAATAATTAAAGAGACCTAAAGATCTAGCTGACGAGGAGTTGAACTCAATACCTGTTATTCAAGAGGGAAAGGGAATAACCAATCTACCACACTTGGGTGATAGAAAGGTTATACCATTTTTCTCTTTTTATTGGCACACACACACACACACACAAGACGAAGAGAGTTTTAACGTCGTAGGAAACTATCCCAAAAGAAGTTAAAGATTAGGTTAGATATAGACTTACTTTAAATTATATTAAGGTTTATTTAAGTTAAATTAGATTAGATTTAGGTTTATTTTTAGTTAGATTTACGTTTGATTAGATTTAGGTTTATTTACGTTACATTTAGATTTATGTTATATTAGATTTATGTTTATTTAGGTTTATTTACGTTATATTAGATTAGATTTAGGTTTATTTATGTTATTTACCTGTTATTAAAGAGGGAAATGGCATAACCAATCTACTACACTTGGGTGATAGAAAGGTTATACCATTTTCCTCTTTTTATCGTTTAAGATAAGTTTACATTTAGATTTACGTTAAATTAGATTTAGGTTTATTTAAGTTAGATTAGATTACATTTAGGTTTATTTTGAGTACACCGAAGGATTATAATGCCTACGCGTTTGAGAGTGGCCGATGTCTCAATCACTGCGTCGGAGATGCTTAGGAGTAACTCGAATACTGCGTCGGGGTCACCTAGAGGCCTAGATGATGAGCATTCATCGGATAGGGTTGCTATAGTTCATGGGAGGGACATGCCAAAGTGATATGCCTACCTCATCAATCGTATGTCCGATGAGACCATTATGACCCCTGAGGGGAAGCAAGTGATGGGCCGCATACAATAGTTGTGTAGATGTGAATGGGCCTCACATATACGAATACTTCAATGCAAGAGTTTAATACTCTCACCTCTCCACCCCGTAGATCCATGACGCAGGTGATGGGACAAAATCCTCCTCGAAGCTGGCCCAGCCGCCACTCCCTAGGTGATGGGATAATCCCGTCTTGATGCAAACTCTTGCTGCGTCACTTTGCTACTACACGGCCTGTCTGGATTGGTCGTCCTCTCCTCCCTGATACCAGAGATGATGCTTGGATAAGGAGACGCATACATGACTACATGAGGAGAGGAGTGGAGGGGTATTAACGAGGAGAGGATGAACAATCCATATAGCTGGTGGCAGCAAAGTGACGCAGTAAGAGTTTTCATCAAGAGAGGATTATCGCATTACCTGGGGAGTGGAGGCTGGGCCACCTTCGAGGAGGATTTTGTCCCATCACCTGCGTCATGGATCGATGGGGTGGAGAGGTGAGAGTATTAAACTCTTGCATTGAAGTACTTGTATATGTGAGGCCCGTTCACATCTACACAGCTCTAGTAGCCCCATTGGTATGTCTTTTATCCTTCAATGGAGCGAATCACCACATGTTCAATTAGGTTATATTTAAGATAAGATTTTGGATTGAATTTTTATATTAGAGTCTAACTTCGAGATTACGGTAAAAAAATTAGATTTAGACGAACGGTGAAAAGATCTACTGTGAAAAGATGTTAAGATGCTGTGAAATGCTACAACTAGAAAAGAGGCAAAGGGGTTTTGTCCACTACATGCACTATCATCTGGACGTGGGTGTGTAGATTTCTTGTACCAACAAATATAGGCATTGACCAATAAAGACAAGATTATAACCCGGTGGTTCTAATCTCCGTGCACCTCTAGACCGAGGTGTGCGGGGATTGGACATGACTAGAGAATGTGAGGTAGTTTACAGTGTGAACAGAGAGAGAGAGAGAGAGAGAGATAAAAGACGAAGAATGCCAATAGAAGATTAAATTTTTTGTCCAGGTTATAAGATTTTTACCCTCATTACGAGTAGTGACGAGGATGTGGGGCCGTCCAATCGAAACACCTATCTCTCAACGAGGATCTTATGTCCTTGTAATCAATGCAAGCATGTTGTGCGACGGACAAGACGCGTTTCTTTGCAGCAAATTCGCGAATTTGGCGAGTTTGATCCATCTATTATAGATCGAGTTGTTGCCAATTATAACTCGTCAAACTCTGACGCTGGCCAACATGCAACAATCTTGCAACCCAATAGACGTGTTCGCAGCCGCTTTGGTCAAGCAGCATATGTGAGGCCACAAGATGTAGCCTCTGATAGCTCGGGGGATGATCATGCAGACCACATTCCCAATGAGGCAATGTTTGAGCCCAAGATTGATAAAATGATCGAGACGATCATGGATTCAGAAAGGCTTATCTATGATGATATGAAAAGTGAAGCCGATACGCCATTGTATAATGGAGCACGTGTGTCTAGATTGAAAGAACTCCTGGTTCTTCTCAACATGTAGGCAAAGTTTGCATGGAGTGACACTAGCGTCACAGCGCTTTTCAGGTGATCTATTACAATTAGTTTACTTTAATAAAAATCTAACTGTATAATGATCCGATAGATTTTTACACAATTGTACCATATTTTTATGTTGTGTAGATTGCTCAAAGAGCACATACTACCAGCTGATAATGTGATGCCAGATTCCCGAGAGAAACAAGAAAAATTTTGAGAAACTTGGGGATGGATTACAATTCGATCCACGCTTCTCCTAATGACTGCATTCTTTCAGAGGGGAATACATAGAGATGGAGAAGTGTCCGAAATGTGATTCCGAGAGATATCGAGTAGATCTCCACGGAACAAAAATTCCGCAAAAGGTTTTGCGACATTTTTCTCTACTTCCTCATATCAAGAATTTATTTGAATGTAAGTCCATGGCCGCCCTAGCATCATGGCATGAGGAGAATAAATCTTCGGATGGTGTGCTACGGATTCCTGCAAATTGCGTAGCCTGGAAACATATAGATGGAACATGGTCGGATTTTTCCAGGGAAGCTCGGAATTTGCGCTTAGGCCTAGCTATGGATGGTGTAAATCCATTTGGTCAAAGATCAACATCTTACAGTGTATGGCCCATTGTCATTGTCAACTACAACATTCCCCCGTGGTTGACTACGAAGAAGGGGCACCTATGGCTAAGCTTGATTGTGTCGGGGTGATATAAAGTGAAGAATATGGATGTGTATCTTCATCCACTATGGGAAGAGCTACAACAATTGTGGATTGACATAGAAGTGGTGGATATGAGCTGACACACAGGTCGATGGAATGCTTTGATCATAGGCATTCTAATGTGGACCATGCATGACTATCCCGGACTAACAGAATGCTCAGGTGATCTATTTAAACTCCTCACTCAGACATTTTAAATCTTGGTTTTTCTCAAGCTGATCTGTTATCATGTGTATACATGCAGGGCTTCAAACAAGCGGATACAGAGCATGTGTCACATGTGTACCTAGACTGAATGCACGTAGGGCGCCCTCATTGAAGAAGCAAATCTACGAAGGTCATCAAGTGTATCTTCCAGAGAATCATGTGTTACGCGATGGCTTTTTGGGAATAGAGCCACCGAGGATGTATGCACAAGCATGGTTCAAGCTGAAGGAGATCTGAGATGACACATTGCCCCAAGGGATAAAGAGACTATCTCTATGGTACGAGTTACCATACTAGCCCCGACTCATGATGAATCACTTGCTCGATCCAATGCACATATTCAAGAATGTGGGTAATCTACTATGGGACCATCCAACCGACAAGAAAGATACTTTGGGAGCCACAGTTGACCTTAGAAATGTGGATCGTATGGAGTAGTATTGGCTACAAATAGCGTCCGATGGTTCGATAAAACTTCCTAAAGCACCATGGATTTTCATAGGAGCCCAAGAATGCAAAGTAAAAGAGACCATTCGATCTTTACGGACCCCCACTGGTGTAATGCACTCACTTTGAACGTGTTTTACTAAAGAAGGAAAACTTACCGGTTTGAAGTCACACAATTGGCGTATTACACTCGCTCCGAACGTGTTTTACTAAAGAAGGAAAGCTTACCGGTTTGAAGTCACACAACTGGCATAAAATGTGTGAGGTATGTTCATAGTGGAAATTGTGTAACAAATTCATATGTGCGTCAGAAGGCACGTCTGGAGGGTAGCATGGCAGAAGGTTGGTTGGTATCAGAGTCCCTAGTGTACTTTGGAGAGTGGCTAGATGGATTTGATAAATCCCGTGACACGCTATGGTGTACCATAGATGATGAGCACATATCTGGGATTTTTATGTGCAATCTCGGTGTTGAAAAGAAGATGACGTAAGATCTAGAGGCTAAAATCAACCGATTTTGAATGCTTCACAATCCAGTGATGCAAAAGTGGATTTCATAATATGAGGATGCAAAGAAAGAGCGACAAAGGACACGGACGGGGAAGACGACCACTAATGCACTATCCGACGGGTCTAGAGAGCCTACCAACATTCATGATCTTAAGATGGTTGCACAACCAATTGAAAAGCGCACAACAGTGTGGTGAAGAAGTGATAGAGGAAGAGTGGGAGTACTCTTGGGGTTGCGCGACCAAGGTAAGTTTGCAATGTACGATTAGATACTTTCTAGATGTTTGAACGACCACTCATAATCTTTTTTGGTTGTAGTATAAGTCATACACAACAGCATGGTGTAAAGGTCGACATTTTAGGGTGGAATGGATCGACAAATAGCGTTTTACTCAAGATTGTGGAATCATGGCAAAATTTGAACAGTCTAGTCTCGACGAGGGTCCTCTGATGCAGATCCTGTGGTGGCAGAACTCACTTACTTCGGCACTCTACAAGAGATTTTGAGGATCAATTAGAGAGGATTTTTTGTCGACTTCTTCGACGTGCAATAGTTCAAGATAATCATGGAGGGTCGCAACGCTACTGTGCGTAGAGGAGAGTCTGGTTTTGTTGAGGTGGATTCAACTAAGAAATGGACTGACCTAAGAGACACTTTCGTACTACCCGAGCATTGTAAACAAGTAGGTATGTAAATAGTTAACATCCCATTTTAGAATTTATGTGCTTGGAAGCTCTCATGTAAGTTATGTGGCTACAAAGTATGCATCAAACTAGTGGTACGTCATAGAGGTAGCCCCTCGTAGTGCACGGGCGTATGAAGGCTACCATGTGCCAATCACAGCGGCATCAATGGAGGATATCGGAGAAGATGCTCAGTCAGAAGCCGTTGAGGTGGTGTCAGACGAACATCAAGCTTCTACTCTCTATGGGGTGCATGCAGAGGATCTACAAAATGAAATAGAGGAAGAGCTCTATATAGATATAGGAAGTTATGCTGAGCTATGCGAGGATGAGACAGAGATCTCTTAAAGCCATAAATATTGTATTTGAACAATTTTTCTCCGTTTTGTAAAAACTCTAGCTCTCTAACTACCTTCCATGTTGTATAACGCTCTTTTGATTTTGCGCTCACATCCTGGGCAATCCATGGCCACATTTTGCTCCACCACCTAGCTTTTCGACTGGCCAAAAATTTTCACTGCCAAAAATCAGGGGCGACTTTTTTTCCCTCGCTGGAATATTATGGCCGGACGGCGGCTAGAAAGTGGTCAGAAAACAACAGGCGGTTGGCCGGTGGCTGGTGGCCGGTGTGGTTGGAAGTCAATGGCCGGTGGCCGGTGGTCAGAAGTCAATGGCCGCTAGCCGGTGCCAAAATTCAAAAGCAGACTTGTCTTTTCAAGGGCGGCCACACATGGGCGGATTGGAGAGTCCGATTTGGACTTATCTACACAAGGGCGGCTACACATGGCTGCCTCTCATGAGAGAGGGCAGCCCTTTTGGCCTATAAAAGGAAGCCATTTCTACACACATTTCTTAGTGTGAAATTGATGCAACAAGGTGAGGGTGAGGTGGTGAGAGTGAAGCAAGGCGGGAGCTCCATTAAGGATATAATCCTTTGTAAACTACTTATTTTGAAGTACTAAATCCATTGAGTGGCTACATTCCCGTGGACGTAGCCCACATTGGGTGAACCACATATATCGTGTGTACTCTCTCTCTCTCTCTCTCTCTACTCTATAATCTCTTGTGTGTGAAATGTATCTCTCTCCATTAAGTAATCTACTCAAATATCTATTTATCTACATCTTATTTCCTAACAAGGTTTTGTGCGGCTGATTGCTGTTCCTAGTAGTTACACACCACTAGCTACTCCTCCAAGAGTCACTCCAGTGGACACTCCTCGCTTCGGGGCTCAGACTCCAGTGGAGACACATTACGTCCGTACCCCCGTTGACATGCCGCTAGAGACCCCTATCGAGACACCCAGGTTCACGCGTCAGCGGCGGCATCAACTTGGATGATGAAGGCAAGATTTCGCGCATGCGCGGTCTTTGCTCTCAGGTGTTTAGACACTACATACTAAACACCTAGAGTGAAGTACCGAATGATTTAAAGGACAGAGTCATCAGCATTCTTCATGATGACGAGTTTCGTGTTCTAACACGGGATGAGCGCTTCAATGAAGATGTGATGAAGGTTCGAATGCACGAATAATGCAAGCACAAGCGTTCCGAAGTGCAAAAATCAATCAAGCATGGGTGCTGGCCAAAGAATATTGGAAGAATGCGAAGAAAGTAGCGCACGAGAATCCCGACTGTTAAGTATGGAGTCTGATTTACCCTTGTAATTTTCTGTGGTAAAAGCGCACATTTGTAAGGCCCCCATTATGAGGAGAAGCCATCGTGCGTGAAGGAAAATCACTCACCGGAAACCAAAATTTTCATGGACAAGAATGAGGGGCAACTTTAAAGGCACCCAGACTTTTTTTTTTTTGTCGGAATATTCTTTTTCGCCGGAATGTTATGGCCGGACGGCGGTCGAAAAGTGGTCGGAAAACAACCGGTCGGTTGGCCGCTGGCCGGTAGTCATTGGCCGATGGCCGGTGGTCGGAAGTCAATGGCCGGTGGCCGGTGGCCGAATTCAAAAGCGGACTTGTCTTCTCAAGGGCAGCCACACATGGGCGGATTGGAGGGTCCGATTTGGACTTATTCACACAAGGGCGGCTACACATGGCTGTCTCTCATAAGAGAGGGCAGCCCTTTTGGCCTATAAAAGGAGGCCATTTCTACACACATTTCGTAGTGTGAAGTTGATGCAACAAGGTGAGTGTGAGGTCGTGAGAGTGAAGCAAGGCGGGAGCTCCATTAAGGGTATAATCCAATTGTTTTGAAGTACTAAATCCATTGAGTGGCTGCTTTCCCGTGGACGTAGCCCACATTGGGTGAACCTCGTATGTCGTGTGTACTCTCTCTCTCTCTCTCTCTACTCTATACTCTCGTGTATTTAAATCTGTCTCTCTCTCCATTAAGTAATCTACTCAATTATCTATTTAGCTACATCTTATTTCTTAACAACTGGTATCAGAGCAAGGTTTGCTCGTAGCTAAATTATCTCAAGGAAAGGATTCCTTGAATTGAGTGGGAGTTATGGTGGAGGAAGGGAAGCTCAAGATTGAGAAGTTCAACGGCAAAAACTACCAACATTGGAAGATGCAGATTGAAGACTATTTCTACCAGAAGGACCTCTATTTGCCACTAGGCGGTCTTGCGAAGAAGCCCGCAACAATGGCAGATGAAGCATGGATTGTCCTTGATTAAAAGTCACTGGGAACAATCCGGTTAAGCTTGGCTTCAACGGTGGCCTTCAATGTTTCGGAGATGAAGACCATGGAGGACTTGATGAAGTCACTTGACGACTTCTACGAGAAACCATCGACATCCAATACGGTATTTCTTATGAAGCGCTTGCTCAATCTAAAGATGGAAGAGAATGGTTCAGTTGCAGAACACCTAAATGACTTTAACACAAACATAAGTCAACTTCGATCAGTGAAAATCAATTTCAATAACGAAGTGCGAGCTCTCCTTATACTATCATCTCTACCGGATAGTTGGGACAGCCTTGTGATGGCTGTAAGTAATTCTATCTCTGGCACAAATACTCTTAAGTTTGATGATGTTGTGGGTGTTCTCCTAAGTGAGGAAATGCAAAGGAGAAGCACAGGAGAATCATCAAGTACTGCACTATCAGCGGAAACAAGAGGAAGGCTTAAGGAGAGGTTCAAAAACCAAAAGGGTCGTGATCGCTCAAGGCGGAGAAAGTCACGCACAAAGTCAGTTCTTGAATGTTGGAACAGCGGCAAGAAGGGCCACGTGAAGAAGGATTGCTGGTCCAAGAAGAAGAAGGAGACAGAGTCTCAAGACAACAAGCCAACATCGGAGGCCAATGTGGCAGGTAAAGTAGAGCAAGATGCTCTAATTCTCTCATTAGACAATGTGTATAATTCCTGGATAGTAGATTCCGGGGCTTCATTCCATGCGACACCACACAAGCAACATTTCCAAGACTACACCAAAGGTAATTTTGGGTATGTATACTTGGGAGATGATGAAGCTTGTGAGATTGTCGGCAAAGGTACAGTTTCTTTCAAAACTGCTAACGGAAATGAATGGAAGTTTAAAGATGTTAGGCATGTTCCTTCTCTTCGCAAAAATTTGATCTCTACAGGACAATTGGACGATGAAGGTCACAACATTGCATTCGGAAACAAACGGTGGAAGATCTCAAAGGGATCTTTGGTGGTTGCCAAGGGTGAAAAATTCGGTACACTTTACTTGTGTATTGTTAGCACGCAACCTTCAGCTTGTGCAGCAACTACAAAAGTTGACAGTGCGGTGTGGCACTACCGACTTGGGCATATGAGTGCTAAAGGAATGCAAATCCTTCAAACAAAGAAGCTTCTACCAGGTTTGAAAGAAGTGGACTTAGAGTTCTGTGAAGATTGTGTTTATGGTAAACAAAAGAGGGTAAAATTTCAAAAATTAGGAAATGAAAGAAAAAATTAAAAACTTGAGTTGGTTCATTCTGATGTTTGGGGTCCTGCAAGTACACCATCACTTGGTGGCTCATTGTACTATGTAACATTCATAGACGATGCGACTAGAAAAACATGGGTTTATGTCATGAAGAATAAATCCGATGCATTTTCCATATTTCAAAGGTGGAAAGCCTTTGTGGAGAATGAAACAGGTACCAAGGTTAAATGCCTCAGATCCGACAATGGAGGCGAATATTGTAGCCAAGATTTTGAAATCTTTTGTGCTAGCAATGGCATTCAGAGGCAAAGGACAACCCCAAGGACACCTCAACAAAATGGGATTTTGGAAAGGATGAACATGAAAATCATGGAGCGAGCACGAAGCATGCGGCTACATGCAGGCCCACCGCTTGAGCTTTGGGCGGAAGATGTAAGTACGTCTGTGTACTTAATCAATCGGTCACCCTCAACGGCATTGGATGGGGGAGTTCCAGAAGAGGCATGGACAGGTAAACCGGCTTGTGGCTGCTCATGATCTAAATCTCGAGCAAATGGATGTAAATACGGCATTCCCTCACGGTGACTTAGAGGAGGAAATCTACATGCTTCAACCAAAGGGGTATGAAGTAAAAGGTAAGGAGAAAATAGTTTGCAGATTAAAGAAGAGCTTGTATGGTTTAAATCAAGCATCAAGACAATGGTACTTGAAGTTTGATCGATGGATGTTGGATCATGGATTCACAAGATGCAACTCGGATCACTGCGTCTACACGGAGAATTTGGGAGATAAGAAATTCATCATCCTAATGTTGTATGTTGATGACATGTTGATTGCAAGTGCTAACATGCAGGACATCAAAGACCTAAAAGAGGAGCTGTCCAAATCTTTTTCAATGAAAGATTTAGGTGCTACAAAGAGGATACTTGGTATGAAAATATCAAGGGACAGGACGAAGAAGACAATAAAGCTATCTCAAGAAGATTACGTCAAGAAGGTACTAGAAAGGTTTGCAATGCAAAATGCAAAACTAGTTTCTACACCTTTGGCTGGTCATTTTAAACTAACGAAGGATATGTGTCCAAAGACACAAGAGGAGATAGCCTATTTGTCTAAAGTTCCATATGCTGCAGCGGTAGGTTCTCTAATGTATGCTATGGTCCGGACAAGGACAGACATTGCACATGCAGTCGGAGTTGTGAGTAGGTTCATGGACAACCCAGGTAAAGAGCATTGGCAAGCTGTGGAGTGGATACTTAGGTATCTAAAAGGGACAACAAAAAATGCTTTGTATTTTGGAGGAACTGATATTTTTCTAGAAGGGTATGCTGATGCAGATATGGCAGGTGACAAAGATACTCGAAGGAGCACTACTGGCTATGTGTTCACGGTTGGAGGCACATCAATAAGCTGGGCTTCAAAGCTGCAGAAAGTGGTTTCACTTTCTACCACGGAAGCAGAGTATGTAGTAATGACGGAGGCAAGCAAAGAAATTCTGTGGCTTCACAGATTCTTAGAAGAGCTTGGATTCAAACAAGACAATTGTGTTTTGTATAGTGATAGCCAAAGCGCTATCCATCTTGCAAAGAACTCAGCCTTTCATTCAAGGAAAAAGCACATTGAGGTGAGATATCACTTCATACGCACTCTTTTGGAAGAGGGACAACTAAAGCTAGGAAAGGTGCATACAAGGAAAATCTTGCAGACATGTTTACAAAGGTGGTCAACAAGGAGAAGCTGAGATTTTGTTCATCTTCAATCGGCATTCAAGGATAAGAAGCCAGAATGGAAAGTAGTCACAGGTTTGGTTTGGAGATAAGTCTCCAAGTGGGAGATTGTTAAGTATGGAGCCTGATTTACCCTTGTAATTTTTTGTGGTAAAAGCGCACATTTGTAAGGCCCCCATTATGAGGAGAAGCCATCGTGCATGGAGGAAAATCACTCACCGGAAACCAAAATTTTCATGGACAAGAATGAGGGGCAACTTTAAAGGCCCCGAGACTTTTTTTTTTCCGCCGGAATATTATGGCCGGACGGCGGCCGGAAAGTGGTCGGAAAACAACCGGTCGGTTGGCCGGTGGCCGCCGGTAGTCAATGGCCGATGGCCGGTGGTCGGAAGTCAATGGCCGGTGGCTGGTGGTCGGAAGTCAATGGCCGGTGGCTGGTGGCCGAATTCAAAAGCGGACTTGTCTTCTCAAGGGCGGCCACACATGGGCAGATTGGAGGGTCCAATTTGGACTTATTCACACAAGGGTGGCTACACATGGCTGTCTCTGATAAGAGAGGGCAACCCTTTTGGCCTATAAAAGGAGGCCATTTCTACACACATTTCATAGTGTGAAGTTGATGCAACAAGGTGAGTGTGAGGTGGTGAGAGTGAAGCAAGGCGGGAGCTCCATTAAGGGTATAATCCCTTTGTAAACTACTTCTTGTTTTGAAGTACTAAAGCCATTGAGTGGCTGCTTTCCCGTGGACGTACCCACATTGGGTGAACCACGTATATCGTGTGTACTCTCTCTCTCTCTCTACTCTATAATCTCGTGTATATAAATCTGTCTCTCTCTCCATTAAGTAATCTACTCAATTATCTATTTAGCTACGTCTTCTTTCCTAACACCGACAAGTGGAAGCAACAACAGGAGGCAGCCAGAGTGCGAGTAGAGGAAGGGAGCTCGCACCACTTGGGGAGCGGCGGGTAGACATCATTTGAGGCCGATTTTGTAGGTGTTTTCGCATTGCTCTCTATGTTTGATAGTTTAGGGTTTATGGGTTTGTAAATTCTAACATAATGGATTCTTTGTATGTTTTGATAGTGGTCTATGACAGGACCTGATCCCACACCATACGAGCGCGAGTAGGCAAGAAGGGCTTAAACGCCCTGATGGACATTCTGAGTTCTCACGGCGGCATGGTTAGTATTAGGGTTTACTCTTTTCTATTTGTTGTATTGTTTTATAAACGTCGCTATATGTTTATACTTACAAAAAGTTTTCTTATTGTTTTTTTTTTGCAGAATCCAAAATATACGCCGCTTGGACGCAATGAGATGTCTGATTAGATGACATCAGTTTAGCCGTAGCTAGATATCATTAGTTTCTTTTTGTCATAGCTTATGTATCATGAGACGACTTTTATACGTATTTTTGAAAACCATGTATATTTTTTCAATAATGACAATGGTTTGTAACTATTACATTTGCAAAGTTTAACAATCAAGTGATTTTGCCTATGTGTACAATTGTCATTGATTTACTTTCATCAATTCACGCTTGTCAGTTTTGTATTACTATTTTGGGTCTATATCTACCTTTACACTTTTTTTCAAAGGTGAATCAATGAATGAAACATTCAATATGGTTGATGAATACCCTGCCACCAAAAACATTTCCTCTCGGACGTCGCTATATAAGGCTCTGCAGCGTCGCGATAAGGGTCACTATAGATGGCCTGAAAATGTTGCTATAAGCGTCACTATAGGCGTCGTTATATAGAGACGATTATAGCGACGCCTATAGCGACTGTTATAGCAATTCTTATAGCGACGTCCCTGTATCGATGATTTTAGCGACGCCGGCCGAGGGTTATAAAAACCCAATGTATTTCCGTCGCTAAAAGCGCCACAAGAGCACACAACCTCTTGTAGTGTTTTGTGTATTGAGGTTTATGTGGATTTTTAAGCGCCAAGGCTATGATGGCTCATGGAACTTGAGAGGATGTTGTTGTAGGGTAAAGGTGGATAGGTTAGTGTGCCATTCATAGCATAAGAATGCTTGGAGAGGTTAGTGTAGATCTGTTGGACAATACAATATAGACTATACTTGCAAATGATAAAGCTTAATATTATTCAGTAGAACCTGTCTCTATATAGGCTTTTAGAAATAGGCATCCTTTTAACACATGAGCACAAAAGGTAGCTGCCAATGCACAATACAAGTGGATTTCTCTTTACAAAGGTTGCAAGAGACTTTTCACATGGCTTGACACATAAGGCTTTTCTAGGTGGAAGAGAGTGTTCACGTAAGAGATGCAACAAAACTCGCATCCAAACAATCCTCCCCTATGTGGGTTTTGGTTGCATATCACTTATACAATCCTCCCCTCAAAGCACAGTAGGATGAGGCACACAGCTCACAAGCCTCGTGCCTTGAACAAAAAGTTGCCTCCCCTAGATACTAAGGGTGTAGGCATACACAACAACATGGTGTAGGCACACAAAAGCCTCCCCTGGCACAAATAGAGGGTAAGGTACACAAGAGAGATAATGCTCACAGCACATCATCATAAACCAAGCCAATATTGTTGTCGTTATCTTCATCAGAATCTTTAGTGGTGGCAAAGTTGATTTTTGCTTTTGTTTTATCTTTGAAATGCTCTTTGTAATTGGTAACCTGTGAAGATTTATCTTTGAGTCTACAATATTTTGTAGCACGGTTGTTTTTGCCACAAATGCGACAAGGGTTGATTTCATAGAAATCCTTTGAAAGGTGATTGGTTCTGCCACAGTATGTGCACTTTAAGTTGCTTTTATGATTGTGAATGTAATGGTTGGATGAGACCACATAAGCACCACTTGACTGCTATTGACTGCCTTTGAGTTTCTTTTCGTTCTCTTGAAGAGAGTTTATTACATCTTCAATTTTAGGGATCGGGTCTTTCTCTTTTAGCACTGTTACAATTTGGCCAAAATCTGCATCTAGTACTGCTTTGAGAAGCACAACAATTTGGTCTTCATTATCTACAATAAATTTTACATATGTCAACTATGTGCAAATACTTTTAAGCCTATTGACTAGAGATGACACATCTTCTCTAGGCTCCATAAGCAATCCATAAAGTTGCATTTTTAATGAAATTTTGGAATGCTTGGCAATAGCACCAAAATGTTGTTCTAAAGTTATCCATGCATCGTGTGCAGTGGTGCAATCATCTAAATAATGCACAACGTTGTCGTCAAAGCAATGTGAGTAAAATGCCAAGAGCTTGCTCATCTTTAGCCGCAAACTGTGCTAAGCTCTGTCACGTTTCTATTCTGTCATCATCATTTGGTGGCTTAATGACGGACCATAACTGCTTTCTCATTAAGTATCCCTTGGTTTTTGCCTGCCACGTGTGGAAACCATGACCGTTGAATTTGTCAATGATTTTATCTCCACCCATGATGGTGCTCTGTCATGTGCGGTGAGAGGAAGCTCTTACCCGGGTGAGTGGGCAGTGTCTAGTCCTCGTGAGCACTTGCTTCAAAGATTTTTACAAATTATACTTGAAGTCACTCTCAAATATGGAGCACCTCTTCACCAAAAATAAATTTGAAGCGTGAAAAATAAATCCTTTTGAATGCTTAATGGGGAGCCTTTGAATGCTCGTTGAAGCTCAATGATGCTTTGAAGATGTGTAGCTTATGTAGAAGCAAAGAAAACAAATTTTGGCCATGTCGTGGGACAATTCATAGGTTGCGATGAGAGCTTCAAAATCTCCAAGCAGTTTGAAAGCTAGGTGAAAAAAAAAACCCTATTAGAGTGCTTTGCTTTGTCGGGCCTTTTGCGTGTGATGAGCCTCTTAAGAAGGTAAGGCTTGTCAAATAAGCTCTGCAGTCAACAAGTGAAGTAAATTAAAGAGCATTGAGGATCTTGACACCAAGCCAAGGAAAGAAAATTAGGTAGCTTGTTAGGAGTGGGAATTCGAAAGCTAACAGGAAGAGCCTTGCAAGGCGAAGCGATGGGCGACTGCAAATGATAGGGAAGCAGCAAGACAGGCTACGAGTAGGGGCTAGAAGCTGGTTGGGGAGGTTTGGGCATGAAATTTGAAGTTTGAGGTTAGGGTTGCAGGGCGGATTGTGAGGCTCATGCTGGTGATGACGAGGCGGGTTTAGCACGAGCTTTGATGGCTTTGGCAGGACTGTAGCAGCGATGCCACGAGCTTTAGCTGTAGAGACCAAATCATGATGGTGACAATATAGACACAGATAATACTCACAGAGGGGATGAGTGTCCAACTGTTGATGAGGTAGTAGTTGGATTATTGTTGATTCAAAAAGAGGATTTCAAGATGTTGGGTTTGACTTATGCAGAGTCGTCGAAGCAGAGGGAGAGGCCTAATTCCGGACTTGAGCAAGTGTTGGTGATGGGGTGTTGTTTTGAAGCAGGTGATTGTGACAATGAGGAGCGCATACGGAGTAGATGAAGAAGCCTAGGAGCTTATGGAGCTATTGCGGGCTTCACCAAGGCGTCGACAAAGCTGTAGCAAGACAAATTACACCTTCTTTTTTATTTTTCCATTCCACCAATGGGCGGTCTCCTATTCTATGGACGCCCTCAATTTGACTTTCTTGTCCCTATTTCGGGGGTTCTCACCTTGAAGGGCCCACAAAATAGTGGTGTTGTGAAAAAGGATAGTGTGCTTTGAAGATGCATATGGGCCACACACACACAAGTCTTGAACTGCAAAAACCACACAGAAAAATGTACCAATCTTGCAATTTAATTCGCCAATTAGTTACCCGTGTGAGATCTGATTGGGGCAAGCAAATAGTCGTTGAAAATCTCTCACCATTACCTTCTTCCACACATAAGTAATGCTACTAATTAATGCTATAATTGAGTGATTAATTAAGCCTAGGTGTGAAACCGTTAGCTCTGATACCGGTTGTAGGGTTAAGGTGGATAGGTTAGTGTGTGTGGGACGCATGTCTAACTTCACTATCCTATCTTATTTTTGGAGTATTAGCGAGAACCACGATTAATTTTTCAAACCATGGGACGAAGCTGACTCGACTAGTGCATAGAGGCTACAAGAGGTTGTCAATCTCTTGGAAAACAACTAGCAACTCGCATATAACTCAAGCTACACTCAAGTGACTGAAATCACCAAAAGCCAATCGCTCATCGGCAAGCAAATCACATCTGTTACAGCATCAAGTGAAATCAAAACGTAATGAAACTTCTAGGACAAGTTTATAAGACCTAAACACACATGCCTATGGCCTCAAACCCCACTTTAGGTCAAGTTACAAAATCGTGACTATTAACAGCAGTGGATTTTTGACCTAGTTATTTTCGACCCAGAATGCATCTAAATGCTAAGCAAAGATGCCCCAATATCCCACCTATGCTTAGTTTTCAATTTAAAAGTGTAAATTCCTAGTTATGATGAAATTATGCCACGA
The DNA here is from genome assembly GCF_014529385.1 of Adiantum capillus-veneris. NCBI lineage: Eukaryota > Viridiplantae > Streptophyta > Polypodiopsida > Polypodiales > Pteridaceae > Adiantum > Adiantum capillus-veneris. The sequence goes on from NC_140959.1 coordinate 131,251,078, forward strand.
GTCGCCGACGTCAAAAGCTACGAAATACTGTGAATGGATTATTTCAATGCGTAGAGCTCTTACCTGTGGTTGCAATTCAACAAACGCAATCGCAATGTCACACCTGGAAGGGAGTAGGAAGCGCGAGAAGGAGAGAAGTGAGCACCGTTAGCTCACGTTGTGTATTTATTATCCAAAAACTTGTAAAAAACTTACAAAAATTGGCTTTTATACTGATAGCCGATTTTCAGAAAACAAGAAAAAAGACAAAAAATATTTTTCCTCTGCCGAAGTATTTGGCAACACCGTCGGAAGACTCGACAATGCCCAAGTCTACCTCAGGCCCTAGCTCGTCCATACCCCAGTCTGGCAGGCCGCCCTCGGTTTCACCTCACCCCACTCTCTCTCTCTCTCCCTCTTGTTTTACACCCCTAGCAAGCCGCCAGTTTTGTAATATCCCCTCTATCTCTTCCATTATTCTCTCTCTCTCTCTCTCTCTCTCTCTCTCTCTCTCTTGCCATTTTCCCTCGTCCACATTCCCTTCGGCCTTATACCCCTCCCCCTGTTTCTTCCCTAACCCTGGTTGACCATCTCTCACCCCCCCCCCCCCTATCTCCACCTAGCTTAAGCCCTCTCTCTCTCTCTCTTGGGGGTGGTCCCGCGGGCCTTAGATGATTCTCTCTCTCTCCCTCTCCATCCACTTTCTTTCTCTCTCCCACCCTTATCCTCTCACCGTGTCTCACAACCCCCCATTCCCCTTCTCACCTTCTTTTTCCCATGGTGGGAACCCGCCTTAGGGGGAGTCTCTCTCTCTCTCTCTCTCTCTCTCTCTCTCTCTCTCTCTCTCTCTCTCTCTCTCTCTCTCTCTCTCTCTCTCTCTCTCTCTCTCTCTCTCTCTCTCTCTTTATATTATATCTCACCCCCCCTCTCTTGTTGACTAAGCCCACCCCCCGGTTCTTGGCTTTTGTCGGCCCGCTGCTCACGCTCACCCTCGTGCATCCCGGACCCAGCCCATTGCGGGCACCGTTTGAAGCACCATCACTCACCCACCTATCCTCTCACCTCACCCCCCCTCTCTCCCACACCCTCTCCCTCTCACCCGCGTTGTGCAGGAGCCCTACAGGCAGCCCCGCTGGCATTCTCTCTCTCTTCGCAGCCATCACACCCGCTTACATGCACACACAGAGACGCCGCTTACCCACTTTCACAACAACACACACTCACACACACCCACACATACACGCACACCCCCCCCGCCCCGTCTCATACCCCCTCTCTCCCCTCCGCCTCTGCGTTGAAACAGTTTCAAAAAAAACAACAAAAATATATATATATTTACACCCCCCGTTCCCACGCCGCCACTCGTGCACACACATACACATATATAGACACACACACTTATATATACCTACACATATACATGCTCACACACTCATACATACATACACACACACACGCGTTTACGCACACAACATAAGAACAACATAAAAAGAAAACCCGAACGACATCGACATCGACAAAGAAAGAAGGCGGCCAAAGCACGCTTCGCCGCGACACCAAAATGAGCAAAGGCGCCGAAGGCATGCCCCGGCCAGCACCGAAAGGGGGTAACTCAAACATCACGGCTTCTCACAGACGAAAACCGACTCTAGTAGCACTAAAACCTGACACCGACCACCCAAACCATCGACAAAACCCGTGTAAATACCCTAAAACCCCCACTCTTCCCTAATAACCTAGCCATGGCTAGTGGATTGTAAAAAAGATCTCCCCCAACCCCACTCTTTCTCTCTCTATCTCTACCATCTTTCTCTCTCTATTTCTCTTACTAGAGAGGCATCTAGGACTTCTACAGTGGCCAAAGGATATTGTAATGACCAGTAGGTAAGGACCACCTCTCAAGCCTATATAAAGAGGCCTCCGCTTAGCACAAAACACACACGAAGACACCGGAGAGAGGAGACACCCAAGAGAGAACACCCAAGTGAAGGAGGGACATACTAGCTCCATGCACTCTACATTGTAAGAATCACTAAGCACGTAGTGCACCCATGCTTGAGAGCTAATGGCATCATGTTTGGTTGCAAGCTTTGGGCACTTAGCATTGGCAACATCACCATTCTCCCCCATGATTCACCAAACCACGATCACTCTATGCACGTGAGGTAGTCGCTACTCTCCCACCAAGCAACATGAGCATGCTTGGATTGAAGGTATCAACACCATGCCACCTTGGCCCGCTCTCAATGTTGGTGATTGAGGTCGTCGATGGCTGCATCTTCTTGCTGTTGTCCCTCAACTAACCCTCCAGCTAACTCCAATATCGCCATGCACCATATGGGGCTCATATCCCAGGTTGCATCCCAAATGCCAAGAGCTAGGTTTGTAGTTGTCAAGACCACCAATTGTAAGTAACTTCATCGCCAATAAAGGGTGTAATGTTATCTTGATCTTTGGGGTTTATCCTCTATTCTGATTTCCCATGGTTATGGGATGCTTTGTGTATTGTATATCACCCTACTCGTGCTCCATCATGTGCAATCTCTTGTGCCAGTCAGTGTGCCCTGTTCCGAGCCTTTCACATACCTCTCTCGTGCACATACTAATGACTTGTGATGAAGCATTTCTCTACATGTGAACGGTTGTTGCACCACCATTTCGTGTTGCCTACCTAGAGAGCATTTCACGTTTTCTACCCTAGGCCATGTATGTTTGCGTCCTATCCGCATTTATGCTAGGTGGTGCCCGTTCATACCCATAGGATCACTCCTACCTCGAGATGATGCTTGGGGATTTTCAGGCTATGTATGGTGTAGAGGCCACCCCATATGACATGTCATTTCCGGCCATCATTTTCTTGGTGCCCCCACTAAGGATCCTTTCATGAAACCCTCCAGTTTTCAAGACCGAAACCCCTAAACATTTACGGATGGATGAATGGCTAGCAGGGTCACTAACTGGACGACAAAAGAAGAAGAGCTCCAAGCACAACTAGACAAAGTCCGCATCTCCATCAAAGCTCAAGTGCCAGGTGTAACGCTAATCGATTTACGATGGGAGAGTCAACCAACACGCCAAACTTAGTGGATATACATAGGCCAAGTGCCAAGAAGAAGAAGGAGAAGGTAAATCATACAAGGAACAAAACTGTATGGTCAAAACAAAAATTTTCAACCAAAGTAAATAATCGCGATTATTTACAGATGAGGAAAATTTTCAACTTTTTGCAAACTTGTCTTTATAGGTTTTAAGTATATGCCAAAGACATGCTCTGAGTGAAGTATGGGCTCATTTGGATGCACAGGTTGAAAATGGTACCAGATTTTGTCTTTAGGTTTCTAAAACAGTAGATATAAAGGAGATTTTGAACTCCAAATTGATTCAAAATTGGCTAGTGGGCTTATCCAAACATGTACTTTGGATGTATGATGACAAAATATCCAAATTCTCCAATTTTGACCAAAAAGTAAATAATCGCGTTTATTAACTTTTCTTCCAAAATTGACATTTTTTGGCATAAATTGGTTCTAGGCATGGTATAGACCTTGGGTATGAGATATGAGGTGATTTGGATCAAGAAAAGTTGTTCATAACCCGGATTTTGGCTTGCACGGACTTCTTTGCGTTTTTTGACAATTTTACAAGTAATGGGTTGTCATTTTGGCTCATACTTGGTTTTTTGCATGTAATAGGTGTGTACACATGATGGGTGAGGTGATTTGACAATTTCCAAGAAAAAATCATGCAAAAGTAAATAATCGTGATTATTTACAACAATGACAAAAACTTTGCAAATCTCACAAATTTTGACCTAAACATGTTTCATACACCTAATACAAGTCCTAAATTGAATTTCGTTAAGTTTGGTCATGCTGGCATCACTTTGTTCTCTTTCGACTTTGAAATCACTGTTTTTTGTGATTACTATGTCTGTTGGGATGGTCGGTCACCTTTGAGGCTTCGGACTTGTCCGTAACATAGTGGTGAAGCTACCTGTCCAATTATGGCTCATTTGGAGTCAGTTTGGCCTCGTATATCGAATTTGACGCTTTGTAACCTTTGAGCCATTTTTTGATTTTCGAGGGCTTTGCTTCATGGTTTTCACCAAACCCACCACATACATCGTATATGGATCTCATTAGCAAGCCATCTGTGGAGTCAGGTCAGAATTCTGGCCTTTGCCAAAAACCCTAACTGTTCTATTGGAGACCCCCTCGACCCTAGCCGAATTTTCATCTGATGGTACATAAAGTTTCTATTATGTTACGGCATGCTATGGTTCAAATCCCGTCCGATTTGGTCAAGTTGGCAGGCCGCTATGGTCAGTTTTAGGTCGTAGGTCTTCGTGCACTGCTCGGTTTCTAGGGTTTTTTCTAAGGCTTTAGACTAGCTACCGGCCATACAAAATGGATCATTATTGAGTAAAGAAATTACCCCTCATATCTTGTCTAAGACGACACTGAAAAAGGTCAACTGTGGGCTTCGGAAATGTCGCACGCAAGAGGCCGAAAAATCTCTTTGCAAAGGCTCCAAGTGGAAATGAGGTGGTTTTAGACTACTCTGGATATCTATACCTGGACTTCCCAAACCAAATTTTCCCAGATTCCCTCGTTAGTCCTACTAAGCCGTGAAATCTATGTTAGACTCAAAAATTTCCCTTATCGGATTCCTGTAGCTCATTCAGCAAGAATTTTGCAAAAGTAGGCTTAGCCGCCTAATTTAGGCTTCCCGCTTCCGTCTTCTGATTTTGTTGAAAATTTTTGTGCTTGTACCCACCTTGTCCTTCTGATCACCATCGTGTCTTCAATTTTTCCATCTGAGCTTTATTGCTATTTATTATTAATTTTGACCTGTTTATTTGAAAAAATCAAAGAAAATAACAAAATTCTCTAAAAAAGTAAAGTAAAAATCCAATAATTAATAAAATCACTTAAAAAACACAGCTTTATTGTTGGATTTCTCTATTTTTAAGCCTCCTTATCAACAAAAATGATGAAAAATATCCAAAAAAGGACTATTTTTTACGATTTTCTGATAGTATATACACTATTTACACTCATCGAGAAGATATTATCAATGAATTTTTCCTTGTCCTCGATGAATTATAAGGGTAGTATTAGGTAATTTTGCAAAAAATCACACGTTAACATGGAACTTTCTCCTCCCTCTACAAACTTTGTCCTTAATTACTTAGTACTTAGTGCCCTTCCACCCCTCCTAGATGGCATACTCCGGAACGACTGCGTGCATGGGTTGAGCAATTTTGTCTATGCATAGCCGTGATTGGATCTATCATGATATGAAGATCAATGCAAGTCAAACCAATATGTTGTGCAAGAGCTGGGTCTTGAGTGAATAACTCAAGGGTTTTCGATGTCGAGGTTTGCTACTGATGTCTTCCAAAGCTCTCTGTTTGATTATACCATCAGGGTGTTTTAGCATGCTGATTGTTTGAGCTATTAGTAGCACGTTAGACTGTTGTTGAGCTTTTTTGCACCATTGGTAGATCGGTCGGCTTCGTGCTACATGGTGTATTGGAGTCTATTGAGACTTAACTGGCCAGTGCTTGATTGGTTTCGCTGGCTGTGGAGAAGATAAGTGCTCTTTTTTCCTCCAAACCCTTGAGTCCTATTAGGTTCCTTGCTCGTAGATGCTCGATTCTGTGTTCGAATCCTTGGAACTGTCTTATGTTTCTTCGGTGAAGTTTTAGGCACCCAAATTTGATTTGGTTTATCCTTAAGTTGTGCTTTTGGTACCCAAATTTTCCTGACTCCTTGCATGCTACTTGTAGCAATTGTTTGTCGAGGGGATGGAGAATATTTGCTTCGTGGATTCGTCTTCTGATTGCATCTTTTCCATTCCTCCTTGCTTGGTGCAACTGGAACAATGAGTTGCCCTCCTTTAGGTGATATCTTTAGCTGTTTCGTATCCCAATCTGGTACTGCTTTGTATGTACCCATTCAAGTGAAGGAGTACGAGAGGAAGTGCAACGCGAGAGAGAGTGCGAGGAGAAGAGCACGACGATATGGTGAACTCGCTCTACTGTAATGTGTAGAGCATAGTGAGTTCTTATTAGGTTTTTACAAAAGAATATGTGTACATACCTGGTGGCCCGCCCACTTACCTGGGAGACCACATTGGGCTTTATACCCCAACCACCTCTCACTTAAAGTCTAATGTGGTACTTTAAGTGTGAGAGAAGCTACTATACAAGCTAATATACAAGAGATGTAGAGAAGTGATGTACTACCCTACACCTAATTGCTTGCAAAAATGCGCAAAGATCTCTGAGGGAAGTCCTTTTGTAAGTAGATTAGCAGGATTTTCTGTGGTGTGAACTTTGACAAGCTGAAGTTGCTTATCCTCGAGCATTTCCCTGATGAAATGATACTTCACATCCACATGCTTTGTCTTTGAGTGATAAACTGGATTGCGAGCCAATTGTATAGCACTTTGACTATCACAATATAACACAGGCATCTCTTCTTTGATTCCCAAATCTGCTACTAGTCGATTAAACCAAATTGATTCTTTGCATGCCTCTGTTGCTGCAACATATTCAGCCTCTGTAGTCAACTGAGTAACACAATCTTGTAATCTAGAATGCCATGATACTGCTCTACCAGCCAATGTAAAGACATACCCTGACGTGGACCTTCGGTTGTCTAAGTCACCTGCATAATCTGAGTCTGTAAAACCCTTTACACATAGCTCCCGACTCCCATAGCATATACACATACTCTTTGTAGCTTTCAGGTATCTCAATATTCCTTTCACTGCCTTCCAATGTTTCTTGCTTGGGTTTGACATGTATCGACTTACTACTCCCACTGCAAATGCAATGTCTGGGCGAGTAGAAATCATTGCATACATCAAAACTACCCACGACAGACGCATATAGAATCTTATCCATTTCAACATGTTCTTCCTCAGAAACAGGACAATCTTGTTTGCTAAGTTTCACATATGGTGGAAATGGAACACTCAATGCCTTTCCCTTCTCCATATTGAAACGTTGCAAAACCTTGTCAATATACTCTGTTTGAGATAACCAAATCAACTTCTTTGATCTGTCTCTCTCAATGCCCATACCAAGTATATGACTTGCCTCACCCATGTCTTTCATGTCAAACGATTTTGCCATCTTTGACTTCAAAGCTGAAATTTCTTCCAAGTGCTTGCCAGCAATCAACATGTCATCCACATACAAAATAAGGATCAGCCAACTACCATCCTTAGCCTTCTTTGTATATAGACAGTGATCAAACTCACTACGTTTGTAGCCTTGAGAAAGCATAAACTTGTGGAATTTATGGTACCATTCTCGGTGATTGTTTTAAGCCATAAAGACTCTTTAACAACTGGCATACCCAATCTTCCTTGCCTTTCTCAACAAACCCTTCTGGCTGCTGCATGTAAATTTCCACATCTAAATCACCATGCAAGAACGTTGTCTTGACATCCATTTGGTGCAACACCAAATCTAATATGGCAACCAATGCAAGAAAGAATCTCAATGTAGTCATCTTGACCACCGGAGAGAAGACTTCATCAAATTCAATGCCTTGTTCTTGCTTAAATCCCTTGGCAACAAGCCTTGCTTTGTACTTTGGCTGACTATCATGAGCTTTGATCTTATACCTGTAAACCCATTTACAAGGTAGAGCCTTTTTGCCCTGTGGTAATTTAACTAGCTTCAATGTCTTGTTTTTATGCAGAGCTGTCATCTCTGACTGCATGGCCAATTGCCAATTCCCGGAGTCCTTCATTTGCACTGCTTCCTTGTAACATGAAGGCTCATTGCAATCAGTCAACATGACATAGTTCATAGATGGAACAAACCTATCAGGAGGTCGCGTGACACATCCAGATCTACACACAATAGGTGGCTCAGGCTCAGCCACAACCTGTGGTTCCACTCTATCTTGTCATTGCTCCTCTTGAGCTATGACATTTTGTCTTGCATGTGCAGGTCCATCTTCTTGGAAGACAAATCTTCTAATCTCCTCAACCCTCTCTGGTTTAGAATGATATTTGGCTTCATTAAAGTGAACATCATTGCTGCGGATAACCTTTCTGGATCCGGGATCCCAAAGTTTGTACCCCATCTCACCAGAATTACCATAGCCTAGAAAGATGCACTTTCTACTCTTTGGCTCAAGTTTGTTCCTAAATTCCTTTGCAACGTGAGTATATGACTCACAACCAAAGACTCTGAGATGCTTGTATGAGGGCACCTTGCTTGACCATACCATCTCTGCCACTAAATCCTTCTGCAAAACCTTGCTAGGAGATATATTTATAAGATGAACAGCTGTTGATACAGCTTCAGCCCAAAACCCATTTGGCAGCTTTGCATTAGACAACATACTTCTGACCTTCTCTTGTATGGTCCTATTCATCCTCTCAGCAACACCATTTTGAGGAGGATTGTAAGGAGCAGTAAGTTCACGTTTTATACCTTTTGAATCACAAAAGTCCTGAAAGGCCTTTGAAACATACTCTCCACCATTGTTAGTGCGTAAGCATTTAAGCTTCTTGCCACTCTGATTCTCCACAAGTGTCACAAACGTTTTGAAAACACTAAACGCTTCATCCTTGTGCTTGAGAAAGTAAACCCATAGTTTCCTCGAGTAATCATCTATAAATGTCATAAAGTAAGAAGCTCCCCCCAGAGATAGGTTAGGCATAGGTCCACACAAATCACTATGAACAAGTGCCAACTGTGTATCTCTTCTACTGCTTCTATGCTTACGTGGCTGTTGTGTTTGCTTACCATACAGACAATGTTCACAGAATTAAAAATCATTAAATGAAAATCCAGGCAAATAACTAGAACGAGAAAAGATTTCCATTCCCTTCTTGGACATATGTCCTAACCGGCTATGCCACAAAGAAACATTCGGCTGCTCGCTTACATTGATTACATTTTTAGAGACATTTGATACATAAATCATGTAAAGTCCTCCAGAATTTACTCCATGTTCTACTATCATAGAACCCTTGGATATCTTCCACATGTTCTGTCCAAAAGTGGTGACGTAGCCAGCATCATCAAGTAAACATGTGTTGATCAAGCTCTTTGTAATTGCGGGAACATGTCTCACATTCTTCAACGTGAAGGAAGAGCCATTCAATTGAACATCTCCAACACCTAAGATCTCACATGTCTGCCCATTGCCTAGCCGAACATGATCTTTAGTGGTCACATAAGAGGTAAACCACTCCTTGTTTGGAGACACATGAAGTGATGCCCCTGAGTCTATAATCCAATCACTCTGTGCATTTCCATCAGATGCTGTAAGAAGAGCTGAGTCCATTGTATTCTTCAAAAAGTAGATGTCTCTTGACACTAGACTGTCATCCTCTGCAACAATGTTTGTCACATTTATTTCTTGAATCTTCACTGAGGACTTGTTCTTCTCACCATGGTCTTCAGCTTTCTCTTTGCCTTTTTCTGCTTTCCATTCTCTGCAGTCTCTTTTCATGTGACCCTTCTTGCCACAATGGTAGCATTCTATGTCACTCTTGCCTTTAGCACTGCGGGACTTGCTACGAGACTGATTCCTCTTTCCACCTTTGTACTTTTCTTTGGTCCTTCCCCTGACAACTAAGGCTGTTCCTTTGCCTTTGTCCGTTGTCTTTCTATTGGTTTCTTCAGTAAACAGACTTCCTTCTACACCTGCTATGTCCAAACCATCTGGAGGTGCAGAATTACTCAAAGCTGTGCGAAAAGTGTCCCAACTTTCCGGCAATGTGATCAACAGGAACATAGCTCTAACAGGCTCATCAAACTTGACACCTTGAGCTGGCAACTGACTATAGATTGTGTTGAATTCATTCAGATGATTGGACATAGGTGTCTCTTCTTTCATCTTCAAGTCAAAAAGCTTCTTAAGCCAGTATACCTGTGAAGCTGCACTCTGCTTCTCATAAAGATCACTCAACTTTAACCATGCTTGATAAGCCAACATCTCGTCTGCTACATTGAAGTAAACGCTTTCTGCCAAAGTCAGCATAATGGTAGAAAGTGCCAATTCATCCATTTCGCTCCATTCATCTTCGTCCATATCTTCTGGTTTTATCCCCTTGAGCTTTATAGGTTTTATCTGCTTCTCTTGTACCAACACGTGCCAAATCTGCTTCTTCCACAATGGGAAATTGGTTCCATCTAGCTTCTTGATATTGTAAAGAGCAATGTCCTGTGATCCAGCCATAGCTACGCTTCACAGTAGTTTACTTTCCTGGGAAAAATTCGGCAGAGTTTCCCCTGTAAACTGACCTCTGAACCAATATCAACTTGTCAAATGAACCAAAAAAGCTTCAGATTCTGCAGAAATTTTGGCAGAGTCTCCTTTGTAAAATGGCTCTGGTGTACTCAAAAACAGACCAAAAACAGCTCAAAAAACCACTATCTCTCTAACACTGTAAGCTGTGGGTAAACTTGTCCTGCACCTGTACTGTCTCTCACTGTCCTGCACTGTCATGTCACTGTCCTATAAGCATAGACTGCGACAATGCCTCAACGGCAGTAAAGCAAAGATGCAATCCCAACCGTCTAACTCACAGTCAATACATCCTAGCTGCCTATCTAAGGGTGCTTGAGGGATCGCTCCAAGACCTGTATCACCGAAAGGATCTCAACATTCGAGAATCCCTCAGCTCAATAAAACATCACTCGACCCTCAACAAAGGCTGCACTAAATTTGAAGTACATAGACTTCCCACAAAGTCATACATCCACAAATTTCCCACTATATGTTGTAACCGCTGCGGCGGTTGTTTGCTACGTGACTCACAGCTAGCAGACCCTCAACAGACATACATCATCTCTGACAATACATCCCATGTGGAAGTACTTGCAATGTCAGGATGAAATCTGGAATATCAAGCAGCAAACACAAGCTACCTGATGAACTAGTGGATGTCTCCTACAGTCTATGTGTAGGTGCGTCCGTGTCGTATGTGACACGCCTCCAAGAACTGTAAGCCGTCCTTCGTTATGTAGATAGCCACAAATCAGCACTATGGAAGTGCAAATATCCTCAGCACTTGCAGTCATAGGCTGAAACCCCAAAATTGCAGAGTCGGATCTGCACCCGCCGACACCACGTAGTCGAAAATGGCCTGGGCAGATCTTTGTTGAAGCCGAACGATGGCCGAGATGACCACAAGAATTGGGGCCGTGTCTTCGCCTGTCGAATCTCACTCCAATCTCAGTAGGTGACTCCCGCTACCTGCAAATGCTACCCCGAGCCTCGATCTGAGCTCTGATACCAGTTGAACGAGTACGAGCGGAAGTGCGACGCGAGAGAAAGTGCGAGGAGAATAGCACGACGATATGGTGAACTCGCTCTACTATAATGTGTAGAGCATAGTGAGTTCTTATTAGGTTTTTACAAAAGAATATGTGTAAATACCTGGCGGCCCACCCACTTACCTGGGCGAACACATTGGGATTTATACCCCAACACCAAGGAATGCCAAGAATCATCATCTCATTCATGTGTTCATCTGGCAAGCATACAAACTGATGCAGACATGAACATCCATGTACTACCACGTTCATGTTGACTACTCCCAATGTTGGAGTTGGATGCTTGTTGCATCCTTTGATTGTCGTGATTCCTGCGGTCAATGCTTGACTTGTTGCCTTCTTGTATGTGGAATAACTGACTGCATTCACTCTAGCTCCTGTGTCTACCAAAGCATTGGTGCTATGATTTTTGAGCTGTACTTTGATACGCAGATCCATTCCATCTAACCAGTCGTCATCTGTTGAAACTGCATCTTTAGGTAATTCCCATTGTCAATCATCTATTTTCAAAAGTGTCGATGGGAATTGGTATCTGTTGATTCTTGAGAGCATCTTTACGCTTGAGTACCCAAAGTCTAGCTTCCTCTTGGGCTTCACCAATAACCTGTTATCGCTTCATCTTCCTTTGTTTGGATGCCCGCATTCTCTCTAGCAATTCATTGGTTAGTGGCAAATTGTATTTCTTTAAACGACATCCACTAATCCAATTAGCCATTGGTTCACCATCTAGGGTGGACAATTTTACTGCTCCACTTGGAGATACATCTTCAATGATAAATGGTCCGTTTCCTTTTTTCTTAAACTTGGGAATGTGTTGCTTAAGGGAATAGACTAGAACTAGGTCCCCTGAAGATTTTGGTGATTAAGTGGGAATCGAAAACCTATTTTTGTTTCCGCTTTTGTGCATAGATATGAGCTACAACAGTTAGCCTTTACTCGTCTAGCTTTTCCCAATCTTCAAGTCTTTCCGACAATTCATGTCCAGTCCACTCAAGAGTCTATGCTACCCTTAATGTCGGAAATAGAAATTCTATTGGCAGTATGGTATCAAGACCATAAACAAGGTTAAAGGGTGTTGCATTTAAAGTTGTTTTGAACGAAACTCGATAAGCCCATAGAGCAGCATGGAGATTCATTTCCCAGTCTTTCCTCCCTAAACTAACCACTTTCGTTAGTACCGAGCTAAGAATTTTATTTGTATGCTCACCTTGTCCGTTTGCTTGTGGGTGATAGGGAGCTGATTTGTTACATTAAGCAAATAATCTATTACCTCATTGAGGAAATGAGTTCCTCGATCACTGACAATCTCTATTGGCAATCCATATCTCATGAATACATACTACTATAAGAATGCAACAGTGATTTTGGAATCATTCTTTTGAGTTGATTTAGCCTCGGCCCACTTGGTCAAATAGTCTGTAGCTACAATGATATATTGAGCTTGGGTTCTATAAGCAGGTGGCTGTAGCGGTCCAACAAAATCTATACCCCATTTTGCGAAGGCTCTAGACCCCATCATTGGTCTTAAGGGCATGCTATCTACTCGTATTGGCATTTTTTCTCCTTGACAAGCATCACACCTCCGAACATATTCTTTGTCATCTGCAAAAAGTGTTGGCCACCAAATGCCTGCCATCAAGATTTCTCTTGCAGTGGTCTCACTAGAAAAGTGACCTCCAGCTAATCCAGCATGTGCTTGTTCTATAATCAGAATATACTCGTGTTCATTTGCACAAAGACGCAAATGTTGATCTTTACCTCTCCGATACAATTAGTTCCCAATTAGAGCATAGTCTCTTGCTTCAGTTTCAATTTCTCTTTGAAGGCATTTACTCATTTCCTAAGGAAATGTTCGGCTCGATAAGTAAGTAACCACATAATTACTCCACTTAGGAATAGGTGACATTTGAAACAATGTTACATGAGGAATGGGTGGCTGTTTTTGACATTGATGGAAATCTTTTACAAAAGATCTAACATCTCTCCTTATAGTCGGCCAAAATACTCCAAGTCTTAAGATTGGTTGCATAGTTTGGTCTTTCCCAAAGTGAAGTCCTACTATGGTAACATGTGCTTGACTTAGGTATAGATCCTTTTCTTTAGCGTTAATGCATAAAAGCAGTATCCTGTCTTGATTTCTTTTATAGAGCCTTCCAACTAGTAATTGATACATAGCTGATTGCTTGATTAAATCAATTGTGATAGGAAGTGGTATTTGTGAATCCACTTGAGATATTGTCATCAATGACACAATTTTTTCCGACCATCTAGGTATCATTTACACGGAGAATAAATAGGCATCTGGTAGATCATCGTCTACCCCTTTAGGTGATTCCCCTCAAACAACCCTTGACAAATGATCTGCTCGTTGGTGTGTAGTGCCTTTTTTTACAACCATAGTGAAATCAAATTCGAGAAGAATGATGAACCATCTCACTATTCTCCCTATGCTGCATGGCTTGTTGACCAAATATAACAAAGCTTGGTGGTCCATAAAGAACAAAAACTTGTTGGCTAATAGGTAATGACTATACTTTTCAATAGCATAGATCATTCCTAGTCCTTCTCTTTCAGTCGTGGTATAATTCTTTTCTGCCATGTTCAATTGTCGGCTAGCATAAGAAATCGGAAAGTCAATTTTTCCATCTTCTGGTTGGGCTAGTATACAACCAATAGCAAAATTTGAAGCATCTACATGTACGTGGAATACCTTATCCCAATCGGGTGCTTTCAATATTGGAACTGAGATGAGAGCTTGCTTAAGCTTCATGAAGGATTCTTCACATGCCTCGGTCCATTCAAAGTGCATAATCAAGCTATACATGGGTTTTGCAATTATAGTGTACATATAGATGAACCATCGATAATATCCACAATGTCTCATGAAGGCTTGTACCCCATTGACGATTGTTGGTCTAGGCAAATCAGCAATGACATGAATCTTTTCAATATCGATAGCTATGCCATTTTTAGACACTATTTGTCCAAGAATTTTTCCTTGTCTTCCCATGAATGTGCACTTTTCAAGATTTAAGCAAATCCTATAAAGTCTGCATTTCTCGAATACCTTCTTGAGGTGTTCAAAATGATCAGCCCGGATTGACGAATCTATGCATAGATCATCCATGTATACTTCCAAGAATTTCCAAAGATACTCTTTAAAAGCATGGCTCATCAATCTCTGAAATGTGGCTGGAGCATTAGTTAACCCAAACAGCATAACCCAATAGGCAAATATACCCCATTCTGTTGCAAAAGCAGTTTTATGCTGATCGTTTAGGTCAAAAAAAGTTGATTGTATCCAAAAAACCATCTAAGAAGTTGTAAGCTTATTTTCCTGCCACTCATTCTAAAACATGCTCAATTATTGAAAGAGGAAAGTTGTCTCTAATGGTAGCTACATTCACTTTTTTGAGATTAACACACACTCATAGTTTCCCATTCTTCTTAGGTACTACCACAATTGGAGACACCCAATCTATGTGTTCAATTTCGTAAATGAATTCGGCTTCCTTCCATTTTTCAATCTCTTGTTTGATCTTTCTGGTAAATGTTTTGTTATAAGTGTATGGTCTCTGTCTACTTGGTTTCGCATTGTCTCTCATGGGTATACTATGTTGATAGATTTTTGGATCGACACCCTTGAGATCCTTGTAAGACCAAGCAAAGATATCCCGGTATTCCTTTAACAAGCTTAGCAAAATATTTTCTTCTTCTTCTATTAGGTCATTTGCAATGTAAGTCGGTCTAGGCTCTTCTCCTGGTTGGTGGGCTAAGTCTACCCTTTTAGTGTTTTTAGGTCCTTCGTAAGACTTGCCTTGTTTCGGTAGTTCCCTAACAGGTTGTTCGATTATGATTTTTCGATCTTGGAGAGTATACTTTTTGTAATAGGATGGAACATGCATTACATCCTTACCATCCTCTTCCGTGGTTTCCATTTCAATTGTGTATATCTCCCTTAGAGCTTTTTTCAACTCTTGATATTTCTTTTTCCGCTCGACTCTGGTCATGAGTGGTTTTTTATCCTGAGATTTTTCATGAGTACCCTTCCTTGCTTTTCTCGATGTCTGTGACATTTCTGAGTTTCTGTTTGAAGGATATCTGCCCGTTATTTTGTCCTTGACACAATCATTAACATCTTTCTGCATCAAGAATTGTGTTTTACTGGAGACTGATGGCATAGGTCGTGCTTTCACGATATTGGTGTCTCTCTTTCGTCTATACCATCTTTGTCTTCTGGATTTCTTGTTTCGAAAGTCAAAAAAATTTTCCTCCCCTCTCTTTAAGAGTAATTGAGCTCTTGTATGCTATTTTTCTGACCCCGAATCTTTTGAGGTAGTTGAGTGTTCATCTAACTCATCAATTGCATCGTAATAGAGGTCAGAAAAGACTTGTTGAGCTTTCATCAAGTCCTTGGGTTCCTCATTTTTGTTTTCAATGTTAAGGACTGACATCATTTGAATGGAATTATATCGTAGCCATCCTCATTGCAAATTTGAGTAGGCATAGACGTATTCACACATACATCCATTGTCGCTAAAATTTGAGTCCACTTGAATGGTTCAAATAAATGCTTTGGAAAGGGTTCGGGTATGTAGGCTTCGTCTATATAGTCCCTTCCTAGGATACATTCCTCTCGTCTTAAGATTCCATTTTTTGAAGCTTCGCACATCCAAATAGGAGTGTCTTTGTTTAACCAAGATGGCAGTTTAGTTTCAGCTGAAGAGACTAAATCAAACTCTTGGATGGGTGTTTTCAAGACATCTCTATAAGTGTGATCTTTTAGATTGACTCTTGTTATAGATCCCACATGCTTCAATTACAGATAGTCATTTCCCCAATCTTGGATAAGCTGTACCTGTCGTATGAAAGGTCTTCCCAATATGATTTCATAGTTGAATTTTTTCCCAAAGTTTACTATGGCAAAAGTGTGTTGATATTCAATTCCACTGGAGTTGACTATCACTTTTTCTAGTAACCCTCGTGGTCTCTCAATGTGTCCGTCAGCCAACTGCAATTTCATTCGTGTTTGTCTAATGGCTGGCTGTCCCCAAGATTCCCATACTGCTTTAGTGATTATGGCTATGCCAGTCCCACTATCCAGTATTGCTATGGTTTCAATGTCATTATATTTCACTGGTAGGGTAGTGTTTCCTTCTTCTTCCCCTTCATAATATTCTCCGACCTTGTTCATAGGCACTGATCGAATCTCTTTTTTTTCCATTTCATTTTTCATTTTTCCCAAATTCTTAGAGATTAACCCCGTTATCCCCACCTTCTCTAGGGTTTTCTGTAAATCATTCCATAAGTATGGCCTGAGTTTCAACAGTTCTCCCAAAGTAAGGGTGCATTGGATGGGTGTAGACATGATTGAATGAATGTTGTCTACTTCTAAGGTCTGTTTGGCTCATTTTACTTGAGTGGTTTTGCAAATGGTGGATTCATCTTTGTTATCTCCCAAGTAAGAAGGTAATGTTTTTAATGTCAATGGTTTAGATATTCTTGAAGCCTCCGATCCGCAATCCCCGTGCAAGGATTGTAAATCTATGTTCATATCAGATGGTAGGTTATCCAACCAGACTTCCTCTATAGGAGCTGCCTTTAAAGTTAGGCTTCCATCATTGAGCTCTCTTACCTTTTCCGATAAGTGTCCTGGCCAGTCTTCCTCTACGAATGGAATTACGTCTAAGGAATCTACATTAACCGGCACTATGAGATCTCGTTCATTTGTTTCAAGGTGGGGTTCTGCCACCACATCGGATTTTGCTTTCGTTTCTTCTACCGCAAGCTCTTCCGGTTTTGCGATACTTTCAAGATTGGGTTTTTGTTTATCTAGAATTTCTTGCGTGATTCTTATCAAGTTTTGATAAGCTTCCAACTTCACTGCTTCCATATCTGGAGATGCATAGTTTTTCCATTTGTTTTCCATGTTTTGGCCTGCTTTAAGTCCTGCTTGGTAAGCTTCCAAGGCAGCATTAATAGGCTCAAAAAATTTTATCAACCAGAATAGATCCTTCAGATTTCATGGTTGTTTCCTTGAATTCACTGCTAGTTTCTTTCAACTTGTCCTCGGCTAGCATTTTTGCTTTCTCTTCTTTTTCAACCCGTTGTTTTTGTTTTCTCATATCATATCTTTTGCTTCTGCTCCTTTTGATTCTTTGAGAAGAAACTTTCATATTCTCCGAATCATAAGAGGAATTGTGTTTCTTTTTCTTTGCCTGGGCGCTAGTGATTACCTTGATTGGAACAATCGGTTCACTCTCTGATGAGCTACTAGGCATCACTTGGACTATGTTTACAACAGTTTTTCCCTTATTCAAAGGATTCTTAGGACAATCTTCCGAAAAGTGTCCTCCCTTTTTGCAACATTGTATGGAATAGGCTTCAATTGGTTTGAGGTTTTTATCAGGCTCTGTACATTCGTTTTTCCGATGGTCATCAACACCACAGTTATGACAGTTTCCTGTTCTGGGCTTCATCATGGGTCTTCCCATGGGAGATCTGACACCTTGATTAGCTACATAATACATTGGTGTGAGATCTGGTGAAGCATAAGTCATGGTTTCTTCCATTTTTGGTGGATGTGGACTATACCATTCTCCCTCTACCATTACTGTAGATGGACTAGGCTCTGCATAGGGTGTAACAAGCACTAATGCGTGTTCATATATTACTCCTTCTGAGTGCATGTACTTTATAGGCACCGCATTATGTCCTGAATATGGAGGTCGTTGTCCCAACACAGGTTGATTTCTTTCCATACCCATTGGTGGTCTTTGATCTTGGGCCATATTAGGCTGATATTTGTGCATGGGTTGTCCCTGGGGCCTCATGGGCACATACTGAACATTTCGATCATACTTTCACCTGCACTAGCACTCGTGAGTCTCATGGTTGGTCCATTTACCCTCGATTGCACACCATTTTTGTGGCCTAATTAGTTTTTCCTGTGGAGGTATCCCTTGTCCTGGTCCTCTCATAGGTGCTTTTTGGATATTGTTAATCATGTCATTCATCCTTTTTAGCATATCTTTGATGGCTGAGAGTGGTGCCGCAGTAGTCGTTTGCACTTGTGCTGGTTTTGTGGATGTTGTCTTCTCGTTTTGGTTATCCTTAGGGACATCCTCTTCATTAAATACCTCACAATTTTCTCCTAGGTCAATAGCATCAAACACACACGCTTCTAGGGTTGTATGCTTTTTACTATAGAGTATAGCATGAAGTTCTTTGTTTAGCAGTCCCTCCAGAAACAAGGATACAAGTCGTTCTTCTGCAGATATCTCCATCTCTGGGCATATGGCAATGTATTGTTTCATTCGAGTTGCACAATCCCTAACAGACTCACCATGTTTCTATTTAAAGCTGTAGATTTGAGCTATCATACTATGTTTAATCCCCGTTTTAGAACAAGCATCTACAAATCCTTGAGCTAATGTATTCAAGTCCATGATTGACCTTGGTGGAATATTTTGGAACCATGTCAAAGCTTTTCCTTCTAATGTCATTCCAAACTCCTTGAATTGAGTATGAAAATCGAATATATGCTCTGCTCTTAGCACTTGCTTAAAGCTTGCTAAGTGGTCATATGGATCCCCTGATCCACTGTATTTTCTGACCCATTTTGAAAATCAGCTGGTCTGACACATCTATTTGGTTCAACTCCAAGTCTTCTGGGAGTTGGTCATGTTCCGGGTCCTTCAAACCAGTCTGTCGGAAATAGTGGCTCATGTAGCGTTGGACTGGCCTTAGTGTCACCCGGTTTTCTACGTGATGAGGTGGTTTTTGGTTTCTTCACATTACTCTCAGATGATCTCTCACGATGTTTGTCTCTTGGAGTGGTTTCTGGTCCTTGACCCAATATCCAATCGCGTATGGAATACCCCTGGTATTTGGTTTGTTCGACCTCCTCAGGAGTCATCATAACAAAGTTGTTGTTATAACAATCCCTAAACAGGTAAGTTGGTCTTTGATCTTGAAGATATAGATGATGTTCATGGCCGTTAATTGTCATGGTCTAGCATGAGAAGTCCATAAAAGATCTTTTATGTTTTTATCTTCCCAGCAATACACTCCGATTCTAGGATTATCCGTACTAAGCCGTTTCAAAGGCTTTAAATCTACTTGATCGTATCCCTCGAATTCCAAGGTTGGTGGTCCTTCTTTTGTTGACATATCTGGGATTATAGTGTTTACTTCTAACCCCCATTTGTCTATCACATCAGGATTTTTGACTTGTACATATTGAGTTCCGTTTCTATTAGTGTACATTTTTCCTTGTTTGTTTGTCCTAACCTCTTCTTTGAACTCGGTACCATGGTCATCAATGTGAATAGCATACTCTTCGTTAGGATCCAAGTAAACCTGGGCCCCATGACGGTTAGTCTTGTAAAAAGAGAGTATATGCTTATAGCGCATTGTCATTCTGGTTTTCGAGTGAGTCGAGTAAGAAGACATTTCGGATGCTGAATCTGAAAAAGTGTCCGACACTTCTTCAGGAATTGTGTGCAAGAAATTGCCTTGATTTACGCTTTCTTTGGTGGATACTCTACTGGTGGTTTCTCTGAATAGGCCTTGATTTCCTAGTACACGATCGGATCTAAGGTTCATATAGACTTATGAAGCCCTGGATAGAGTACTCACCTTGGATTGACTTGTCGTCAATTTTCACTTGATTCAATTGCAACCTTTTGTCAAGCCACTGAGACCTCGTCTGCAACCTAATTCCTTTACAAAATTAATCAAATTAACTATTTTTCTATAAGGACAATAGAGCTCTTGAGAACTGTCGTGATTGGTCTCTGTATATCACTTCAATTCGTACTATGAAAGTCAACATTTTGACTTTCAGATTCAGCTTTAGCAAAATCAAAGGTCTAACCTGCAACCTATGAACTTAGTGTATCTGTACCAATTTTGATCCGATTGAACCCAAAATTGACCTATGGCCTTATTTTATGCTAGTCTAACATTGTATAAGCCCAAAAGTCAAAATTGAAGTCTCTGGATAGCAGAAGTAAATAATCGAGATTATTTACTTTTGTCAAGTTTTTGCACTTTTTTGATAGCTTCGGTAAGTATACAACTTGTTAAGGCCTTGGACAAGTTTTATCAAGTTTGGAATTTTTTATCAAATGGTCATCAATTATTTGTCCACGGACTAACTTTGCAATTTTAGTCACAATTTTCAATCCAGTTATTCAAATCTTTCCTAATTTGGTTTGTGGGCTTATTACAACATGCTAAAGCTAGTGGTATGCCAACTTGGTCAAAAAAATTCAGAAATAGAGCAGATGTAAATAATCGTGATTATTTAAATTTGATAAATTTTTGCAATTTTTTGGTCAACTAAGCATGTATACATGTTTATCACATCAATATAAGCCTATGGATCAATTTTCAACAAATTTGGATAAAACTTTACCCAATTTACAAGCAAGATTTAAAAAGTCAGTACAAACTTTAGTTTTTACCCAGTTTTTTGCCAATTTAGTGATCCAACTCTTTTGGGCCTTCACAAAAGTTGTTTGTACACATGCAATGAGTCCATGGTATGAACCTTGGCCAATTTAGAGCAAAAAGTTAATAATTGTGATTATTAACTTGAGGCTTGAAATGAGCACTTTTTTGTAATTTTCTCAAAGATAGTCTTTTTATGATGTTTTTTAAGCCTATAAATCAAGTCAAAACTTAATTTGGCCTAAAATGTCAAGAAATAGTAAATAATCTGAGTTTTGGTCAACTTCTTGAAGTTTTTACCGCGACGTGTCCTTGAGCTTACCCACTGGTTCGGACAACTCTTAGCCTTACTGTCCAATCGGATTGAGTGAATTCGAGTCTTTTTAAGCTATTTCTAGCCATAGACCTTAAATTCTGCAACTTGACATAACAACTCACACTTGATTTCTTCAGAGAGAGCAATGTTCTGAAATCCACCTCGGATCCTACTTACCCTACTCCTAGTTTCTCATGCAATGGGGTTGTGGAAAGTGTCCACAAACACTTGTTTCCTTGTGTTTTTTATGTTTTTCACAGTCTTGATCTTAAGACTTTTCTTGTCTACCAATCATTCTCCAATTCCTAATCTAAATCTACAATCCTACAATCCTAAAGGCACTTAGCAAGTACGATTACTTCCAAGCTACCTCTACACATCAAAAGATGACACTCTTAAGCTATGCGGTTTCTAAAAGAAAGTTTTGAACTCTAGGCGAACCTAGAGGAAGTTAAAGGACAATTACACAAGACTCTCGTGTTTTTCCCTAGTTTAGGTCTCTTCGATCCCTGGCAATGGCGCCAAATGTGGGATGCATGTCTAGCTTCACCATCCTATCTTATTGCAGTATTAGCGAGAGCCACGATTAATTTATCAAACCATGGGACGAATCTGACTTGACTAGTGCATAGAGGCTACAAGAGGTTTTCAATCTCTGGAAAAACAACTAACAACTCGCATCTAACTCAAGCTACACTCAAGTGAATGAAATCACCAAAAGCCAATCGCTCATCAACAAGCAAATCACATTCGTTACAGCATCAAATGACATCCAAACGTAATAAAATTTCTAGGACAAGTTTATAAGACCTAAGCACGCATGCCTATGGCCTCAAACCCCACTTTAGGTCAAGTTCCAAAATCGCGATTATTAATAGCAGTGGATTTTTGACTTAGTCGTTTTCAACCCAGAATGCATCTAAATGCTTAGCAATGATGCCCCGATACCCCGCCTATGCTTAGTTTTTTATTTAAAAGTGTAAATTCCTAGTTATGATGAAATTAGGCCGCATGTTGACGACGCCCAAATCTATGAAATACTGTGAATAGATTACGTCAATGCGTAGAGCTCTTACCTGCGGTTGCAGTGTAGCAAACACAATCACAATGTGACAACCTGGGAGGGAGTAGGAAGCGCGATAAGGAGAGAAGTGAGCACCATTAGCTCACGCTGTGTATTTCTTATCCAAAAACTTACAAAAATTGGCTTTTATACCTTAGCCAAGGCCTTTGAGTGGTCAAAACTAATAATCTGGAGTTCTACCAAATCTGGAATTGACTAGCTGATACAATCTGGAAGCCTGTAGCCCCGACTCATTAATTACAAAGTTTACCAAGAAAATAAGAGTAACAATATTCCCGATTTATCAAAATAATAATTGTTTTACAAGGAGAACTCCGAAAAATGGTGTCCGCGTTAGCTTGCTACTAACAGTGTGCCATTGATGGCATAAGAATGCTTGGAGAGGTTAGTGTAGAGCTATTGGACAATACAATATAGACTATACTTGCAAATGATAAAGCTTAATATTATTCAATAGAACCTGCCTCTATATAGGCTTTTAGAAATAGGCAGCCTTTTGACACATGAGCACAAAAGGTGGCTGCCAATGCACAATACAAATGGCTTTCTCTTTACAAAGCTTGCAAGAGAATTTTCACATGGCTTGACACATAAGGCTTTTCTAGGTGGAAGAGACTGTTCACATAAGAGATGCAACAAAACTCGCATCCCAATAGTTGTTGCGTAGATGTATCACGCATGTTGTTCCGTGTGGTTGTAGGCCATGGACATTTAAGCTTCTGGGCTATGTCTAATGAGTCTTTTTCGCTTTGCAAATAGGATCCCCTATTGATGAATACAATCACTCATTGTTCATGACCTCTCTCTCTCTCTCTCTCTCTCTCTCTCTCTCTCTCTCTCTCTCTCTCTCTCTCTTTGGTTGCTCAAATAATTGTAGAGGATGAACCTCAGTCCTCAATGCGTCTCCCTTATCTTTGTGACATGCTTTATCTAGGGGTGATTACTGTGCGTCATTAGGAAATTTGGGAGTTCATTTGGAGGGCCTTATTGAGGAGAGAGAAAAGGAGACGCATTCAATGAACATCAAGCCAACATAACATAGAAATGGGAAGAAATAAATCAAAAAAGGCAAAAAAAAAAAGAAGACATATGAGGTGAAACCTTGTTTTTACGACGTTTAGGGTATCCTTATGTGGGCCGAGGGTATGAATGTAGTTAAGGTATTGAAAGACAACTACGATAATGTATCATGCTCTAGCTGCCACCAAAAGCTCTTTCTCCATTAACCAAGCGTTCAATATTCAAATTCCCTCCATTACAAGCAAGTTCAAGCTTTATTCTACCACTCAGAAAGAGCCACGGTTTCTTCTTCTTCTTCTTCCCTCCCTAATAGCTCTAGGGGTTGTTGTGCTCTCTCCCCAGCGAGCCTCGCCATTAGTCTTCCAAGGACTAGCATCATAAGCTTTATCACTATCTCGAAATCCATCAATATAGATAGTCAATGTCAACAACATACAATATATAAAGCTTCTTGGATTCTTATGCAACCAAGAAGGAGGAAAATATCCACAACAACAAATCTATTTTGTTCAGCATGGAAAGCACTCATGCTAGCTTTCAAAGTGGAGGTGCGCATGAAAACTGTTAAGCAGGTTTTGGTACAGCATGTCTACAGTCATCCGATGTGATTGCTAATGGTGGAGATGTCTCATTGGCTTATCATCCACAATGCAGCTATAAGTGTGTTCATAGCCTTCTATCTCTATTCTTTCTTTCAGATCTTGTTGTTCTTTTATTTAGTTTTTCGTTTTGAAGAGCCTGAACAATATTAACAGAGGTAGATCAAGTTATCATAAGTTATAAATTATATTCATTTGTTAGACTAGGTGGTCTAGTACATTTTGTCGTTGCAATTTCAGATGTCTATCCTTCATCATATGAGGAATGGGAGCCAGTGGAGTGTACTATAGGTCTCATCTTTGTAATCCACGTTGACATTGTTGTTTTATAGTATGATAGAAGAACTAGAAAGAGTCTTGCAGATGAGAGAATTTACTTTTACGAGAATTTCTAGCAGCTCAACCAAAAAAATAAAAAAGGTACTCTAATTAGACTCCCTCTCCCTACCAATTGGAGCTGTATTGATTAGCCGGTCTCGGACATCACAATGTGTGAAGTTCTCAGAAGCAAGTTGTTTAGAGATGTGCAGGGGTCCCTATACAAAATTTAGTGCACACTAAATTGGTAAAAATTGCTAATTTTTGACCTATAAATTTATTTGTGGAACTATTTTACACCTGCCACATACATGTTGCAAAGTCAATGATGATATGTAAATCTCTACTAACGCTTGCTTTGGCGACAAGCTTCTTGATAGAGGGTGGTATGTTAAAGAGGTGGATGGTATACATTGTGAGGTTGCACTCGACACTTTGGGGGCCAAGTAGATGATCAACACATTGTCCCTTCTCATCTCCTTCTGGTACCAATGCTCTCAAATTGTTGCAGACTACTCTAAGTTTATTCTTATCGATCAAGAGTCGGCAGGCCTAGAGAACAATGGTGTCATAGATGTGGAGGTACATGACAAAGAGCACAACCTTGTGACAATGGTCACAATAAGAGAGCAATGCAACCTTCTACGGATTTGGCACGACATAGTGGACAAGACCGTGGAGAACGAGCCCTCACAGTTCTATCTCTTAAAGGTGGATGCAAAATAATGCAATGAAGGGAAAAAGAGATTGTTTGTAGAGAATTAATTGGCCGAGTCCAAATTGTGCCAACGTAACTTAAATGAATTCCATTGGGCGTAATTTCTTCTTTACTTGAAATCTATATTCATGACTTCCACTGCAACGTTTCTTGCAATTTATATCTTTTGTTTCAGTTTGTGACATGATTTCCACCATTTGGTTATATTTTTTTTTCAATTGTCTTGCTATCTCTCTCCCTTTGTTAGGTGGAAGTGTGATTACTGTATATTTTGAACAACATATGCAGAGTTTGATGTCTAATCTCTCTCGCTCTCTCTCTCTCTCTCTCTCTCTCACACACACACACACACACACACACACATTTCCATGGCACCACATTGAGAAGTACACAGGATCATATCCATGTACATAGTTAGCATTTTGGAGAGTATTTGTAAGTACAAATTCTGAAATAGTCAATGGGCTGAAATACAAAATTTGGAGATAAGGAATCAAAATGTCCTCTAGATAAAAGTCATGCTCATAGCCTTTAAATGAGGGTGGGGAGGGAGAGAATCGGGAGAGAGTGGTCCCCGATGGATTTAGCAAGACCTTATGGGGTGTTTCATCTATCAACAGAGAGTTGATATCATCATATGGGACATGGATTTCATAAAAAGGTTTATAGTATAGTGATAGCCGTTTTTCGGCTCTCCATAATTGCCATAGTAAGCTACCTCACCCTACCAAATTGTTATGGTACATGACTGGTCTAAAAACCATGTCTACTTGCAGTTCCAAGATTCTGTCATTCGAGTGGATCTTGTGACTGGGCGAGCACATCCTCTAGGAAACACGTTTATAATTGATCATAGATCTAACACCACAGTTCACTCGGCCCCATTGCAGTATTGTTACACGTGTAAAGCGGACACTGATGTTGGGGAAGATTCTCCTTATATGGATGTACTACTTGGGATGACTGAGTTGGACAATGTGGATTGGGTCCACCTAGCAACAACCATAGACACTTGCGGAAATAGGGGGACGACCTGGGTAACACTTGATGGGGATGAAATGCCTGTACCCTTAAATATGCTACAAGCAATGCATATAGATTATGACAAGACTCATCCTAATATAACAAAGAAAACATACAAGTGGGTCCCTAAAGCTTCTTTAGCGACCATGGATGATGCTAAAAAACAGAAGCCTTGTAAGAAACGTACCACTCGCTCCAAGAAAAGTAAGAAAATATTGCGATGGATTCCTAAACGACTATTGGAAGCCCAAGGCTACTATCAAGGAAATGATCAAATCAGGGTTCCAAAACGTAGATTGTGTTCTTACTTGTCACTTGACCCATGTGAGTCAAACCCTGTGAGACGACAAAGCCGATGAAAGATCGTGGGAAAGGGAAAATCACAGAACACTATACACTAGATCTGGAGCTAGTATGGGTTCCCAAGCGAGAAAGGCTTGTTTTTCTCAACTCAACCATAGAAAAAATGAATAAAGCTTCTAGCTCCTCATGTAATGCATCCATAGAGGTAAAAGTTTCTCCACAGCCTCCACCTACAATAGTGGACCTCCATAAAGCTACAAAGAAATCCACACCTCCTAGTGTTCAAGAATCACTTGATGAACCACTTCAAGTTCGATCCTGGGAGAGTACCTTACCACCCTTGAAACTCGACCAAGCACCTAAGGTAATAGAAAAATACTGGCAAAAATCCCCACCTATTACCAATTGGAACAATTGGTTTCAAAGGGTGACAAGCTCATTTCAAATGATATGATCTACCCAAGGAAGGGGGGAGTGTTTGCTGACAGTCATCATTCAGTTGCTTCCCTCTCAACCTTTCTCCCTGACCTTTCAATCTCCCAATATTAGGGAATGTATATATATAGACTTATACTCACAAAAAACAAAAATAATAAAGAGCAAGAGCAATAAGCAAACGAGTATGCACAATAAAAGTCAAAACATTTGACCCAGACCTACACATTCACATTCGGTACACTGAAACAGAAACCTATGTGATAAAACACCTATGATCCTCATCACTCAAGTGATGGAGGGTAGGTAGGATTAGTGCGATAGGAGTGTTTCTGTTTTAGAGCTTGGTGATTAGCAAAGTTCTTTCTTCCCACTGATGTGCCTCCTAGAGGTATTCTTTGTGTTTCCTCATGTATAAAGGAACGTGTTGCTGTGGTTAGGATTTGGACCTTCATGGAATCCTTCTCTCATCCACTTTTCAAATCGAGCGGGATCATCAAATAAATAGGTGTTTCTTGTCCATTAGCATTGCCCCTTATCTTTTTTCATCCATGTTTGTCTACTTTAATTGCGATTGGTATCATAATATTCAATGCATTTGCTTAGTACCAAACATTAAATTCAGTGAATTTTTTGTCATAATCACTTGTCTAGATTTAAAAATCAAGCAGTCCGACTAAGTTAGGTGTTAGAGATCTTCTCTTAATACCATGGGGAATGCCTTCCTAATAATCAATGGTTACTTAGGTTCTTAATCCGATTTAGGCAGCATTGTGTGAAATGTACTAGGGATTTCTAGTGGGCTTGACCCTATTGACCTTTAGCTTAAGTATTATAAAGGGAGTGCAAGAGAAATGTACTAGGGCTTTCTAGTGGGCTTGACCCTATTGACCATTGGCACGACGGCGTCGAGGTGGTTGAGCGCGGCATAGCGGCGTCTCCCTCTTCTTCGCGGCGAGGAATCCTCCACGAAGCAAGCATAGAGCGGTGAGTGACACACCATCGTCATCTTTGAGATTACTAGTTTAGGCTTGTTGTGTGCTTGGAGCCATTTGTGGCTTGCACGTAGTGTATTGGCAAGTTCCTTGCATTGACACGTGCGACATATGCGCACACTTGGAAAACCATACAACTTGTATAGGTTGTCCACAAATAACTTGGCTGATTTTGGAGTCTTAATCGTTGATTTGGTTGGAATAAACTTACATAGTTTAGTCAACCGATCTACGACCACCCATATTTAAAGAAGGAGATAGTTTTGTTTTTCACAAGCCATTTTCTCGGCTAATTACGTGGAGACCACTTTTTGTGTCTTGGGAAGAAAACAAATGTTAGAGAGGTATTGTATGTGAGTGGTGAAAAGGTTTCTTACTTCCCAATTGTGGAACATCCATTGTTTGAGCAGATCCAAAGGAGGTCTAGGACCACAACAAAGTCCAATAACCACCCTGCTAGATATATGTTTGTACCAACTCTCTAAATCTCCTCCTTCTATTATAATTGAATCCCTAGAGTTAGGCGAGCTAGATGGAGATGGCTCTGAGGCGTGACAATGCGCCTCTATAATAGGAACTTCAAGATCTTTTTGACCAATTTTACAAGGAAGAACACCTTCATGAGTGCTTATTTTTTGTGATCTTCTAATTTAGAGCTTTTTAATCATGATTCTAATTTTTCATTGTAGTACCCAAAACAATAACTTTTTCAATGCATTATTACATCAATACACTTGGATTCAAGACATCAACCCTAATGTACTCTCTCTATCATTATTCTCATAGTAAACCATTTTAAAGTAAAGTATAATATATACGAAGTATTGACACGAGCTAGTGATTATGGTTAGCAATTAAATGCCACAAACCATTGTTCTAAGTGCTTCTCAAGAGGCTTGCATAGTATGCTTTGCTAAATTAGTATTTATAAGACCAAGATGCTACTTTTCTACTAAGCAATTTCTAAATAGTAAGATTCAAAGAAATCAGAATCCTCATATGCATCTATGAACGTAGGGTAAAGGGGCCAATATGAGGCTACTTAAAAAATGAGGGCCAATAGAGGGACATTCACTTTGAATGATCAACATTATATGATAGGATTGGTAGTTTGTGATGAAATTGATATGAAAAGATAGATCATATCAAGCTCTTGCCATTCCCAATGCCATCCCAATCATGATTTTTATATATTTTGGTAATATTTCCATTTCATTTAAGGTGGCCTTTTTTTGGACCCCAGTCCGTTATTGGCGAATGGCCCCTCTACCCTTGAAGGAGAAGACCTTGGACTACACAGCTTGTAGTAGTCTAAACGGTGCCTCTATTGTGTCATTCACAATCAAAGCCTTCTTTTATACTATGATAGTTCAAATTATGCTCTTCATGCTATGTGGTAGATTGTGAGCGTCGTAAACAAAAATACATTGTGGTGCCTCTATTATGTCATTCACAACCAAAATCTTCTTCTATACTATAGAAGTTTGATTTAATTTATTCATGCTATGCACTAGGTTGTGAGTGTATATAACATAGCTACACTGTTAGGAAATAGTATGTGAAGGGAATTATTGACTTTGCAGATAGGCACTCATAAATTGAGAGGAGAGAGAGCAAGGCGCATTGTTAACTACAAGAGAGAAAGTTTACGGAATTATTATGTGAGTTGTCACTCCTGTGGAAAAAACATATGACAGTTAAATGGTAGGGAAACTTGTCTTCATGCTGCATACCCTTACTAAAACTACTTATTAAATTCAAGTTACCTCCAAAGTGGTAAACACATTGAGGAGAACACACAATCCCTACAACAAGGGGGAGCCCTTCATTGTTTACTACTAATATTTTCATGTTATCCAATATCTTATATGAGCATTCATCTTAACAAGGAGATCAAGCACATTTAACACCATTATCCTAGAAGGAACCCACATTGAACCTATTTTAAGACCTACATGTGGATCCAAAACAAGTGCATAAGAATGTGATTTGAAAAGTAAAATCTCTTTAGAAACATTTTCATTGCAATTAATTTTCACTAGTATTCTAGCATTCACATAGACTATCGATGCTTCTTACATGTGATATCAAACTTTGTATTTCTTCATCTATTGTAGCTCTAGCACAAGACTTGCAAATAAGTAGATGAATAATGAGCTATGTTGCATGGAAATAGAGAAATTTAATGTACTATGATCCAAGTGCATGCTTTGGCAGCCCCTTTTCCTTAAGATATTTATGGATTTGTTTCCCATAATGCAATAGAACCTATTTTATAATTGCAAATTTTCTAGTTTTTAAAAATTCCCAATCGAAAGCCCTATATTTTGAGCTCGCATGCTATACTTACATTTTGGGGGTATCCTTGTTCCTCGGCCCTCCCTTCCCCTACGGGGTTGAGGAGAGGATTTTTGACTATTGGTAAGTATGCACTTTGGGTTTTTGAGAAAGCTTCTATTTAGATAAAACAAAAGTAGCAATTATAATAGAAAATTTTACTAAAGATGGAATATATATTAAGGTCAAGTATGGGACTGAAGAAACTATAAAGGATATTTATATATTTGAACCTGTAGATTTTACATATGCTACATTAGCGCAAGAAAGTGAATCTTACTTTAGCTATGCCTTCTAGGGAATTACTTTGAAAGAAAGTAATTTTGGAGTGTGTAGATTGTTTTGATCAAGTAAATACATGTTGCTCAAGACTAACTCAAAAATATTTCTTGTGTAGGCACCATTTGGTCATAAAGTCTCTATATAATAAGAACTATATGGAAAAAGAACAAATTTTACATTGTAGGACCAATCCAAAGAGACCCAAAAAATATAAAGGCGCACAAGTATTGAGCTTAAAAGAACGGTATTCTGAAATTTGTTCCTGGTCTATAAAGCCTTGGATTTAAAATATTCATAGAACAATAGCTCACAAGTCAATGGCATGAATGAAGATAGTCTATAAGCTTATAGAAGAATAACATTTTCAATAACTTGAGTGGTGTCAAAAGACCACAAAGATGTAACTAGTAAGTGTTGAGTTGAAAGATTAGTGTTTAAGATCTAGGTCAAAACAATTTGGCTTCCAACTCTTCATATAGGAAAAGCTCAAAATTCACACACGGAGAGTCTAATTGTTCATAGACTCGATCCATGTAATAAGATTAGAAATCAAGGTGTAGTATTTTCATTACAAAAAAAAGCTTTCTAGCTAGACATCTTTGCATTTTTATTTGTTAATGATGTCATT
The DNA here is from genome assembly GCF_014529385.1 of Adiantum capillus-veneris. Lineage (NCBI taxonomy): Eukaryota > Viridiplantae > Streptophyta > Polypodiopsida > Polypodiales > Pteridaceae > Adiantum > Adiantum capillus-veneris. Next base: position 131,281,888 of record NC_140959.1, read on the forward strand.
GGCTACTTATTTAGGGATACTTTCAAACTTAGCATGGCGGTGCTAGATTCTTTGTTATTCAGCTTCTAGATTCTTTTATCTATGTGCTGTATATCACCAATGCCATACTCAATTGCTTCTTCCACAACTATATCCAGTTTCAAATCTTCCACTCACAATCTTCCTCAAGGTTTCTAAGGTAAAAATTATATTAAGATTGTGCTATATTTGGTAAAAACATTATCTAGCATATAAGCCTCAAATTTGAAGATTGTGTAGAGTCGTGCAAACAATCTTTCATCTCTCAACGGCAGCTTGAGTGGAATTCTTCTTCCAATATTATGGAATTTATTGCAAGAGAACCAGTGAAAAAATCTTTTCCCAAGATATTATAAGAGCTGAACATCATCATCCAGATGACACACATTTGGACATCTGGCAACACACTAATGATTGGCTCTGAGCAATAATATACCTTTTTTAGTCCTCCAAGCATTGATGTTTTGAAGCCCTACTTATGATAATACATTCTAGTTTGAGAGCCCACAATGCCATGCATCGAAAACCATAGATTTGTCATCTTTGATTGAGGGATACCTCATCTTACTATCAAGAGCTCCAGAAAAAAGAGTGCTTGGAGATGTTTATGAGAGTTACAAGGGGTATTTTTAGAATTTTGATTTTTTTTAAAGGGCACGTTGTTTTTTTTTTTGGAAAAATACAAGGGGTATTACGAGAATTTTGGAATTTGAGGGGTACTTTGGGGATTTCCACTCTGCACTAAGTCTAGTCTCACAATTTCAAGAAAGAATTTTTCACTTAGAGTCCGTTCGCGCTCAATGTTTTCCTTGGTCTTCCTGCAATTAGTCTCACAATTTCATAAAAGAGTTTTTCACTTCGTACATCACTAAGAGCTCACAATCCATCCGCGCGCACGTGGACAGGCTGTGAGCTCTTCCCCTACACAATCTTTAAATTTTTAAGGTATTTTGGTAACTTTTTGAATAGCAAATGGACACAATTAGAGGAAACGTGAGGTTCCCCTACACAATGTTCAAATTTTAAGGGTATTTTGGTAAATTTTCTAATATCAAATGGACGCACTGAAGGAAATGTGAGATCCTTAGCAAAAGCTCGCAGACCGTCCGCGCGCGTGCAGACGGACTCTTCAGCATGATAGCGACACTATAGATAGCTGTTGGCAAGGTGTTGGGCGGGGTGTTGATGAACGGGGGGAGCTGTTGTTTACACCCATCCTTGTTGTGTAATGCATGTGCCATTATCCTTGCCTGTAATAACTGTTGCAGAACATAATTGTACAATGATACATCTAATCTACAAGCGCCATCTGGTCCTGATCTCTTGTTTTTGGGCGCATATGATACTATGCTTGCCCCATGGCTACACCTCCCTCTCCCTCACCCACCTCTTGCCTCCGTATTCGTACCCTCCTAGCTCCTCATCCTCTGCACGGAGAGATCTCTGTAGACTCGGACCTATCACCATCTCTCAAATCTCTCTCATGACGACTCCTTCCCTCCGGCATCGCATCTATCGTTCTCTGCAAACACCTGCACGCATCACAGGAGAGAGAGAGAGCCCTTCAAGATTGGCTGCTCGACATAGCTAGCAGACGTGGGATGCACGTGAGATATGAGAGAGAGAGAGAGAGAAAGAGAGAGAGAACTGGAAATAATTTTTTTAAAAGGAAAATTCCCAAAATACTCTTCAAATTTAAAATAATTCCAAAATGCCCTGATTGTGAGATTATATTCCTACAAAGATTGTAAAAATTGTAGCTTTTATAAGAAAATTGATTGTGTATCGATACAAGATGCTAAAATCAGAATTTGAGTTGGTTATGTAGTCTTTGGAGATGAATCACTTCATTGTGACAAATTACATGCTAAGCACTCAAAAAAGGATCTCAATTGTCAAAAAGAGTACAGATTAGAAACTCTTGAAGAATCCAACCGAATTTTTCACAAATTAGAGGGGTATATTTTGGTCATTTTCCCTTAAAAAATACATTGAACTCTTTCCTTGATGTGGTCCGGCACCTGAAACCCTTGAACTTGCCTTCGTGGCTCAACACATCCCTCCCCAGCTAGACATTTCCATCTATGCTAACGCGTCATCATTCCACGGATCTACACACTAACAAGATTCCACTAAATGAAAAAATTATGCTCCTTTTACTTTTTGCTTCAGCGTTCTCAAGCTTCCAAATATATACCAGAATCACTACTACATACTATTGATTTCCAATGAAAATTTTGCCCTTTCCTTTTCCATGTCTCCTAAGCCCAAGGGATCTTTCAAAATTCCTATAAAAAGGACATGGGTACAGACATACTGGTAAAGAATACGTACATGGAACCTAGAGGTATTTGAAAAATTTCTCCTGGCACGTGTCCAACGTCAATGCTTGGAGGACTAAAAAAGGTATATTATTGCTCAGAGCCAATCATTAGTATGTCGCTAGATGTCCAGATGTGTGTCATGTGGATGACGATGTTCAGCTCTTTGAGTTCAATCTCGGGTGCACAATCGCGATGGATTTAAGCTTTCAATATCTCGTTTGTCTTGAGGTGTTTGCACAGTCGCTAAGTCACATACAAGTATGCTTTATCGATCCACATGTGGCAAAGAAATAGCAGTTGAAGAACTCAGTGTACTTAAGATCTTGTCGTTTGGTTTTTCCCTCATTATTTTGACTGCAGCTATCGATTGCTTCTAGCTCAATCTGGTCTTTGGTAAATGCACAACAACGCATGGGTGAATGCCGCCTGATCCTACTACAGTCAAAAGGATTAAATAATTAATTACCAGTACCACCAGTTCTTTCTAAGATGGTGATGGGCACAACTTAGAACAAGGTGGATGGATGCAAAGAGTATTAGTAGTACCCTTCCCTACACTTCTAGTGTAAGTCAACGACCTTCATTAAATGTGGCTCCACTTTGAGAGCTATGTAGGACATAGTATACTAAAAAGAAGACTACGAAATCCACTGCGATCATCCAAAATCAACCTACATATGTATTGGCAAGGAAGACCTCTAAGAGCAATGCCCTCCAAAGGATCGACAATATGCAGTCGTTACATAGCTTCAGAAGATTGTGAGAGAAAATTTGGGAGGAAACCAATGTCTCGAAGTTCCCTGACTCTCTCTCTCTCTCTCTCTCTCTCTATATATATATATATATATAAACATATATATACATACATACATACATACATATACATACATACATACATACATATATATATATATACATATATATATATATATAATGTGCAAGCTCAATTGGCTATCATTCTCCTCAAATGGTTCATAGGTAGTACTCAATTTGCTTCCCCTTGTACTCATAGACAATAAGCTTATTTTAGCATGCAATGAAAAAAGCTCTAAATGTTTGAAAAAATCTCTAAAGTAAAAGCTCACAATTTTATTATCCCTCACCTTCATCAGGGTTACCATGCTCAATGGGAAGAGGAGTCAGCTCTAAGAGTTTGGTGATATGATCAAATGCTGGTATTTGAGGGGGAATGTGGCTTTGGGGTTGGATATCCAAATTAAACCACACATTATGAACCTTTAAATAAAAACTAGGGACTACATTTAGAGGAAAGAAGTTACCAATATCATCAGAGTTGTTGATGAATATCTGCGCAGTGAGAGGTTTAAAGCCTACCACTGTAGCAAAAGTGGAGAGCTTCAAGTTGAGAGATGAAGGATTCCGGTATACAACATTGTGATGCGAAGCATTATGCGAAAATTGAAGAGAGTGCTCCGTTGTAGCAGTAACAGCCATGGTTTCCCTTTGCATGCTGAAGTGCATAGGGTTCTACACAGAGGAGAAACATTGTTGGACCCTTGAGGTGGGAGCCAATTCTCTTCAGAGAAATTGGTCATTCCATTCAAGAGTATGTCTTGCAGGGTCATTGCACCCCGCCTCCAAGGAGGGAAGGAAAAGAGTATACCTCAAGGTAGATATTGGTAGTAAAAGGAGGCACTGAATAGATGTGAAGGGTGTTGTACGGCTACAAGGTCACCATGCAACCATGTAATGTCTATGCCTGCAGAGGAGCAATAGGCATTACGGGAATGATTACCCGCGCATTGTCTTACATTATTTAATTAGAAGAACACAGGAAGAAAAAACATAAAACAGACTACAGTAAATAGAACACTGCTTCCTCATTGATGTATATCAGAACACAGAGTACAAGATAGATGATGTATTTGATAACATGAACGTAAATAGAACACTGCTTCCTCATTGATGTATATCAGAACACAGAGTACAAGATAGATGATGTATTTGATAACATGAACGTTAGTCATTCTCCCAAAGACAGGTATGCCCCCATATACAACCGCTGCTCCAACGCAGATCGGGAACGATGTAGACCCCCATTCTGTCTTATAATATCCTATGAATAACTGCCCCCAAGGCCGCATGACTCCTAGTCCACAATGTCCAAACCTCCGCAGGACCGCACTATGCGGCTTATGCCGTAACACCTGGCACGCACGGTGGATTGCGCGAACCCACACCTTAGCCCCTTGGGTCTGAAGGTTCCAGTTGCTGTTCTGCGACCTGTTCTGGTGAGGAAGAAATGTGGATGTAGCCAAACCCTCGAAAATCCTCACAATGAGCCCGATACACCTCGGCCAAGAGATGTGGATCTATCTCAGTGTGCTCAGACCAAGGATCCCTTGGTATAAATTACTCAAGCTAAGAAACAGACTGAGGTGCCTGCGGCAAAGGAGTAAGAGGCGTATGCAGAGGATAATATTGAGATAGATATCTATTTAGTGCAGGCCAAAAAGGAGGACATGGTGGAAGACTGAGGGAGAAAGAATGCGCCAAAGTCTCCACTCAAAAACATAACTTGCGCCGCTCCTTACGTAGACAATGTATCACTCGCTGCAAACAAGAGACATGAGCTTGGGCCTCAGCACAATCTTTTGTAGCTTGCACCTAATCAACAATATCAAAACCTTCTGGAACAACATTATTACCTTTGTCAGTGTTGGATGGCTCAGGTTGCCTCATCACAACCTGTTGAGTTGGTTGCTGCTCTATCACCTCAGCAGTCAGCCTTGTTCTCCAACTCCGTAGTTGATTCTCCAAAAAACTGTGGAGGTCCTGCTGCATCTCCACTACTAAGGCATCCATGTCATTCATACTGATCATGACATCACCCGAATGAGATACTAAATAATTGGCAAGGCTATTCTGCGTTTGCAATTGAAGCAATTCATCTTGAATAGAAGTCACAAACGCAGAATCAGCCCCCTTGAGTGCCTGTATTTCTTCAGTTTGTCTCCAAGCTGTCACAGATAATTTCTCATTTTGATTTGTTAAACTCACGATGCTAGCCTGCAAAGCCGTTACCTGCGTTTCCAGCTCTGTGACTCATGCCTCGGTTACGGGCGCTAGCCAGGCCACATGGATAGACTCTCCAAGCCGCTGCAAAAAAGTGCCGCACGCATGGAGTTGGTCATAGGTATTTGCGGTCGTTGCCTCCCAGGGCAGAACTGCGGGAAGGGTACCTTCCATCGAAGCTACTGTGTTAGTGATTCCAGAAATACCTGGCTGCGAGTAAGTGTCCGCACCCACAGAGCCAGTCCCAAATGGAGTAGAGGGTGCTGCCCTTTTGTTACATTCTGCGTCACCAGCGTACAACAGCGGAATCCTCTGGCATTTCAATGTCGAAGTAGGAGGTGGTGTGGAAAACAAGGTTTCCTCCCGACCTCGCTTCCGACTCAATGTTCCTATAGTGGCCATCTCTTGTGCATTAGAGGCTACCACTACAGTTGATGTTCCGGGCATATCCAGAATAGGAGCAGGAGTTTGAGTCACCCGCACTTATGGCACTTCCTGACTCTGAGAATGTGGTAGGGATGTTGTAGTACCCCATACTACAAATCTATCATCTTCAAAATGACACAGAGGGCGCAGAGTGAGAGTAAAAACTTCTCTCAATGGAAACACCAGCGTTAGTAGCTCGCCGACTTTCGTGTTTGTTGGGGTGTTCTGCCCTATCTATGCTATGACTCGTTGGCACTTTGCAAGCAACCTCTCTCTGAAAATCGTTGCCCACGCGACTTGCCCAAAGTTGGCTGAATGCAAAACATTTTGTGCTTTGGCCGAGATTGTGTAAGTTTTGGCTTGCAGCCAAATTGCCTCAAGAAACCAGCGAGATAGACATCCCTTATCGCTGTATCTGTAAGCCCTGAAAGCTTGTACTCTCCTTTCACTTTCAAGCCAAACTCCTGCTCAGCCTCTGTTGCAGGGATCACGTGTGATGATCGCACCACGCCATCACTAGGAAAACAACAGCATCTTGAAATTCTCTAGGCTGTCAATTGGATTTGCTGGTTATTAATCTGCACCATGTCCCCAGTAGAGAGTTGCTCAATCAACACTGTGGCCTACGGGTGGACATGTATTCCTTGCCAATCCAGGTTGGCAAACACTCGCAGGTGCAAATCTTGTAGCCAAGCATCCACTCTGCAAAGCGCTAGATGTTGCACTGGAGTGAAGGGAATGCATTGCAATAGAGAAGCCTTCATGGTGGCCAAGAGACACAGAAGCAGCAAGAGATGAGGCAGGAGCACCTTGTGAGCGTGATGCAAAAACCGTGAAGTTTGTATAAAGTATTGACTGCATGCACTAAACCCCTCACAAAGAGTTCTCAAAATAGGGTGTGCCATGGTGTCGCAATCATCATTGCCCTTTTTCCGCTTTCCAAGATTGCATGCAAAAGAATTTTCAATCATGATTAAGGCGGCTTCCGGCTCTTGTACCACAGCAAAGGGACACTGAATCGGGGTAGGTGAAAAAAAATGGCGTAATCGAAATCCATTCCCAGGCACAGAAAGCACCTCTCCCCGCAAATCTGCCAAGTAAAAAGAAGTGGGCCCGCATGCTTTAAAAATCCAGAATGTTCCCGACCATCGTAATTTTAGCTTCCCGAGAATCTTCCAAGACAAGAATTAAATACTAGGACCAACTGTCCCCGTAAAAATTGCCGTGCTCTAGGGCGATCCAGCCATTTCTTTCGCCTGGACTGGAAATCTTGCACAACCGCAAAACTGCGCAATCGCTCTTCATCTAATTCTTCCAAAACATCCAATCGATAAATTACAGAATCTTCTGGAAGAAGCTTATCCGCAATCAACATCTGCAAACTCGGAACCACATGTTCCATTGGGGTAATTGCCTCCATACCAAATTCCAATTTGAAAGGAGTCAATCCTCTTGCCACTTTATAAGCTGTCCGATACGCCCATAATGCTGAAGGAAGTTTCACATCCCAATCTGTTCTATGCATATTTACTAACTTTGTTAAAATACGAACCAATTGCTTATTAGTGGATCCTGCCTGCCCATTCGTCTGAGGGTAATATGGCGAAGATTTACTATGCAATACAAAGTAAAACCGTAGCATTCTCTCCATGACCTCATTCAAAAATGGCTACCCCGATCACTAACCAGCTCAAAAGGGCAACCATATCTTGAAAAAACATCCTTATTTAAACACCCAGCCACACAAACTGCAATATTATCTTTCAAAGGCCATTCCTCCACCCATTTGGTAGCATAATTCGTGGCTGTCAAAATATTCTTATTATCCGTGTGAGCTGCCACAGGTTTAAAAGGCCCAATAAAATCCAATCCCCACTTTTGAAAAGGCTCCAAAGGCAATACCGACTGAAAAGGCATTCTGGACATTTTAGTGGGTTGTCCCAACCGTTGACACACATCACACTGTTGCACATGTCTTCTCGCATCCTGAAACAATTTAGGCCACCATAATCCTGATTGTAGAACTTTCCTAGCCGTGATCAAGGTTGCAAAATGGCTCCATGTAATGCCGGTATGGACTTCCTCCAAAACTGCTTCTTGTTCTTGTGGTAGAACACATCGGAGCAAGACCTCAGCTACCGTGCAATAATAAAGCCCTTGGTTGCTGTGTATTTTCATATCATTCGCAACAGCTCAAGTTAAAAACAGAGATGCATCCGAGAATTCATCAGCTACCCCCGTCAGCGGCTCACTGGAATCTAACCTGGATAGGTAGTCAGCCACGACATGCTGGGCTCCTGGATGATGTATGACCTCAAAATCGAATTCCTGCAAAAAGAGCACCCATCTGGCTAATCTACCTGTCAGTTTCTAGTGGCGCACCAGATATAAAAGAGCCGAGTGATCCACATGAAAGAAAAATTGACGGCCCAACAGATAATGCCGAAATTTTTCACTGAATAGATCATCCCTAAACATTCTCCTTCTGTCACTGAATAATTCATTTCTACGGATGACAATCTTCTACTAGCATAATAGACAGGTTGGAACTAGCCTTGACTGTGTTCTTGCATCAGCACACTGCCAATGGCCCGGTCCGAAGCATCCACGAATACATGAAAATCCTGACCCCAATTTGGAGGAATCATAATCGGGGCTTTGGACAGCTGAAGTTTTAATCTCCAAAAAGCCAGCTCACATTCCTTCGTCCATTCAAAATCCTTAGAATGTGCTGCCTGATTAATGAGGATCACCAAATGTGCGAAAAACCTCAAATGCCTCCATGCCAACGAGCTTGACCCAGAAAGACTTGACACTGTTTCGAATTCACCGGTGGAGGAGCTTCCATAATTGCGGCTATTTTATCTGGATCCACGGAGATGCCATCCTCAGATATTATATGACCCAATAACCTTCCACTTCGGACTGCAAATGCACATTTGAGAGGATTGAAGCTGAATTTCACCTCTCGACATTTCATAAAACATAATCGCAATTGTTTCAAATGCTCCCGCTATGCTCCAAAAACACTGAGATCATCCGAAAAAACAACATAATCGCAATTGTTTCAAATGCTCTTGCTATGCTCCAAAAACACTGAGATCATCCAAAAAAACCCGCATAAAATCTGTCAAATAGGGACCAAAAATTTGAAACATATCCCTTTGAAAAGTTGAGGGCTCATTCCTTGATCCGAACCACATCACTGTGCATGCAAAAATGCCCCACGCTATGATAAAGGTTGTTTTAGGCTGATCTCGCAACACCATTCTAATCTGGTTATATCCACTAAACCCATCTAGAAAAGTATACATCTCATGCCCTGCCACATCATCCAAAATAGAAGCCAAAAATGGAAGAGGAAAGGGATCCGGAACTGTAGCTACATTCAGCTTTCGATAATCCACACAGACTCGAATTTGCTTGTTTTTCTTTGGTACCACCACAATGGGAGAAATCCACTCGAGATTATCAATAGGGGTAATAAAACCCACTTCCAAAAGACGATCTATTTCCACCTTAACTTGCTTTGCCACATTCGGATTCATCCTATAAGAATGCTGCTTCATTGGCACCGCATCCGGTTTCAGGTTTATAGTATGCTGATAATTTTTTTTGGATCCAGTCCTTTCATATCCGCATATTCCCACATGAAAACATCTTTAAATTCTGTCAATAAGCCAATCAAGTCTCCTCGGAAACTTGCCTCAAGCTGCTTATTAATATAAATGGGCTGACATTCCGCTTGTTCCCCTAGAAAGACCTGCTTCAATTCATCTTCCTTCACCCGTGTAATTTTCCCCATCTATGCTTCAAAAGCACGTTCCTGCTTAATAATATCCTCCAATGATTCGGGACTAGGCCAAGATTTTTGTTGCACCCCTAACCCTTACAAAAATGCTTATACAATTGCACCTTCTACACCTGGCACGCACGGTGGACCCATTGTGAAACAATGAGAGGACCCACTCCCTTGATTGCCTGGGTTTTACATTTTAAACATGTGGGTTTGTCATTGATTAACCAAAAATGTTTGCCTTTAGCTCGTCCAAGTCTGGTATGTCTTCTTGCAAGCTTCATGTCTCCCCGTGGTACATCTGGTCTTCTTCTTGCCGTGTATGTCCCCTTTGGATCATGGCTTTAACCTCGAAGATCATCCTCTTGAATCGGCTTAAGGTGTCCTTTTGGCATCCATGCTTCTTTTCATTACTTAATAGAAGTTATGAGAATCCTGCTTCATATTTAGCAAACTGCACTTATAGTCATAATGATCCAAATATTATGATCCATTTTTTTCCATAATGTGCTCATAATGTACCATTTGATGATAACAATTCTATTACGGCACATGATGCAATCGGAGCCCTCGATGGCAGTCATGATGGAATCCTATTGCTTCATCTTAATCAGGTTGTAATGGCTCCCAAACCTTAGTATTGGATAGGGTGGTGACTTTCATAGCATAATACGGGAAGGGATCAAGATCTGTACGGCACCGCAGTAGACTATACTCCTGAGGATGTGTCGTTGCTCTTGAGTCTTTGTCGTTGACGCTTAGGGAGAAACTTTTGGAGCGCCAATCATCATGCTAATGACAGCCGTTGCTACTACGCAATGCCTTATGAGCGTGATTGTTTGCTAATTTTCCGCTGCTGTTGCACTTTTGCAATTGTAGCCTTGCAAACCAGCGACAACCAGCTCCATTCTTGGTAGAAGAGAGCCACGTCCGTGGTGGTTGTGCATTCAACAACATGTGTCTCTTTACGGATTTGATCAAGCCTGCATGCTACGTTCTCCAATAGCCATGTAGAGACGTGGTGCTTTTGCTTCTTCTCTGGCCGCACCTCTAGTGGTCATGTCTCTTAACATTAGAAAAAGGCCTTGGTTGTGTGCTTGATAATCTGCATCCAATTTCTTCCTTGTACTCGGATGCATGTTTGTTGTGCTCTTGAAAGGCTATGCAACGTGATTGCTTAAAACCCGTTGATGTTGCAGTATGGAAATTTCATTTTGCCTTCGAGATGTTGCAGCAAGAGAGCTCGATCACAGGAATTTTTTGAGCCATCAAACTTCCATAGTGTAACCGCTATGCCAAACTCCTCACATTTCAAACAAGTTCGCTTCACCTGCGCCGTATGAGGAAGCACCACTGCAGGATCGCCATGTGTAGAGGGTGGAGGTAGAGAGAGAACATGAGAAAGACACGAGAGAGAGAGAGAGAGAGAGAGAGAGAGAGAGAGAGAGAGAGAGAGAGAGAGAGAGAGAGAGAGAGAGAGTGATTGTTTCTGCTATCACCGACCATGTTACCTGAACGGGTTGCATACATGTTCCCAACATCACCCAAACTTTCCTGCGACCCTTTTTAACTGAAAGCATATTTGCTTCCCAATTGTGCTTTACCCTGGCTTGTCTTAACCATGGTCTCCTCAAAATAATGTGATAATCCTTGCTATGATCCTCAATATTCAAGACTACCAAAGAAACAACAAAAGATAGGCCAGCTACATCCAGAACAGTGCCCCGAAGTAATCTGATTGGCTGCACTCTTCTTTGATCTGCCATACGGACTACAAAGGGTGCAGGTTCCCAATCACTAAGTCCAAAATGCTCACAAGCTGCTTGAGTAATAATATTTACACCCGCTCCTCCATCTAATAGTACCTTGTCAATGTACGTGTCATGATATCTGGCTGAAAGCTCTGGAATAAGGGTATCCATGATCCTATTTGCCGGAAACGGGGCTAACTCATCCCCCTCGCCTTCATCTATCGCAATGTCCACTTCCCTCAGCTCTTTGGACTTCTTGCTTAGCAAGGCCTTATGAAAATTCGAAACCAATTTCACTAGTGAACCCAAAGATACTTGTATTGGCGATTTGAAGATCTCTTTCCAACCTGAATTCCAATCATCCCCTTCCCTAGTATCTTCCTTGTTTCTGTCTTTCCCTACATTTGTTTTCAGACCAACGATCGATGGTCCTGATGATTTCGCTGGCGGTGCTGACTGTGGCATCCAGGTCACAGTCTTTTTCCATACTTCTTCTTGAGCCGTCCAATCCGGAAGCTTACTATCGGTTGTTGGAACCACATTTCTACCAGATCACGTGATTAGTGAAACCATCGGATCTGACTCCTCCAACCCTTCAATCTGGACCATAGCCACACTAGGCTGTTTTCCCGCAGCACGTTTCTGCTTCTTTCGATCATATTCCATACCTTCTCAACACTCTGACCGCCAATTCCATCCCCCAAACAGAAAAGGCAGGTTTTGGGTCGATTAGGATCTCCCACGACCTCGACCCTCTCCTTGACCGCGTCCCCCTGCTTGTCCTTGGAAAGGTGCTTCTGAAGTATGAGCATGAGCCATCGCCACTACAGGCTCTTGTCCCTGTCCTGACTGTGGTGGGTGCCATGTAGAAGAATCCCGACTCCTACGACCCCGACCATTGAAGTGGCATTCCACTGTATTGTGAGTGTTGGCCGTGCAGATTGCACACCATTTCTATTTCATTGCACACTCTTGAGCAGCACGTTGTCGGGGGATTTGTGTTCGAAAGGTGAGCCGGGAACGCGCAGGGCCTCTGGCTGTGAGAGGTGTGTAAAAGACAGTTGCAGCAGACACAATGAATGTAGACAAATCTTGAAATTAACAGCTTGAACAAGATCCTGAAGCTTGATTATCATTAACAGTACAGCTGATTTAATTAAATGTTAAATGAGGAGTTTAAGCTCCATACATCCGTTTAACCTGCCTTAATTCAGATTATAATAGAGAAAATAACACTTCAACTATCTCGATGATGATAGTGTTGATATCGATGATGATAATGTTGTTATGCTTTCCCCTTTACCTTAATTGGCTTGCCAAGCTTGCCTTGATAATATTTCTCTCCTTCGTTCTTCTCGTGCTGCTGCAAGAGAGAGAGAGATGGTAGGATTAGAGTTGGCTATGGTGTCTTTGATTAGATTGGCTATGGAAGCTTGGATTAGAGTGGTATAGGGAAACTTGGATTAGAGTGGCTATGGAAGCTTGGCTTAGGATTAGAGTGCTCAAAGCTTATGGCTTCCTTCCTGCTAATACAGCATAGTACGAAAGCTTGAATATCTCCTAATCCGTGCAGAATTAGCCTCTGTGCGTGAGATGCAAAAATGCTCAAAAAGCCCTTTTCCTTCTGTTACTGCGGCCCATTTTGTCCAAAAACCTGTTTTACAAAAAGTTTCTAGAATAGGACATTTTTGGCCTCCCTCATGCAAAGATGTGAAGTCTCTCACACACTTTCCGTTTTACCACTAACCACATGTCTTCCTCTACCCAAGTTGCCTTATATGTCCTAAGAGCCCTTTCACATGTAAAACCTTTTCTTCAAGCATAAAATCTCTACGCTTAGGCCTTCATAACCACATAAAGCATGCACTTTCTGGATCTCCTTGCTTGTTTTCGAGCCCGTGTCACTGCTCAATAAATGTGTGAGCTTCAAATAGAATTTTTCTGCTTCTCTTTACTCTTTTTTCCATCGTGGAAGCGGAGTGGCACGACAACGTCCTGGAATTGAGTACACCATAGTTTCTTCAGACTTTTAACCACCGCAGCAGATTCTGATGACCCGGATGGAACACCTTTCCCTTGACGCTGGGATTTTTTTTGAGGTGCCTCCTCTGATTCTTTCCCTGAATCGCTGTTGCCTGAGTCTGAAGAATTTGATTCTGCAGTCGCCGACTCCGAACTATCACTGCCACTTCCCTGAGACTTCCAATGAGATTTCTTCCGCTCTTTTTTCTTTAATTTCTTTGGGAATTCTGTATCCTCCAAAGCTTCTCCTACTACAACAGCTCTGGCGATTACATTGTCCAGTGGAGTAGTTACCTTATCCACTGTTGCCATAGCAGTTCTAAGATCCTTATTAAGTCCGCGTAGAAAATAATCATTCAACTCTTTAGCTGCCGGCCTTTGTACCTGAGGTACCCGCTACAAAAGCATCCAGAATTTTGCATCATAGTCCTCCACTGGCAACGACTTTTGAAGCAGCGTACAAAGATTTTCCAGATGCTGAGGGACCATATTTTTCGTTCTGAACCGTCGCAAGAACGCTATGGATCCTTCGACATACGTCTAGAAGTGATCATGAGGGTATTCTGACAGCCATTTGGAGGCTTTCCCTGAAAGGGTAGATTCAAAAACTGATTGTTGATGAAGAGGAATCACCACCCCAGGGTGATTCAATCCATACACTTTATTGAATTTTTGCAAATGTGCATCCGGTTCTTCCTTAGAAAGACCTCTAAAACGGCTATACTTAATCTGAGGTTGTGCCATCGTCCCTTGCCCAATTGTACTCCCTCCTAGAAAAAGCTGACGAACAATAGGAGGGAGGGACAATGGCGGCAAAACCCCAAAACTGCTTACCGGAGACGGTGGTGGAGCAATATGGGTAGGTGATGGTGACCGCATAGCAGGAGGACATGACTGGCTATGTGGAGTACACCACACACGCTGTATGCGTCTACCACGCACCGGACTTGATGATGGAGATACATGTTCCTCAGCCTGTGGTGTAGAAAAAACAAAGTCGTCCGAACCGCTTCTCTTCCGACGTCTCCCCAAAATTGGAACCACCATGTCAGGAGGACCCTTCGACCTAGTGCGCCTGCATATTCACTGCCGCAGGCCGCCCATCGCGCATCGTGGTCGCCAGATGTAATGTCTATGCCCACATAGGAGCAATAGGTATTACGGAAATGATTACCCGCGCACTGTCTTACATTATTCAATCAACGGAACACAGGAAGACAGAACATAAAACAAACGATAGAAAATAGAACACTACTTCCGTATTGATGTATATCAGAACACAGAGTACAAGATAGATGATGTATATGATAACATGAATATTAGTCATTCTCCCAAAGACAAGTATGCCCCCCATATACAATCGCTACTGCAGTGCAGATTGGGAACGGTGCAGACCCCCATTCTTTCTTATGATATCCTATGAATAACTGCCCCCAAGGCCACATGACTCCTAGTCCGCAATGTCCAGACCTCCGTAGGACCGCACTGTGCGGCTTATGCCGTAACGAACCAGGAAAATTTCTCGCCGCTCACCATACCCCCCCCCTTGCCCTCCCCCCGTTCCCCCTATCCCAAACTTGGAGAACTTGATCAACACAAGTTTTGATGAACTAAAGTAAAGCCAACTGGCTAGACCACTTCATAAAAAATGGCCCGACCTTTTTTTAATCATCCCCCTCCCTCCCCAAAAAATATTTATAAAAAAAAAAATCATAGGCCATGCATCCATGGTCCACAAACTGTATGTCAATAGCATATGTTTTAGCAGCTTTGGCCCTACCCTTGTGTAGCAAAAGCTATGGATTCTAGAAGGGGCACATTCATTAGGGAATTTGGGAGGTCATTTGGAGGGCCTTCTAAGAAAATACAATTTTTTGCCTTCCCTCTCTAGAAAATTGTTGTGGTAAAAGAAAAGGTGTCCTCATCAACCGTTCAAAAAGTGTACTTTAAGGTGGATTATTTTGACACAATCATAACGACTGTAATGATTGATTGAATGTCCTTTTCAGTTATATTGAATGCACCTCGTTGTATAGGAGGGAAGTTCTTCTCCCTTACTACATATAATGTATACGGTAGGGAGTCTAGGGAGTAATGGTGTTATACTCTTTTGTTTCTTGATTTTCTTGACTATGTATTCATGGCTTCTTCATCCACCCCCTCAAACCTTCTCACTAAATGACATAAATATCATCTACACGTTGATTTGAATCTTGAATATGAGCCTTTATGCAAGCCAAGTAAAACAAACACAGTAGTAACACCCATAGAGAAAGAAAGACTCAAAGAAGAGGGAGAAAAACACATAGATTTATGGACAAATGGCTCACTAGATCCTTGAATCCTATGCCCAATGCCTCCCCTACATTTGCAAATCCCACTACTTTATTGACCTTTGCAGGTGACGGGCAGAATGGTTTACTTGGCTACTGCAAAGCTCTAACTGGGAAAACAAAAATTCAAAAAAGCATGTTTCACCATCAAGAAAATGAGATTCTATGACTTTCTAATTTGCATTGTGAGGATAGAAAAACCCTTTTGTAGTGCACACAAGAAATACAAGTCTTGGAAGAAAAAGTACGAAACTTACAAAGGAGAGAGACAAGCTTAGGTGCTCCATTACGAAGAGAATGGTGTCTAGGAGGGTCTCTTTATTTGTCAATTTAAGGGAGTCAAACATTTAGTGTTAAGAAGAAATCAAAGGACAACTTTTGAATTCAAACAGGTAAAATGGCTAGATTATTTGAATTCAAAATTTTCCCCCAAAGTGAAATTTCAAAATCTAGCGGACAAAAGCATATCATGTAACATATCTACGGAAAGAGCTCGGCATGAAGATTCTAGATTAGTAATCTCTGCTCAAATCGGAGATCATATGTAGGAGTTATGGAAGACTGAGAATCATAAATTTATCCTCCTCCTTTTTGGGGGGAAAAGTGCATCCTTTGACCACACTTACACCTCTCTTACACACCCACCATCCTTGTACACATGGCATGTATCTATTCATCCAAATGTTAATCATATCCATAATCTAATGGAAAATAAAGAGGCAATCCTAGGCCCCATCCGCTTCCTAATGTGTTTACAAAAGAAGAGACAACACAATCTTGAAACCTTGAAGGTTGGCTCCGGCAGTCTCAAGAAAATAATCCAAGCATTGAGGTCAAAATTGTGAACCTTTTAGTTTATTTCAACTATATATAGTTTTTTCTTATCTCTGGTATATTTTCTATGTAGACTTGCTATATATCTAGACAAGAAAAACATAGATCCAAAGGACAATGTAGAAAAGCAGTTGGAGACTTTGATAACAAGTGGTCTTGCAAAGGATATAATGCATGACAAAAAGTAAAAGGTTTTGCAGCGGGATGTTGTTGACTGGTTTATTACAAGGAGTGCAATGCCTACCAGTGAAATGCAGGGCACACTTGACTTCCTTGGCATGAGGAAGAGAGGGTACTCAGCTATTCAACAGTCTATCTCCTCCGGTTTTATGAAGAATGGAATAAAGTCTAAACTTTTATCAATAGCAACAAATGTCTGGAAGGAGAGACTTCAACTCAACCATTCACAGACAGACTTCATTGGATGTCCATTTCATATTGATGGTATTTATAGATCTCAAGGAACAACTATAACCTATGATGAGTACAACAATATCTTCATAGACCTCACTTTGTTGCAAACTAGAATGGTTGAGTTCTATAATATAACATTTGAAGAGGCAGGTGGATTTCTGCATTTTGTTTTGAATCTATATGAGTGTGATATTCTCAAAGACAAGAAGATAGAACTAGTCACAATAACATTGATGAATGGAGATCTTTCAAAATTCCCCACTGATAATCCTTCATACTTCAATGCTCAATCAGAAACAAACATATGGTGGCTTGGTTCTTTTTAGGTATTCCATTTCCATATTCTCTTCAGCTTTGGTGAGCCCTCTTGTTATTTAATTTGAGATTTAGTTTCACATCTCATGCGGATTTGATCTTGAAGGTAAAGAAAGAAGACTACGGCATTTTATATTGGGTGTTCCATCAAACCCCTATCGCCAATATCATTTATAAACAAATGAATCAAGGAAAGGTGCTGGTTGTCAATGGCAGGGGAGAATTTCAAGTCCAATGGCATCTTGCAAGTGTCCTTAAAACACTAAAGGTATGTATAATTGTGGAATGGGTGCTATGGTAAAGGATGCATGCTTGTATTGCATGGAGCCTACAAAGATGATGGACCCAAAATGGTGGAGAAAGGCTCCTACTCGCCACAATGAGTATCCTAATTTCCACCCAATTATGGATATTCCACTTGTTAGTGTTCACATTTGTACAATGCATACTCTTTGTAGAATTGTGGAGAAGTTGGTGTATCTGTACATTGGGGTTGCTTGGAAAATCAAGAACTCAAAAGAACAGAAGGTCACAGTAGAGGTGATTATACTAGTCTTGTTAAAGATAGGTCTCCATGAGGGCAATGTGAAAATCCAATGGGATGAGAAAAGGTCAACCAATGATAAGGATGTACCTTGCAAACCATCTATTGGTGGGGTCAGGGAACGTCCTTTTTTATTAAAACCAACAGGCGTGAAAGATAACAAGTTAACCAAGCGTGGAAGGATATATCAATCCACCTATGTCAGCAAAATTGATTTTTGACAATGGAAAAATCTCCATATGGTAGTGAACGACCAGGAACCCAGAACTCACAATGCCAAAGGTGAAGTGTGGAATTCCATCGATGTGCTATTCCAGATGTGTGACAACGATGAGTGGACAAAAAATGATATAAACATGTTTAAGGAGAACCTTAAGCTACTAAATAAATCATTTAGGATAGCATGGATTGAAACTCAAATTACTCATTACATGATATTGTTAAAGAACCGTTTTAAATGAGAAGGACTAAAAGGATGTTTAAAATTCCTGACAGCTTATTTTATTTGCAGCACATCATTTCAATTACTTACCATATTGATGACAGCAGCGATGATGAGGCGATGAAAACCTCCAGTAACCCAATGGAGTGCCTCAAACTCTTCTTTGACAAGGTAGAAAAGTATAGAGAGACACTCCCAGATGAGGCTACCTTCCAAGCTATCAGAAACAACCTCAGGCTATCAACCAGTACTCAAGAAGTAGAGGACTATTTTAGACATCCCGCACAAGGGTCCACGAGCTCAACCTTTGGAAGGATGACTTATATATGCAAGATGAGAGCTACATGTACCCCCCCCCCCCCAAAAAAAAAATAATAAATAAAAATAAAAATAAAAAAATAAAAAAATAAATCTAGTTGTCACTGTGTTTCTATAACTCATCCTTTTGTGTACATTCATGGATTATTGAAAAAGGATGACTTCCTTCATCGTTGGAGAAGAGAGTATCGTGGAAGGGATGCAGCACTAGGACAATATTTTGCCAGACTCTGTGAGGAACCCATACTAGTCTTTCACAATGGAATGTCCCAAAAGGCAGGTAGTGCAACGTTTGCCATCAAGATGATATCATGCTTCCTAGGTGGACCAATGCTACCACAAAATGTAGACAAAGTTATCCTCGTTGAAAAAGCTTTTGCTACAAAATGTTTTGGATATTGTCCGGGGTACACTGGTGGTCGTAAAACTTATTATTACACATACACGTCAATGGCACTCACTTTGGGGAAACAAAACCCAAATGAGATCTTAGATTATGGAAAACATTTAATGATCCAATTCAAGGGTAATGTGCCAAAATATATCCACTATCTGTCATCAAGTTGAGAGACTTGTGACTTATACTGTATCTACTATCTATTATATCATTAGGCATCTCTTAATCTGGTTGTGACCTAAAACCAAATTCTCTTGATTCACCTATGGTTAACATATTGCATTATTCCAATTTCCACTTTCTCTGGCCTTCACGATCACTGGAGTTGTTGAATGCCTCTACTTGTTTCCTTTTATTTCGTTGCAAATGCCTAACTGCTTGTGCTATTGCCGAACATTCCAATACATGTTTTTGTTGCAGTCGATAAAGGATTTTGCAAAAAAATCATTGAAACAACTCTTTCAAACTGTTTGCCTTGTCTGGAGAGCCACCATGGTGTGTGTGTGTCTAAAATATGGATTCTTGGCCATGTAATGAGACTTTTCCAAGCGTTGGGTGTTCCATATGCCTAGGTTTCCATACTTTTTATTCCACACATGCATGATTATCATTACATTTTTTAGCTGACTCACAAGAAGAAGAAAGATCAATGTCTCTCTTTTTGGTTCTAGTCACTTGAAGCTTCAGGATTACAGAAACTTCTTTATGTTTGGATGCTTCTGAGTCATTGGGGGACTCCTTTGTCCTCCATAACATCATTTCCAGGAAATATATCTTTGGCCTCTACAAAGTACATCTCTCTTTAAAGATCCTCTCAGAACTGAGGTGGTCTCCCTTCTGCTTTCTATTCACCAAAGACAATTCCTGGATTGACCATTTGCCTCTTCATTCTGTGAGATCTTAATCCTAAGAAAAAAATAATACATGCAATAATATGTAAGTATTGGTACTAAGAAGCTTCACTCACATTCCATAGACACACCAGCATTTGACTTTTTTATTAAATATTTTAACACAGTTCTCAAAAATTGCAAGCTTTTACTGTGTGTGTGTGTGTGTGTGTGTGACAGATTGGTCTCATAGGTCATGTTGGTATTTTAAAGAGGTTAATAGAGCATCTCATTTTATTTGAGTACCAACTCGTCTCTCTCCCTGTTTTGCTACCCCTTATATGCTCCATGGTGCGCGAAGGACAATAGGTGGACCAACAATACACATACACGTGCTATACGACAAGGAAAAGTATCATCTCTCTCTCTCTCTCTCTCTCTCTCTCTCTCTCTCTCTCTGCCCTTTTTTAACCTAGTAGACAACAGTTCACTCTTTTGATCATAACTTCTTCATTCGAACTCCGATGTAGGTGATCTATAGCCTCAATCGAAGAGCACAAAGCCCTCTAAGCATTGATGTAAAGACATAATTTTTTTGAGCAAAGTAAGGATTTTCTATAAAAGCATCTCATAATTAAAAAAACTGTCAAGACTTTGCATTTTTGTTGTCAACTTAAAGGCAATGTTGGACAAAACTCGCAAGGGTGAAAAATCCACACTCGCCATGGAGAATGATGTAAAATATCCAAAAAGTTTGGATGCTAATCCAACCACATCGTCTACAAAAATAGAAGCAATGAGCATGGCTTACTTGATCTCATTACAAGAAACCGTCAACAAGCAAGATGAAGAGTTGTGTGCACTTGCAATGGAGAATGGCACTTTAAGAGTTCTTGTTGTGGATAATGAGCACCTCAAGAAGGTTCTTGAAATGCAAACAACATGCTTGGTGCATCTTGAGAATGAAGTTCAAGAATGTAAGCACTCTCTTGTGTATATGAATGTATTGAGAGAGTGCTTGAGTAAAGTTGAAAGTGATCATGTATTGAAAGAGGAAACGATAGATACAATACAACATGATGTATGCAAGATGAGGAATGCATCCAAATCATGGGCTGATATATGTAAGGATAAGGTGGTTTCTACATCTCCTATCGCGCAAGCTGTTGTCCAAGCAAAGAATGTAGAGAACGTGGACACTCAAGAATTGCTAGAACGGCAAAAATGCTCAAAGAACACCTTCACTCGTGGAATCAAGGAGGAAAGCATGGAAACACCCCAATCTCTTGCTTTTGATATTGAAGAGTTTTTTGCTGCATACTTTGGCATGTCTAGAATCATGGCTTATGGTGCACATTGAGTTGGAAAACAAGGAGTCCCTCACTCAGGAGAAACACCTATTTTATGTACCATGGCTGATGAGGTAAAGAGAAAGATTATCCTTGACAATAGTTGGATCTACCTCAAAGGAATGGGTTGTAATGTATATGAGGATCGCACTCTTATGCAACAAAATGTACATCGCAAAGCATATGAGGAAAGAACCAAGAAGGTCAAGGTGTCATCTCAAGAAGAAAAATCACTTGAGGAGGATGCAAGTCCACTCAATAAATAGGGACACATGATCTATGAGACCAACTCACCCTTGCGAATAAGCTTTTGGAATTGTAACGGCTATCCATGAAATGCGGGAATTGGCATTGATGAGCTTACCAATGACTTTGATGTAATACTTCTTGTCGAAACATAGGAGCATGAAGCGCAACGATCCTTGGATTTGACAAATATGATGTGCATTCTTTGATGTGGAACAAAAATAAAAAGCAACATAGAGGCCAAGAAGGCGTAGCATGTATGATCAAAAAGGGTTTGAAAGATGTTTCCATTGTCAAAGAAGATAAGTATAAACGTTACTTATGGCTGAAAATCAGCTCACCCAATGGTCAAGTCATGTTTGTGGTCGGTTGCTACATTCCTCACTATGACCCCAACTTTTATGATCGCTTGGATATGGATAGAGATCAACCCTTTGTTGAACTAGAGGAAGATATTGCTCATTACATGGACCAGGGTGAAGTCATTATCTTTGGAGACATGAATGCTCGCATAAATACTTTACAACACGACACACAACAAGTCGACATGCCGCATGTCTCAAGAAGAATGGATGACTCATACATGTATAATCGAAGCTCTAATGATGCAAAAGAATTGGATCACTATGGAAAGTCACTTCGACATATGTGCAATAGTATTGGAATGCTCATTGCAAACGGTGTATCTTTATGGCAAGGCAACAATGACTTTACATGTAGAAAGCACAATGGTGATAGCGTGATTGACTATATGTTTTTTTCGAAAGCTACTATAGAATGCATAGAAAGATTTACACTTGGTGAATGTATTCCGGAATTGAATCATAGGATGCTATGTATTGACCGTAAATGTGGTAAAAGACCCGAGCATGTAGCCTCCGGCAATCATGATGTGAATCATTCGTACCTACGTCTAGACTTCAAACGAGCACTTTTATATGTTCATATGGTGGACCAAATGTTAAGCATGACAGAGCATCAAGAGAGCCCAACATTAGAATGCAAGTGGGAAGTTTTCAAAGAAGTAATTTTCTCTTGTGCGGAGGAATGCTTTTCGGTGAGACACATGTCTTGCAAAAGATCTGAGAAGAGAGCACCAAGAAGAAATGGTTCGACATGGAATGTAGTCAAGTCCGAAAACACTTGTTAAGGCTCGATGCAAGCAAAGACAAGGAAGGTTACTTAGAACGTTCACACACATACAAAGCACTTGTTCAAAAAAAGAGGACAATGTGGGAAGTAAAACACAACTTCTTTTAGGGCAAGAGAAAGCACATGCATGTAGCAAGTTTTGGCGAAATCTAAAAGGCAAGCTTGTTGTTGAGAGCTTTGGTGACTTGACTCTTAAGGATATGTATACGCATTGCAAGAACCTCTATGAGCAACCCAATGTTGATAAGATGGAGTGTTGTAGCTCCCATTTGTTTATGCCTCCCTTCTTTACCATTGAAGATGTATGTTGCGCGCTTGAGAAACTTGCTACTCGCAAGGCAAGGGACCTTCAAGGTGTCAAGGCTGAAATGATTAAATGGACAAGCAAGAAAACACGATATTGGATATGCAATATGTTGAACCTTGCACTTCAGCATGGCATGCCTCATGATTGGAGTGAAAATTTGATCAAACCTTTGCACGAAGGAGGAGATGTAAACAATGTGAACAACTATCACACTATAATGGTTGGTTCTTTGATGGAAAAGCTATTTGGATGTATCATGGAGATGAAGATAAGTGAACGGGCTGAAAAGAACAACAAATGTGCACTAGGCCAAGCAGGTTTTTGAAAGCATCATAGCACTATTGATCACCTTGTCACTCTTTGAGTTCTTATGGAAGCGTTTCGATTGAAAGGAAAAAGTTGTATTTTTGCTTTGTGGATTTCAAGAAATCTTTTGACATGGTGCCGTGAGGAAATCTTTGAAGACGTATGCAAAGCCTTCAAGTACTGAGAGAATTTATGCATGCAGTCTTTCGTATCTACCAAAAAGTGATATGTCGAATACGTATGGGAGATGGAATTTCAAATTTTTTTGCAAGAACCATTGGTTTCAAACAAGGGTTCGCACTTTCCCCAACCCTCTTTGGGCTACTCATTGATGAATTGGAATGCATGGTTCTTGATTTTATGCAAGAAGAAGGCATAGAAGAGGTTAAGGTCGGAAATGCGGTGATCATGCTTTTTCTTTATGCCAATGATGTAGTGCTCTTGGCACATACATTAGAAGATGCAAAAAAGATTATGAGTGTCTTGGAATTTTTTTGCCTACATAGCAGGCTGATCGTGAATGGATCCAAAACTAAGGTTATGCTTGTAAAGACCTTCAATGATGAAAATCCATGCATTGTATACAACAATAAGCAACTTGAAGTGGTAGATAGCTTCAAGTACCTTGGTCTTGAGGTTCCATCCAATCATAGATGGAAGGATTGCACAATACGTTGCTTGGAAGCTGGAAAGAGGGCTTATTATGCATTTGAGAACATGTGCAATGATGGAGAGATCAAGTGTTGGGCTCTCAAAAAGTATCTCTTTGACACATTAGTGACATTGGTGCTTCTTTATGGAGTGGAGGTGTGGGGTGGTAGCATCAGGAAGTCTACTTGGAAAGAGTTTGAAAATGTCAAAAAGTGCTTTCTCACCAACTTTCTCCAAGTCAAGACACAAACACCCTACATGCTCTTACTTCTTGAGTTTGGATCTCTTCCCATTGAGGTCTTGGGCATGCAAAGGGTTGTGGAGTAGATGCTTAAGACACAACATAGCCCTTTGTATCGACTTACTAGAATCGCATATGAAGCAAGTCAAAAGTTCCAAAAGACGTAAGAGAAAAATACTAAGTTTGGGGTGGATGCTTGACATCAAGAAATGGTTTGGAAGATGGGATGCATGTCGCTTGGTGAAGGATGCATCGATCTACTCCCAAGTTAATGAGGCCTTCTTACAATGCCAATGTATCACGGCTTGGGAGAAATCCGGAGGTTCTCACTTTAGCCATTACACCACACACATTGCCCCAAACTACAAATCTCTCTTCTTCTCCAAACACGGTAACCGAACCCATCTCTACATCCTTGAGCCTATCCCATTAAGTGCGATCTGCACCATTGCCTCCATTTGTCTTTGCTCCCATCCTCTACATTGCAATACAGGATGTTGAGGCACTGGCGAGGAGTCTCATTGACTTTGTACCTTATGCCCTTGTCAAGTGCGAGAGAGTGAGTACCACACACTACTTGAGTGCTTAGATTTTGACCACATTAGGTCCTCTTTTCTTGATATATTCAGCCATGAGCTCTCCCTACATACCTTCCTCTCCCAACCACGATGTGGACTCTCTATTGAGATGCTCATTTCACCCATTTTTGTGCTACAAGAGTCACTTATGACCTCCACTCACACCACGTGACATGCTCCGAGGATGATAATAGAACTATCTCTCTCTCTCTCTCTCTCTCTCTCTCTCTCTCTCTCTCTCTCTCTCTCTCTCTCTCTCTCTCTCTCTCTCTCTCTCTCTCAAAATATTGACATCAAAACCGCGCATAGAATAAATAAATAGCGGTAGGTGGAACCTTTTCGTGGGCTTGGCATAGAAACCTTCTAGAGATGGCAACCTCACTCGTACCTTGGGCACACTTCAAGCCTTCACTCTCTACCATCTCACAACATTTTTGTGTACCTCTCTCTCTCTCTCTCTCTCTCTCTCTCTCTCTCTCTCTCTCTCTCTCTCGTTCTCTCTATCTCTCTCTCTCTCATAATCTATTCTTTCATATTACCGTTGCCGCCATGCACGATAAATAACAACTACATGCTTTACACGTGTCAAAAAGCTAATATTAATTAGTGGTCATTTATTGAAACGTATAATTTTGATAGAGAGGTCACTTTCACACTTAATGGGTTGTACAACATTTGTTGGCATGCTTATTGTAGCATCTTAGAGAGAGAGAAGAAGAAGAAGATACAACCAGCATACTTCATTGCGAGAGAGAGAGAGGGAGAGAGAGAGAGAGGGGGGGGGGGGGGGGGGGGGGGGGGACTGAGAAAGAGACAAAAACCATAGCTCAAAATAGCATCACACAAGGTAACAACGTTGAGGGTCTTGTTGTCCTTTAGAGACGTCCTTTAGAGCAAACGAAATTCTACATACATTGTCAAGTATGAGAGAGAGACATTTGAGGGAAGTAGATTAAGGGCACAGAGAGAGAGAGAGAGAGAGAGAGAGAGAGAGAGAGAGAGAGAGAGAGAGAGAGAGAGAGAGAGAGAGAGAGAGAGAGAGAAGAGTTGTGTGTGTGTGTGTGCGCGCACGCTAAAGAGGAAATTTTATGTTATTGGGACTACTTCATAAGCCAAAACGGCCACTGCCCATAATTTTGTCCAGTTTGCACAATGGGGCGTGTAGACAATTCTATTATTAGCAAAACAACATACGCGTGCTATAATACCACTTTCTCATGGATAGACAAATATGGGAATAAAATGAGGGAGCAAAAGTAGAGTCAGGGTACAGAAAGGAAGATAGATATATATATATATATAGAGAGAGAGAGAGAGAGAGAGAGAGAGAGAGAGAGAGAGAGAGAGAGAGACTTTGTGTCCCTATGTGTAATAAAGAAGAAATGAAATGTTATGCAGTCCAAAATGATATATGAAAACAACTTGGACTAGTGTGCACAATGGCGTGCGAAGATCAATCTATCTATCATAAAATTGCACCCACACACCATAATACCACTTTCTCAAAGAGAGAGAGAGAGAGAGAGAGAGAGAGAGAGAGAGAGAGAGAGAGAGAGAGAGAGAGAGAGAGAGAGAGAGAGAGAGAGAGAGATTATCTTATAGGTAAATGGCAAGAACAAAGGCGAGTGCAAGAAAGGCAAGCAAAGGACCAGGTTTGGCTGCTAAAGCAGAAGGAAGTTCTGATAGTAAAAAAAAGAGACCACGAAAGCCCATAAAATCCTTAAAATATCCTAGGATGAAGAGGCTACAAATACACATCAAGATGTTCAAGGAAATCAAGAAGGCTCAGAAATGTATCGAGCTTCTAGTACCAAAGCTTCCATTCCAAAGACTAGTCGGGTCAATATGTAAGGAAGCATGTTTTGCACCATGAGGTGGAAACATGTTGCAAAGCTGGCACTACAAGAGGTAGCATAAGAGTTTTTTCTAGAATATTTTAATGACATAACAATTGTTGCGGCACATGCACACAGGGTAAGGATTATGGACAAGGACATCATAACTTTGAAAAGAGTAAGGTGGAGATATGATAAAGTGCTCTAGCCCAATAAATTTATAAACAATAAAATGAAGGAAATTTTGCTTATTCCTCCATCAAGGCCAATAACAAAGGTGAAGATTGTAGAAGTCACCCATGATGTGAACACAAGGGCCATGGTTGAACAGCAAAGCTCGCGTGTAGAGGAGATGAATAAAGTGAAAGAGAAGGAAAAGGTAGCATATTCCATAGAAGAAGAGATTAACAACTACCACATTGTTACACACGAAATCGATGTCAGCAACAACAAAAATGGAGGACGGATTAATAGTAGATATACAACTAGAAGATGGTATAAGAAGACTTGCATTAGATTCTATGGATATCAATATATTGCGGGATCCAAATGCTCAAAGCACAGATTCAATTGTCTACATCTTCCTTAGGTAAGATGCTTTCACCACCTTTAGCATATTTTTATTCAGCCTTGAGGCTAGAGACTAACAACAACTAGTAATTGTCTTGTAGTTTGATCAAGAGCCAACTACCTACACAAATTCATGTAGAAATACATATTTGGATCCTTAAATTTTTTTATTTCTCAGAATGAAAAAAACCCCTATCGGTACATTCAAGAAGTGGCTTTCCCATTGTCCAATGCTGCAAGTAGCAACCATAATTTTTCCATATGAGAGCAACCACCATTGGAGCCTCATTTGCATTGAACTTGACAAGCCAGCTACTTGGACAATAAACTCAATTCAAGGAACACATCCAAAATTAAGACTCTGATTATTGAGAATTATAAATTTGTTTCATTTTGGATAAAGTATGGAGACAGTTATTGTGTTGGGTTCATACCAGCTCGTCCTGCTTGCAGATGCATAAAAAGACTATTGCATGCATATGGAAGGCTATGCACGCATATGGAAGACTATTGCACACATATGGAAGGCTATGCAGAAATCTAGATCTGTACAGGTCAAAAATTAAGGAATTCATGGTGCCTTTTCAGATGGATGCCATCTCGTGTGGATGGAGGTGCCTCCTCCATGCTAAGTATATATTGTAGAGCTTTTCTACACTAAAGCCATTCATGTCAAAGGTAGGAATTTTGCACAGCAATACTATAACATTGTGATTGTTTGGACAAAAAATATATCTCAATTTATTTTTCTTTTATTTTTTCTTTTGCAGAATGCATTGGAGAAGTACACCGTACATTGTTTGCATCGATACCGTGCCACCCTAATCAAGCATCTGCTTTCAATTTCACATACTGTGAGAGTATGGATGTAGAACAAATCGTATTAGATGACCACATTGTAGAGTTAAGGATTACTGGTGAGGGACATTAGCAAACAGATTTTATGAGGGCAGCTGAGAAAGGACAGGAGCAAGAGGAGGGAGGAAGTTTTGAGAAGAGAAATGCTGCAGAGGGAGAGTTTGACAAGGATAAAATTAGAGATGAGGGGAAGCCCACACAAGAGCAAGATGACACACATCGAGGGGTTGAGGAAGAAATAAATGTTGAAACTCCCTGTGTGCTTGGAGGGTTTTAGAAGAAAGAAGTTTATGGAGAGGGAGGGGCTAAGAAAGAACACCCTAACCCTCAAGCAGAGCATACCTCTACCACAATTCCACATGTTGATCTTAAAAATCAAGAGTCATTTATGCCTGACACACAAACAGATCATAACACATTATAAGCTAATTCAGATGCAATGGAGCCCTCAACACTAGAGACACAAGAATCTCAAACAACCAAAAAACAAGGGACTGGTGAGAACAATCTCGAGGATGTCAACACTTGACAAGACAACCTCCATGGAAGGAAAACCCAATATGGACCTTTGCTAGAAATTGACATGACTGTTCTGGTAATAACCAATGTAGAAGAATATGAAAGTCAACCTATTGTCTAGCTACTTATTTTTTTTACAAAATGTTTGCAGAGACTAATTAATTTGGATGTCAACGGATTGTTTCTGTCTCAAGAGAACACAGCTTCAGGATAGGCACTCGCAAAGCCATTGTGAATCTAAGAAGCAAGGAATTTATACAATTTTTTACTTCCAAGGTTCCAGGTGGCAATATGCAACAAAGAAACCCCAATCCCCTTGTAAACATGGTTTGCAATGTAGCGGGAATCGAACGTTCACAATTTAATTTTTTGTATTCATAGAAGGACTGTGTTTCATTGACAGCCACTACCACCCTATCAAACCAGATGTCTTCCTATTGAGGCGGTCCGGGGCGGGCAACAAGAGAGGCGACCTCTAAACACCCCTCAAGGTTCCCGTGCCGCTCAATTGGGGCTAGGGCAACCACAAGAACAACACAACAACAAACCCACAGCCAAACCCAAACAAGATAGGGGCACCACCTAGTTATGGTATGCGAACTAGGACGCAAGAGAGATTTTGGCAGAACCAAGAAGATGCACCACACAACACAACACAAGCAACCTCACACCAAGACACACACAAAATGGACCAGAGAGAGCTAGAGCAAAGGGAAGAGAGAGAGGAAAGGATCTTGCGTAATACCTTATTTGTGACTTGCAAATGGAGATGGTTCGTTATGATGCTATCGTAGAACTTGTACAAAACTCACTCAATGCTTAGTGATTGCTAAACATTGCCAAAACACAAACACACACACTGTCTTAGGGTGTGGGAGACCTCTCACCACAATACCCTCTTACAATGGACAAAAAACTGGCAATGAAAAACACACTAAAACACTTTCTAAAATCAAGATCAACCGATAAAAATTCAAAATGCACAAGTCACCTTGAATTCACCAAACCGTATTGCAGGAATGGAAGGACGAAGATTTGAACGTCGAATCACGCCTTTGATGCACCAAACCTCAATTTATTGATGATGAAGGAGCATATACAATAGTGGTTTTGAGATTTGTGGAACTCACGCTCTCTCACTTGCAATGTGTAGCTTGAAGGCTTCTCTCACACCAAGAGTGAAGCTCACAAGTGGTTGCTACACCTAAGTCTCTTCTCACGCATAGAGTGTTGGGGTGCTATGTGGGATGTTGAAGGTTGTTTTACAAGAAGGAGAGGGGCCTATTTATAGGTTGGAGACCCCTCATTAATATTATTGGAAATCCTAATTTACAAGCTAACAAATCAGGATTATGATTTTTTTGAATATCAAAACATTGCGGGCCTTCTTTGTCTGCTTGAGTCACGGGTGTAGGCTCAAAAGAGAGCATTATTGATGGTAGATAAGGTGAAAGTAAGTAAGGGGAGAGAGAGAGAGAGAGAGAGAGAGAGAGAGAGAGTTACTATACACATGTCTTGAGGTGAGATGTCTTTTATGGTTAGGTCAATGGCTATTTTGTGTTAGTATGTTAGTGGTTAGTGTTAGTAATCACTAGAAAGTTAATGATATATTTACAATGGGTAGAATGGGGTGGATGGTTGAAGTAAGATGGTTGAATGAAGTGAGAAAATCCTTGTGATAGTGAAGCTTGAAGAAGTTTTGGACTTACTTGTGTAGGTTCTCAAAATGACTATCAATCTTCTTCTTCGTCTTCCCTTCTTTACGCCACCGCCGCCAAGGTTGATTATCGTGATGAAAATGGTAATTCCGTTGATGAGATCTCTTGATTTGCAGAGGTTAAGCATGGTACACATGCTGAATTTATGTATATATATAAGGGTTAAGATGGAATTGTACTTTGGAGATAATAGAGAGAGGCATAGAGATGGTGTATGTACATGTGGAGCTAGTTAATCCCTTAGTGTGATTGGTATAGTCGCATGGGATTCATCACCCTCAAAGTATTGTCCCAACTTGTTAAAATGTATTTCTATAACAAGGTTCTCATCTAGGTTGGGTTGTGGATCTATGTATTCCTCCTCTATTGGCATCTCCCCAACTCCATCCATCTGTGCAAGTTGTGGTAGTCCAAACTTCAGTTCTCCATTGAGGAAGGCTCGAAGAGCTGAGACTAGCTAAGGGTCTTTATATAGTTTGGACATGATGGTGGTTCTAACTTCGGAAGACATGAAATCCATCAATTTGGCAATGTTTAACGGAACCTTTTGGCCTTGAGTCCCTTGATGTGGGGAAGATGGGATCTCCATTTCTTCAGTAGGATCAAGTAGTCCCTCTGTAAACATTCTTTCCATCAAGAAGTGAGTACGCCCACTTTCCCATGACTTTAAGTCACTTTCTTCTTGGATGACACAAGGTCCATATGGCTAAGAGTCTATGGAATTGGTGAGGTTGTTGTTTCGTAGGAAACACAGTGTCTGTAATCTGGATCTGCCTAAGTGCTGGTTTTAGATTCCTTTGGGTATCTTCTACCAAACTCCTTAATTGCTTGACTCGCTCAATCTCCTTTGTAGGGTTTGGATAAGTTCCTATCTTCTTCTTGGATCCTGGCCATTATGGCTCATGAAGATCTTCCTTGTTGGTTTCTATCTTAGTGGTTTTTTTGTTCTCCATGGTTTCTCTTGAATCAGAATCCTCTTCATCGTCATTATATATACGGGGTCGTCACCAGTCCTTGTGCTGGTCTTTGAACTAGGGTTTGACTTCGCTGCTTTTAGCAATCTCTTTCTTTGTGTTTTCTTCTTTTTTTGAGATTGGGCAATTGATGCGGTGTCTCTTTCCTCAAGGATATAGTTTTGTTTTTGGAGCATCGATCGTGTGGGTACGTTTATTGGTACCACATGTGTAATTTGTGATGGCTCCTTGGTAACTTCAATCAAGTTTCATGGCGTGATCTTCGGTGCATTTGGATTATTTGGACATTGGGCAATCAAATGATCTATTCCACATCGATTACACATGAGTATTGGCATTGTAGACGTGCTCGCTTGATTGGTTTGCATTAGTGTGGCGTTCTTTTGTAGCCTAATAGGACACTCGGCTACACGATGTGGACCTCCACACTCATAGCATTGAAGAGGTGGTCTCTTGGCAGTGTAATTGATATTTTGGCGTCTTACAGCAAGAGCAGCTACTTGATAGACAGCTTTGACTTGTCCCCAATAGTTCTCCATGTAGTATTGTGGACTTTCTTCAAGCGCATCCATCCCATAGGCAATATTAGGGTCTATATCTTCCTCACATCCTTCCAAAGAAGCAATAGATGACTCACAACCCACTTGATTCACAAAAGTGATTCTCGGATGTGGTGGTTGCGGTCCTAACACTGGAGGTGGTAATGGTGTTGTTTGAACGACATTTTGGGCCCTAGGGACCATGTGTTGTGCTGTTTGTTCAAGAGGTGGGGCCGACATCAATGCAGGCACTCGAGGTGTGTCTTTCCATGCTAAGGTTGGTCTATTTGCCATCGCGCGCTTAAATACTATGCAATCCTTAGCTTGATGACCATACCTTCCACATGCATTGCAGTTCCCATTGAATTTTACTCTAAAAGCAGGGCCTTCACTGGTACTATGCGGTCCATAGCATACTGAGCACCATTGCTACTCCCTTCTTGGATACATATGATTGTTTTGCGAAGCACTATTGTCTCTAAGACTCTCTTGAATAGCCTTGGTGAGATCTGCTAAATTCGTCTCAGATATCTTTGGCTCCTTAGCAATAGGCTTTAGGGTCATTGGCTGATGCCCCGATGCTTGTGAGCTAATAGATTTAGACTCAATAGACACTCTTTATCCTTGAATCATTAAATTATCCTCCAATTGGATCGCATTGGTGGTGACTGCTTCCCAAGTAGTGATACCTCTAATGACTAGGCTATTGTAGATATCCTCATGTCGTAATCCCCTAATGAATCTATCAAGAAATTGGTTATTGTTGAAGCGCTCATTTGGATTACAACGAGAATTCAAATGCTTCAAGCGACTTATAAAGTCTCTCACCAACTCTCCTTCTTCTCGTTGGGCTTTCTGGAGCTGAGAGGCTACACCCCAAAGCACTCCCTCTTGTATGTATTCTTTCAAGAACAGTCTCCTAAGAGTAGGATAAATCGTTTTTTCTTCCACCCTTAGGGTTCTATACCAATCCCCAGCCTTTCCACTTAAGGTTAGTCTTAAAGCATTGCTCTTATGTAGGTCATTATGTTCTCCTACAGAATCGCATATTTGTTCAAACACTTCGATATGCTTTCTCACATCCCCGTCTCCACTAAATTTTTGTGTGAGCTTGGCTATTTGTACTGCCTTACTTCTAGGATCTCTATCAGGCACGTAATGTATATTCTCAGCAATAGATCGATCGATAGCTTGAGCAAAAGTTGCCAAGTCACCTAAGTGAGCAGGCACCGTGGGTGGAGGTGCTCCAGAGACTACATGTGGAGTAGGTATTGGCATCGGGCTTGGCGCATAGGAAGCCCTTGGGTTCCATGTTGGGTTTGATGTTGTGCCATGTGGTGGTCCATAGTTCATATGGGTGGCCCTAGGCATAGCAGACGCCGGATGTGACATGCTAATGCTAGCCGGTATAGTCCCATGGAAAAAAGAACCTGTGTATTGTGGTTGTGGAGCATAGGTAGTTGAAACAAGGGGAGGAGTAGAGACTACATGAGTACGAGGACCCATGGGTGTATACGATTGGTACACACTTGTAGGTACTGTTGCAGGCATTGAGCTACCATGTAGTGGCTCTTTACTAACAAAGGAGGTCCATGGCGTGTTTCTCGGCATGCCCATCAATAGGGTAGGCATGGTAGCCGTGGTGTCATCAAGGGAAAGATGAGCTAGACTTGGAAAGGTGAAGCTATCACTTGTGGGCTCCGATTGCACCGAGACCCCTGGCGAAACAACACATGGAGGATCAATTGGACTTACCAAGGGAGTCTCCATTTGCGATAAGGTTGGTTGTTTAGCCTTCCCTGTATCCAAGAATCTCATGAGACCCATTGAAGGCATGTTGATCCCCTTGTTCTGTCTCTCTAACTCAATGACCCTATGGATGACCTCACAAACTCTTCGTTGTTGATCCTCCACACTAGTAGCACCCATTGTGGATTGTAGTATATCTTACCAACCCACGTGATAGGTGTGACCTGTGTATAGGTCGTTCAGAGTTTGCGTTTGTAGTTCGTACTCCCAGTTCTCATTTAGAAACACTCCATCTAGGATTGAGGTACTAGGGGTGTCCTTGGAGCTTTCACTTTTAACTCTCTTCGTTCCTCCGCCTTGAATAAGCTCTCGACTTCCTTTTCCCTCGCTGCAAGGATATATCGCTCAACCTCTTGCACTTCGGCAAGGCTTCTACCATCGGGTAATATGACCTCGAAGGGAAATAACTCTGAAGAGTCAAGAGATGCAGTGAATGAAGTATTCACGTGCACATTCTCTAATGGTATAGGGTCTACGTTTGTCAAGAATGGATAATTTACTTCCCCACCCCCCTCATTTACATCATTAGCTCCATGGTCGAAGCAAGTGGCTCTACTAAAGGTTTCCTTCAGGCGGCTAAGCACGCTCGGCCCGGACCGAGGACCCATGGCATGCATGTCTTGGCTCGAGCTATCGGGATTAGGCATTGGGAAACCCTCCATGACGTCGTAGTCAGAGGAAGAGTCACTAGCCGCTATGTTCGGGTCTTGATTTGTACTACCTTGGGTCCCCACCAAGGGTCGAGAACTTAAAGTAGGTGGATATTGAGAGCTCGCGTAAGTCAAAATTCTCTCTAGTTTCTCTGTCTCTAGCACACGCCCAGAGCGCAGATACATGTGCCTTTGGCACCCTACAAACGTCGGCTAACCTCGAAGGTTAACCGCATACCTTTTTTAAGCATCCCTTTTCACTCATGTTTTTTACGTTTTTAATGTTTTTTAATATTTGATTTTTTGATTAAAGTGTGTGATAGCTCAAAATGAGCGTATCACTTAGAGGGTCGTTGTGTGCTTTACAGCACAATTTTCGAGCATCTGACGTTCGTTGGTCCTCAAAAAATCGATTTTTAGCTACGTGTGAAGCTAAAATTCATTTTTCTTCAACGCGACTGAGGCCTAGGCTTAAGCGTGAGCTTGGGCTTGGGTCTGGGCTTGGGTCTGGGCTTGGGTCTAGGAAATATTCCCGATCCCGGTCCTACCTTTAAAAAATTTTATTTGTTTACATTTTTTTAAATTTTTTGTTTTTTTTAAAGATAAGGTCGTCGCGGCCTGCGCGAGAGCACACACACACTCTATCTACCTACTTCTAACTAATACACCTACTGTTAGACACTAACACACTCTATTAACTCTCACAGATCTACTTCCTACTTACTGTACACAAAAAACTAACAACTTTAGTACACGGAGAATAAACACAGTACCTTTGAAAACTCCATTAACACTAGGTTGGTAATGGGACACTTTTATGTCCTGTTAGGTGACCATTTTCCTTGAATTATGTCAAGAGTTTCAAAATGGATTTTGAGGTGGTATCTATCTAGAAAGTTGTCTCATGAGCTAAAAAAAACTCGACATTTTTTTGGAATATCAATTCCATCTTTAACATTGTCCTTGCACAACATTTCACAACCTAAACTGTGTGAAAAAACGGGTCCTATTTTTGGCTTTTTTCAACTTTTTGCAACTATACCACTCTAGAATTTATGTTTGTGAGTTCTATAATGCTAGAGAACTATCTTTAGTAGTCCTCAACATGTCCTGATGCTTCTAGGGAGAAATAAATATTAAAGTTGTAAGTTATGACCAAATTACAAAAATTATCAAATCCTATTTTTTACCCAATTTTAGCTCTTCTATGATTTTTTTGGTGTATTTCATGATATCCAAATGCATTTTTTATTTTCTATGGCGCATATTGTAACATAAAGCTAACATTCCTTGAGTTTTGGGGCACCTAATAGCCTATTTTGCATAGTACACAACGATGGTTGATTTTTTCAATTATAGAAGAAAATGAAACATTCTAGTATATCAAGTATAGCTTTTTCAATATTGTTAGTTTCTTGTGACAACTACATGCATTTGGTAGGTAGTAACCATATCTAGTCATAAGGATCAAATTTGGCTAGATATTGAATAGTTTTTATGGGATTCTACAACTCATAATGTTGAACGCAGTTTTTCATGTTTGCTGTATTTAACACTTCATCTTTGTCCCCAAGATTCCCCTTGGTAAGAGATGTATTATTCTTTTGACATGCTCCATGGCTCCTTATGAACATAAAGGACAATAGGGAACTAAGAAAACATGCATATATTATTTTTATTGAGCGTGGCTATAGAAACTTTGATGATAGGTTTGCAGAATGGTAAAAATTCAACTTTTTTACCTATTTATTTTGGAAAAACAAAAAATAGTGAGTGAGAAGCAATTATATGTTCTCATCACCAACCCATTGAAGTTAACTAGGGAATTTATCTCAAGTCCTACAAAAATCCCTAATCTTATTTTTATGCAACAAAACGTAAGAAATGACTATTTTGATGAAAATTCACTGGTCCGATCCATCAACTTTGGAGGCTTGGTGTGACCAAAAGATGAGAAATTTTACAAGTTTCTTATTTTTTCCATGTTTAGTAGGCCTTGAACTATGACCTCATTAAAGGATTTTACAAAATGAGTGGACCTACTATGGTTTTGGAGGTTTTTTCTCAAAACCCTGAAAGGACACTTTTATGTCCTGTTAGTTTACCAACCTAGTGTTAACAAAGAAAACTAACAACCTTAATACACAGAGAATAAACACAGTACCTTTGAAAACTTCATTAAAAAAAAACACACACACAGTATAACACCAAATCCCTCTTCTCAACACACATACCCTCCTTCCTTACCTTTCCTATAATAAAAATTGCACCACAAAAGAAGCACAGAGTGCCATTCAAGCTTAGTGTATGGAAATCCCCGGTAGCGGCGCCAAAAATGCGTGCATAAGTCGCACGTGTCAATGCAAGGAACTTGCCGATACACCGCGTGCGAGCCACAAATGGCTCCAAGCACACAACAAGCCTAAACTAGTAAGCTCAAAGATGACGATGGTGTGTCACTCACCGCTCTATGCTTGCTTCGTGGAGGATTTTTTGCCGCAAAGAAGAGGAAGACGCCGCTAAGTCGCGCTCAACCTCCTCGATGTCGTCGTGCCGCCGCAATTGTAAGGTCTCTACTTTCAAATTTCACACAAGTTCTATTACGCAATTGAATTTTTTTAACCATCACTCATTATTTAAGATATTCAAGTTCAAATTATGAATTGTAGGTTGAGAAAACCTAGAATTTAAAATTTACGCTACAAAATTCTGACATGTTTAGCTATATGAATCACTAACTAACTTATTGCAAGACTTATTTATTGATTGTAGAATTTTCTTTTACTACTGTAAAGTTACTATAAGACTGTAAAGTTTAATTTGAAAATGTAAAGTAAATTATCATTAAATAAATAAATAAAATAATTATAAAGACAAAAGAATACATAGGGATGACAAATGAAGGCACATGGATCACATAGGAGGGGACAAAGTGGGACACACTATCACATGGAAAGGAGTGGCCTTATCTTTTGATGATAATGACAAAGTGGTCAAGCTCATGGGTACCACAAGGGTACCAAAAACGCGGATATGATTTTTGAATAAAAAAATAAAAAAATAAAAAAATTATTTTTTTATTTAAAAAAAAAAGGTTGGACGTTTTTCTTTCTGCTATAAATAGAGCATCCATACTCACACTTTAGACATAGAGATTGCCTCTATAGCGCTCACGAAGTGCTGCCACTTCTCTTAGAGAGAAGGCGTCCACAAACCACTAAGAGAGCAAAAACTCTAGTAGACTAATAAGGTGTGTATTAATTGAGCATTCAATTAGTTTTAAGAAAGATATGTGTGTATGTGTGCTATCTCTTACTCTAATCTCTAATAGATTAGTAAGATTCAATTAGTTATGTGTGTGTGTATGTGCTATCTCTTACTCTAATCTCTCTAATAGATTAGTAAGATTCAATTAGTTATGTGTGTGTGTGCTATCTATTATTACTCTAATCTTCTAATAGATTAGTAAGATTCAATTGGTTTTAAGAAGGATATGTGTGTGTGTGTGTGTGTGTTATCTTTTACTCTAATCTCTCTAATAGATTGGGGAGATTCAATTAACTTTAGAAAAGATGTGTGTGTATGTTTTCTCTTACTCTAATCTCTCTAAGTATACCTATTCTCTCTAGTTAGTACATCTTCACTATTAACTTATATATTGTTAATTGAAAGTTAATACATAAGAGAACTCATCGTATTCTTATTATACATGATGAAATTCTCATTCACCAATGTTATTGTCAATTAGCTAGGTTAAATAGAATTTTGAATAGTACTAAAAATTGATTTAGTTGAAGTATAGAATTGAAGTTAGAATTGGATTAGAAATGTCATGCATAAAAGTAATGCATTCCTAAATTTTCACTCATAATTTACACACTTAATTTATTAATTAAGATTAGCAAATATTTGGGGTATAGAAATTAGATATAGAACAACAACACTAAGTGTGAATCCGAGTTGGCGAGGATTCAAATTACAGACTCTCTTTGAAAACAACGATATTACTAGGAAAATTGACTAATTTAAAGTTCTAACTGTATAACATAAGTGTAGTACAAAAAAATGGCTCCAAAGCGTGCTCGAACACAAGGCACTAATGATCATGAAGCTGGTACAAGTAACGGTGGAATCCCTGCGGAAAATGCTATGTCTCCACCAATCGGACCAATCGGAGCTATGGTACAGGATAGTATTGCAGTTTCAAGTTATGCATCATTGCATATGCGAGACAATAGGAATATATTATTTACCTTATGAAAAGAAAATACGGACCGAAACCACGGGGCTTAACCCCAAGAAACGCGTCATATGTTTGACAAGTAGGAAAGATTGTCTGGTTAGACTGGTTGCTATAGGAAAGAATGTTTGTCCAAAACCTTCGGTATGGTTTTTCTCAAGTATCTCTACTTATTAGCGCTGGTATTATGTGGCAGTTGCCGAGGCGTGAGATGACGCCCAGGATGGCACCGTTGATGCTGTGGTGGGAGTACACCCAGATTAGCCCAGCTGGATACTGCGGTTTTGTTTTGCCGTGGCGTGAGGATGACGCCCAGATTGGCACCGTTGTTGCTGTGACGGGAGTACGTCCAGATTAGCACAATGAGTACTTATCGAGCGGTATGGGACGCTCATGAGGACAAGGGTTTTTATAAATAATGTATATACCGATCGGACAAAATAGCGCCAGTAGAGATTCTTGAGTGAACCTAATCCAAGGCCTGTTGGTTTAAAATTGGACGACTTCTTGTTTGACAATTGTTTGTAATATTGTTTGAAGGGCTGTTTTAACGAATGAGTATCATAAATAAAGTAAAGAAACATGTATGTTTAAACAGTGTGGTAGTAATTAGATAACAAAAGAAGGGTGAGTGTGGTGTAGAAAGTGGGAGAATGATACCCCGACGGTATCATTCTATGGACGGGTGGACCCGATGAGTCGGGTAACTTTCGAACGCTAGAATTTTTTTTTATTAGTCATAAATCTTAAAAGAGACAAACCTTGGCGGCTGTGCTTCTGAAACATGGGGAAAAAAGCGCACAGGTTGGTCACTCTAAGATTTATACTTTTAGGTATAATTAATTATAGATAGTTTTTAGATAGGGTTATGGTGGTCACGCTCATAGCGAGAAAGGACCAATCCTTCACTAACGGTTCATGCCCGTGGCTACGTAGTAGCTAAGGCAATGTCCGTTGGTTTTTCTTTCTCAGGATTGGAGACCTATCAAAGGTACTCCGCTCCTCTCGACAAGGGGCAGGGACCTCACACTGGTATCAGAGCCTAGGTTAAAGCTTGGGGATATTTTCAGATTGATGTTTGGATATTGAAGGATGCGAATGTTTGAAATAATAGAAGAACCTAGAAAAATTGTTTGAGTTTTTATATGGTATTTCCTGGTACAGAAAGATGTTCATTCAGCCTACCAGAAATTCCAGGTGTTCACCATCATGTTTGAAAATCATGCCAATCACCAAATTATCAGTTTCGAAAAAGGGTGATGATGATTTTGGATAGGGGTTTGCACCACCTATTCCAAGGGTGCATAGAGGATGGGGTATCAACTAGAGTCCATCTGGAGGAATCTATACCATCGATGCTGACAAGATATGGTGCATGGATACCAATCTTAAGAAACTTCGTTGGGCAGAGGAGTTAAAAGTCATCGAAGTGTATCTTTTCATTGGTACTAAGAATCCAGATGCTACCATTACCTTGGGAGGAGAAAAGATATCTCAGACTCAATGGGTCTATAACCAAGTTACAAAAGTTATCCATGGTGGTAGGATTCGACCCATATGTGTATCTCATAGATTTCAAGGGTCAAAGGAGACTTATTATTTTGATCCTCTAGACTATCCTTTTGTAGTCACTAAGCTCAAAATATAGAGACATTACAATCGTTGTACCTAAAGACTACCAACCTTGGTAGTAAATAATGTGTATATAAATAAAGTTGGATTAATATTATCTTTTGTTTGTATTATTGTCTGATCAAGTCTTGCCATAAAGTGGATTAAATTTAGAGTATCCAATAAAGTTTCACTTAATCTATATTGCACAGAGTCCGGTGTATACATCTCTTCAAGAGAAAAAGCTACTTCTCAAACAAGCTAAACTTCCCTCTTTCAAAGGGGAAGGAGCCCTAGTTGAGCGCGATGCTGAAGTGTGGCTCGAAGAGATGGAGGATTATTTTGTTGCTGCTAGTACGACTCCCGATAACCAGGCAATGTTGGCTATGTTTCGTCTCACGGGGGATGCCAAGCTTTGGTGGAAACAACACTACAAAGATAATCAAGTAGCTCAAAACACTCAAACTTGGGAAGACATTAAGTATGCTGTCAAAGGACGTTATCTTCCACCTGCACATGAATCCCTGTGCGCTCCTTGCCGCACTGTCGAAGCAAGGGACTTGCCAATACACCGTGTGCGAGCCACAAATGGCTCCAAGCACACAACAAGCCTAAACTAGCAAGCTCAAGAGAGCAAAGGGTGTGTCACTCACCGCTCTACGCTCGCCTTCGTGCCTTCGTAATGCTCGATCGCACACACACTCTCCCTCTCTCTCTCTCTCTCTCACACACACACACACACAAGGAGGTGAATAAGAAGAAGATGGAGATGGAGAAAGAGCACTCTTCTATTGCACAATGAGAGAATGAGTAAAAATTAGGCTTAGTTGGCTTTTATATGAGCTCACCCCATTCACACTTGGGCGCCCATGCTTAGCCAACTAGTCCCTTGAATGTCCCAGTTAGAGTGCGCCTCTCATCGGCGATCACTCTTACCGTGTTCCTATTGGTCCGACAAGCCCGGTACCTGACTCTACCAAATACATAATACACGTCCGTCGTAGGTGATGGGGTGTCCGTGAGCCATGAGGGTTAACATGCCCCCCTTCCTGATGTAGATTCCATCCTCGGAAGCTATTGAGTTGAAGCTGGTTCGTCGAGGTGGAAGAGCATTTGAGATGAATGTCCTTAGCCTTCTTTAGTCACTGCAAAATCAAACAACACTGGCACAGTAATTGCATTCTCTTAAAAAACATATGCAGTTTTAGGTAGACAAATTGATTGGTAAAAGAATTTCAAACAATTTGTTAGCAATGAACATTAAATTGCAATGTAATCAAATGCATAAACAGATGTAAAGGTAAAAAATTAAACAAGTCCGGGGTCGCTAATTTGACGGTCGAAAGGCACGAGAGATCGAATATTAATACCATTGGTAAGCTTCTTAATTATTTGTGGTCAATTAAGCTGTTTAATCGCGAGAGCCAAGTATTCATGTTCGAGGGCTGACTAGAGGCTATATCTAGAAGACCTTGTAGTTAAGCTACCATAAAAGGAATTTCTCATGAAATCATCGCCTGACTGATTACTTTTTCTTTGACCCCCCAAAGTCTTTTCACATTGATTCAATTATGATGGGTGTGTTTATTTTGTATGCCTTGGGTTTTTTGCTTTTCAAGGAAAAGCGCCCACACTGGGAACCTCTAGGGCTCTAGTACCATAGGCGATACATGTGAGTGAAGTACCAATTTAAGCAGGGATTTCTCTTCCAGCTTAAAATTTTACATTGTGGCACTTTGATTTTTTGTTTGTTCATTTTCAGCATTTTAATTTTGTAACTTTGGGGGGTCATATAACATTGTTACCCTCCCCAGGCTCATCACATTAGTAAACTCCCTTTATAATACTTAAGCTAAAGGTCACTAGGGTTAAGCCCACTAGAAAGCCCTAGTACATTTCATACAATGCTGCCTAAATCGGATTAAGAACCTAAGTAACCATTGCTTATTAGGAAGGCATTCCCCATGGTATTAAGAGAAGATTTCTAATACCTAGCTTGGTCAAACTAGCTTAGTCGGACTGCTTGATTTTTACACCTAGACAAGTGATTATGACAAAACATTACATTGAATTAAATGTTTGATACTAAGCCAATGCGCTGAATATTATGCTACCAATCACAATCAAAGCAGACAAACATGGATGCAAAAAGATAAGGGCAATGCTAATGGACAAGAAACACCTGCTTGTGTCGATGGTCGCGCTTGATTTGAAGGGTGAACGAGAGAAAGGTTCCATGAAGGTCCAAATCCTATCAATAGCAACACGCTCCTGTACACACTAGGAAACAAAAGGAATACCTCCAAGAGGCACATTAGTGGGAAAAGAGAACTTCGCTAATCTCTCAACTCTAAAACAGAAACACTCCTATCGTACTAATCTTACCTACCCTCCATCACTCAAGTGATGAGGATCAAAGGTGTTTTATGGCATAGGTTTCTGTTTCACTGTACCAATTGTGACATGTGTAGGTCTGAGTCAATGTTTTGACTCTTATTGTGCATACTCGTTTGCTAATTTCTCTTGCTCTTTATTTATTTTTATTTTTTTGTGAGTATAAAGCTTTATATGTACATTCCCTAAGATTGGTGATTGAGAGGTCAGGGAAAAAGGTTGAGAGGGAAGCAAGTGAATGATGGATGTCCACTAACACTCCCCCCTTCCTTGGGTAGATCATACCGTTTGAAATGAGCTTGTCACCCTTTGAAACCAATTGTTCCAGTTGGTAATAGGTGAGGATTTTTGCCAGTAGTTTTCTATTACCCTAGGTGCCTCGTCAAGTTGCAAGGGTGGTAAGGTACTCTCCCAGGATCGAACTTGAAGTGGTTCATCAGGTGATTCTTGAACACTGGGAGGTGTGGATTCTTTTGTAGCTTCATGGAGGTCCACTACTATAGATGGAGGCTGTGTAGAAGCTTTTACCTCTATGGATGTATTACATGAGGAGCTAGAAGCTTCATGGGACTCCCCCCTTCCTGAGCTAGGTGGAACAAATCGTTCTTTCTTTGGTACCCAAACTAGCTCGGGAGTGGGTGTGTAGCAGTCTGTGATTTTTTTCTTTCCACGATCATTGATTCGTTTTGGAGCTACGGGATTGGGCTCACTTGGGTCAGGTGATAGGTAAGAGCACAATCTATGTTTTGGCACCCAGATTTGATCATTTCCTTGATAGTAGCCTTGGGCTTCCAATAGTCGTTTAGGGATCCATCGCAACATTTTCTTACTTTTCTTGGAGCGAGTGGTACGTTTCTTACAAGGCTTCTATTTTTTAGCACTAGCTATGGTCACTAAAGAAGCTTTAGGGACCCACTTGTATGTTTTCTTCGTTACATTAGGATGAGTCTTGTCAGAAGCGATATGCATTGCTTGTAGCATATTTAAGGGTATAGGCATTTCATCCCCCTCAGGTGTTACCCAGGTCGTCCCCCTATTTCCCCAAGTGTCTATGGTTGCTGCTAGGTGGACCCAATCCACATTGTCTGACTCAGTCATCCCAGGTAAGATATCCATGTAAGGAGAATCTTTGCCAATGTCTGTATCCTTCTTACAAGTGTAGCAATATTGTAGTGGGGCCGAGTGAACTGTGGTGTCAGAGAGATGATCAATAATGGTTTTACTCCCTAAGCGGTGTACCTTACCAGTCACCAAATCCACTCTAAGGACAGAGTCTTGGAATTGCAAATAGACATGATTTTTAGACCAATCATGAACCATTTGTGCTTCCCGCATGAATGGTCGTCCTAAAATCATTTCATATGACATAAGGTGTTTAGAGAAATCCATTACAATGAACGTATGTCGTACCTTGTGTCCTAGAACTTTGATCTTAAGATCCTTGAGCATCCCCATAGGTTTGGCTATGGTACCATTTGCCATCTTTACCACAATGTTAGTAACACTGAGGCGGGGTTTTCCCATGGATTCCCAACAATCTTTTGTAACGATGCTAACTCCCGCACCATCATCAAGAATTCCCTTTATAGTTAATCCCTTGGTAGTGATGGGTAGGGTCGCATTAGACTCGTCGCCTTCAAAATATTTCCCTAATTCGTTAATGGGTACCTCGATCACAGACTTGTGTCCATCTAAGTCAAGTGATTGCACATGATTTTCCTCATCAATCATAATCGAGTCAGGCCTATTTGGTTGCGCAAACTGCGGTAATCCCGTTCGTAGCTCTCCGTTAAGGAATGCTCGAAGTGCAAGGAATAACTCAGGATCTCCATACAGCTTTGCTATGATCGTGGTTCGGACCTCAGAAGACATGAAGTCCACTAGTTTGGCAACATTCATTGGCATTTTGCAGGGTGTAGGTCCTTGACTAGGAACTGGTGAGGATGGAATCTCATATTCCTCAATGGGATCAGGTATTCCTTCGTTAAACATCCTTTCCAACAAGAAAGGTGTATGCTCACTTTCTAATGTCCCGTCCTCACTCCCTTCTTGGATGATACTAGATATGGCTAACAGTTTATGGTTCATGTGGGGTGGATGAACTTGCGTGGAAAACACTGTGTCATGAATTTTGACATGCATGGGTTTTGGTTCTAGTTTCCTTTGAGTCTCCTCCACTAAACCTCTTAGATGTTTCATCTGCTCAATCTCGTCTACTGGGTTTGGGTACGTCCCAATCTTCTTTTTACGATTCTTCCGTTTTTGCCCCTGTGGT
The DNA here is from genome assembly GCF_014529385.1 of Adiantum capillus-veneris. NCBI lineage: Eukaryota > Viridiplantae > Streptophyta > Polypodiopsida > Polypodiales > Pteridaceae > Adiantum > Adiantum capillus-veneris. The sequence continues at coordinate 131,326,510 of NC_140959.1, forward strand.
TTATCTTGGGGGGTCTTGGATTGGATTTGGAAACACTTGTGGTGTTTTCAGAGGCTCTTTATGGTTTTCTCTTATTTGGTTTTCATTTGGTTCCATGTTACGGTTTTCTTTGTCGGTCTTTCCCTTTGTGGTATTGGTTCTAGTCTCCATTGTCTCGATTGAATCTGAATCATCCTCGAGGTCATTCATATACACGGGGTCATCTCCTGTTCCTATGTTTGTTTTGAAACTTGGCTTTGAATTTTCCGTATTCTGCGACTTCTTCCTTCGTGTCTTCTTTTTCTTTGCTTGGATAACTGACGCGGTATCTCTCTCTTCGAGGATATGGCCTGGCCCTTGAAGCATGGACCATGTAATCGCATAAGCGGGTGCGACGGGTGGTATTGGCGATGTCACACTAGCAATTTCGACCAAATTTAGGGGTGTGATTTTAGGCGCATTTGGGTTAAAGGGGCATTGGGCAATCAAGTGATCTATGCCACAACGATTACATGTGAGTATTGGCATTGCAGACGTGCTCCCTTGATTCATTTGCATCTGCGCAGCATTCTTCTGCAGCCTAATAGGGCACTCCGCTGCCCGATGTGGTCCACCACACTCGTAGCATTGAAGAGGTGGCCTCTTAGCCTGGGTGTTGATATTTTGACCTCTGGATGCGAGAGCAGCAGCTTGATAAACCGGCTTGACTTGCCCCCAACAATCTTCCATGTAGTATATAGGACACTCTTCCAATGTATCAAGTCTGTAGGCAATACTAGTGTCTATTTCCTCCTCACAGCCATCTGCATAAGCATTAGATGGATCGCAACCCACTTGGTTCATAGGGGCGACTCTTGGATGCGGGGGCTGCGGTCCTAGCACAGGAGGTGGTAGCGGTGTAGCTTGTACAACATTTTGAGATCTAGGGACCATGTGTTGCGGTAGTTTCTCAACAGGTGGAGCAGGCATCAATACAGGAGCTCGAGGCGCATCCGTCCAGGCTACAGGTGGTCTATTTGCCATCATACGTTTGATCATTAAACAATCCTTAGCTTGGTGACCATACCTACCACATGCGTTGCAAGTTCCATTAAATTTTACTCTAAACGTAGGGCACTCACTAGTGCTATGTGGACCTAAGCAAATGGAACACCATTGTTGCTCCCTTCTTGGATACATGTGACTATTTTGAGGGGGTCGATTATCCTTAAGAGACTCTTGGATTGCCTTGGTGAGGTCTGTCAAGAATGTCTCAAATACCTTTGGCTCATTGGCAATGGGCTTTGCAATCATGGGTTCATACTCAATGTCTTGTGAGCTAGTGGATCTCGTGTCAGTAGACACCCTCATGCCTGCTATCATCAAGTTGTCCTCTAATTGGATTGCATTGGCAGTGACATCTTCCCAGGTTGTGATACCTCTAATCACTAGTCCATTATAGATTCCTTCATTCCTCAACCCTCGAATGAATCGATCAAGCAGTTGGTTATTGTTGAAGCGCTCATTTACAGGGCAGCGAGAGTTTAAGTGCTTTAGACGACTAATGAAGTCCCTTACTGACTCTCCTTCCTTACGTTCGGCCTTCTGTAGCTGAGATGCTACACCCCAAAGCACACCTTCTCGTATGTACTCCTTTAGAAACAACCTTCAAAGGGTAGGGTAGATTGTTTTCTCGTCCACCCTTAGGGTTCTATACCAATCTCCAGCCTTCCCACTTAAGGTCAAGCTTAAGGCATTGCACTTATGTAGTTCGTTGCGTTCCCCTAAGGAATCACATACTTGTTCAAACACTTCAATGTGATTTCTAGCATCTTCGTCCCCATTGAATTTTTGCGTGAGTTTGGCAATTTGTACTGCCTTACTTCTAGGCTCTCTATCAGATGCATGACGCATATTTTCCGCGATAGATCGACCTATGGTTTGAGCAAACGCTGACAAGTCACCTATGTGAGGAGGCAGGGCCGGTGGAGGTACTCTTGGAATCATATGTGGGAGAGGGACGGGTACCGGCCTTGGCATATGTGTGGATGATGCAGGATATGGAACATAACCCGGCATAGGTCCACTCGGATAAGGGCTAGGGAGCGGCACTCGAGGATCATGAACAAGTGGTACAATTGGAGGTGTGGGGGCCATGTGTGCATAAGGGGCTAGAGGCACATATGGTCGAGGCCCCATATTAGGTACTATGACACTAGGTAGTGGCACTGCGCTAACCGTAGATGTCATCGGTACATTCTCTGTCAGGCTTATCCCTGGAGTTATCCCTGGAGTGAGCACTGTGTTTTCCTTAATAGAGGGTTGAGCCAAGTTAGGGAAGCTAAAGTTGTCGCTCGGAGGCTCAGATTGCATAGAGACCCCAGGTGAAATGACGTAAGATGGGTCCATGGGACTCATTAGAGGAGTCTCCATTTGTGATAGAGTAGGTTTTTGAGCCTTGCTCGTATCCAGAAATCTCATGGGGCCAGTTGAGAGTATATTTACCCCTCGGTTTTGCCTTTCTGATTGAATAATGCCATGGATAACATTAGAGATCATTTTCTGTTGATCTTCGATGCTCGTGGCACTAGAGGTGGATTGTACAATCTCTATCCATCCTACATGGTAGGCGTGGCCAGTGTGTAGATCCGTCAACACCTCTGTGTGGAGATCGTATGTCCAATGATCGTTAATGAACAATCCTTCTAGAGTCGACGTGTTAACGGTTTCTTGTGAGGTAGAAGCAATGTTGCTCCCCGTGGTTTTACTTGTCACCAACGGTACTCTAGAGGGAACTTCTGAAGGAGGCAGCTCAACAGGGCCTTCTTGGTAAGAAGTTGGCAGGATATCCACATGGACACTCTTTGGGGGTGTGGGGTCCACGTGCGATGTGAAAGGAGAGTCCACTTCCCCACCCCCTTCGTGTGCTTCATTTGCATCAAGTTCCGAGCGAGTAGCTCTACCTAATGTTTCCATGAAACGGCTAAACATACTAGTACTAGGCTGTGGAGCTTCGGGAGGTGCATGGCCTTCTCTCTAAGTGTTTTGGGTAGGGTATGCTTCCATGATTTCTGAGTCGGAGGAGGAATCACTAGCGGCTATTTTAGGGTCTTGGGTGGTGCTACCTTGTGTCCCCGCTGAGGGTCTAGAGCCTATCGTGGATGGGTACTGGGTATCCGTATGAACAGAGGCACCCTCAATATGCTCGTGTTCTAGCACCCGCCTAGAGCGTAAGTGCATGTGATTTTGATACCCTAAGGTGTCAGTGAGTGCCCGTGAAGGCTACTCACCTAGTATTTTTGGGTGTTTGCAACCCAAGTCTTTCCTTAATTTGACTTTTTGGTCCTTTTTTTCTGACCCGGCTATAGAATAGAGCGTATGATAGCTCAAAACGAGCGTCTCGGTCAGAGGGTCGTGTCGTGCTTTACAGCCCTCCGTTTGGTCACTCTATGCCCTCGGAATCCCTAAAACTGTCAATTTCCAGTAGGGAACTAGGCCCAAACTAGAAAGTCTAGGGTGCAAGTGGGAAGAGAAGGGAGGAGAGTGGAGGACTTGTCCCACATGCTCTCATTCTCTCTTGAGGGAGTAGGGTATATATATAAGAGTGAGTCTAGTATATATCAGAGGACTGAGGCCTGGGCCTGGGCCTGGGCCTAGGCTTGGGCTTGGGCTTGGGAAAATGATCCCGATCCTGATCTATCTTTTATACAAACCAACCCGTTTGTTTTAAGAGTCACGTTTTTTTATTTTTTATTTACGCTTGGAAAAATGATCCCGATCCCGATCTATCTTTTATACAAAGCAACCCGTCTGTTTTAAGAGTCACGTTTTTTATTTTCGAAAAATTTAACCGCCCGCTCACTATCGTTTTTATTTTCTGATTTTTTTTAAAAAATAATTTTTTATTTTTCGATTTTTTTTTTTAAAGTTTTTTTTTCTTTGATGCAGAAAATACAGAAATTGAAAATGCAGAAATTGCAGAAATTGAAAAAACGCAAGAAATACAGAAAATTAAAAAATTGCAAAAAATTACAGAAATTGGAACTTGACAGAAAATTAAACGCAGAAAATGCAAAAATTGAAACTTGACAGAACCAAAAAATGCAGAAAATGCAAAAAACGCAAGAAATGCTAACTGTGCAGTGCAAACCTGAAAACGTAGAAAACGCAAAAAACAGAAATCTCCACACAACTACACACACTCATTCCCTGCCTTTCCTATGATAGAGATTGCACCACAAGAAAGCGTAGAGTGCTAACCGAGCTTAGTGTAGGGCATATCCTCGGCAACGGCGCCAAAAATGTGCGCTCCTTGCCGCACTGTCGAAGCAAGGGACTTGCCAATACACCGTGTGCGAGCCACAAATGGCTCCAAGCACACAACAAGCCTAAACTAGCAAGCTCAAGAGAGCAAAGGGTGTGTCACTCACCGCTCTACGCTCGCCTTCGTGCCTTCGTAATGCTCGATCGCACACACACTCTCCCTCTCTCTCTCTCTCTCTCTCTCTCTCTCTCTCTCTCTCACACACACACACACACACACACACACACACAAGGAGGTGAAGAAGAAGAAGATGGAGATGAAGATGGAGATGGAGCAAGAGCACTCTTGTATTGCACAGATGAGAGAATGAGTAAAAATTAGGTTTAGTTGGCTTTTATATGAGCTCACCCCATTCACACTTGGGCACCCATGCTTAGCCAACTAATCCCTTGAATGTCCCAGTTAGAGTGCGCCTCTCATCGGCGATCACTCTTACCCTGTTCCTATTGGTCCGACAAGCCCGGTACCTGACTCTACCAAATACATAATACACGTCCGTCGTAGGTGATGGGGTGTCCGTGAGCCGTGAGGGTTAACAATCCCTTAAGATGAATGAATTCTTCAACTTACGTCAGTTTCATCTTACAGTGGAAGAATACTACTCCAAATTTGTAACTCTTAAGCGCTATGCTCCCCCAATGACCGCAGATCAACAAGTAGCCCGTTTCTGCCAAGGGCTAAATTCTCCTTTCAATACTCGTCTAGAAGCCATGAGGCCTGTAAATTTGCAAGATGCTCTTTTAAGAGCTAAACCCTTAGCTAAAGAGATGCCAAACTCTCAAAGGGTACGAAATGGAAATTTAAGGAATGTTGGAAGGAGAGGACGGCCTATGATGTGGAACCAAAGGCAAGTTTACCCGGTTCACCAAACTCATCCAATAGTTGCAGCTTCAGCAAATGGAGCTCAAAATGCAGATCTTAGATGCTATGAATGCAACGAGCTAGGACATTTTAGGAATATATGTCCGAGGCGAGTCTCCGCAACAAATACACCTAATCGAGCTAGAGGACGAGGACAAATAATAAATCGTGGAGGACGAAATGGAGGACGAGGTCGAGGGCGCGAAATGGCTGCCAGAGTCAATGCTATCATAGGAGAACCAACATTGGGAGAAGAACAAGAGGAAAGAGCGACTCTACATGCTGCAATTGATAACCCAAGAGCAAGACAACAATATGCTGTCATTCAAACACCTGCAAATCACCAAGGTGAAAAATTTGAGCTTTTTATTGATTATGGTAGTACTCATTCGTTCTTGTCACCTAAATGTTTAAGGAGGTTAGGACTTAATCAACATCCTACAAGAAAGATGAGAGTTGAATTAGCCAATGGAAAGGAGGTGTTATCTCAGTACACTGTGGGCAAAATAGATTTCAAGTTGGGAGAATACTCTACTTCTGCTACTTTTCGAACGTTACCCATAGGAATCTATGACGGAATTCTTGGAATGGATTGGTTAGCCAGTCATAATGCCAATATCCATTGTGCCCAAGGAAGTGTTACTTTTGTGGACAACCTAGGTCAAGAAGTCACTATTCAAGGCCAGAATGGACGACCAAAAGCTTACTTGGTCAAAGCTAATCGTCTTTTGAAAGGGTTACGCAAGGGTCAAAAAAATTTTGTAGTCAAGTTAAACAAAGTAGAAAAATCTTCTTCCAACCCTGAACCAATGTGGCTAGAAGAATTTTCGGATGTTTTCCCCAGTGAACTTTCTGAACTACCACCACCTAGGGAGGTAGACCATGAAATCAAAATTTTTCCAGGTAGTGAACCAGTCTCAAGAGCGCCGTACAAGATGTCACTTCCAGAGGCTATAGAACTCAAGGAGTAGCTCAAGCAGTTGATTGAGCAAGGGTTTATCCGACCTAGTACATCTCCATGGGGTGCACCTGTTCTCTTCCAAAAGAAAAAGGATGGCTCTCTTCGACTTTGCATAGATTATAGGGGCTTAAATCAGGTTACCATCAAGAATAAATATCCAATTCCTCGTATCGATGAGATGCTGGACAGATTACATGGAGCCAAAATATTCACAAAGATCGATCTTCGATCTGGCTATCATCAAATTCGAATCCAGGAGGCTGATATCTCCAAAACAGCTTTCAACACTCGTTATGGTCATTACGAATTTACAGTGATGGCTTTCGGACTTACGAATGCTCCTGCAACTTTCAATCGTCTGATGCACGATATCTTTAGAGAATTCTTGGATGATTTTGTCCTAGTATTCTTTGACTATATCTTAATTTATTCCAAATTCGAGGAAGAGCATGAAGGACATGTTAGGAAAGTGTTAGAGCTTTTACGTCGAAATAAGCTGTATGCAAAGAAAAGCAAATGTACCTTCTTTACCCCTAAGGTCTGTTACTTAGGGTTTATCATTTCACCTGAAGGAGTCTCTATTGACCCTAACAAAGTCAAAGATATTGTGGAATGGCCTCAACCTACTTCACAAAGCGAAGTCAGAGGGTTCTTAGGTATCACAGGGTGGTACAGGATCTTTGTAAAGGACTATACTCTTAAAGCTGCACCACTAACCGACTTGCTAAAGAAAGGAGCAACGATACTTTGGGAAGAAAAACATGAATCTTGCTTCAAACAGCTTAAGGAGTATCTTGCTTCAGAACCTCTCTTAAAACTTCCAGACTTCACCCAAGAATTCGAGGTGATCACAGATGCTAGTAACCTTGCATTAGGAGGAGTCCTTACTCAAGAAGGAAGGCCTGTAGCTTATACTTCTCGGAAGCTTAGGATTCATAAAGTGAATTATGCTACACATGATTTAGAATTGCTAGCAGTTATTCATGCTCTCAAGCTATGGAGACATTATCTATTGGGATGCAAATTCCAGTTGGTAACAGATCACAAGAGCCTTAAGTGGATTTTTACCCAACCTAACCTTAACATGAGACAGAGGAGATGGATAGAGCTCATGCACGAATATGATTTTGATATTAAATTTAGACCAGGTAAGGATAATGTTGTGGCAGATGCCCTAAGCCGTAAAGCTTTTCTGGGGGCAATTTCCATGGCTAACAACCCTATTTTAGACAAGGTCTCCTATGCTGCTGTTAGAGATGCAGATTACCAGATGCTTTCTAGTATCCTACGTGAAGAGAGGGTATCATCAAATCAGCCTAAACCTCTACATTACTCCTTAGAAGATGGGAAAATTTACTATAGGAATCGACTATGCATACCTAAGGATTCTACCCTAAGGAATGCTATCCTATATGAAGCACATGATGGCCCAACTTCAGGACATCCAGGTTATGCCAAAACCATCAATGCAATTCGCAGAAGTTACTATTGGCAAGGTATGAAGGGTGATGTCCTTCGCTATGTCAAGCAGTGTTTGTCTTGTCAAAGGATTAAGGCAGAGAGACTAAAGATGCCAGGTAAATTACATCCTTTAGATATTCCACAAATGAAATGGGAATGTATTAGCATGGACTTTATCACCGGGTTTCCTTCTGTCCAAGCTGGCTATGATTCAATCATGGTCATAGTCGACTTGCTTACTAAAGTGGCTCACTTAATCCCAGTCAAGACAACCTTTACAGCTTTAGATATTGCTCGTCTGTTTGTGAAGGAGGTTTTCAGAATTCATGGTTTACCCAAGAGGATTGTCAGTGATCGTGATGCCAAGTTTACTTCAAAGTTTTGGGTATCATTGTTTCAAGCTACTGGAACCCAATTATGTTTAAGTACTGCTTATCATCCTCAAACTGATGGCCAAACTGAAAGAGTTAATCAAGTAATTGAAGACATCCTTAGAGCCTACTGCAATAGAGAACCTCGCAAGTGGATTCAATACCTACCCTTGGTAGAGTATGCATACAATTCCTCTACTCATAGAAGTATTGGAATGACACCTTTTAATGCTCTTTATGGTCAAGAATGTTTATCACCTCTTAACTTTTCTGACCCCACTATAAGGGTAGAAGCCTCAAAGAAAATGCTTGAAGAAATGGAAGCTCAAACCAAAGCTATTCGAAGGGATATTCAAGCGGCTCAAGATCGACAAAAGAAGTACGCCGACTTAAAAAGATCTGATCGGATTTTCAAAGAAGGTGACAAAGTTTTCTTACGAGTAAAACCCAAAAAGAGCAATCTATCTCTCGGAAGGTATAAGAAGCTTAGCTACCGATATTGTGGACCTTACGAAATAATCAAGGTTGTAAGTGATCAAGCTTATAGATTAAAACTCCCTTCTCATCTCAAAGTGCATGATGTATTTCATGTAAGTCTATTAAAACCTTATGTATATAACCCTGACCATGTCCTTGATGATGAGCAAATCATTTTACCTGCTCAAGATGTTCTACAACTCCAACCTGATACTATCCTAGAAACTCGGGAGAGAAAGCTTAGGAATAGATCCATCAAAGAACATCTTATCTTATGGAATGATTTCCCTATAGAAGATGCTACTTGGGAAGATGAGACATCCCTTCTTAAAGATTACCCTTCACTGTTCTTGAGATGAGGACATCTCAAATTCTAAGTTGGGGAGATTGTAATGTCTCTACTTTCAAATTTCACACAAGTTCTATTACGCAATTGAATTTTTTTAACCATCACTCATTATTTAAGATATTCAAGTTCAAATTATGAATCGTAGGTTGAGAAAACCTAGAATTTAAAATTTACGCTACAAAATTCTGACATGTTTAGCTATATGAATCACTAACTAACTTATTGCAAGACTTATTTATTGATTGTAGAATTTTCTTTTACTACTGTAAAGTTAATATAAGACTGTAAAGTTTAACTTGAAAATGTAAAGTAAATTATCATTAAAAAAATAAATAAAATAATTATAAAGACAAAAGAATACATAGGGATGACAAATGAAGGCACATGGATCACATAGGAGGGGACAAAGTGGGACACACTATCATATGGAAAGGAGTGGCCTTATCTTTTGATGATAATGACAAAGTGGTCAAGCTCATGGGTACCACAAGGGTACCAAAAACGCGGATATGATTTTTGAAAAAAAAAATAAAAAATAAAAAAATTATTTTTTTATTTTAAAAAAAATTTTTAAAAAAAAGTTGGACGTTTTTCTTTCTGCTATAAATAGAGCATCCATGCTCACACTTTAGACATAGAGATTGCCTCTATAGCGCTCACGAAGTGCTGCCACTTCTCTTAGAGAGAAGGCGTCCACAAACCACTAAGAGAGCAAAAACTCTAGTGGACTAATAAGGTGTGTATTAATTGAGCATTCAATTAGTTTTAAGAAAGATATGTGTGTATGTGTGCTATCTCTTACTCTAATCTCTAATAGATTAGTAAGATTCAATTAGTTATGTGTGTGTGTATGTGCTATCTCTTACTCTAATCTCTCTAATAGATTAGTAAGATTCAATTAGTTATGTGTGTGTGTGTGCTATCTATTATTACTCTAATCTTCTAATAGATTAGTAAGATTCAATTAGTTTTAAGAAGGATATGTGTGTGTGTGTGTGTGTGTGTTATCTTTTACTCTAATCTCTCTAATAGATTGGGGAGATTCAATTAACTTTAGAAAAGATGTGTGTGTATGTTTTCTCTTACTCTAATCTCTCTAAGTATACCTATTCTCTCTAGTTAGTACATCTTCACTATTAACTTATATATTGTTAATTGAAAGTTAATACATAAGAGAACTCATCGTATTCTTATTATACATGATGAAATTCTCATTCACCAATGTTATTGTCAATTAGGTTAAATAGAATTTTGAATAGTACTAAAAATTGATTTAGTTGAAGTATAGAATTGAAGTTAGAATTGGATTAGAAATGTCATGCATAAAAGTAATGCATTCCTAAATTTTCACTCATAATTTACACACTTAATTTATTAATTAAGATTAGCAAATATTTGGGGTATAGAAATTAGATATAGAACAACAACACTAAGTGTGAATCCGAGTTGGCGAGGATTCAAATTACAGACTCTCTTTGAAAACAACGAGATTACTAGGAAAATTGACTAATTTAAAGTTCTAACTGTATAACATAAGTGTAGTACAAAAAAATGGCTCCAAAGCGTGCTCGAACACAAGGCACTAATGATCATGAAGCTGGTACAAGTAACGGTGGAATCCCTGCGGAAAATGCTATGTCTCCACCAATCGGACCAATCGGAGCTATGGTACAGGATAGTATTGCAGTTTCAAGTTATGAATCATTGCATATGCGAGACAATAGGAATATATTATTTACCTTATGAAAAGAAAATACGGACCGAAACCACGGGGCTTAACCCCAAGAAACGCGTCATATGTTTGACAAGTAGGAAAGATTGTCTGGTTAAACTGGTTGCTATAGGAAAGAATGTTTGTCCAAAACCTTCGGTATGGTTTTTCTCAAGTATCTCTACTTATTAGCGCTGGTATTATGTGGCAGTTGCCGAGGCGTGAGATGACGCCCAGGATGGCACCGCTGATGCTGTGGTGGGAGTACACCCAGATTAGCCCAGCTGGATACTGCGGTTTTGTTTTGCCGTGACGTGAGGATGACGCCCAGATTGGCACCGTTGTTGCTGTGACGGGAGTACGTCCAGATTAGCACAATGAGTACTTGTCAAGCGGTATGGGACGCTCATGAGGACAAGGGTTTTTATAGATAATGTATATACCGATCGGACAAAATAGCGCCAATAGAGATTCTTGAGTGAACCTAATCCTAGGGTTGTTGGTTTAAAATTGGACGACTTCTTGTTTAACAATTGTTTGTAATACTGTTTGAAGGGTTGTTTTAACGAACCAGTATCATAAATAAAGTAAAGAAACATGTATGTTTAAACAGTGTGGTAGTAATTAGATAACAAAAGAAGGGTGAGTGTGGTGTGGAAAGTGGGAGAATGATACCCCGACAGTATCATTCTATGGACGGGTGGACCCGATGAGTCGGGTAACTTTTCAACGCTAGAATTTTTTTTTATTAGTCATAAATCTTAAAAGAGACAAACCTTGGCGACTGTGCTTTTGAAACATGGGGAAAAAAGCGCACAGGTTGGTCACTCTAAGATTTATACTTTTAGGTATAATTGATTATAGATAGTTTTTAGATAGGGTTATGGTGGTCACGCTCTGCCATAGCAAGATAGGACCAATCCTTCACTAACGGTTCATGCCCGTGGCTACGTAGTAGCTAAGGCAATGTCTGTTGGTTTTTCTTTCTCAGGATTGGAGACTTATCAAAGGTACTCCGCTCCTCTTGACAGGGGCAGGGACCTCACAGCAATGCTCTCTCTCTCTCTCTCTCTCTCTCTCTCTCTCTCTCTCTCTCTCTCTCACGCATACACACACACACAAGGAGATGAAGAGGAAGAAAATGGAGATGGAGCAAGAGCACTCTTCAATTGAAGAAGAAGAAGAAAATGGAGATGGAGCAAGAGCACTCTTCAATTGCACAAATGAGAGAATGAGTGAATTTTAGGTTTAGTTGACTTTTATATGAGCTTGCCTCATTCACACTTGGGCACCCATGCTTAGCCGACTAATCCCTTGAATGTTTCAGGTAGAATGCACCTCTCATCGGCGATCACTCTTACTCTTTTTCTATTGGACCGACAAGCCCAGTACCTCACTCTACAAGTAAATAATACAACGTCCATCGTAGGTGATAGGAATGTGCGTGAGGGTTAACACCAAGTAACATTGTCAGTGATCGTGATCCCAAGTTTAACAGTCATTTTTGGAGGCTTGTGTTTTAACGGTTGGGTACACAACTAAACCTCAGTACAGCCGATCATCCAGAAATGGATGGTAAGACTGAATGAGTTAACCAAGTGCTAAAGGGTATGCTATGCGCATATGTAGCAAGAAACAGTGAGACTAGGAATAATATTTACCTCTTCTTAAGTTTTCTTACAATAATGCTAAGCATGTCACAACTGGATTTAATCCTTTTATGCTCATGTACGGTTTTCAACCTAGGTCACGTGGGGTTGGCAACCGAAAAACTCCAACAGGTTAAGGATTATCTCCAAGACCACATGGATATGATGAAACTCGCTCGTCAGAACGTGTGACAAGCGCAGGATCAGTATAAGAAGTACCCTGATGAGAAACGTCGGCAAGTTACCTTTGAGGAAGGGGAGGAAGCATTTTTACGTGTGCCAGAGCATTCATAAAGTCTGAAAACTAGGCCAACACCTAAATTATCTCCACGATAATGTGGGCCTTTCAAAATACTCAAGAGAGTGGGTGATCATGCCTACAAACTATCGCTACCTCCACATTCTTGTATTCATCCGGTGTTTCATGTCAGTCGTTTACGTAAGTGGTTACATGGGGACGACAATGTCATTGGCCAAAAAATTCTGGTCCATTTCGTTGAACCTCCTACCTTACCCCATGAACCTGAACAAATTCTCGACTACCATGATTTACGTATACGTCATCATGTACGTCGACAAGCTTTAATCAAGTGGAAAGATCGACCTGAGGAAGGTGTCACTTGGAAAAACATTAGTGTTCTTAAGAAGAAGTTTCCCAGTTTTGTTTTTGAGGACGAAAACTCTTCCTTAAGGGGGGAGTAATGTCAGGACAAGGGCAAGGCCAGGGACTTCTGGACTGGGCCAAGGGCTGGACTAGGCAATGTGGAAAGGGAATCCAGCTAGGGCAAAGGTCTAGGAGCTTGGCCTATATAATGGGAGGTTGGGAGGTGGATTCCAGGCTCTATTATCTCCTAGGCTTTACATGGGACCCACAACTCCTCATTGAAGTTTATTCCTTTAAAAGATCCTATTCGTAATGTTTTGCACCTCCAAAAAGTTATAAAAACCCTTCCTTATGTTTGTTTTCATTGCTTTAAACAAGGTTATCTAATAAAGGAATGTCCTGACAAAAGGAAGAAAGAGGAGGCTCCCCCATAGGAACAAAGATTTACCCAAATTAATAAGAGAAACATTAACAAAACTAGGAAGACCAATGCACCTATCGCAAGAAGCAGAGCCGTTAATAGTGCAATCAATCAATTTTGGGCTCTACTCCATGATTTTTTTGACCCCCTTGTTGAAATTAGGGTTGCAAGAAAACACACACACCTTGGAGAAGACGAAGGAATCTCAAAGGCACACAACAAAGAGTGTATTACTTAGTGTGCAATGGAAAGATAAGTTATCCCTAGAGTGATGGGCGTATATACAATGAGTGGGGGAAAACCTCCTAGTGAGGGAAAAAATGCCCCAGCGGTCCTAAGTGTGTTCACACACATTACTACCGCATGTACATGGTAACAAATCCCCCCTGGAGTGATGCAGTGAACAAGAGCTGGCACATAGAGTAAAGAGAAGTGTCGTGACCTGAGGACATGATCAGTCCACAAAGGGGAGTAAGCCCAAAATTTTGCGGAAATCTTTGAACTTTTCACGAGACAATGCATTTGTAAAAGATCTGCAAGGTTGTCCTGTGTTGGCACATAAGCCAAGCTGATTTCTCCTACTGAGAGCCTTTCCCTGACATAGTGGTAATTCACCTCAATGTACTTTGGGCGAGCATGAAAAACTTGGTTTTTCACAATTGCCAATGCGCTCTGGCTGTTAGTGTAGACAGTGTTGGAAATGTTCTGTCCAACATCCAAATCAGCCATAAGGCATCTCAGCCATACACACTCAATCGTATCTATGAACACTGCCCTGTACTCAACCTCACAACTCAAAGTGTCCATAGTAGGTTGCTTCTTGCTCAACCATGATATGCAACAAGTCAATCCTTATAGCGACCAATCTCACCATCTAGCTTGCATTTCAACTTGTAAACCCACTTCGTACCAATGGCCTTTTTTCCTAGAGGAAAATCACATAAAGTCCATGTGTCATTTTCTATAAGTGCATCATATTCTGGTAGCAATCCAATTTTTTGAATTATTTGCTTCATCAAAAGAAGAGGTTCCTCAACATCATGTAAGCTAGACACAACCAAAGAATAACAATCTACATGGTGAGAGCTTGAACAAGTACGACTAGACAAAGGTGCATCCAATTTACTGTCACGTAATCTATGCACCAGCCATTTTGGCATACCTCTAACCTGCTTATTTTCAGCCCTTTCCTCATCAAGTACATCATGTACATCTACATCAGTAATAAGTTGATCTGTAACATTTTCAGAAACCCCCATAGGTTGTACATTTTCCTCATTGGAATTTATATTTGAACTTCCACCACTTAGAAGAGGCAACAAAGTGTCATAAATGTCATATGAGCTTACATATTGTCTCTAGTACATGACAGCAAGGGTTGAACAAAATCTTCCACAAACACAACATCCTTTGAATTCAGAATACACTTTGTTTGTGGATGATACGGCCTGTAACCTTTTCTTTCAGCACTATAACCAACAAAAATACATTTGACAGCCTTATCATCCAATTTCTTGTGTTGTGTTTGTGGCACCAAAGCAATAGGCAGGCATTCTATCACGCCATGCTTCATATGGAGTCATAGACTACAAAGATTTTATAGGACACCATTTAAGTACATAAGTGGCATACATGATGGCCTCAAGCCAAAACAAATGCATCAAAGCTTGAATTTTGACCATACATCGTGACATTTTTGTAAGTGACCTGTTTTTCCTCTCAGCAACACCGCTTTGTTGAGGCATATAAGGCACTCTACGTTGGTGTTTTTTCCCATGACTAGCCAGAAATGCATTAAGTTTATGAGACATATACTCCCCCCTTGATCAAAACAAAGGGTACCCATAGTACATTTCGAGACATTTTCAGTCATAGCCAAAAATTGTTTGAGGCACATAAATACTTCAGACTTTGCTTTAAGAGGATATATCTATGCATTCCTGGAGTAATCATCAATAAAATTCACAAAGTAAAGGTAATTGCCCAAGGACGGAGTTTGCATGGGCCCACAAGCAGCACTATGCACAGGCTGCAACCTGTATGTGGCCCTCATTGAACCATCCTTTAGAAACTTAGAATGATGCATCTTACCCAAAAGACAACCTTCACAGACATGTTTGATAGGCGGTGTCAGGAGTTTTTTGGAGCATGGGATTGCTCATATGTACATATACATGCATGGTGCATCAAATAAAGAATTGCCTATTTTTCAGAGCCGCGTGGTTACGTGGGGCCCACATGTGTACAGGTAGGACAGGGTGTACATAGTGCATCGATTTTCACTATCATCAGTACCAGTGTGTTTGTTCTACAATAAGGAGGAGTTGGTAGTGCGTAAAACTTCTCAAGGAATCTATCCGCGGGCCCACGACATGAGGTAAGCAGGTGCGTCAGATGGCATCGAGTGGCTCAGGAGGTCGAACGGGGTTAATACTTGCACGCGAAGAAGTATGGACACGACGTGGGTGTTTTCTTGTGATACTTATGCAGAAAGGTCATCATGAGGACCACTTTCTGGGGACACTTCACGTGGTTGCGGGATGCATTATTTGGAAAAACTGAGTGCCAGGTGTGCAGATGATGCAAAAAGGTGACAACTATGCACTGCGAGGTCAGGTTTTGGCCTGTTCGGGGTCCGTTTGAGGTCATCTAAAAGGCCAAGAGTGCCCAACTAATAAAGATAAGTGTGGGAACTGAAAAAAAAGAGAGAAGACCAGAAAAAACGTGGAAAAGAGAGGAGGAACAGCCGCACGTGTGTTTTTGCTGTTTTTGGAGCATTTTTTGGCCCTAAATTGCTCATCCCAAATCGGATTTGAGCATTGTGACATTGTAAGGTGGGGTTTTTTGGTGTTCTGGACGCAATGGCGCTGTCCATTTTTCCAAATTCCTCACAGATTTTCTGCTGTTTTTCTGTGTAATCTTCTCCGGGGAGTGAAGCCTTTGCTTAACTTTGTGGTTGTATTTGGGGTATTTCCTCAATACTGTGTAAACTATTTGCGCCATTAGTGTTGGGCTGAGCTTCATTGAGTCTAAACAACAGCAATTTTTCTCTTTTGAGCTGAATTGAGAGTGTGTGTGTGTGAGTGTGTATGTGTGAGTGTTGAGTGGGCAAGTGGGAAATCTCTCTCTTCTCACTCCGTCTGTGTGTTTTCTATCTCGGCCAAGCTGGTTGTGTAAGCCGAGTGGTGCCCCATAATGTGTGTGTGTATCATCCCAAGAGTGTGTTTTGGGTACATGGCACGGTTTATTCCATTGTCTTCGCAGCTTCTTTATCCATTACAGCAAGTGGCAAAGCATGATCCATTGCAATGGGATGACAAGTGTGAAGAAGTGTTTCAAGAGGTGAAAGAGGTGTTAGGGGGGTTGTCAGCCATGCAGGCTCCTGATTGGGAGAAAGTGTTTTATGTAAATCCCTCAGTAGGGGATGAGGCCATTGGAGCCATGCTATTGCAAAAGGGGAAGGGCAGCCATTTTATGAGGCCAGTGTATTGTGCAAGCCGAGTGAAGGTGGTAGCGGAGAGAAAGTTCTCAGAAGTAGAGCTAGTGATGGCTAGTGTAATATTTGCTTGTCGACGATTTCGTCATTACTTGCTACCACGACCTTTTGTTTTCTTGACGACTTATTCATTTTTGCCACAGTTAATTAATGGCACTAACATGTCAAATGTGGTGAAGAAATGGGTAATTGAGCTGCAAGAGTTTGAGTTCTCTTTTCTATTGGAAGATAGTACAAGGGCTACCCTAGTTGATTTGTTGACCTACAAGGAGAATCCCCTTATTGTTAAGGAAGAGGTGGTGAGAAAGGTAGTTGAAGAAGTGCCACAGATCAGCAATGCACATGTGTTGTTCTTTGATGGTTCATACAGAAAGAGCCATGATGCAGCTTCAGGGGGTATAGCACTTTATGATCCAGAGGGGAAGCTAGTATGCAAGAGAGGGTTCAAATTGGATGCTCATAGTAACAATGAGGCTGAATATGCTACTCTGGAAGCCGGATTACACATTTGTTTGAATCATGGGGTTCGAAGGTTGAGCATAAAAGGTGATGCCTTGTTAGTGGTGAAGCAAGTGCTGGGTGTGTGGAAGAGCAAGAACAGCTCATTGAAGGAAATGTGCTTCAGAATTAAAGTCTTGTTAAAAAATTTCGAAGCATGGAGCATCAGACACATTCAATGTGCTCTAAATGGAGAGGCACATGAAGCAGCTCAAGGCATGATTGGGGAGCTATTTGTGTTGAGGACCACTTTACCTCTTTATCATGGCCAGGAAAGTTTGGCTCAAGAAGAGGAGTTTTTGCCTAGTTTGCACAAGGATGTTCACCATTGGTGTAGGTCTTGCAATAGGTGTCAAGCATTTGGGAAGAGAGTGTTGAAGCCAGAGCTACGAAAAACCATTATGGCGTTTGATGTGTTTGAAAAGTGGGGGATTGATGCAATAGGCCCGTTACCTATCACAAGCAAGGGCAAAAGCTATATTTTCACTGCGGTGGACTATCTCTCTAGATGGGCAGAGGCTATAGCAGTAAAACAGATCACTGCAAAGGATGTGGCAAAATTTGTGTATGATGAAATATGTTGCAAGTTTGGGGTGCCATTAGAGCTACTTTCAGATAAGGGGCCAAGATTTAGAGCTAAACTGCTAGACTTCTTATGCACAAAGATGAAGATTAGGCACCAGCATACCACTCCTTATTACCCACAGTGTAATGGCTTAAATGAAAGATTCAATGGTGAGTTGGTACAGATTCTTTCGAAAGTGAGAGAGCACCAAGGAAAGAATTGGGATTTGGAATTGCCTAGTGTATTATGGACTTACCGTACTTCGGTGAAGACAGGTACAGGGTTTACTCCATTTCATTTGGTGTATGGAAAAGAAGCACTATTGCCTGTGGAAGTAGAGTTGCCTACGGTCAAGATGTTAGAGAAGTTGCTTGGGCCACCTAGTGATGCATTCAAAGAGAGGCTCTTACAGCTACAAGAGGTTCAGCTGGATAGGATGAGTGCATTGGAACATTATGGGCAGATGCAAGATAGGGCTTTGGCAAGGATAAATGAAAAGGTCAAAAGTAAGGGTATCAAGAAGCATGACTTGGTTTTGCGCTACAACAGTAAGCTGGAAAACACCTTCCAAAACAAGTTTCAAATTAAGTGGGAAGGCCCTTTCAAGGTAGTGGAGTGTTTCCCGAATGGCACATATCAGCTCGCTAACTTGGATGGTGTTCTACATAAGTCAAGGGTAAATGGATTGCGTCTTAAATTATATACTTCCAGGTTAATGATGGTGGAGCAAGATGATCTGTCTGTGGAGCAAGCAATGTTGGTGAAGGATGAGGAGACCTGTGATGCGGCGAGTCTCATATCTCTCTTTGCTGCTGCTGATCATGAATGATCTAGCAGGCTAGGGGATGGGCAAATTATGTCAAGAGTTTTTTGGAGCAAGGGATTGCGCATATGTACATATACATGCATGGTGCATCAAATAAAGAATTGCCCATTTTTCAGAGCCAGGTGGTTACGAGGGGCCCACATGTGTATAGGTAGGACAGGGTGTACATAGTGCATCGATTTTCACTATCATCAGTACCAGTGTGTTTGCTCTACAATAAGGAGGAGTTGGTAGTGCGTAAAAATTCTCAAGGAAGCTATCCACGGGCCGGCCACATGAGGTAAGCAGGTGCGTCAGATGGCATCGAGTGGCGTCAGGAGGTCGAATGGGGTCAATACTTGCACGCGGAGAAGTATGGACACGACGTGGGTGTTTTCTTGTGATACTTATGCAGAAAGGTCATCATGAGGACCAATTTTTGGGGCCAATTCACATGGTTGCGGGATGCATTATTTGGAAAAACTGAGTGCCAGGTGTGCGGATGATGCAAAAAGGTGACAACTATGCACTGCGAGGTCAGTTTTTGGCCTGTTCGGGATCCAAGGGTGCCCAACTAATAAAGCTAAGTGTGGGAACTGAAAAAACAGAGAGAAGACCAGAAAAAACGTGGAGAGGAGAGGAGGAACAGCCGCAAGTGTGTTTTTGCTATTTTTGGAGCATTTTTGGCCCTAAATTGCTCATCCGAGGTCGGATTTGAGCACTGTGACATTGTAGGGTGGGGTTTTTGGGCGTTCCGGATGCAATGGAGCTGTCCATTTTGCCAAATTCTTCACAGATTTTTTGTTGTTTTTCTGTGAAATCTTCTCCGGTGAGTGAAGCCTCTGCTTAACTTTGTGGTTGTATCTGGTGTATTTCCTCAATATTGTGTAAACTATTTGCCCCATTGGTGTTGGGCTGAGCTTCATTAAGTCTAAACAACAGCAATTTTCCTCCTTTGAGCTGAATTGAGAGTGTGTGTGTGAGTGTGTATGTGTGAGTGTTGAGTGGGAAAGTGGGAAATCTCTCTCTTCTCACTCCGTCTGTGTGTTTCTTGTCTCGGCCAGGCTGGTTGTGTAAGTCGAGTGGTGCCCCATAATGTGTGTGTGTATCATCCCAAGAGTGTCTTTCGAGACATTATAGAGGCGTTGTGTGTGTTTCCATCCCGCCCACAGTGGCAAAGAAGCAACCATATCAGATTTTTGCAAACGCAACAAACTAGCTAAATTTAGATGACCAAAACATGCATGCCAAAGTTGTAGATTTTGTTGTAGATTTGGCACACCTTTGGAGATTGTTTCTGATAATGGTCCAGGGTTTAGAAAGGGATTGCTCATAGAAGTCTGTGAAGAACTTCACATTCTACATTGTCACAGTACACCCTACTATCCCTAATCAAATGGTTTGGTAGAAAAAGCTAATGGTGTCATTGCAGGCATCATTAGAAAGATGGTGAAAAACAAGACAAAGTTGTGGGATGACTTCTTGGATGGTGCCTTGTGGGCGTATCGAACCACATATAGGGAAGCCACGGAGTTTACACCATTTCACTTGGTCTATGGTCAAGAGGCTTTACAGCCAATTGAGCTAAACATTCCAACAATGCGACTTCATGGCAAATCAGCACAAGATGATCAAGAAGCATGGATGGATCGACTTCTTACCTTAGCTGAGCTTGAGTGGAAAAGAGAAGCAACATACGAGTGCTATAAGAGAAAATCCACACAGACAAAGGAGAAGCTAGACAAGAAACTGAAGGACAAAGGCATCAATGAAGGAGATCTTGTGCTAAGGTATGACAATCGACTCGATAATCGTTTTGATGCCAAATTTGAAACAAGATGGCAAGGGCCATACATAGTCAAGAAGGCTTTCCATTCAAGTTACTATCAGCTTATGGACTTGAATGGTAAAGAGCACTCCAGGAAAGTAAACGGGTATCGCTTGAAGCCCTATTTGAGTCGCCTTCTACCAAAGGATCTACCAAAGATCTGTCAAAAGGCCACTGTCTCATGTAAGTATTGTTACATGAAGCATGAGTGTAACTCTAGCCAAAATTCTGAGGGGCCAAACAATAAAAATCTCGTCAAGGACTCTGAAGCACTCTCTTTGGAAAAGATGCTCTATGATGGTACATGAATATACCATCATCCAGGGGGAGGGCTAATGATAGCCGTTTTTCGGCTCTTTGTAATTGCCACAGTGAGTTACCTCACCCTACCAAAATCACCCAAACATTGTGGCTATCCCTACCATTTCACTGTACATAGGCGTGCGTGAGTCACGGGACTTTTCCCATATGTTCTTAAAAAAACCCTCAATTAGCTAGTCATTGGGCTAGTTGAGCCAAAAAAATAAAAATAAAAATAAAATATAAGTATATTATGGCCCATGCGTATGTAAATATTTCTTTGTATATAGGGCCTAAATAAAAGTTTTTTTCATAATTATTTTGGTATTTATTTAAATATTTCTACCTAGGTGTGTGTTATTTATGCTCTGTACATTGCCTCACCATTACCACAATTTTTTCTTACCATTTTTCATACTCTTTATTCCATATAGAAATATTTTCATGTAAGCTTCTCTTATATTTGGTGTAACTCCACCCCAACAAAAATCCAAAAAAACTAGTTTTATTTATGTGTATATTTTTTCACTATTGTGATTTTTTCCTTCCTACATCTATTTTGTTTTTTTTTCTAAAAAATTAGAACACCAAAAATATTTATCTTTTTATGGTAGCCTCATAATGAGAGAGATTTCTTTTGACCCCTTTATATTTTTTCCACTTATATTATTTATATTTGAGATGTACATATTTTTTAAACCCCTCAATATTTGATTTTCTTAGTTGTACTATTCACTTATATCATGATCTCAACAATATCTTCAATTATAGACCTACCAAATAAGGTCAAGGGTAGGTGGCATGCATACATGCACTATGGAGGGCTCACTCTTGGAGGTATTCAAAGGAATCATCCAAAGAAGGACCCCACAAGGACCTTGTGCAGTGGAAAAAAACGGTCGGTTTTGCTGAATTTTTAAAGTTCACTTGCTCTCCGAATTTGAAACGGTGATACAAACAAAAGTTGTAGCTCGTGGGCTGAACTTTTGCCTTAAATGTTTTCATATTTTTTTGAGATACGAGCTGTGAGCTATGATTTTATTAGTGGACCCTAGTTTTCCCATGTTATGCAGCCACACTCTCTCTTCCACTTTATTATTTTCCTCTTTCACACACACTTCTCCACTCATCATACCCACCTCTCTCACCACTCCTCTCTGCACCCTACTCACCTTCTCCTCAACCTTGAAGAATAAGAGAAGCCATGGTGAACTCATACCTCCCACACACAATTCCATTCCAAAATTGACCACCTAGTCTCGTTTTTCCTCCTCCAAATTACCCATATCTATCAAAAAAACCACAAAATTCAGCCTCTTCTCTTAAAAGACAGCATCATGGTGGTTGATTACTCAGCTTCAATTACCTTGTCTCTCAAGGAAGGTCAAGAGTGGAGAAAAAATGTACCGTCAAAGCTAGTGGACCGTCAACAAGCGTCAAAATTGGCCCTACTCAAGACACTTGGAGCATCAACCTTGTAAGAAATCCACCTTTTCTTACCTCTTAAGAGTTTTTCTTCCTTATTTGTATCCTACATGGATACTCCCATTGTAAATATCCAATTTCATTTGTAAATTAATACTAACTCTACTAACACTAACCCACTATGAAAAGTCCTATCACCTCCATTTCTCTCATCTCTCTTTCCCCACCAACTTCTTGATAATTCCAAGCAAAAGAAATTAGATAAATTGCTGAAAATCTAACCCAACCATGGTTAGAGGAGTAACCCTAGCCTTCAAAATTGATATAAAAGGAGGGTGTAGCTAGCACAAAAAGGAGGAGCCATAAGCAAGAGCACTATGCTATAGCTTGAGAAGCCAAGCTCAACCTCTCTAGAAGGAGCTCTTGAGTGGAAGCTCATTGTCTTATGCATGTGCATGTGTTGTAATAGGGGATTAGCAAGGGAACTCTATGCCATTGTAAGAGAGAGAGTGATCATTCAATTGAGAGTAGGAAATCTATCATTTCTCCTACTAGTGTAAGCCCAACATTTGCTGAATCAAGGAGGGTGGATTTGGACTAAGCTTGGATACTTTGTCTCCCTTCCAACGTGAAGTAATGGACAACAATGATGCGTAAGTGTCTTGGTGTTTTGTTAAGTTCTTGATAGCTTGTCTGTGGTGTTGTCATCAATCTAGCCATAAATCCCACATACTGTAAGAGGGCGACAGGGTGGAGAGGACTCCCCTGGCTTTAAGACAGTGATTGGGGTCGCTTTTTTTTGTGATGTGTTGTGGTGAAATTTACGCAAGCTATGTTGAACAAATACTAATCTCACTTTGATTTGTCATGACAGATTTGTAAGAAGGTATTAATGCAACAAGCACCCCTTCCCCCTTTCTCTCTCTTTCTTAAATATATAGTTGTGTTTGCTTGATCATTGCCGATACGTTTCAAAGCAGCCCGAGCACTATCTCTCTCTCTCTCTCTCTCTATCTCTATCTCTCTCTCTCTCTCTCTCTCTCTCTCTCTCTCTCTCTCTCTCTCTCTCTCTCTCTCTCTCTCTCTCTCTCTCCTGTTTTAGTGTGTGAGAGTGTTCCATTGGTGTTAGGGTTAGTGTAAATTCCTTGCTTGTTTGTGGGTTGCTCTAACGATTCTCCTCTTTTGCGTCCTGGTTCGCTCTTAAACTAGGTGGTGCCCCTTGTGTAGTTGGGATTTGGCTGTGGGTTTGTTGTTTTGGTTTGTGTTGTGTTGTGCCCCAGCCCCATTGAGCAGCACGGGAGCCTTGAAGGGTGTCTAGAGGTTGCTCTTCTTGTTGCCCGCCCCGGACCGCCTCAAATTGGTGCCCCCACGGAGGACGGCTTGTGTATTTTTGTGTAGAATCAACCTTTAGCATAGTCAAGTAGTTTGCATGAATCACGAAAATTTGTATGATCCCTTCATTCCCATTGCTAGGCAAAAGGTACACATAATTGTTAGTACTAAGTTGCAATTTCAACGTGTCATTCATATAATTTTAGGTCCTCTTAGGTTGGCCGAGATAAACGCTTCAGTAAATCCTTTTATTTTGCCTCTCATTAGGTACGACTTTAGTTTGGACGTCTATATTTTTGTTTTTTTTTAAGCATTAGGTCATGCATAGACCATGGATAATGGCCCAGGAATAGAGGTTTTCCCCTTCCATTTCACTCCACACATTAGAATAAACATTGCAATTAGTAGGAAAATCCATTTTCAACAACGGTGTTCATGTTTGGTGCCCAAAGAGTAGGAGAAATTCTCGCATCACCAAACCCTGTCATCCTACCTCTTATTGATTATCATAGGTCGTTTGATGTGAATATCTTTATTTTGTTGTAAAATAGATTGCAAGCTAGAAAACATTATTGTGTAAATCTTTTTAAGAAAGAAAAACAAAAACGGGTGTCACTTTGAAATCAATTCAATGGAAAGCCAACGCCAAATGTCTGGGTATCCTCTTTTCTTTCGAGAGCCTAGAGAGGATGCAGAATTATTTTTAGCGAATTTCAAGATGTCTTGCCGTATCAAGAGGATAATAACTGATCAAGAACGTGTAGAAATGTTTGAGGTGGTCCTTAGGAAAGATGCTAGTACTTGGTTTGACTCTTTGCCTGAGGAAGTTAAGGGGAATTACACAGAAGTTTTGAATCGTTTTAAGAGATACTTCTTTGATCCCCAAAACACTCAAAAACTATGGCAAGACATTGTTTCTCATAAGCAAAAAGACTTAGATGACTACTACTTGTACAAGCAAGAGTTTCTACGTCTTTGGGCTCTATGGATACGAAATGTTGCTAACCCTGGTGATGGTGCAGAATTTCTAAAGAAGGAGAGGTTCATAGCCGGACTCTTTCCTGACCTTAAGAGAAAACTTGAGGCGGGTGCACCTGCTACTTTTGATGCAGCGAAAACTAGGGCTGCTGAGAAATATAGGAAACTCAAGTGCTTAAGGGGAGAGGTTCCAAAAGAAGGTCTTAGACCCAAAGGTAAGTCACAAGCATCAACATCGAGGGAGCTTCCTGAGGATTGAGAAGTTAAACGAATCTTTAAGGAGCCTGTCAATTCACCTTGCACAAGCTGTAGGTCCAAAGGGACAAGCAAAGAAGTCTGAAGAGCGAGATCCACGGCCTAGGAGAGTCTTGCAATGTTGGAATTGCGGTGAGTCTGGACATGGGATGTATAATTGTCCTTGGCCCTGTGGGGAGCCAGGGAGACCTAACTTGAATTACCCAGTGATGAATGCAGGTGAAGGAACTAGTCAGCAACCACGGCTTCTACAAAGACCAAATGGACCAAGACCACCTCCACAAGGGGTAGAAGGAGTTCCACCTTTGCCAGATCCAAATGTGCATGTGGTAGAGGTGACAAACTCAAATGAGGTTTACATGGAAGCAAATGGCATTAAGCGTGGCCGAGGAAAAGGTAAAGAGAAAGAGGGTGTCCCATCACAGAGTGACCATGGACAAGGCAAGAATGCAAAGGAGACCAAGGAAGCTAAGAGGACTCGACGTCGTATCAACCTCCAAGACTTCCCTCTTGGACATGGTATGGCTCCGTACAACTTGTTGGAAGACATGAGAGGTAAGGGTCCTGATATTTCATGGCCTCAATTTCTTGCATTATTTCCATAAGTAAGGAGGGATTTAACAAGGGCAGTTAGCACTAGGAGAAAGGTAAAAGAGAGTGTGCCTGTTGTAAAAATTGCACAAGCTGAAATGAATGAGGACATTACACCGGTGCTAGACTGTTACATCAAAGGAAGATTGGTTAGGAAAGATCTAGTGGATGGGGGTGCACAAATTTGCATCATGACAGAGGGACTCATGCAAAGAATAGGCATGCACATCCATGAGACACCTGAAATCAAAGTCAAGATGGCAAACAATAACAAGGCTAGGTGTGTAGGCATTTGTAAAAATGTCTTTGTAGAGGCCTTTGGCATTAAGAAAGCGGTGGATTTTTATGTTATGTCGACCAAGGGAAGTGGTTATCCATTTATCCTAGGAAGACCATGGCTAATGAAAATGCGAGCTTTGCAGGATTGGGAGAGTGGGAAATTAATTTGCAGGAACGACAATCATAAGAAGGTTTTCTTTGACATGAAGGAGCAATGCCAAGAGGAGCTCCATGAAGAATCATCTCAAAGTGAGACGGAAGAAGGTTGGACCGATAGCACTTCAGAAGAAGAAAGTAGCGGCAGCATTACTGAAGAGGAGTCTTCCATCGAAGTCATGGGGGTAAGGTTTAAGCCAAACAACCAGGAGACCTCTTCTCGAGGTTTGGAAGAGGTAGGTTCCCAAGAGAACCAAAAGGTGGAAGATGAAGGAATGTTAGAAGGTATGTTGTCTACAAAACTTACAAAGGATGAAAGAGAGGAGTTCAAATGTGTGCTAAGGAAATTTCCGAGGCTTTTTGCTAAAGACTACACCGATGTGCGTGGAGTAGATGTTGTTCAACACAAGATTGAGTTGAAGCCAGAGGCCACACCTAAGGCTCAAAAGCTACGAAGGCTAGGAGTCATTAAGGAGGAGGCTATACTCAAGGAGGTAAGAAAGCTTCTAGCAGCAGGTTTCATTTATCGAGTGGAGAATTCAGACTGGGTCTCTCCCGTTGTTGTCACTCCTAAGAAAAACGGCAAGTGGAGGGTGTATGTGGATTATCGTCCACTTAATGAGGCAACAAAAAGAGATCACTTTCCCCTCCCATTTCAGGATGAGATACTAAATGAAGTAGCTGGTCATAAGAAGTACACTGTGTGTGATGGCTACTCGGGTTACTTTCAAATAGGTATCGCATTGGAGGATCAATTGAAAACAACCTTTATCACTCCTTGGGGTTGTTATGCTTTTAGAGTCATGCCATTTGGCCTGACAAATGCTCCTGCAACATTCCAACGTTTCATGAATATGGTGTTTCAAGCATTCTTTGGAAAGTCAATTAGGGTGTTCATTGATGATTTCTGTATTTATAGCTCAAAGTCATTGCATCTACAAAGGGTAGAAGAAGGTTTAAAGAAGCTCTACAACATGGGAGGTCAACTCAACCCCGACAAGTGCCATATAGGTGAGGATGAAGTAATCTTGCTTGGTCATAAAGTTTCTTACAAAGGCATTGAAGTGGATCCTTCAAAGGCAAAGGCTCTTATTGAGCTACCATCACCCAAGAGTCTTAAGGAGGTCATCTCATTCATTCAAAAGGTGAAGTATATGTCACGCTTTATTCACTTAGCTTCGGAGTTGCTTCATCCTTTGCAAAAGTTGACACAACAAGTAGAATTTGCATGGTCTGATGAGCTTGAAGAGTATTTTTGTAACATTAAAGTCATTTTGTCAGAGCTACCAACACTCATGCCTCCTTGTTGGGAGTACACATTCTTTGTTAGCTCTAGTGTTGGAAGGGAAACAATTGGTGCTGTGTTGCTACAACAAGATCCCCACAGTACAAGGATGCGACCCATCTACTTTCCTAGTAGGGTCATGAATGCTTTGGAGAGAGACTACACAGAAGCAGAACTCATGATGCTTTCTCTCATGTTTGTGGTGAGAGTTTAGATCCTACCTGCTACCAAAACCTTTTGAAATTCTCACTGCAGAGAATTTGTTCCCTTGGGTGTCATCTCAAATGAATCTTAGTACTAGGATCTCAAAGTGGATTATGGAGTTGCAAGAGTTTCAATACTCTTTCAAGGTAAACGATAGTGTGCGTGCACAATTGGCAGGGATTCTCACTTATAGGGTGCATGAAAAGGAGATTAAGGTGCCTGAAGTAAAGACCCTACCATTACCACCACCAAAAAGTATTCCTAATGCTTTTACCTTGTTCTTTGATGGAGCTTTTCGTCGAGCCACAGGAAAAGCAGGGGGAGGGCTAGTGTTGCTCAACCCAAGTGGAGAGGTGGTCATGAAAGAGAAGTTCAATCTACCAAGTTCAGGTAGCAACAATGAAGCAGAATACGACACACTAATTCATGGTTTGAAGATGTGCATTGGCCAAGGGATACAACGCCTCATGGTAAAGGGAGATGCACTTCTCATTGTTAAACAGATTTTAGGCATTTGGGCATGCAAGAATGAAAGCTTACGGAAAAAAGTTCATGCCATTCGTAGATTGTTTAATCAATTTGAAGAAGTGCAACTATATCATATTCCTAGGAAACAGAATGAAGATGCCGATTTACTTGCACAGCAAGTAGTTACATGTGTTGAGAAAGAAGTGCAGGTCATCATGGTGGCAGCAACTATCAAGCAACCGCGATACCAGGGATTGGAGTCATTGACTCCCATTATTAGCTACATTTTGGAGGGTGAGTTTCCACAAGACTTCACGAAGGCTCAGAAGAGGAGACTCATGAAGAAGGCAAGTTTCTATCTCTTCCTAGAAGGCTCCCTCTATCAAAGAGGGAAGGATCAAGTGTGCAGAAGAGTACCAACTATCCAGGAAATTCCAGCCATTCTAAAAGGTTTGCATGAAGAGGCATGTGGTGGTCATTTTTCCCAAGAAGCAACTGTGAAGAAGATTTTGCTTGCGGGGTATGTTTGGCCAAGCTTGCATGTGGATGTTCAACATTGGTGTAAAAGTTTTCGCAATTGGCAGGTAAATGGGAATAGAAGATTGGTTTATGGTCCAAGGCAAATCGTGCTTGCAAATGGACCGTTTGAAAAGTGGGGCATTGATGCTATGGGTCCTCTGCCTAGGACAAAAAATGGTAAACTCTACATTCTAGTGGCTGTAGACTATATGACTAGGTGGGTGGAAGCACAAAGTGTGGCAAAGGTAAATGAGAAGACAGTGAGCAAATTCGTCTACACTCACATTTGTTGTAGATTTGGCACACCTTTGGAGATTGTTTCTGATAATGGTCCAGGGTTTAAAAAGGGATTGCTCACAGAAGTCTGTGAAGAACTTCACATTCTACATTGTCACAGTACACCCTACTATTCCTAATCAAATGGTTTGGTAGAAAAAGCTAATGGTGTCATTGCAGGCATCATTAGAAATATGGTGAAAAACAAGACAAAGTTGTGGGATGACTTCTTGGATGGTGCCTTGTGGGCGTATCGAACCACATATAGGGAAGCCACGGAGTTTACACCATTTCACTTGGTCTATGGTCAAGAGGCTTTACAGCCAATTGAGCTAAACATTCCAACAATGCGACTTCATGGCAAATTAGCACAAGATGATCAAGAAGCATGGATGGATCGACTTATTACCTTAGCTGAGCTTGAGTGGAAAAGAGAAGCAACATACGAGTGCTATAAGAGGAAATCCAAACAGACAAAGGAGAAGCTAGACAAGAAACTGAAGGACAAAGGCAACAATGAAGGAGATCTTGTGCTAAGGTATGACAATCGACTCGATAATCGTTTTGATGCCAAATTTGAAACAAGATGGCAAGGGCCATACATAGTCAAGAAGGCTTTCAATTCAAGTTACTATCAGCTTATGGACTTGAATGGTAAAGAGCACTCCAGGAAAGTAAACGGGTATCACTTGAAGCCCTATTTGAGTCGCCTTCTACCAAAGGATCTACCAAAGATCTGTCAAGAGGCCACTGTCTCATGTAAGTATTGTTACATGAAGCATGAGTGTAACTCTAGCCAAAATTCTGAGGGGCCAAACAATAAAAATCTCGTCAAGGACTCTGAAGCACTCTCTTTGGAAAAGATGCTCTATGATGGTACATGAATATACCATCATCCAGGGGGAGGGCTAATGATAGCCGTTTTTCGGCTCTTTGTAATTGCCACAGTGAGTTACCTCACCCTACCAAAATCACCCAAACATTGTGGCTATCCCTACCATTTCACTGTACATAGGCGTGCGTGAGTCACGGGACTTTTCCCATATCTTCTTAAAAAAACCCTCAATTAGCTAGTCATTGGGCTAGTTGAGCCAAAAAAATAAAAATAAAAATAAAATATAAGTATATTATGGCCCATGCGTATGTAAATATTTCTTTGTATATAGGGCCTAAATAAAAGTTTTTTTCATAATTATTTTGGTATTTATTTAAATATTTCTACCTAGGTGTGTGTTATTTATGCTCTGTACATTGCCTCACCATTACCACAATTTTTTCTTACCATTTTTCATACTCTTTATTCCATATAGAAATATTTTCATGTAAGCTTCTCTTATATTTGGTGTAACTCCACCCCAACAAAAATCCAAAAAAACTAGTTTTATTTATGTGTATATTTTTTCACTATTGTGATTTTTCCCTTCCTACATCTATTTTGTTTTTTTTTCTAAAAAATTAGAACACCAAAAATATTTATCTTTTTATGGTAGCCTCATAATGAGAGAGATTTCTTTTGACCCCTTTATATTTTTTCCACTTATATTATTTATATTTGAGATGTACATATTTTTTAAACCCCTCAATATTTGATTTTCTTAGTTGTACTATTCACTTATATCATGATCTCAACAATATCTTCAATTATAGACCTACCAAATAAGGTCAAGGGTAGGTGGCATGCATACATGCACTATGGAGGGCTCACTCTTGGAGGTATTCAAAGGAATCATCCAAAGAAGGACCCCACAAGGACCTTGTGCAGTGGAAAAAAACGGTCGGTTTTGCTGAATTTTTAAAGTTCACTTGCTCTCCGAATTTGAAAAGGTGATACAAACAAAAGTTGTAGCTCGTGGGCTGAACTTTTGCCTCAAATGTTTTCATATTTTTTTGAGATACGAGCTGTGAGCTATGATTTTATTAGTGGACCCCAGTTTTCCCATGTTATGCAGCCACACTCTCTCTTCCACTTTATCATTTTCCTCTTTCACACACACTTCTCCACTCATCATCCCCACCTCTCTCACCACTCCTCTCTGCACCCTACTCACCTTCTCCTCAACCTTGAAGAATAAGAGAAGCCATGGTGAACTCATACCTCCCACACACAATTCCATTCCAAAATTGACCACCTAGTCTCGTTTTTCCTCCTCCAAATTACCCATATCTATCAAAAAAACCACAAAATTCAGCCTCTTCTCTTAAAAGACAGGATCATGGTGGTTGATTACTCAGCTTCAATTACCTTGTCTCTCAAGGAAGGTCAAGAGTGGAGAAAAAATGTACCATCAAAGCTAGTGGACCGTCAACAAGCGTCAAAATTGGCCCTACTCAAGACACTTGGAGCATCAACCTTGTAAGAAATCCACCTTTTCTTACCTCTTAAGAGTTTTTCTTCCTTATTTGTATCCTACATGGATACTCCCATTGTAAATATCCAATTCCATTTGTAAATTAATACTAACTCTACTAACACTAACCCACTATGAAAAGTCCTATCACCTCCATTTCTCTCATCTCTCTTTCCCCACCAACTTCTTGATAATTCCAAGCAAAAGAAATTAGATAAATTGCTGAAAATCTAACCCAACCATGGTTAGAGGAGTAACCCTAGCCTTCAAAATTGCTATAAAAGGAGGGTGTAGCTAGCACAAAAAGGAGGAGCCATAAGCAAGAGCACTATGCTATAGCTTGAGAAGCCAAGCTCAACCTCTCTAGAAGGAGCTCTTGAGTGGAAGCTCATTGTCTTATGCATGTGCATGTGTTGTAATAGGGGATTAGCAAGGGAACTCTATTCCATTGTAAGAGAGAGAGTGATCATTCAATTGAGAGTAGGAAATCTATCATTTCTCCTACTAGTGTAAGCCCAACATTTGCTGAATCAAGGAGGGTGGATTTGGACTAAGCTTGGATACTTTGTCTCCCTTCCAACGTGAAGTAATGGACAACAATGATGCGTAAGTGTCTTGGTGTTTTTTGTTAAGTTCTTGATAGCTTGTCTCTGGTGTTGTCATCAATCTAGCCATAAATCCCACATACTGTAAGAGGGCGACAGGGTGGAGAGGACTCCCGTGGCTTTAAGACAGTGATTGGGGTGGCTTTTTTTTGTGATGTGTTGTGGTGAAATTTACGCAAGCTATGTTGAAAAAATACTAATCTCACTTTGATTTGTCATGACAGATTTGTAAGAAGGTATTAATGCAACAAGCACCCCCTCCCCCTTTCTCTCTCTTTCTTAAATATATAGTTGTGTTTGCTTGTTCATTGCCGATACGTTTCAAAGCAGCCCAAGCACTCTCTCTCTCTCTCTCTCTCTCTCTCTCTCTCTCTCTCTCTCTCTCTCTCTCTCTCTCTCTCTCTCTCTCTCTCTCTCTCTCTCTCTCTCTTGTGTTTTAGTGTGTGAGAGTGTTCCATTGGTGTTAGGGTTAGTGTAAATTCCTTGCTTGTTTGTGGGTTGCTCTAACGATTCTCCTCTTTTGCGTCCTAGTTCGCTCTTAAACTAGGTGGTGCCCCTTGTGTAGTTGGGATTTGGCTGTGGGTTTGTTGTTTTGGTTTGTGTTGTGTTGTGCCCCAGCCCCATTGAGCAGCACGGGAGCCTAGAAGGGTGTCTAGAGGTTTCTCTTCTTGTTGCCCGCCAAGGACTGCCTCAATACAAAGTGATCTTATACATCCCACGACATAAAATGCCATATGAAATAATTTCATCACCAAAATTGAGATCATGTATTGTACATCTATCATCCACAAATTTGAGTACAAGACCAAGTCTAACAAGTGCAAATACAGACAAAACAATCTTCTTGATCCCGCATCAACAAGTGTGAAAGAACTGCCATTTGCAATAGTAAGCACAATCTTTTCAACTTCTTGAATACGATAAGAGGCATTGTTGACACAAGTAACTGAATTTCCATGAGGGACAAACTCAAGAGAGGTGAAAAAATCAGGATGTGAGGTAATGTGATTTGTAGCACCACTGTCAAAATACCATGCATGTGAATCTGCAACAATAACTGAAATTGTAGCAACTAACATGCATGCATCATGGAGAGCAGGAATATAAGTGCACTCTACACTAAAAGCCCATTCTGCATCAACATCAACATCATAGTCTCCTTTCACAGAAGACTCAACAATAGGTCCATTTGTAGTGGAACCACCATTAGTAGTGGAACCAACCTCTTTCTTCTTAGCCTCTTTAGCCTTCAACTTAGGACATTGCTTGATCAAGTGATCATTAGATTTACAATAATGGCAACACATCTCCTTTTTGCCCTTACCACCAAAATTTCCAAACAAATTGTTGCCAGCGAAGCATTAGTAATAGGTGATTTTTCACTTACAGAAGAAGCATAAGAAGTGGCTGCAACATTGTTACCACCTTTTCTTTAAGCAGCAATAAAGGCCAGTTCAATTGCACATTGTCTAGTACTATTTTGTTTTTAAAAGTGACTCTTGCAATAGCAATGTGCATAATGCATCAAACTTGACAACATCAGGATTTTCTTGGGTTATAAGTCTTCAAGTACTAGAAAAAGTCTGGTAAGAATCTAGCAAGGCATCAAGAACAGTCTGCACAAGGGAGGTGTTTGAAATGACTTCACGTGCAGTAATAAGTTGCTTATTGATATCCTTGATGCCAGCAAGGAAAGTATCCATATCATCTTTCTCATGCATAATCTTCAACTCCATCTCTTTACCTAGCAATGCAATTTTTGCCTCATTGCGACTTGCATAAAGACCAGCCATAATATCCCAAGCCTGTTGTAATACCTAGGAGACTAAGACGTAGGATCCTCCTCCCTACCACCATTTATATAGGCCTAGCTCCTAGCTCTTGCCCTAAGCGGATCCCCAATCCACACTGGTCCAGTCCAGGCCCTTGGGCTAGGTCCCTGACCCCCTAGGTTGGGCCTTGCCCCGTAGGACCCTGGTCCTGACATTACTCCCCCCTTAAGGAAGAGTTTCCGTCCTCGAAAACAAAAGTGGGAGGGTTCTTCTTAAGAACACTAATGTTCTCTCAAGTGGCATCCTTCATGGATCCAGCTGTTTGGTTGATTGGAACACGGTTCCGCAGGAGGTTCAATGAAGACAAAAGTAACATCTTGATTTTCCACATTGTTGTCCATTTGTAACTATCTAGTGTGTATACTCCATTTAGGACGCACATGAACATACTAAACGAGTTATCACGACAAAGATATGCCTGAAAGAGTACCGCTTTTCACTTTCTGTGAAGTAACTTGCTGACCTAAATCATCAGCCAAGTGTAAGTCCTTGACTTGTTCTCAAATTGCATCAGTAAACAACCCCACCTTATGAGCGTCAAGGTTGAGAACTTGACTTATACGTGAAGAGACTACCAAGTCGCAACATGCATTAACTGATAGTAAGTAAACTCCAAGAAGAGATATAAATGCTTACTAATTGGATCGCTTGGTGCTTGGTGCTAACGTACACACTTTGCTTATCCTTCAGCACAAGATTACTCTTTGTAATCTGCATATCCCCTTGGATAACTGACAGTACTGAGGTGTGTTTTCATCACGGTTACAGACAGTCGTCCTAGATGACTAGTAAACGGGAAATCACAATAGTGTATAACATTGGTGAGGAATCAACAATGTCCGAAATAACCATCGTGGTTAACTTGAAAAAATCCACAAACACCCAAACCGAGCCATGACCTCTATTGGTGATTAGTAGACCCAAAAGTAATCTCCTAGAGATATTGCACTTAGAGTGCAAAATGCTTCATAAGCAACAACTTAAGGAATATGCATGCCGTTCCAAATCAGCCTTTGCTAAACACTAGGGCCCATAACACCTAGTGTGCATGCATTTATCAAAAACAAACCCGAACCTGTATATCCATAATGGTCCTTGCCAATACTTATGGCAATTGTGATGTGCCTAGCACGCATTAAAAAGGAATGTAAATAGTTCTGAAAAGAAACTAAATATTTTTAGTTGCAATCTTTTTGCAAGTCTTGCTGAAACGTCTGAATCACACCAGAAGGTGAAACATTGATCACTTCTAGGTGCAGAACAAAGAAACTTTTTCATTAACAACTTATAGCCTTGCTATATGTATAAACAACCATCTGTAATGTTGTTTAGCAATGCTTGTAGCTGAACAAGTCATTGTAAGTATCCGACAATTTCTAGCCACTAAAATTGCTCCTAATACGTCGTGTTGAAAATGGTCTAGAAAACAAATTTGACCAGCACTTAGGGACTTTGTCGTGACATACATTTGAAATAGGGGGCGCCAGTGTCAGTCCTAGAGACTCATATTCGCCACATGTGGAATATGTCTCAACTAAGGATGTCTGGAAAAAGAACATCCTTCAAGTACAAGATGTACTTGTGTGTGGAGGTAACTCTAAACACTCTACAACAAAGTGAGAGGGACCCTCATTCATTGCTCCACACTGTCTAAACCAAACTCCTTGAGTCCCTAGACCATGTTGTATCCCATGTGACAACATGTGACAAATCAAATCCTACAAGTGGATTCATAACAGCATAATGTACATTGGACACTACGATCCAAAATACTTGTTTCTACATGCCCTTGGCATGGCTCTGAAATATTCAAGCGTATTTAAATGACTTGAAAAACCAAGCAATGCATACTAAAAACTGGAATAACACCAAATCAATAGATGCGTACCTGGAGATTGAATTGAATGTTCACTTACCCGTATTCAGATGTGAATAAACATGTGAAAAAACAAGCAACGTTGCACTGGAAACCTTGGGTGTTGCCTTTCCAATCCAAACCCTTTGGTTAGAATCTACGTAGGCAAACCCCTTGGTAAGACCTTTTGTAAGAATTGATCAACTAGCAGGTAACGGTAATCAACATAGTCAACCGTGTACAAAATGATTGGAATCAACTTGAAAAGTTGAATTTGCTCGCTACCCCATGGTAGAGTACTAGCTTCTTTCCTTGAAAGTACAACTGGGATAGAGCAAACTATGATCCTCAATGCCTATGGGAGGATTTAGCAATCACCCGTCGGGTCTTACCACAAAACAGTATGTCCATAGTCACTCCGTAGTGCTATAGAAGGAGCAGGAAATCAACAAAAGTGAAATACCTAGCTCTTATGGGCAGCCATGCTGCTGGACGGGTATGCCGCGACGAACGTTGTGAGCGGGATGGAAACACACAGAACGCCTCTATAATGACCCGACACACACTCTTGGGATGATACACACACACATTATGGGGCACCACTCGGCTTACACAACCAACGTGGCCGAGACAGGAAACACACAGACGGAGTGAGAAGAGAGAGATTTCCCACTTGCCCAATCAACACTCGCACATACACATTCACACACACACACTCAATTCAGCTCAAAGGAGGCAAATTGTTGTTGTTTAGACTCAATGAAGCTCAGCCCAACACCAATGGGGCAAATAGTGTACACAGTATTGAGGAAATACACCAGATACAACCACAAAGTTAAGCAGAGGCTTCACTCACCAGAGAAGATTACATAGAAAAAAAACAAAAAATCTGTGAGGAATTTGGCAAAATGGAAAACGCCATTGCGTACGGAACGCCCAAAAACCCCAGTCTACAATGTCAAAGTGCTCAAATCCGACCTCGGATGAGCAGTTTAGGGCCAAAAAATGCTCCAAAAAAAGCAAAAACACACTTGCGGCCGTTCCTCCACTCTTCTCCACGTTTTTTCTGTTCTTCTCTCAGTTTTTCAGTTCCCACACTTAGCTTTATTAGTTGGGCCCCAGTGGCCTTTTAGATGATCCCAAAGGGACCCCGAACAGGCCAAAAATTGACCTCGTAGTGCATAGTTGTCACTTTTTTGCATCATCCGCACACCTGGCACTCAGTTTTTTCAAATAATGCATCCCGCAACCACGTGAAGTGGCCCCAAAAAGTGGTCCTCATCATGACCTTTCATCATGACCCCACGTAACCACCTGGCTTTGAAAAATGGGCAATTATTTATTTGATGCACCATGCATGTGTATGTACATATGCGCAATCCCTTGCTCCAAAAAACTCCTGACATAATTTTCCCATCCCCTAGCCTGCTAGATCATTCATGATCAGTAGCAGCAAAGAGAGATATGAGACTCGCCGCATCACAAGTCTCCTCATCCTTCACCAACATTGCTTGCTCCACAGACAGATCATCTTGCTCCACCATCATTAACCTGGCAGTATATAATTTAAGACGCAATCCATTTACCCTTGACTTATGTAGAACACCATTCAGGTTAGCCAGCTGATATGTGCCATTCCAGAAACACTCCACTACCTTGAAAGGGCCTTCCCACTTAATTTGAAACTTGTTTTGGAAGGTGTTTTCCAACTTACTGTTGTAGCGCAAAACCAAGTCATGCTTCTTGATACCCTTACTTTTGACCTTTTCATTTATCTTTGCCAAAGCCCTATCTTGCATCTGGCCATAATGTTCCAATGCACTCATCCTATCCAGATGAACCTCTTGTAGCTGTAAGAGCCTCTCTTCGAATGCATCACTAGGTGGCCCAAGAAACTTCTCTAACATCTTGACCGCAGGCAACTCTACTTCCACAGGCAATAGTGCTTCTTTTCCATACACCAAATGAACTGGAGTAAACCCTATACCTGTCTTCACCGAAGTACGGTAAGCCCATTATGTACTAGGCAATTCCAAATCCCAATTCTTTCGTTGGTGCTCTGTCACTTTCAAAAGAATCTGTACCAACTCACCATTGAATCTTTCATTTAAGTCATTACACTGTGGGTAATAAGGAGTGGTATGCTGGTGCCTAATCTTCATCTTTGTGCATAAGAAGTCTAGCACTTTAGCTCTAAATCTTGGCCCCTTATCTGAAAGTAGCTCTAATGGCACCCCAAACTTGCAACATATTTCATCATACACAAATTTTGCCACATCCTTTGCAGTGATCTGTTTTACTGCTATAGCCTCTGGCCATCTAGAGAGATAGTCCACCGCAGTCAAAATATAGCTTTTGCCCCTGCTTGTGATAGGTAAGGGGCCTATTGCATCAATCCCCCACTTTTCAAACACATCAAACGCCATAATGGTTTTTCATAGCTCTGGCTTCAACACTCTCTTCCCAAATGCTTGACACCTATTGCAAGACCTACACCAATGGTGAACATCCTTATGCAAACTAGGCCATACATACCCCTCTTGCAAAATCTTATGCAAGGTGATCTTTAGAGCAAAATGGCCACCACATGTGCCTTCATGATTCTCTTCCAACACTCTGTAAAGATCCTTCCGCCAAGGTACACGTCTCAACACGAGATCAGCCCCTTTCATGTATAAGACATCACCAATCAATTTGTACCTGTATGCTCTACGCACAAAGCCATACTTCTTAGACTTCTGAATCTCCTTTGGAATGATTCCTGTTAGCAAAAACTCCTCTTCTTGAGCCAAACTTTCCTAGCCATGATAAAGAGGTAAAGTGGTCCTCAACACAAATAGCTCCCCAATCATGCCTTGAGTTACTTCATGTGCCTCTCCATTTAGAGCACAGTCAATGTGTCTGATGATCCATGCTTTGAACTTTTTTAAGAGGCCTTTAATTATGAAGCACATTTCCTTCAATGAGCTGTTCTTGCTCTTCCACACACCCAGCACTTGCTTCACCACTAACAAGGCATCACCTTTTATGCTCAACCTTCGAACCCCATGCTTCAAACAAATGTGTAATTCGGCTTCCAGAGTAGCATATTCAGCCTCATTGTTACTATGAGCATCCAATTTGAACCCTCTCTTGCATACTAGCTTCCCCTCTGGATCATAAAGTGCTATACCCCCTGAAGCTGCATCATGGCTCTTTCTGTATGAACCATCAAAGAACAACACATGTGCATTGCTGATCTGTGGCACTTCTTCAACTACCTTTCTCACAACCTCTTCCTTAACAATGAGGGGATTCTCCTTGTAGGTCAACAAATCATCTAGGGTAGCCCTTGTACTATCTTCCACTAGAAAAGAGAACACAAACTCTTGCAGCTCAATTACCCATTTCTTCACCACATTTGACATGTTAGTACCATTAATTAACTGTGGAAAAAAGGCATAACTCGTCAAGAAAACAAAAGGCCGTGGTAGCAAGTAGTGACGAAATCGTCGACAAGCAAATATTACACTGGCCATCACTAGCTCTACTTCCAAGAACTTTCTCTCCGCTACCAACTTCACTCGGCTTGCACAATACATTGGCCTCATATAATGGCTGCCCTTCCCCTTTTGCAATAGCATGGATCCAATGGAATCATCCCCTACTCAGGGATTTACATAAAAACCTTTCTCCCAATCAGGAGCCTGCATGGCTGACAACCCCCCTAACACCTCTTTCACCTCTTGAAACACTTCTTCACACTTGTCATCCCATTGCAATGGATCATGCTTTGCCACTTGTTGTAATGGATAAAGAATCTAAGAAGACAATGGAATAAACCTTGCCATGTACTTCACTTTGTGTATAAAGGTTGCCAATTGCTTAGTACTCGTAGGTGATGGGAGAAGAATAATAGACTTCACCTTGTCTCGATAAGCCTCAATGCCATTTTCTGACACGATATGGCCCAATAACTTCACCCTTGGCTGTGCTAGATGACATTTCTTTGGATTTATTTGTCCTCCACATTCATCATATCGAGCCAATACCATCTGCAGCTTCTCATGGTGATCAGCCCTACTGCTATAAACACAGAAGTCATCCATAAAAGCTTTAACACAACTACCAATGAATGGTTCCAATACCCAATTTGCTCTCTCTTGATAGAAGGTCCATTTGAAAACCCAAATGGCAATACTGTGTAGCAATAGCAGCCCCATGGCATAATAAAAGTGGTCTTTGTGCGGTCTTTAAGAGCAATCTTCAATTGAAAATATCCTGAAAAACTTCACACACATTGTACCTCTCATAACCTGCCACTGAATCCAAGATCTGATCGATGAATGGAAGAGGATATGGGTTCTTCTTAGTGGCTGCGTTTAAGGGTTTAAAATCTACACAAATTCTCCACTTCCCATCCTTCTTTGGACTGACTACAACTGGACTCACCCATTCTGTGGTCTCCACAAGGACTATGAACCCTGCCTTCAACAACTTGTCCACCTCTTCTCGCAAGGCTTCCATTTGCTCTTGACCCATCCTTCTTAGCCTTTGCCGCACTGGCTTAGCACCTTCTTTCAGCTCTATATGCATCTCTTCGCCCTTGAACCCTTTGATCTCTTCATATGAAGTAATGAACAAATCAGGAAAACTAGCCAGCATGTGCAAATATATATCCTTCTCTATAGCTGAGAGGTCTCCACTGATCATTTGTGTCATCAATTCCTGCTTCTTTGACAACTCAACCTTGGTTTGCATCAGCCCTTCAATCACTTCAGAAGGCCCTTCACTTTCATCTTCAACCTCATTCACAAATGCAACTAAACCAAACTCTTGTATTTCTTTGTCCATCAAAAGAAATGCAACATCAGCATCCTCATCACTGCTGGTAGTGCTATCATTGTCCTCATCTATCACCATGGAAGAGTCTTCATCACTAGACGCATCCTCATCTTCATAAAGCTCCTCTAATCGTTTCCTTGTGTCCATATTATAAAACTTCTTGGTACCTGTCTTTCCATAGAGGCTAATCATACCATGTCGCCAATCTTGAACATCTCCCCGCTCCCACTGCACGTAACCATGGTCTGCCCAGTATAATAGGATATGCTCCCAACCCTGCTGGCATCACATGAAAATCAACCATTGCCTTTGCATCATATGCCTCCACTTCTAAGCTCTTTACAACACCCAAGAATTTTACTTTTTGATGGTTTGCCAATCTGATCCGAAACCGTGACTTCCTGCTCGTCAGATCCTCCTTCAAGTCATAGCTTAATTGTCCATCCCCTAGTGGAAAATCTGCAACATGAAACTTTCGACGAGCTCTCCTTTTCCTCTTGGCCTTGACATCCTCTCCTTCATGGCTCTTTCCTTTCTTCTTACTAGGACCTGGGACACTTCTTCCTTCCTTATCCTCTGTGGTCCTCTTCCCAATAGGCATCACTAATTTATCTTCTAGCTTTGATGCCTTCTCCAAGGTGACTACACTTAGAAATTTTGTCTTTCCCTTTTCCTCCTGGGTTAATCCACTGGTTCCTTCATCTCCCTTAATTTCGATGCCATAATCATTTGACCTAGTTAACACCTGTCTTGGCAATGGATACATGTCTCCCCCCATCCTTGGTGGCTTATCACATTGGGGTTGATGTGACCCAACTCTCCACAATTGTAACATGTGGGCATCTGCCTCCAAAACCTACCATTGCTTTGTCCAACATCATTCCTAGGTCTCTCTTCACCTCTTGGCTGATTTTCATACCTCCCTCCACCTCGATTATTTTCCACTTGACCTAGCATGTTTAGGCTGAGATTATTCATCAAATCTACCACTTGCCTCATGTCTTGCCTTAGCCCATCATCTTGCATAGATGTAGTGACCACTGTTGGCATAACCTGAGTAGTAATAGGAACCACTGGTTCATGATGAACCCCTAACATGCGACCTTGTAAAGACTCTATAGGATGAAATTCAGACACCATGGGCAAAGACTCCACCCCTAACTGGCTCATTTTCCTCAACTTCCACTCTTTGTTCCTTGCTACCTCTAGTGCATCTTCATATGTCCTAGGCTTCTTTAGCTCCACTCTCCAATGTATATTCTCCCAAAGACCAGCCAAGAACCTGTCCTTCTTCATCATGTCAGACGGGGGTACCTGTGGTGCTAAGGCCTTGCCCATACGCTCCCATGCCAATGAGAACTTACGTATGTACGCATCTACTGGCTCACCTTCCTTTTGCACCAAACCTTGTACTTCTTGCCACACTTTCTCAGGATCTTCTATCTTCACAAACTCCACTTCCAACCCATGCCTTAGATTTTCCCAACTCAATCTTACAGGTGGATCCGCTGCACGCAACTCTTCTTCAAATGTTTTGGACCATACTCGTGCATCACTCTTCAAACAAATTTGGAGAAGACGTAACATCTGCGCAGGGTCATGAATCTGGTTGCTAATGCAGGCAACCTCCATCTTTTCCAAAAAATCTTCCACATCTTCATCACTTCTTCCATGAAACTCCGGAAAAGAGAAAGCCGTGGCCACCCAAGTTACAAAGCTTTGAGAACCCCTTTGAGCACACGTGCAAGAACCCAAAACTTTTGACTACCCAATCCCCAGAAACTTCAATGGAGCTCAACTTTAGATAAGGACAAACACATGCACATCAAATGAGTTTTCATAGTTGATCATCAGAATTACAACAGGCAAAGGACATTCCAAGATCTCTCGTAATCTTCTTGGCCCGAACATAAAGACTATGAGCTGCTGGAAAAAAATCTTCCTGGACACATGAACATTTATCTGGATTCTTTGAGTTAAATGAAATGGAGTGAATTGAGGGCCATTTTGATCATCCATTAAAGCCAACCATGAAGCTCCCAAGAAGGCACACCTGACTTAACCTCTGATTTTGCCAAAATTTCAGCAGCATAACAGCATAAATGGCTCAAAAGACCAAAAAACCAGCCATCATAACTTGGAAAAAATTTGGCAGAGTTTCCCCAGAAATAGAGCAGTAGGAACCCAAAATATAGACTGTATATGTATGCATAAACTGTCAACAATAGAACCCGAGCATCAAGTAGGACTCACTAGTACATAGCCTATGGCCAGGTCACAAAAAGGGTGCTCCAACTACCTGTATCACCGAAAGGATCTCCACATTTGAGAATCCCCCATCTCAATAAAAACCTCACGCTATCGACCCTCACACGAAGGCTAATGCAAATCACGTATAGTCAAGTCTCAGAAATGACTATCTTCCAGACCAAATCTCAGAAATGGCTAGGACTGCCCAAATACAACCAAGTATGGCTCCACAAATGCGTACAATGGGAGTTTCCACAAGTAACGTACAATCCAGCAGACAATGCACTCAAATAGGCGCCAAGTGATGCATACCCACAACAACTGCAAGTGACATCACTGCTAGTATATCACTGTACTCCAGCTACCTGTACCTGTGTGAATCAACTGTACCTGTCCCTGTAACCTGTAACCTGTAGTCCCGAATCTCGAAGCTTGAAGCTCGAAGCAGAAGGTACTAGAAGAAGATCCTCAGTGGGGGCACCAAAAGAATGTGAGCGGGATGGAAACACACAGAACGCCTTTATAATGACCCGACACACACTCTTGGGATGATACACACACACATTATGGGGCACCACTTGGCTTACTCAACCAGCCTGGCCGAGACAGGAAACACACAGACGGAGTGAGAAGAGAGAGATTTCCCACTTGCCCACTCAACACTCACACATACACATTCACACACACTCTCTCAATTCAGCTCAAAGGAGGAAAATTTTTGTTGTTTAGACTCAATGAAGCTCATCCCAACACCAATGGGGCAAATAGTGTACACAGTATTGAGGAAATACACCAGATACAACCACAAAGTTAAGCAGAGGCTTCACTCACCGGAGAAGATTACACAGAAAAACAACAAAAAATCTGTGAGGAATTTGGCAAAATGTACAGCGCCATTTCATCCAGAACGCCCAAAAACCTCAGTTTGCAATGTCAAAGTGCTCAAATCCGACTTCGGATGAGCAGTTTAGGGCCCAAAAATGCTCCGAAAACAGCAAAAACACACTTGCGGATGTTCCTCCTCTCTTCTCCACGTTTTTTCTGGTCTTCCCTCAGTCTTTCAA
This sequence comes from Adiantum capillus-veneris, assembly GCF_014529385.1. Classification (NCBI taxonomy): domain Eukaryota; kingdom Viridiplantae; phylum Streptophyta; class Polypodiopsida; order Polypodiales; family Pteridaceae; genus Adiantum; species Adiantum capillus-veneris. The sequence goes on from NC_140959.1 coordinate 131,369,695, forward strand.
GTTCCAACACTTAGCTTTATTAGTTGGGCACCCGTGGCTTTTAGATGACCTCAAACGGACCCCGAACAGGCCAAAAACTAACCTCGCAGTGCATAGCTATCACCTTTTTGCATCATCCGCACACCTGGCACTCAATTTTTCCAAATAATGCATCCCGCAACCACGTGAAGTGGCCCCAAAAAGTGTTCCTCATGATGACCTTTCTGCATAGGTATCACAAGAAAACACCCACGTCGTATCCATACTTCTCCACGTGCAAGTATTGACCCCGTTCGACCTCCTGACGCCACTCGATGCCATCAAACTCACCTGCTTACCTCATGTCGTCGGCCCGCGGATAGCTTCCTCAAGAAGTTTTACGTACTGGTAATAGTTAAAATCGATGCACTATGTTCACCCTGTCCTACTTGTACACATGTGGGCCCCACGTAACCACCTGGCTCTGAAAAATGGGCAATTCTTTATTTGATGCACCATGCATGTGTATGTACATATGCGCAATCCCTTACTAAAAAAAACTCCTGACAACGTCAGCACAGCGAGAACTCGCGTAACAAGTAATGTCAGCTAAGGACAAAGCTCGACACGCAGGCGCGTGGAAGCAATCATAAGGTGTCAACCTACACTCGACCGACTCCTAACTAATTCCTACAGAGGCTCCTACCACTTGTCTAAGTCACAGTCTTCAAGAGAACAAAAGAGGATGCTTCCTACAATGCTTGCTAGAGCCGAATACCTATCAAACACTTCCAAAACACCATAGAACTTGAAGGAGACCCTACTAATACCTATAGGCCACTCTTCTTAAGGTCTGTGCACCAAAATCACGACCCAAAACACCCGGTGCAGAAATACGTAGGATGTCTGGCCGAAATCTATAGGTCTTCGTTTCCGAAATATGAAGTGCCTAATGTGTAGTTCTACTCAATGTGAACGCGTGGATATGCTGCAATGCAAAATCGGACATTGTATGCTCACCCAAACAACCGATGAAGCTCGTCGAAGGAGCTCCAAAAGCCGGACCGTACGCGCACAATGTTGGTATCGGCTCGTAGATCTAGTCGGGGGCAACAAGTTGCACTTCTCCGCACTCGATTCCGACCACCGTAACACACGTAGCGTCAAGACAAAGCTGACATTCTCTCTCACGTACACAGTACGCTCACTCACAAACTTAAACTTGTTTAAAATGACAAAAGGTTTTTCATTAAGGTCAAAAAGTGATATATATACCTTACAACTTCTCAAACCCTAAAGTTTCAAAATCATCCATCTACTCCATCTAACTATCAAAACTGGGATACAATCTGGAAACTTCTGTAAGTCCCAATATTTACAAGGTGAAAAACCGGGTTTTCGTCAATGAATGACTAATTACAAAAAAATAATAATCCGCCGAGTAGTTAGATGCCGTGGGGTGTGTCCAGCTTCTAACATCCCCCCCCTCCTTGTTCATGTCATCCGCGACATGGCCTTGATCTTTTGCTTCACCTTATGGTCTCCCGCATCTTTAGCAGTGATTCGTACTGTGCATGTAGATTTAGCATTGTTGGTCCAAAGATGTTTGTATGCATGGTAAAGAATCCCGTGTAGAAAGCTTCTTCAAACGCCTAGAGGTGATAAGATGGGAGGAACATGATTCTTTGGTATAATGCATGTATCACCTCCTTGGAAGGCTGACCTGACATATCATAAGCACATCTGTATGTGTCCTGGAAGAAAAATATGCTGTCAGTCACCTGTCCTGGCTTGAAGGTTTCAAACACTGCTAGGATGGTTCTGCAAATCTTTCTCATCATGATGCATGTAAGGTTAGGTGAGCCAGTGAACAACTTTATGGCGCCCGTTAGGGTTTTCACCATGTATTGTACACTTATTCTCTCACCTACCTTCACGCCTGGCAGCTTTGGGTAGTTCAGCCAAGTGGGTTGGCTTCTCTGTAAGAGTTCGTGTGCTTTCCACGTCCTAACCCTTGGTAGAGGGCAGAAGCTGAGGTTGTCTCTGATGTGTTTAGGTGCCTCTACCAAGTGTATTAGGTACTGCGGGTACTTGGTAAGCCAAGCCTTCCTCCACTTGGGCTGAGAATCCACTATCAGCCTATGCGTTCCTTGCCGCAGTGTCGAAGCAAGGGACTTGCCGTTACACCGTGTACGAGCCATAGACGGCTCCAAGCACACAACAAGACTAATCTAGCAAGCTCAAAAAAGGGCAATGATGTGTCACTCACCGCTCTATGCTCCTGTCGTGGAGGATTCCTCGCCGCGATGAAGAAGAAGCTGCAGTGGTGCCGTGCTCAACCGCTTCTCCGCCATCGTGCCTTCTTAATGCTCGATCGCACACACACTCTCCCTCTCTCTCTCTCTCTCTCTCTCTCTCTCTCTCTCTCTCTCTCTCTCTCTCACACACACACACACACACACACACACACATACACACACACACACGAGGAGGTGAAGAAGAAGAAGATGGAGATGGAGATGGAGCAAGAGCACTCTTCTATTGCACGAATGAGAGAATGAGTGAATTTTAGGTTTAGTTGGCTTTTATATGAGCTCACCCCATTCACACTTGGTCGCCCATGCTTAGCCAACTAATCCCTTGAATGTCTCAGTTAGAGTGCGCCTCTCATCGGCGATCACTCTTACCCTTTTCCTATTGGTCCGAAAAGCCCGGTACCTGACTCTACCAAATACATAATACACGTCCGTCGTAGGTGATGGGGTGTCCGTGAGCCGTGAGGGTTAACATGCCCCCCTTCCTGATGTAGATTCTGTCCTTGGAAGCTATTGAGTTGAAGCTCGTTCGTCGAGGTGGAAGAGCATTTGAGATGAATGTCCTTAGCCTTCTTCAGTCACTGCAAAATCAAACAACATTGGCACAGTAATTGCATTCTCATAAGTGATTAAAAATCATATGCAGTTTTAGGTAGACAAATTGATTGGTAAAAGAATTTCAAACAATTTGTCAGCAATGAACATTAAATTGCAATGTAATCAAATGCATAAACAGATGTAAAGGTAAAAAATTAAACAAGTCTGGGGTCGCGAATTTGACGGTCGAAAGGCACTAGAGATCGAATATTAATACCATGGGTAAGCTTCTTAATTTTCTGTGGTTAATTAAGTTGTTTAATCGCGAGAGCCAACTATTCATGTTCGAGGGCTGACTAGAGGCTATATCTAGAAGACCTTGTAGTTAATCTACCATAAAAGGAATTTCTCATGAAATCATCGCCTGACTGATTACTTTTTCTTTGACCCCCCAAAGTCTTTTCACATTGATTCAATTTGATGTGTGTGCTTATTTGTATGCCTTGGGTTTTTTGCTTTTCAAGGAAAAGCGCCCACACTGGGAACCTCTAGGGCTCTAGTACCATAGGCAATACATGTGAGTGAAGTACCAAATCAAGCTGAGATTTCTCTTCCAGCTTAAGATTTTACAGTGTGGCACTTTGATTTTTTGTTTGTTCATTTTCAGCATTTTAATTTTATAACTTTGGGGGGTCATATAACATTGATACACCTCCCCAGGCTCATCACACTAGTTAACTCCCTTTATAATACTTAAGCTAAAGGTCAATAGGGTCAAGCCCACTAGAAAGCCCTAGTACATTTCACACAATGCTGCCTAAATCGGATTAAGAACCTAAGTAACCATTGATTATTAGGAAGGCATTCCCCATGGTATTAAGAGAAGATTGCTAACACCTAACTTGGTCAAACTAGCTTAGTCGGACTGCTTGATTTTTAAACCTAGACAAGTGATTATGACAAAAAATTACATTGAATTAAATGTTTGATACTAAGCAAATGCGGTGAATATTAGGCTACCAATCACAATTAAAGCAGACAATCATAGATGCAAAAAAGATAAGGGGCAATGCTAATGGACAAGAAACACCTGTTTGTGTCGATGGTCGCGCTTGATTTGAAGAGTGAGTCGAGATAAAGATTCCATGAAGGTCCGAATCCTACCAACAGCAACATGCTCCTGTACACACTAGGAAACAAAAGGAATACCTCCAGGAGGCACATTAGTGGAAAAAGGTACCAACAATTATTGAACACAACAAAAAACATAAGGAATTCTAACCTAATTATTTGCACTCCCCCTAGAGAGTCAAGGGAATAGGATATTGTAGAGGTTGGGGGGAAACCCTAAGGCTAAACCCCTATCCTCGTCGTCGAGATAAACAAAGTCATCATCCATGAGACCATATGTGCCATCCGTATAGTCGTGTAAATTTTCTTCTTCATCATAGGTGCCCATGTTTACTAAGAAGGTCACTAGACGCCTATAGTCATCTTGGTCAAAAGGGTAGGCTTGTGCAATGAGAGAAACGCTCTCTACTAAGTATGGATCATACGTGGTCAAGAGACGTATCAGCCATTCTAACTCCTCAAAATTCCTCTCACATGCTAGCGTACCTATCAAATCCCATTCACATGCAAGCACTGGAAAGACCATGTGAAATATTTGTGAAAAGTAACGAGGGTACCTCTCACCCAAGGCAGGAGTGGATGAATCTAGCGTACTACCATATCTGTACACGCAAATAGATGATGGTTAGAGTGCAAATATTACAAGGGTCGTGTTCTTGTGCATAATTTGTTTTTATGATTTGTGTTATGGCTCTTGCTCTTTTACTTTTTTATCTTGGTTTTGTGAGTATAAGGCTTTATATATACATTCCCTAAGATTGGAGATTAAGAGGTCGGGGAGAAAGTTTGAGAGGGAAGCAAGTGAATGATGGATGTCCACAAACACTCCCCTCTTCCTTGGGTAGATCATACCGTTTGAAATGATGTCGTCACCCTTTGAAACCAATTGTTCCAGTTGGTAATAGGTGAGGATTTTTTCCAGTAGTTTTCTATTACCCTAGGTGCCTCATCAAGTTGCAAGGGTGGTAAGGTACTCTCCCAGGATCGAACTTGAAGTGGTTCATCAGGTGATTCTTGAACACTGGGAGGTGTGGATTCTTTTGTAGCTTCATGGGGGTCCACTACTATAGATGGAGGCTGTGGAGAAGCTTTTACCTCTACGGATGCATTACATGAGGAGCTAGAAGCTTCATGGGACTCCCCCCTTCCTAAGCTAGGTGGAACAAATCGTTTTTTCTTTGGTACCCGAACGGGTGTGTAGCATTCTGTCATTTTTTTCTTTCCACGATCATTGATTCGTTTTGGAGCTATGGGATTGGGCTCACATGGGTCAGGTGATAGGTAAGAGCACAATCTACATTTTGGAACCCAGATTTCATCATTTCCTTGATAGTAGCCTTGGGCTTCCAATAGTCGTTTAGGGATCCATCACAACATTTTCTTACTTTTCTTGGAGCGAGTGGTACGTTTCTTACAAGGCTTCTGTTTTTTTGCACTAGCAATGTTCACTAAAGAAGCTTTAGGGACCCACTTGTATGTTTTCTTCGTTACATTAGGATGAGTCTTGTCAGAAGCTATATGCATTGCTTGTAGCATATTTAAGGGTACAGGCATTTCATCCCCCTCAGGTGTTACCCAGGTCGTCCCCCTATTTCCCCAAGTGTCTATGGTTGCTTCTAGGTGGACCCAATCCACATTGTCCGACTCAATCATCCCAGGTAGGATATCCATATAAGGAGAGTTCTCCCCAATATCCGTGTCTTCGTTACACGTGTAACAATACTGTAATGGAGCTGAGTGAATTTTTGTGTCTGATCGATTATCAATGATGAATTTATTTCCTAGAGGATGCGTTCGACCACTTAAAAGATCAACTCGAATGACAGAGTCTTGGAACTGTAAGTAGACGTGGTTTTTGGACCAGTCATGCACCATTTTTGCTTCCCTCATGAATGGACGCCCTAAGATCATCTCAAATGACATAGGATGCTTGGAAAAATCCATAACAATGAAAGTTTTCCTTACCTTGTGTCCCAAGACCTTGATTCTGAGATCCTTTAGCATTCCAATAGGTGTAACAATAGATCCATTAGCCATTTTTACCACTATGCTTGTGGCTTCAAGGTGAGGTCTCCCCATAGACTCCCAACAACTCTTTGTCACCATGCTGACTCCCGCACCACCGTCAAGGACTCCCTTTACAGTTAATCCTTTAGTAGTGATTGGCAGAGTAGCATTAGATTCATCACCTTCAAAGTATTGCCCCAACTTGTTAACGGGTACTTCAATTACAGATTCATGTCCCGCTAGGTCAGATGGTGGTGCTAAATGTTCCTCATCATTCATTACCGAGTCAGGTTTGTTCATATGTGCAAACTGTGGTAATTTGGCCTATAATTCTCCATTGAGGAAGGCTCGAAGAGCTGAGACTAGCTCGGGGTCTTTATATAGTTTGGACATGATGGTGGTTCTAACTTCTGAAGACATGAAATCCATCAATTTGGCAACATTTAATGGCATCTTGTGGGACATAGGACCCTGACAAGAGAATGGTGAAGATGGAATCTCCACTTTCTCAAGGGGGTCGGGCATTCCCTCACCAAACATTCTCTCTAGTAGGAAAGGTGTGTGTCCACTTTCAGATGTCCTACCCTCACTCTCTTCTCGAATGATACTGGGTATAGCTAACGGCTTGTAGTTCTTGTGAGGTTGAACTTGTGTGGGAAACACTGTGTCCGACATCTGGATATGTTTGGGTTCAGGTTCTAATGTTCGTTGAGTTTCTTCCACCAAACCCCTCAGTTGTTGGACTCGTTCAATTTCCACTGTTGGGTTTGGATAGGTTCCAATCTTTCTCTTGAAATCCTCATTTTTCGTCTCTCGTGGCTTATCTTGGGGGTTCGCAACTGGGTGGTTTAACTTTGAATGCTCTTTTGGTGTTCGTCGTAATTCCCTCTCGTGATCCTCCTCACTGGCTTTTTCCTTTGTAGTAATAGTTTTGGTCTCCGTGGTCTCTATCAAATCTGAGTCATCCTGAGGGTCATTCATATACACGGGATCCTCTCCTGTCCCTATGTTAGTCTTTGAACTAGGTTTTAAGCTAGAAGCATTAAGGGATTTCTTTCTTCGTGTTTTCTTCTTTCTTGCTCGGCCAATGGATGCAGCATCTCTCTCTTCGAGGATGTAATTTTTATTTTGGAGCATCGACCGTGTAAGTGCATTCATTGGTGATATGTTTATAGTTGGTGGTGTCCCATCAAAAATCTCTATTAAGTTCAATGGTGTGATTTTTGGTGCGTTTGGATTGTTAGGACACTCTGCGATCAAATGATCTATGCCACAATGATTACAAATGAGTATTGGCATTGCCAATGCACTCCCTTGACTTGTTTGCATTAGTGCAGCATTCTTTTGTATTCTAATGGGGCACTCAGCTACTCGATGTGGTCCACCACACTCGTAGCACTGAAGAGGTGGTCTCCTGGCAAAACTATTAATGTTTTGGCCTCTTGCTGCTAGCCTCTTCCTTCGCTTGATGGCCATACCTACCACGCGTTACAAGTCCCGTTAAACTTTACTCTGAAGGTAGGGCATTCACTCGTAGTATGTGGGCCCAAGAAAATTGAGCACCATTGTTGCTCCCTTCTTGGATACATATGAGTGTTTTGTGTAGCACGATTACCCCTAAGGCTTTCTTGGATGGCCTTTGTGAGATCTGCCAAAGTCATCTCAGATATTGTTTGCTCTTTCACAATTGGCTTTATCTTCATTGGCTCATGCCCTGATGCTTGCGAGCTACTAGACTTCGGCTCGGCAGACACTCTTTCTCCTGCAATCATTAAATTATCCTCCAACTGGATTGCATTCATGGTGACTGCTTCCCAAGTAGAGATACCTCTAATGACTAGGTCATTATAGATACTTTCATGTCGTAGTCCCCTAATGAATCTATCGAGAAATTGGTTGTTGTTGAATTGCTCGTTTGGATTGCATCGAGAATTCAAATTCTTTAGGCGACTAATGAAGTCTCTCACGGATTCACCTTCTTCTCGTTGGGCTTTCTGATGCTGAGAGGCTACACCCCAAAGTACTCCCTCTCGTATGTATTCTTTTAAGAACAGTCTCCTAAGAGTAGAGTAGATCGTTTTCTCTTCTACTCTTAAGGTTCTATACCAATCTCCAGCCTTTTCGCTTAGGGTCAAACTCAAAGCCTTACACTTATGTAGCTCATTGTGCTCTTCCAAGGAATTGCACACATGTTCAAAGACTTCCATATGCTTTCTAGCATCTTCGTCTCCACTGAATTTCTGTGTGAGCTTAGCTACTTGAACTGCCTTGCTCCTAGGCTCTCTATCAGGTGCACTACGCATGTTTTCCACAATAGAGCGACCGATAGTTTGAGCAAATGCTGCCAAATCTCCTATTTGAGCAGGTATAATGGGTGTATGTGCTCCTAGAACCACATGTGAGATGGGAGTTGGCCTTGGCCTTGGCATACGCGCGGCTCTTGGGTCCCAAATTTCGTATGGTGGTGTACCAGACGGTGGTCCAAAGTTTACAGGCGTGGCCCTAGGCATAGGGGGTGCCTGATATGGCATGTTATTATTAAATGGCATGTCTCCACTTGTATAAGAGCTTGGATAATGCCATTGTGGATTGTAAGCTCTTAGAATAATCGGAGGTGTAGGAGCTACATGAGGCCAAGGTACGACAGGTGCACAGGATTGATACATACATGTAGGTATAGTTGGGGGCACTATGCTACTAGGCATCGGCACAGTGTTAACAAATGAAATCCATGGTGTACTTCTTGTCATGCTCACCATTGGGATATGCATGCTAGCCGTAGTGTCATTAAGAGAAAGATGAGCTAGATCTGGGAAGGTAAAGCTGCCACTTGTGGGCTCAGATTGTACTGAGGCTCTTGGCGAAACAACATATGGAGGATCAATGGGGCTCACTGAGGGAGTCTCCATTTGTGACAGGGTTGGTTGGTTGGCCTTTCCCGTATCCAAGAATCTCATTAGGCCTATTGAAGGCATGTTGATCCCTGTGTTCTATCTTTCTAACTCGACAATCCTATGGAGGACATCACAGACTTTCTGTTGTTGCTCATCTATGCTAGTAGCACCCGATGTGGATTGTAGAACATCAAACCAACCCACATGATAGGTGTGTCCTGTGTACCGATCAGTTAAAGCTTCTGCTTGTAGGTCATACTCCCAATTTTCGTTTAGGAATATCCCATCTAGGCCTGGCATGGTGGAGGTTTCCCTTGAAGTGGAAGCATTATTGCTCCCCATCGCTTGCCCCTCCGTGACTGCTACCTTGGGAGCACTCGGTTGCTCGGCTGGCATGATTGTTGTCATAGGAGCCTTTGCTTTCAGGGCTCGACTTTGTTCTAGCCTTCGTAGGTTCCGAAATTTCCCTCTCCCTTGTTGCTTGCATATAGCGTTCGATCTCTTGTACTTCGGCAAGACTCCTACCATCGGGTAGTAAAACCTCAGAGGGAGATAGTCCTAAAGGATTAGGAGGTACAGTGGATGGAACATTCACATGCACACTCTCAAGAAGCATAGGGTCCATTTTAGGCATGAATGACGAATTTACTTCCCCACTCCCTTCATTTATTTCATTAACCGCATGTTCGGAGCGAGTAGCTCTACTAAGGGTCTCTTTTAAGCAGCTAAACACGTTGGACCCGGGCCATGGGCCCATGGCATGCATGTCTTGACTTGAACTATCAGGATTTGGTGTAGGATACCCCTCCATGACTTCGTAGTCAGAGGAAGAATCACTAGACGCGATATGAGGATCTTGGGTCGCGCTACCTTGAGTCCCGGCCGAAGATCCAGAACCTAGGGTGGAGGAATAATGGGTGCCCGCGTAAATGGAGGCACTACCAATATGCTCGTTCTCTAACACTCATCCAGAGAATAGGTTCATATGACTTGGATCCCCTAGAAGTGTCAGTGAGTGCTCGTGAAGGCTGCTCACCTAGTAATTTTGGGTGTTTTGCAACCCAAGTCTTTTCTTATTTATTTATTTTTTGATTTTTTGGTCCTTTTTTTCTGACCCAGCTATAGAATAGAACGTATGATAGCTCAAAACGAGCGTCTCGGTCAGAGGGACGTGCCGTGCTTTATAGCTCTCCATTTGGTCACTTTATGCCCTCGGAATCCCTAAAACCGTCAATTTCTAGTAGGGAACTAGGCCCACATTAGAAAGTCTAAGGGTGCAAGTGGGAAGAGAAGGGAGGAGAGTGGAGGACTTTCCCCACATGCTCTCATTCCCTCTTGAGGGGGTAGGGTATATTAATAAGAGTGAGTCTAGTATATATCATAACACTGAGGACTGAGGACTGAGGCCTGGGCCTGGGCTTGGGCTTGGGCTTGGGCTTGGCGAAATGATCCCGATCCCGATCCAAAAAATCTTCCACATCTTCATCACTTCTTCCATGAAACTCCGGATAAGAGAAAGCCGTGGCCACCCAAGTTACAATGCTTTGAGAACCCCTTTGAACACACGTGCAAGAACCCAAAACTTTTGACTACCCAATCCCCAGAAACTTCAATGGAGCTCAACTTTAGATAAGGACAAACACATGCATATCAAATGAGTTTTCATAGTTGATCATCGGAATTACAACAGGCAAAGGACATTCCAAGATCTCTCATAATCTTCTTGGCCCGAACATAAAGAATATGAGCTGCTGGAAAAAAATCTTCCTGGACACATGAACATTTATCTGGATTCTTTGAGTTAAATGAAATGGAGTGAATTGAGGGCCATTTTGATCATCCATTAAAGCCAACCATGAAGCTCCCAAGAAGGCACACCTGACTTAACCTCTGATTTTGCCAAAATTTCAGCAGCATAACAGCATAAATGGCTCAAAAGACCAAAAAACCAGCCATCATAACCTGGAAAAAATTTGGCAGAGTTTCCCCAGAAATAGAGCAGTAGGAACCCAAAATATAGACTGTATATGTATGCATAAACTGTCAACAATAGAACCCGAGCATCAAGTAGGACTCACTAGTACATAGCCTATGGCCAGGTCACAAAAAGGGTGCTCCAACTACCTGTATCACCGAAAGGATCTCCACATTTGAGAATCCCCCATCTCAATAAAAACCTCACGCTATCGACCCTCACACGAAGGCTAATGCAAATCACGTATAGTCAAGTCTCAGAAATGACTATCTTCCATACCAAATCTCAGAAATGGCTAGGACTGCCCAAATACAACCAAGTATGGCTCCACAAATGCGTACAATGGGAGTTTCCACAAGTAACGTACAATCCAGCAGACAATGCACTCAAATAGGCGCCAAGTGATGCATACCCACAACAACTGCAAGTGACATCACTGCTAGTATATCACTGTACTCCAGCTACCTGTACCTGTGTGAATCAACTGTACCTGTCCCTGTAACCTGTAACCTGTAGTCCCGAATCTCGAAGCTTGAAGCTCGAAGCAGAAGGTACTAGAAGAAGATCCTCAGTGGGGGCACCAAAAGAATGTGAGCGGGATGGAAACACACAGAACGCCTTTATAATGACCCGACACACACTCTTGGGATGATACACACACATTATGGGGCACCACTTGGCTTACACAACCAGCCTGGCCGAGACAGGAAACGCACAGACGGAGTGAGAAGAGAGAGATTTCCCACTTGCCCACTCAACACTCACACATACACATTCACACACACACTCTCAATTCAGCTCAAAGGAGGAAAATTTTTGTTGTTTAGACTCAATGAAGCTCATCCCAACACCAATGGGGCAAATAGTGTACACAGTATTGAGGAAATACACCAGATACAACCATAAAGTTAAGCAGAGGCTTCACTCACCGGAGAAGATTACACAGAAAAACAAAAACAAATCTGTGAGGAATTTGGCAAAATGGACAGCGCCATTGCGTCCAGAATGCCGAAAAACCCCAGTCTGCAATGTCAAAGTGCTCAAATTCGACTTCGGATGAGCAGTTTAGGGCCAAAAAATGCTCCAAAAACAGCAAAAACACACTTGCGGATGTTCCTGCTCTGTTCTCCACGTTTTTTATGGTCTTCCCTTAGTTTTTTCAGTTCCCAAACTTAGCTTTATTAATTGGGCACCCGTGGCCTTTTAGATGACCTCAAACGAACCCCGAACAGGCCAAAAACTTGTTAGGAAATAAGACGTAGCTAAATAGATAATTGAGTAGATTACTTAATGGAGAGAGACAGATTTATATACACGAGATTATAGAGTAGAGAGAGAGAGAGAGAGAGAGAGAGAGTACACACGATATACGTGGTTCACCCAATGTGGGCTACGTCCACCGGAAAGCATCCACTCAATGGCTTTAGTACTTCAAAAAAAGAAGTAGTTTACAATGGGATTATACCCTTAAGGGAGCTCCCGCCTTGCTTCACTCTCACCACCTCACACTCACCTTGTTGCATCAACTTCACACTATGAAATGTGTGTAGAAATGGCCTCCTTTTATAGGCCAAAAGGGCTGCCCTCTCTTATGAGAGACAGCCATGTGTAGCCGCCCTTGTGCGAATAAGTCCAAATCGGACCCTCCAATCCGCCCATCTGTGGCCTCCCTTGAGAAGACAAGTCCGCTTTTGAATTCGGCGACCGGCCATTGAATTCGGCCACCGGCCACCGGCCATTGACTTCCGACCACCGGCCACCGGCCATTGACTTTCGACCACTGGCCATCGTCCATTGACTACCGGCCACCGGCCAACCGACCGGTTGTTTTCCGACCACTTTTCGGCCGCCGTCCGGCCATAATATTCCGGCGAAAAAGAATATTCCAGCGAAAAAAAGTCTCGGGGGCCTCCGCCCCTGAGGCCTTTAAAGTTGCCCCTGATTCTTGTCCGTGAAAATTTTGGTTTCCGGTGAGTGGTTTTCCTTCACGCACGATGGCTTCTCCTCATAATGGGGGCCTTACAAATGTGCGCTTTTACCACAGAAAATTACAAGGGTAAATCAGGCTCCATACTTAACAATCTCCCACTTGGAGACTGATCTCCAAACCAAACCTGTGATTGCTTTCCATTCTGGCTTCTTTTCCTTGAATGCCGATTGAAGATGAGCAAAAGCTCAACTTCTCCTTGTTGACCACCTTTGTAAACATGTCTGCAGGATTTTCACTTGTATGCACCTTTCCTAGCTTTAGTTGTCCCTCTTCCAAAAGAGTGCGTATGAAGTGATATCTCACCTCAATGTGATTTGTCCTTGAATAAAAGGCTGAGTTCTTCACAAGATGGATAGCGCTTTGGCTATCATTGTACAAGACACAATTGTCTTGTTTGAATCCAAGCTCTTCTAAGAATCTGTGAAGCCACAGAATTTCTTTGCTTGCCTCCGTCATTGCTACATACTCTGCTTCCGTGGTAGAAAGTGAAACCACTTTCTGCAGCTTTGAAGCCCAGCTTACTGCTGTGCCTCCAACCGTGAACACATAGCCAGTAGTGCTCCTTCGAGTATCTTTGTCACCTGCCATATCTGCATCAGCATACCCTTCTAGAAATATATCAGTTCCTCTAAAATACAAAGCATTTGTTGTTGTCCCTTTTAGATACCTAAGTATCCACTTCACAGCTTGCCAATGTCTTTACCTGGGTTGTCCATGAACCTACTCACAACTCCCACTGCATGTGCAATGTCTGGCCTTGTCCAGACCATAGCATACATTAGAGAACCTACCGCTGCAGCATATGGAACTTTAGACATATAGGCTATCTCCTCTTGTGTCTTTGGACACATATCCTTCGTTAGTTTAAAATGACTAGCCAAAGGTGTAGAAACTGGTTTTGCATTTTGCATTGCAAACCTTTCTAGTACCTTCTTGATGTAATCTTCTTGAGATAGCTTTATTGTCTTCTTCGTCCTGTCCCTTGATATTTTCATACCAAGTATCCTCTTTGCAGCACCTAAATCTTTCATTGAAAAAGATTTGGACAGCTCCTCTTTTAGGTCTTTGATGTCCTGCATGTTAGCACTTGCAATCAACATGTCATCAACATACAACATTAGGATGACGAATTTCCCATCTCCCAAATTCTCCGTGTAGACGCAGTGATCCGAGTTGCATCTTGTGAATCCATGATCCAACATCCATCGATCAAACTTCAAGTACCATTGTCTTGATGCTTGCTTTAAACCATACAAGCACTTCTTTTATCTGCAAACCATTTTCTCCTTACCTTTTACTTCATACCCCTTTGGTTGAAGCATGTAGATTTCCTCCTCTAAGTCACCATGAGGGAATGCCGTATTTACATCCATTTGCTCAAGATTTAGATCATGAGCAGCCACAAGGCTTAAGACAAGCTTAATTGAGTTCATTTTTACAACAGGAGAAAATATTTCATTGAAGTCAATACCTTTCTTTTGAGAAAAACCTTTTACCACAAGCCTAGACTTGTACCTTTTCTTCCCACCTTCTTCTTCCTTTATCTTGTACACCCATTTGTTTTGAAGTGCCCGCTTACCTTTAGGCAACTCAACCAACTCCCATGTTTGGTTGCGATGTAGTGAGTCCATCTCCACTTGCATGCTCTTCGTCCATTCTTCTTTGGATTCATGTTGCATAGCTTCTTCATATGATTCCGGCTCTCCAGAATCTGAGATCAAGAGATGGTTGAAGGAAGGAACAAACCTTTCTGGAGGTCTACTTGCTCTTGTAGATCTTCGGGGAATAGGTTGAGGCTCCTCATTTGGTTGACGTTGTTGCACATTGTCACCGTTTCCAGTCCTTGAGTCTTCACCGTCCTCAAGCTCCATGTACTCATCACCTGTTTCTTTTGTTTGTTTTCTTTCCAAGTAATCTTTGTACATATTTTGTTCGTTAAAAATTACATCCCTACTCCTTAAGATTTTACCATCTTCAGGATTCCATAGGTGATACCCAAAGTCTCCTTCTCCATAGCCAATGAAGAAACACTTTTTGGACTTTGCATCTAACTTTGATCTTAGGCTTCTATCTATGTGCATGAAAGCCTCACACCCAAACACTTTGAGGAATGCATAATTCACCGGTTTACCTGTCCATGCCTCTTCTGGAACTCCCCCATCCAATGCCGTTGAGGGTGACCGATTGATTAAGTACAAAGACGTACTTACAACTTCCGCCCAAAGCTCAAGTGGTAGGCCTGCATATAGCCGCATGCTTCGTGCTCGTTCCATGATTGTCCTGTTCATCCTTTCCAAAATCCCATTTTGTTGAGGTGTCCTTGGGGTTGTCCTTTGCCTCCGAATGCCATTGCTAGCACAAAAGCTTTCAAAAGCTTGGCTGCAATATTCGCCTCCATTGTCGGATCTGAGGCATTTCACCTTGGTACCTGTTTCATTCTCTACAAAGGCTTTCCACCTTTGAAATATGGAAAATACATCGGATTTATTCTTCATGACATAAACCCATGTTTTTCTAGTCGCATCGTCTATGAATGTTACATAGTACAATGAGCCACCAAGTGATGGTGTACTTGCAGGACCCCGTTCGACCTCCTGACGCCACTCGATGCCATCAAACGCACCTGCTTACCTCATGTCGTCGGCCCGCGGATAGCTTCCTCAAGAAGTTTTACGCGCTACCAACTCCTCCTTATTGTAGAAAAAACACAGTGGTACTGGTAATAGTTAAAATCGATGCACTATGTTCACCCTGTCCTACCTGTACACATGTGGGCCCCACGTAACCACCTGGCTCTGAAAAATGGGCAATTCTTTATTTGATGCACCATGCATGTGTATGTACATATGCGCAATCCCGTATGTACAACGTCAGCACAGCGAGAACTCACCTAACAAGTAATGTCAGCTAAGGACAAAGCTCGACACGCAGGCGTGTGGAAGCAAGCATAAGGTGTCAACCTACACTCGACCGACTCCTAACTAATTCCTACAGAGGCTCCTACCACTTGTCTAAGTCACAGTCTTCAGGAGAACAAAAGAGGATGCTTCCTACAATGCTTCCTAGAGCCGAATACCTATCAAACACTTCCAAAACACCATAGAACTTGAAGGAGACCCTACTAATACCTATAGGCCACTCTTCCTAAGGTCTGTGCACCAAAATCACGACCCAAAACACCCGGTGCAGAAATACGTAGGAGGTCTGGCCGAAATCTGCAGGTCTTCGTTTCCAAAATATGAAGTGTCTAATGTGTAGTTCTACTCAATGTGAACGCGTGGATATGCTGCAATGCAAAATCGGACAATGTATGCTCACCCAAACAACCGATGAAGCTCGTAGAAGGAGCTCCCAAAGCCGGACCGTACGCGCACAATGTTGGTATCGGCTCGTAGATCTAGTCGGGGGCAACACGCTGCACTTCTCCGTACTCGATTCCGACCACCATAGCACACGTAGCGTCAAGACAAAGCTGACACTCTCTCTCACGTACACAGTACGCTCACTCACATACTTAAACTTGTTTAAAATGACAAAAGGTTTTTCATTAAAGTCAAAAAGTGATATATATACCTTACAACTTCTCAAACCCTAAAGTTTCAAAATCATCCATCTACTCCATCTAACTATCAAAACTGGGATACAATCTGGAAACTTCTGTAAGTCCCAATATTTACAAGGTGAAAAACCGGGTTTTCCTCAATGAATGACTAATTACAAAAAAATAATAATCCGTCGAGTAGTTAGATGCCGTGGGGTGTGTCCAGCTTCTAACATCCCCCCCCTCCTTGTTCATGTCGTCCGCGACATGGCCTTGATCTTTTGCTTCACCTTATGGTCTCCCGCATCTTTAGTAGTGATTCGTACCGTGCATGTAGATTTAGCATTGTTGGTCCAAAGATGTCTGTATGCATGGTAAAGAATCCCGTGTAGAAAGCTTCTTCAAACGCCTAGAGGTGATAAGATGGGAGGAACATGATTCTTTGGTATAATGCATGTATCACCTCCTTGGAAGGCTGACCTGACATATCATAAGCACATCTGTATGTGTCCTGGAAGAAAAATATGCTGTCAGTCACCTGTCCAGGCTTGAAGGTTTCAAACACTGCTAGGATGGTTCTGCAAATCTTTCTCATCATGATGCATGTAAAGTCAGGTGAGCCAGTGAACAACTTTATGGCACCCGTTAGGGTTTTCACCATGTATTGTACACTTATTCTCTCACCTGCCTTCACGCCTGGCAGCTTTGGGTAGTTCAGCCAAGTGGGTTGGCTTCTCTGTAAGAGTTCGTGTGCTTTCCACGTCCTAACCCTTGGTAGAGGGCAGAAGCTGAGGTTCTCTCTTATGTGTTTAGGTGCCTCTACCAAGTGTATTAGGTACTGCGGGTACTTGGTAAGCCAAGCCTTCCTCCACTTGGGCTGAGAATCCACTATCAGCCTGTGCGCTCCTTGCTGCACTGT
The DNA here is from genome assembly GCF_014529385.1 of Adiantum capillus-veneris. Lineage (NCBI taxonomy): Eukaryota > Viridiplantae > Streptophyta > Polypodiopsida > Polypodiales > Pteridaceae > Adiantum > Adiantum capillus-veneris. Next base: position 131,386,962 of record NC_140959.1, read on the forward strand.
CGAAGCAAGGGACTTGCCGTTACCCCGTGTGCGAGCCATAGACGGCTCCAAGCACACAACAAGACTAATCTAGCAAGCTCAGAAGAGGGCAATGGTGTGTCACTCACCGCTCTATGCTCCTGCCGTGGAGGATTCCTTGCCGCGATGAAGAAGAAGCTGCAGTCGTGCCGCGCTCAACCGCTTCGCCGTCGTCGTGCCTTCGTAATGCTCGATTGCACACACACTCTCCCTCTCTCTCTCACACACATACACACACACACATGAGGAGGTGAAGAAGAAGAAGATGGAGATGGAGATGGAGAAAGAGCACTCTTCTATTGCACAAATGAGAGAATGAGTGAATTTTAGGTTTAGTTGGCTTTTATATGAGGTCACTCCATTCACACTTGGGCGGGCGCCCATGCTTAGCCAACTAATCCCTTGAATGTCCCAGTTAGAGTGCGCCTCTCATCGGCGATCACTCTTACCCTTTTCCTATTGGTCCGACAAGCCCGGTACCTGACTCTACCAAATACATAATACACGTCCGTCGTAGGTGATGGGGTGTCCGTGAGCCATGAGGGTTAACACAGCCTTACTCCTTCTGGCCTCGAGGTGTCTGCATTGTAGAGAGGGACCGTTTGCTCTTCTCTGATCCGCTGGTTTATTGTTGCCGCTTCATATTTAAGCAATGGATATGGGAGAGAGGGTTGTAGCCATTCACGCCTGAGATCGCTGGCGTCGATTTTCTAGATTGTCATTGATTTGAAAACCCTGTGTTCCCATTCCAAGGCCTCTGTGGTGCTTTCTCTGAGCTCTGCCTCTATTGCTTTTAGCAATTTTTCCTCCTCTTCCTGTGTTAGATCCTGGGGCTTTTGAGAGGAGCCTGCTATGCCTTCCTCTGGCATGTGTGTGTCCAAAGGATTTGCCACATTGTCGAGGTCGATGCCCTCATTGGCAGCTGGCCCTGAGCTCTCTGCTTCTGCTTGTTTCCGGACTTTCAACTCCTCAATTTTCTTGAGGAGCGTCTGCTTTTCCACTTCGGCTTGTTCGCCCATAGTCACGAGGAGGTCATTGAGTTCAGCATTTACTTTTTCAGCCTCCTCGAGCTTTATCTTTATGCTCTCCAAATCTTCTTGTAGGGCCTTTTGGGTGTCCTCCAATTTGGTTTGCATTGCGATAGAACCTTCAACCATGATCACCCTCTGCTTCTTCTCAAGAGTCAACTCCCTTTGGAGTTCTTTCATCTTCTCTTCATACATTTGACTCTCCAAAATAACTTGAGTTGAGCTTGTAGCTCTAACTCTCGCACGTGATGCTCTCAGCCTCTAGATGGTTTGATCTTTGACTTTTAATTGTTCCTTGAGCTCAAGGACTTCATCCAGGCTTGCTTCTTGTTCTATTTCCGCCTTCTCCTTAGCATTCCTCAAGGCCTCTACTTCTTTAGTTTCTTCTGCTAGCTGGAGTGTCAGATTATCTCTTTCTTTTTCCGCATCGCACAATGACTTGCTGAGTTGCAGGCACTCTTCTTCAGCTGCTTGCAATCTCTTTGCCGCTGCCTCATTTGCTTCTTCCTTTGCTTGGCAGTTTTGTAGAGCAGTGGCCAGGCTGGCCTGGAGGTCAGCTTCTCTTTCTTTGTGTCCTTGGCTTTTTTCCTGCAGTAGATCTCTTTCCATCTTGGTCTTTACTTCAGTGGCCTTTAGGTTATCAATTCTTCGTCTGATGCCACAGATTGTGCCCTTATTCTGGCTAGCATTGTCATCACCACATCCCAATCATTCGAGGACGGGTGCAGGTCTACCGTGTCGGTAGCAATCTCCTTTAGCTCAATTAGCCGGATGCCTGGCATCTGTTCTTCATGCCCTGTCCTCGCCAAGTCGAATGCGACTGTGGCGGCTTCTGCCCTTGTATAGCCTGCAGCTAGTAGGTCCAGAAATGCATAATATGCTTCTTCAAGTTCTTTTTGCTCAGATGCAGGCTTGGCCTCTTCCTTGGGCTCAGGTTCTGGCTTTTGCTCTTGCTCTTCAGCCCGGTGTTCTTCTTGATTGTCTCCAGCCTCCTTATCTTCTGGTGGAGGGCTGCTAGGAGGTGGTGATGGTGATGGTGATGGCTATGGGCTAGGTTTAGGGCTATCTGGTAAAGCTGTAGGTTTTCCCTTTATATCTCTATCTGCTTTCGTCTTTCTTTCCCTTTCCTGGTTTTCTTATTCATCTAGTAACGTCTACCATATCTGCTCCACTTCTTCCTCGGTGAAAGGGATGTGGGAAATGTTTTCCGCTGCGGAATCAAGAATCTCAAAATTCTTGATGTAGTCTTCAAAGCGGTCCCTCTGCACTCTTCTTGAGGATCCGAACATAGACTCGAGGGATGCCTTCCATAATTCGTTTAAATCGCCCTTGAGGGCTCTTTCTGCTCGGAAATCCTCCATCAGCCTCTCGAGTCTAACCGCTTTTTGTGATCGATTCTCTTTGACCAGCACTTGAGCAGATTCTTTTTTGCCTTTCTTCTGCTCAGGTTGCTCCTCTTCCACTGGCTCTAGTTGTCTCTTCAACCTTGTAGCCACCCTTGGTGCTCTTTGTGGCTCGTCTTCTTTGTCTTCCTTCACCCTGAGCTAGTCATTCTGAGAAGGGGGGTCAGGCCACCTTCCCTTGGCGTGCAGTGGTGCATAAACTACCTTGGTTATCATCTCTCCTGGCACTATGTAGGTTGGATTTTTGTTTCCCATCTTCACCAGGATGTCATGTATGTATGCCGCATAATTGATTATCTTTGGGGTGCCCTTCGTCATTGCCCAAGTAAATGTTGTGGCAATTGCACCTGGCGGCATCCTGTACTTCTGCGGCCTCTTCGTGCACATGTGGAAGTATTGGTTGTGCAATTGGCTCATGATCGCCACCTTTGGGTTGGCGATGTCTTCAAAAGTGTAATTAGTCTTTTTCTCTTTGTACACCTTTACTTCATCCCTTCTCTTTGTCACGATGTCTCCCTGATTGGAGAGATCTAGTGCATGGGCGAAAACCCTTTCCGTGATAATGATCTCTGTGTTGGGTCTGCCGTGCAAATCAGTCACCTTGGCCACTCCATCTTCTTTAATGCTGGTCACAAACTCCCATACCCTTTTGACGTCCACCCCTGCTGGGATTGCTTCGAAATAGTTATGGAGGTCAATTTTCTCCAAGTAGCCGGCCATTTTGCTTCGGACAAATTCATTGAGCTCCCTTGGCAGCATTGGCAGCTCTATTATATTTCCGTCATTGTCCTTGAACACACCTTGGTAGATCTTTAGGTCGTTTGACTCTAGTAGATCTTCCTGTATCCAGGTGCTTGTGGGCTTTAATGTTCCCTCTGGAATGACAAATGGTTCCACCTCGTCCAGATAGTCTTTGATTGTCATTCTCTTCTTCTTTGCCGGTGACTTCAAGGCTGCCATAGACCCTGTTGCACTCAGCAATCCGAAGTTAGCGTTTTTTCCATATCAGCTGCTAAACTGAGTTTTACTTATCCAAATGACTTGAAAATTGAAATTATAGCCTAAAAGGAACTTGTGAAGTTGTGCATGTGCTCACAGTGCAAATTTGACCAAAAAAATCTATCTAGACATCCTACACGTAGGATGTCTTTTTCTTCAGAAATGGTTCATACTTGACATGTAGGTAGTGTAAGGCTCATGGAACATGGTTATAAGCTTGGATTTGAATTTGGATGTCAAAAAGTGGATTTTTGGGCTGATTTAGGCTTTAGGTCACAATTTTGGTAGATTGTCCATCATGGGAAGCAATTGATGTCCAAATGGGTTAAAACTTGGTATGGTATTAGCTCCTATGATGTCATTTCTTGCACAGAAGTCTAAATCTAAGCTTAAGACATCCTACGCGTAGGATGTCTTTTTCATCAGAATTGCATGAAACTTGATCTGTGGGTTGTCCTTGACCTATGCAACATAGCCATGTTCTTGGGTTTGCATTTGGATAATAATTGATGCCTGTAGGGCTCTGTGAGGTGTTTTTGGGCTCAAAAAAGTGTATCTTGAAGGTGTTGGGGGTCAAAAGTGATTAGAAGGGCTTGAAGCTTGACATATGGGCTCTTGTTGATGAGGTTATCAATTCTGAAATGACAAAACTTCTCCTTCATGCCCAGATGGTCCATAAGACATCCTACGCGTAGGATGTCTATTTCCTCATTTTAACTCCCAGACCACACAGAAAGTTAGCTTATGTGTATGTGAATGTGTTGTGCAAGTTTCATGAGATTTGGACAAGATTTGGTAGGTCAAAGTCCCATTAGTGCCTTTTTGCCCTAACTTTGCGTTTTTCCATGCATATGAGGTCCAATCTCATCCAAATGTGATGAAACTTGGGGTATGGCTTGTAAATGTCATTCAGAACATGTGCATGACAAGAATTGTTGGGTTTTGTGCCAAAAAATGCCCTTGAGACATCCTACGCGTAGGATGTCTCCTAGTGATTTTTCCTTTGTTAGTGCTCCCAGTGCTTGCCCTTTGCCCCCCTAAGTCCCTTTTAAGCCTAATTTCAACAAAAAAGTCAAATGGATAGAGTATAACTCCCTGTGTGGACTTCAGAGCCTCCGAGCCATTTTCTGACTTTTGGAGTGCTTTTTGGCGATGAAATTCCTCGATGTTGGTCTCCATAGCTTCCCAATCCCTTGGGGATCCTTGCCGTATGGTTTTTGTCGACTTCGGCTTCACCGGAGCTTCATTTGGCAATTTGTCACTCTAGAAGCACCCGTGGCTACGTTTACATACCTTTGATGATTTGTGGTGGTCCACCACCATAGGACTTGGTTGTTGATGGTCTAGGAAAGCCGCTCGTGAAGTTTGGTGGCAAACAGACTTGCGGTTTGGCCGCAAGTGCATTTTGACGCTTTGTCTGTCTGATGCCGTTTCTGAGGTTTAGTGGTGCTTCGGGTCACTTTTTGGTCATGCGGGTCATATGGACTTGTCGAGCATGTCAATATGCTCCTACCCATAAATTTTGGTAGCATTTGGTCGCCGTTTCGCCGATTTCCCATTTGGTGGCCTCTTGCGGGTTTCTGGGAATTAGGGTTTTTTCCGATGGTTTCCCACTGCCTTTGGCTATCCAAGACTGGTCTCCTAGACTAGGGTAAGCTGCCAATGAAGTCTTGTTGCTTTTGGGTTAGCCGTTTGGCCGCCGTTTCTACTTGCAGGTTTCTACCGCCCGCTTTGTGTGTAACTTCTACGCTAGTTCTCGCGACAGAATGACAAACATGCGCGAAAAGCTCAAGGTGGTGAGCCTACCTCTCATGTCTGGAGCTGGTCGGGTAGCCGTGCGCGTCGTAGAAGCTGCTGGAAGATCGATCCGCTCTAGGTGGCAGAAGCTCTCTCCACAAGGTCAATAGTGAGAATGAGCTAAAAATGGGGTGAAAAATTCTTATAATGGAGGTCCCCGAACCATTTTTCATGAAATTCGACATGTGCTCCTATCTTTCTGCAAGATGCGGTTTAGGCTCAAAAATTTCTTGATTTGGACTCCATTTGCTTTGTTTACCATAAATTTGTCATTTCGGTCAAAACCTGGCCAAAACACGCTTTCCGCTCTAGTTTCATAATTGCACCCCCACCGTACCATAGGTTGTCTTTTAGTCACTGGTCATCCCCATATTTTTTGTTTTTCATTACGACTGTTTTTCACTTGCTTTTTGTATTTTTGAAGTTTTTCTGCCGAAAATTAGCAAAATTAAAAGGAAAATAGCAAATCAAACCCAGAAAATTCCCAAAATTCATAATAGATCACAAACATCACCGCAACACATTATATACACTCACATGCAATTTTTATGGCCGAATTTCTCTGTTTTACCAGTATTTTGCCTGAAAAATGGCTATTTCTACTTATATACACACACCTAAGGGCTTGATTTGGCGTTTGGCCCCATATACCTGTAGCTTCATGCTGTATAAGGGCATATATACTTGGGTTACTCCAAAAAAAATTGCAATCAAACGTCAACCCTTTAAAAGGTCGAAAATCATGCCCTTTTTTGTTGTTTCTGTTATTGGTTCCGCATTGAGAATGCCTCCCCCCCTCCTAGTCGGAGTCCTCCCGGACGACAAGGTCTCACCTCGTAGTATGTGCCGTGCATAGGTTGAAAAAGTCATGCTAATGCTTGGCCGATTAATGTGGCCCTATTTTATGCATACTCAGTCAATGCATGGAAAAATTAATGTTGTGCAAGAGAAGGGAATAAGCAAGATGCTTATTGGCATTCGCCGTCGAGGTTTCCTGTTTTCTTTGCAAGTAGCAGTTGTAATTCTACTGCTCTTTGTTTAATGGTCTTTTTGGCCAGAGGCAACTGCTTTGCCGACACTGTTGATGGAGTCGTAGCTATTTCTGAGGATGGAATTGGCTGGGATGTGATAGCTATGGGCCGTATGGCCTTGGCTTTCCATTGGTAGTTTGGTGCTACCAACTTTGCCACTGGTTTGTCTGTCATTGGCACCCTCTTATATCTGTTTTCCCGGTTGACTTGCAGATGTCTGCTTTCCATTGTTGCTTGTACCGTAGGTATTTGCTTTGTCTTTTGCTTTGGTATCCAAATGTGAGTGATATTAGGGTTTTGGCTAAGCATTTTCTTTGGAATCCATATGTACTTGGTTACCTTGGTTTTGGGTTGCACCATCTGCTTTGTTGGAATCTGGTTGTCACATTGTGTTTTTCCCGCCATGGCTTTTCTATCCTTCTGCAGCCATACTTGTTTACCTTGTTTTGGTAGCCTAGATTTTTGCAGTGTAGCCGGTGATTTCGGTTGTCTGTGATGAGCATGGTTGTCCTTTACCTGGTTGTTTGTCTCAGGTTTCATGTTGATCTTTGGTGGTATGTGTTCTTTTGTTTTTGTTGCCAGTAATTGCATGGCTTGCATTTGATCCTGATGGTCCTTTTGAGCAAAATCTATCACCTGCCATTCGTGTTCATGCTGGATTTTGACCGCCTGTGCTTTCCAGTCTATTTAGACATTGTATGCTTTTTGCCAAGGTTTCCCTAGCATCATTGGTTGTTGTGTGCTTTCATCTGTCACCACATAGAATTTGTGCGGGTAAATATATTGATGTAACTGTATATGCAATATAATCCACCCTAATGTTTTCAATGGATGTGATGTGCTACTTTCCAGTAGTTGGGGAGTAGGATGAAGTTGATATGTGACTTGGAGCTGTTGGTATAATCCGTAAGAGATCAAATTTGCTTGAGCACCCGAATCGAGCAAGGCTGGTGATTCAACTTGATTGTTGCCCATCTTGACTGTAATTATTGGCTCTACTGTGTCCACTTCCAAGTTCATCAGTCGAATGGTATTGACTCTCAATGGTGGTTTACATTGTTATTGTTGTCGCAGAAGCCATCTTTTTGCAATGCGTTCTTGTGCTTCGGTTTGAGCTTCCTCCCGTACTCTCTCTTTTTCCTTCATTCTTTGCTTTCCTTGATGAATTCATTGGAGCATCTCCTGTGTGAGTGGTAGGTGATATCTCCTTAGTCGACACCCACTAATCCAGTTTGGCATTTCTTCACCTGCTAATGTAGCAAGCTTGACAGGCCCACTTTGTGATAGATCATGAATCACAAATGGTCCCATCCCTCGCTTTTTCAGTTTCTTGGCATGTTGCTTCAAGGTTTAAACAAGTACGTAATCACCTATTTTAAACTCTTTGGTACGCACATGTTTGTCGAAAAATTTCTTTTGTCTTCTCGTTTTAGCATAGATCGAAGCGACAGCTCGTAAGCGGAGTTCATCGAGCTTTTCAAGATCATTAATTCGTGAAGAGAGTTCATGCCCTGTCCAATCCAAGCTTGTTGCTACTCGTAGAGTTGGGATTAAAAACTCTATGGGTAGTATAGCATTTAGCCCAAACACCATGTTGTATGGTGTTGTTCCTATTGAGTTTTTGTAAGCTACCCTGTATGCCCATAGTGTTGAGTGTAGCTGTTGATCCCAATCGGTCCTTGAATGTGACACTATTTTAGTGAGAACCGTGCATAGTGTTTTATTTGTGGCCTCCGCTTGCCCATTGGCCTGTGGATGGTATGGTGCTGATTTTCTATGTATGACCATGAAATCCTCTAGTAGATATTCAATGACTTCATTGAGGAAGTGTGTTCCACGGTCACTGACAATTTCTATTGGTAACCCGTAACGTACAAAAACATTCTCATACAAAAATTGAGCCGTGGTGCGTGCATTAGCTTTTTGTACTGCTTTGGCTTCGACCCATTTTGTGAGATAATCCGGAGCCACAATGATATATTGGGTATGGGTGCGATATGCAGGGGGTGATATAGGTCCCACAAAATCAATGCCCCACTTTGAAAATGCCCTTGCCCCCATCATTGGCCTTAATGGCATCTCATCTCTTTTGATTGTTACCTTGGTGCGTTGACATGCATCACAACGTTTGACAAACTCCTTGGCATCCATGTGCAATGTAGGCCACCAAATTCCTACGGTTAAGACAAGTTTTGCCGTCTTATCACCCGAAAAATGGCCTCCACTTACTCCGCTATGTGCATGTTCTAGAATCAGCAGATATTCGCTTTCACTTGCACAGATTCTAAGTTGGTTGTCCTTTCCCCGTTTATAGAGTTGATTTCCAATTAGCTGAAAGTCACGAGCTTCCAGCTCTATAGCTTTCTCCCGTGATCTTGTAGTGTTCTCAGGGAACGTTCTTGTGGTTAGGAAATCAATGATATATTAACTCCATGCAGGTGCTATGTTCACCCGAAACAAACTTGCGTGATCCACTGGTCGTTTGGCACTACATACTGTACAATTGGTAACATAAGAATGTGTATCTGCATACATAGTTGGCCAATAAACCCCTAATTGTTTCAGTCTTTGGTGTTTTTTCACTGTCGAACAATGAAATGCACAACCCTGGATATGAGCCTCTTCCAGGTAGCACTCGAATTCTTCCAGATTTATACATAATCGTAGTATTAGGTCAGATTCAAGATGATACAGTCGTCCTGCTATCAACTGAAAGTTTTTTGTTTGTCAAATTGTTCGTTGTTTGGATCTACATCCTGTATTATCAAACTCACTTCCAAAGGAGAGAATGCTAACTATTTCCTAAGACCATTTAAGTACCATTTCAATGTTGAAAAGATAAGCATATGGTATGTCATCATCTATCCCTTGAGGAGCTTCCCCATTGTGTATTCTTAAAGATGATCAGCTCGCAGATGAGTTTTTCCCTTTTTGACCACCACTGTGAAGTCAAATTCTAGAAATATAATAAACCAGCATACGATCCTCCCTGTGTTGCAAGGTTTATTTACTAGGTATAAAAGAGCTTGATGATCCGTGAAGAACACAAATTTGTTTGCAAGCAAATAATGACGAAATTTCTTTACAGCATAAATCATTCCTAACCCTTCCCTCTCGGTGGTTGTGTAGTTCTTTTCTGCACTGTTTAACTGTCAGCTCGCATAGCAAACTAGAAAATCCATTGTTCTGTCTCCAAGTTGAGCTAGAATGCTTCCAATGTGCACATGGAATATCTTGTCCCAATCTGGTGCCTTTAGCATAAGTGCGGATATAAGGTTTTCTTTCAGCCTTTGGAATGAAGTCTCACACTCATTGGTCCATTCGAAATTGACTAGCAAACGATACAGAGGTTGTGCGATGACCGCATACATGTAGATGAATCTTCAATAATATCCACAATGCCCCATAAAGGATTGTACTTGTTTTGCATTAGTAGGCCTGGGCAGGTCTACAATGACTTTGACTTTGTCTAGGTCTGTGTTTATGCCGTTTCTTGAGACAATGTGTCCTAAGATTCGTCCTTGCTTAACCATAAATACACACTTTTCCGGGTTTAGACAGATTCGATATGTTCTGCAACTTTCAAAGACCTTTTGCAAATGGTCGATATGTTCCTCTCGCAGAAGAGAGTGTACACACAGGTCATCCATGTATATTTCTAAGAATATTCTTAGGTATTCCTTGAAAGTGTGAGTCATTAACCTCTGGAAAGTGGCTGGTGCATTTGTTAAGCCAAATGGCATAACTCGATATGCATAAATCCCCCATTCTGTGGCAAAAGCTGTTTTGTGTTGATCCTCCCTTGCTATTGCCAATTGGTTGTATCCTGAAAACCCATCCAGAAAGGAATAAGCCCGTTTCCCGGCCACTCGCTCAAGGACATGTTCTGTAATTGGCAAGGGATAATTATCCCTTATGGTTGCCGCATTCACATTTTTGAGGTTTACACACACTCGCAGTTTTCCATTCTTCTTGGGAACGACCACAATAGGTGAAACCCAATCTGTATGTTCAATTTCATAGATGAACTCTGCGTCCATCAGCCTATCAATCTCTTCTTTGATTCGTTTGGAAAATGTGTCATTATATGTATAAGGACGTTGTTTGCTAGGTTTTGTATCCAATTTTAAAAGAATTGTATGTTAGCATATCAATGGATCAACTCCTTTAAGGTCTTTATAGGACCAAGCAAACACATCTTTATATTTCGTGAGAAGTTGTGTTAGCTGTGCTTCCTCCTCAGGCTCTAAATCATTAGCTATATAGACCGACTGGGGCTTTTCACCTGGTTCTGCGAGGTCTATTCTTTTTGCATTTTCAGGCCCATCGTAAGATTCTTGGTTGGTTCTCTCCCGGATTGGTGGTGTCATGATGATTTTTCTATCCTGGATAGTAAATTTCCTATAGTGTGGTGGTACGTTCATGTTTCCCTTTCCTAACTCCCCTTTACCATCACTATCCTCTTCAGTAGTCCATATCTCCCTCAAAGACCGTTTCAGTTCTTGGTATTTCTGTTTACGCTCCACTTTGGTCCACTCTTGGTCTTTTGTTGGTTCTTTTTTTGACTTTTCAAATTTTTGGGATTTTGTTTCAGCCCTAGCTTTTCTTTCCTGTTTTATTTCTTCTCGCGTTCGTTCTTTTCGATTTTCTGAGAATTTCCCTGATATTTGATCTTTCACACAATCCTCTGCTTTTACAAGCATCAAATAGTGAGTTTTACCTTTTATCCTGGGCATCAGGTTCTCTCTCACTTTATTTCCGGCTCTTTTCTTCCTATAGCGTTCTTGGCGTCTAGAGTGTTGATTAGCAAAATCATAAAACTTGATATTCTCGGCTTCATTCCCATGCTCACTGGAGGTGTCCGAACACTCATTATCTGCCTCATCATTTACTTCCAGTTGTTCAGAAGAGTTGTAAAACTCTTCTTGTTCTTGAGGTACTACCGTCTCTTTTTCTGGCACCATGCTTACCAAGTAATAGGGCAGCACATCGTAACCATCCTTATCGCAAAATTTTGTTATTGGACTATCGGTGATGGTACAGACATCTAACGTCGCCAATATGTGCTTCCATTCTAGAGGCTCCAAGGCATCTTCAGGGAATGGTTTCGGAATATACTCTTTGTCCTCAATTGCTCTCTCTAAGACACATTCCTCTTTCCTTAAGCTTCCACAATGTGAAGCTCCGCACATCCATAGATCTTTTGGTTGCCCCAACCATGCTGGTAGCTCTGATCCTGCTATTGTAGCCGAATCAAACTCTTCCACCGGTGTCCGTTTTACATCTTTGTAACTATGGTCTTTCAGTTGTATTTTAGTTGTCGTCTCACCATGTCTGAGGTATATGTGGTCATAACCCCAATCTTGGACCATCTTCAGTTGTCGCATGAATGGTCGTCCCAAGATTATCTCATAATTGTTCTTTTTGTCGAAATCGACTATTGCAAATGTATGCTCATACTCGATCCCGCACGAAGTGACAATTACTTTTTCCAAGAGTCCGAGAGGCTTTTCCATGAAACCATCTGCCAACTGCAGCTTCATTCTGGTAGCCCTCAGAGCTGGTTTTCCCCATTTTTTCCAGATTTCCTTGGTGGCGATAACAACTTCAGCTCCACTGTCAAGAATGGCTTTGGAAACTACTCCTTGGAATTCTACAGGTAGCGTCGTGTTTCCGTCTTCTCCCTCATAATATTCTCCAACCTTATTCAATGGTGTCAGCCTAGTGTTTAGGTTAGGTCTGTCCAATTCCTTGATTCCTTCTTGTAGTTTCAAGGTGGGGTCCTTCACTCCAAATTTTTCTAGGCATTTTCCTACTGTGGTCCACATGTTTGGCCTTAGCCTTAGGAGTTCTGCTAACGTGATTGTGCATGCCACCGGGGTGGATAACAACTCAATCAATCCTTGTGAATCCATCACCTCTAACAAGGTGATGGGATTGCTCTCACTTCCGACTTAGCTTCATATTCTCCTAGGTAAGAGGGTAAGGTTCTCAAAGAGTCTGGTTGGCTGTTCCCCGAACTAATAGATCCTTGGTCTCCCCCTTGTGAATGTATCTCAAAGTTTATTTGTGATCTTGCCTCAAATTCTTCAATGGGAGGTAGGATCACATTCTTTTCTTTTCTCGTGCTATTCATGTGGTCATTCATCCTATTAGCCTCGTTGGCCTCTCGATTTGCTTCCACAGATCATCTAGACCATTACCGTCCTTTCCCATTTCTGCCAATATTTTAGGATGGACCCCGTCACTTGCCTCATCGGTGGTATTGGGCACTATGATAGGCTCTCCCCTGGATTCATATTTATTAGTGAGTCTTTCTTTTGTTTCCTCATGTTTCTCCAATGTTGGTTGGATAGGGATTGGAGTTGGTGCGTCATGGCAATTTGCCGGTTTTCCCAACGGGTCTTCCATCAATGATTGAGCCGTCTTGATCATCTTGTTACACATATCCAACCTTTGTTTTTCTATTTCCGCATATGGATATGTCATCCACATTTGCTCCTGGGTCTGGTCTTTTTTAAGTCAAGCTTCATAGGCTTTTAGAAGTGCATCCAGCTGCTCGTTTACCTTGTCTGCCATCACAGATCCTCCTGATCCTGCACTTTTGGACTCAGCTAATTCCTTTGGTGTGTGAGCATAGGCTAGCTAGATCTTCTAACCGCTCCAACCTGTTCTTTGTATGTTTCAACTCATCGGATAGGGTTGTTTGCTCTCGCTCTTTCCTGGCTTTCCTACGCGCCTTTCTTGCCTTCCAAGTGCTTCTCGGATTTTTTGTTTCTGAACTTTGGGCATCTGTTTTTTGTTCTTCTATTTTGGGTTCGTTCGTCCTTCTTTGGGCTTGGGCCCGTGTCACCGCCTGAACAGATATGACTGTTTCATTTTCTGATACTCCACTGGAGAGTACTGTTTCCAACAAGTTCAAGGTGGCTTTTGCTCCTTTACTTGGGTTTTTAGGGCAATCAGGAATCAAATGAGTAATCCCACAATCTGGGCAATACGCATTGACTCTAATGATTTCATCATGGGGACAGTCTCTCAGCCAATGGTCTCCGCCACACTTGTAACAGGGGCCCTTGTGTTGTTGAGGTGCTCCTTGAGCTCCTCGTTGCTAGTAAGTCTGTCTCTGTCCGCCCATGCCTCCATTGGCTATGAACAATAATTTTCGTTCATCTAAGCTATATCTTCCTTCTCCTACGACCTGTGCAGCAGTTGGAGGTCCTTGATTCCCTATCATGCTCCATGGATCTGGTGTCGAGGGTTCTTCCGGCGGATAATAGACAGGGTTTGACGCATATCCATTGGGATCCTCATAATATGAATGCATAGGCACCAAAGCCTTTTATTCTGATTCAGTTACCGTTGGGGTGTATCTTACACCAACTGGTCGTAATCCTGGTAGGGGTGGTTGTTGCCCCAACACCGGTTGTGGTCTCTCTACACCTACAGATCCTGGTAAGTTGCCTGCTTGATATCTAGGCATAGGTGGAACTTGAGGGGAAGCTACAGGAGCTTGGGGAGCATAAGGTCTCTCCCTCACATATCCCTTGTTATAGTAACATTCCTCGGTCCCATGGTTTGTCCATTTTTGTTCAATAGCACACCACTTGGGCTGTTTAGCCTAGGGTTTGGCGTACAAGTTGATCTTTTTTAGCACTTCATCTACGAGCTGCTCTTGGTTTACCGCTATTTCTCCTTTCAGTGTTGTCTTGGAGGACTTGCTCCCACTTTGCTGTGAAGATGAATCGTCATCAAGGTCCTTGAACTCCCCTTCTTTGTAGACAACACAATTGTCCACAAGGTACAAAGCTTCCTTGGTCAACTCATTCAATGTAGTGCTCCTCTTCATATGTAAGTCTTTCTGGAGATCTGCATTCCTTAGTCCTTGGATGAATATCAGCATAAGTCTGGACTGAGTTGGCAGTTCTTCAACAGGACAGAACTTAAAATATCTCTTTAGTCTTAGGGCTGCCTTCCATACAGATTCTCCATCTTTTTGTTTGAATTTATGGATTTGTGAGACGGTATTATGAGCTATTCCCCTTTGAGAGAATTCCTCAATAAACTCGTCAAACACTTCCTCCATCGACTCAAAGTCTCTACGCTCCACAGAGTCAAACCAAGTTGCAGCATCATCCTCTAGGGTTAGTCCAAACCCTGTGAATTGGGTAGGAAAGTCTAACACCTCTTCAGCTCTAATCACACGTACAAAGGCTGCTACATGATCTCTTGGGTCTCTGTTTCCTGTGTATTTCCTGTTTACCCATTTTTGCACTTGAGAAGGTCTAGTTCTGCGATGGTCTACAAACCTCATCATTGGATCACCACTTCCAAGTCTATACCCCTCCTCAGGCCTTCTGTAATAGGCTAGTTCCTTGCCCAACGGTGCTCCTAAGCCATAATTTCTAACTGTTCTCGCTGGAGGTGGTCCTTCTCTTCGAACTCGTTCCATGGGTGGTCCTCCAAGCTCGGTCGACCCTTGTGTCTTTGGCTTACACTCTGCTTGATACCTTGAATAGTGTGGGGGTTCTTGCGAATCCCTGAGCCCTCGTGCGGCTGGATAACCCTCTCGGTTTCGGTCTGGTTCCATTGTTGCAGTTTGTCGAAGCCATGTCTGCAATGATGGCTGGTTTGCTAGTTGGTCTTGGTTGGTGAATGCGTGTGGTCTGGTGGAATGTGATGTAGCGTCATACTCATCTGAAAATGGATTTGTTGACTTGCTTGGGGTGTGGGCGGCTCTCGGTATTTCCTCAGGGGCGTATGCTGATGCTCCTGGACCTGTTGCTCTTTCTACTTCCTCTGGAAGAATACGTTGGTATTCTCGCCCATATCTATCAACAAAAACTATGCCCTTCCCCGTAGCAGTTTCATAAGAGAATAAGTAAAGAACCTTGTCTTTGCTTAGTTCGTCTATGTATGGTTCTTTACTGCAAAAGTAAGAGACAATACCCTCGCTCTCGTGTTTGTAGATTCCCACATTCTCGTTATAAGTTGAAACCCTGATTGTTTTCTTATCATACATGAAAATAGCTCCGTGCCGATCAATATTTGGTGGAGACTCTTGAGTTTCTGAAACCATTTTCCCTTTAGCCACGTTGTCTCCATATCTGTTGTAATCTTCAAAGTTGCTAACTATTAAATAGTGGTTCCCCTTTTCGTCTTGGAATCTATCTCCATCATCATACACGTGGATTATCTCCAATCTTTGTGTTGGCTTCTCTTCAATGCAAATGCACTTGCGACCTCGATAGTCAGAATAGACTAGGGCTCCTCTTGAGTTTGTTCCCTCCAAGAAGATCACCGTAAGTCTGGAATCATTCAAAGGATTTTGGGAGGTACTTCTTCCTCGCATAGGTCCATCATAGGTGAAACCTCCTGGCTGTTGGCTACCCATCATGAAGAAAGATTTGTCTGACGAAGTGTCAGTATCACTACCTTCCTCAATAATCGGTGCTAGCGGATCTAACCTTGCCTAAGTTAGTAGCTTATCATATAAGCATGCAACATTCTGGCTGTATAACGCTCTCTTCAAGAGAGAGAACAGAAAACACAAGTAACATCTTGACCCATCGATCTTGTAGCGGTCGTGACAAGAAGAGGATGACTTAAACAGGGCACTTTGCCTGTGAAATAAGTCCTAGTTTTAGGTTCCTTTTAGTGTTGTTGTGTGTTTACAACAACCAAAAACCATGCTAAACAATCCATCACTTATCGTGTCCTTGATAGAGTTGTGAGTGTGATAGCGGAAGCATAATTCATGAGGCGGTAGAATTGAATCCACCTAACTAGCATGACTTGCATGCAGAATTGGAAGCCCTTGCAGAGAGTGATGGCCTCAACCGTGAGACCAAAACCATAAGTGCCTTTCATAGTTTAGACTGGTAGGGATTCTGTGAGCTGATATTACCTATTTTTTCAGTACCCCGAAGCCTTGCTTCTTCTAAAATTGCCAAAGCACTTTGCTTTGCATAATGACAGTAATTGCCAAGTAAAGTGTAAACAAGGAAAAACAAGGAAAAACAAGAAAAACTTAAACTTGGCTAACCTGGTCGTTGTTACTGAACCATTTATGATGAAATTTGAAAGGAAAAACTCATTCCAAAACGGCTCATAGCCATATCTGCACAGACGCCCTCGTATATCCTGCTTAGCTTGATTACGGTTGTCCTTGACTAGATAAATTTGTCTCAGTTGACGAAACCTCTGGTAAACTTTATCGAGGAACCATGTACGAGCAACAATGAAGATCTAGAATGCGACAGAGAGAAACCCTTGTCGACTTCTCAAGTTGGGCTGTGATACTAGTGTAAGACCTAGGAGACTAAGACGTAGGATCCTCCTTCCTACCGCCCTTTATATAGGCCTAGCTCCTAGCTCTTGCCCGAAGTAGATCCCCAATCCACACTAGTCCAGTCCAGACCCTTGGCCTAGGTCCCTGACCCCCTAGGTTGGGCCTTGCCCCGTAGGACCCTTGTCCTGACACCTGTTTTACAAATTTCAATGAACGAATGTGAGAAGTAATAGTGCGCTTCACAGGCAATGGAATCGATGCATGAGCTTGTGTCTTTTACATCCTGGAAAAACGAGCTTGTTTTACAGTGGTCCGTAGGCAAAACAACTGTAATCACAACAAGCCTTGAAGCAAGACTTGCAACATCCTCGACATCGCCTAAATCCTCAGAACCACGCCGTACATCAATGCCCTGCACAATATTCCAGACACCATTTGACACAAGAACAAGTTGCATCATGTAAACCAACATAGGGTAATTGTCCCCACCCAATCTGTCCTCAGCAACAGCAAACATCTTGAACACATCTTTGTTGTTGTTGGCCATGGAAAATGCATGCACCTGATGTGAAAAATGCCCGAAAAAAGAGGAGAAATAAAGCAGGAACAATACGTGTTGTATAGCACAAATCGTAGAATACTGAAAGGGATTTTCTATACAAAAAATAACATTGATAAAAAATTTGCACAAAATGACAAAATAGCCTGCGTAGTAATGCCTGTAGAGGTGGAAATGGAGGCCAAAATGAGCCCGAATCAAAAATCTAAGCAGACTGAGCTCTTTGAGCACACTCAAAATATTTGTCGGCCTAAGAACGTTCGCCAAAGCTCACTGAAATCAAAGAAAGTGAGCAGGTCTGTGCTAGAGCTACTGGTGACTAAGCTCGAGAGGACGCAACATAATCTAACACCAATTGTTGAAATTAGGGTTGTAGGAAAACACACACAGCTTGGAGAAGACGAAGGAACAAAGGCACACAATATAGAGAGTGTATTACTTAGTGTGCAATGGAAAGATAAGTTACCCCTAGAGTGATGGGCGTACATACTATGCATGGGGGAAAAACCTCCTATTGAGGGAAAAAATGTCACAACGGTCCTAAGTGTGTTTACATACATCACTACCACATGTCACTACAACAAAAACAGGTGTTATCGACGTTGTCCGTCGCTATGCACGTCGTTGTGAAACCCGTCGCTATTAGCGACGCGGATAGTGACGCTCATAGCGACGGACATAGCGACGCATATAGCGATGACCATAGCAGAAAAAAAATTTCTTGGGCAGAGGGCAGGTAGCCTGGCCTATGCCTAGTTAAAAGATGGACACAGCCACAGCCAGACTTCCTGCCCTCTGCCCAAGAAATCGAGCAGCACCAAAATATCAACCATGCTCTCGCGCACAGAAATTTCGGTAGAGCTCCCTTTGTTTTTACATAAACTTTTCAAAAAAAACCATATCATGTATACGCCTCCTACATGCTATCCATGTAGGATATCACATGAGATTTAAGGCCAATGAAAGACAACCGTATCAACTGAAAAGCATAGCCATAACTTAAAAGCATAACCATAACGAACCATAACCATAACTTAAAACCATAACCGGCTATAACCACTTTGATCAAAACCATAATGCAGATAACCATAACTCTCTCCCAGATGTAGGTGCTATGTCGCGGAAATCAATGTCCGTTCCGTAGGAGTCGTATCGCAGATTCTATACGGTTTCTCTAGCAAACTCTCCGTACTTGTGCACATGCTCATTACATATCCTACGCTTGCGTAGGATTTGATACTTGCAGAGCGTGCACGAGCATGCAATATTTTCCTCCATGCTAGTTGATGACGTTGCCATCTACAATGATTATGAATGTTGTTTTAATATATATATATATATATACTCCTCACAATGTAAACTACCTCGCAATCTCTAGTCTTGCCCAATCTTCGTACACCTCGGTCCAGAGGTGTACGGAGATCAGGACCACCGGGTCAAAATCTCGTCTTTATTGGTCAAATCCTATATGGGTAGACACATACGTGCACTCCCAGATGTACATGGCAATGCATGTAGCAGACAAAACCCCTTTCCCTCTTTTAGTTCCATAGTTTCTTCTCTGTCTACGAACTCACCTGCCTCCATTCCGAGGTAGCCTGTCAGAGAAAGCTTTCCAATGCCGCACTTGATGAAAGCACAAGCCATGGAAGCTCTCAGCCCAATGAAAGTTTTCTACCTGATTGTAAACCGGACGGGGCGTCCATGTCCAAGCCAGAAGATAATGTGGAGATGGATGAGCAACTTGAGAAAGATTCAGAAGCCTTGCATGGTTCTTGCTCAAAAAAGCGATCTCGATCTCTCTTTCTCTCTCGATCTCACTCTCGCTATCTCTCTCTCTCTCTCTTGATCTCACTCTCGCTATCTCTCTTTCTCTCTCTATTTTCTTATTTTCCTATCTCTCTCTCTGTCTCGCACTTCACTTCCCTACCTCTCTCTCTCTCTCTCTCTCTCTCTCTCTCTCTATATATATATATATATATATATATATATATATATAACTCTCTTTCTCTATCTCTCTATTTCCTATCTCTCTCTCTCTACTTACCTCTCTCTCTCTCTCTCTCTCTCTCTCTCTCTCTCTCTACTGATCGAACGAGCGACTGAGCTAGGGAGATCTAGACGTCCACGACTGAGGAGGACTACACAACATCGACAGAGGCTGCATCAGAGGATCTAGATAGGTCACTTTGGCTCGACATGCATAACGCCCGCTCAGACTACTGACCATGGAGGAGATTGATGAGACCCGCCAGCAACAGCTGCTGGATCTCCTATGATCTACCTATCCCAGCTAGCTGGTTTAACCGTTCAGTCCATACCCAACAGTTTAGGATTCCATAATATTTTATTTTGTCATCTTCTTACTCTGACTTTGTATCAGATCCATCACATTGTAACTTTCTTGTCTCATATCTCATAGGTCACTTTGGCCTTTCGCAGACGTTAATATAACATTTCATTTCATTTCTCTCTTTAATTATTGTTGAGCCAGCAGAGGATCACACCCACATTTTTGCTCACACTCATCATTTTTGTAACCATTGATTGTAATAAATGTCTTTCCGACATTGATTTTGAATTGAGCCATTCATTAAGTAACGGGACTCAATTGAGTTTCCAGCTTGTAATCCCGAAGTAATTTCACTCGCTGATGTAATTAGTTAGAGATGTTCTCACCTCCAAGGCTGAGGTATATAAGCCAAACTTTTTGTAACCTAAAAGAAGATTCAGTTTTATTAATCAAAGTGAGTTTTTGAGCGCCGTGACTGTGTCTGAGAGAGAGAGAGAGAGAGAGAGAGAGAGAGAGAGAGAGAGAGAGAGTCTTATCTACTTGATATGCGAGCTATGGAGCCGCCATTGGAGAAGCGACACCGCCATCGTGTTAGCAACGGCGAGAGCTACGCACTGATACCAAGAGTGCGCGCTATCGGCTTCTATGTGTGGTAAGTTCCTACGAGCTTCGGTGTGAGTTTTCTTCCAACTCGTGTGTCGGAATAGAGCGTGCAGCATATCTATAGAACCACAACGAGTAGAGCTACACATTAGTACCATCGGGGTCAAGTTTCGGTCACCTGTATTTTTCGGCCTGTCTTCATACGCATTTATCGCACGGAGTGGTTATAGGTTGATTTTGCAGTTCAAGTCTTTAGGGTGTTGTTCTTACCTAGTGCATAGACTTCCCCTTGAGTTTGAGATTGATTCAATGATTCTAGATCCTGTTTCGTATAGCATTCGTTCGTAGTACGGATTTCAGTCACTTGCGTATTTTAGAACTTAGATTTGATTTCCTTAGTAGTGATTGTCTTTAGAGGGTCGAGTAGGTGATTTGACACCCACCTAGTTGTTTCCATGCACCTGCGGGTCAAGCTTCGTCCTCGTCTGACAAATTCTGTTGTTGGTTGAGTTCTCGCTATTTAGCTTCCGCTAGCGGCGTAACCGCCTTAACATTTGGCGCCACTGCCGGGGACGAGAGCCCTAAGTAGGTGACCTTAGACTAATCCTACGAGGTGAGTCGTATAAACTACTTTGTATACTTTAGTTAGAAAAGATCTAGGAGTGGTGGACTCCGAAGATCTCGTGAGATACTAGGAAGTGGGGTATTCCTGGGTCTTCCGTGTTGACAGTATTTTTAGTTTAGCTTAGATTTGTTTGTTGTTTTGTTGGTGTTGAGTAGTTGTTGATAGAAGAAGAATTTGCTAGTCCGTGAGTGGCAGTGGATCTCTTTAAAATCACAATTACCAAACCCATTTTATGTTAGGAATAGCTTAGGTAGGACTTCATTTGATCCTGATCTAGAGCTAGTAATCATTGGAGTATTTGCTTGATATGGTTGATTGCATGTTAGATCACTAAACCGTCGAGTTAGTAGTGAAACTTGCAATAAACAAAAGCCAGACAAATTTTCTGTGTATCTGGGAGCTGCTGAGCACTAGAGAAAGCTTTAGGAAGGATTCTGTGCCAAAAAACTGGAAATCTGCAACTTTAGACATCATACGCGTATGATGTCTAAATGACCAAACAGAGACCAAAAGAGAAATTTTGACTTTACCAGAGTGTTCAAAAGGGGAGTTATACCCTAATTTCAACTTAAAACAAGAGCATTAACACTCAAAGAAACCCAAAAAGACAAGTCGGAGTCCAAGAAACGCAAAGAATAGAAAATTTTGGATTCAGATCTTGTTTTTATATTCAAACCTGACAAAAAACACTTGAAACTCAATTATAAACATTGGAGAAGGCTTAAAACCAAGAATAGTCAAAATCTGAGACAAAAGACATCATACGCGTATAATGCCTTTTAGCACATCCACTGCTTATTTTTTATATCTGACCTGACAAGATTGTTACAAACACTGTAGAAAGCATAAATATCAAGTCTTGACCCAAATTGATGAAAAAGACATCATACGCGTATGATGTCTTTTACCTAATTTTGGACATATTTTGATACTTTGCCAACACAGATCCATTGTAATAGCTGTCTAGAGGTTATATTTCAAGTTTCATCCCATTTGGATTATAATTGACCCAAAACAAGTCAAAAGCGGAAAATTGCCAAGAAAAGCCTAAATTAGCCATAACTTGATCAAACAGAGTTCAAACTGAATCTTGTGAGTGGACAGAGCATAAGGGGGCTACTGAGAGTGAGCATAACCAAAATAGTCCAAATCTGTGAAAAAAGACATCATACGCGTATAATGTCTTTTTCAGCATAACTGCAACAAAATTCTCACTTGATGAAACAGAAGTTGTCCAACTGACAAGATTAAACAATTGACCAATTATCAATCAGTTTGGATCAATTCTGACCACAAAAATTTGGGAACACAAATTGCCGAGACGAGAAGTTAAAGTCCTTTAGGGGAATTGATGAATTTGAGATCGGGCAGGAATCTCCAGAATAACCAACCAAAACAAGGGGAACAAGCAAGTGTCATATCAACCGAGGGAAGTGTAAACCAAAGTTGGGTGCAACCATTAGGGCCGATCTTTGAAGGAAGTGTTTCTGATACTTCTTCGGAGAGATCTTACGAGATTTTCACCGAACACGTGGAACACCTGAACCTGAACAACAGAGAAAATATGGCAGCAGGATCATCAAACCCTTCCGCCACAATGAAGCTATTGTTCATAAAATATCAGTACGACAATGAGCAAGGTGCCAAGATCTACAAGGATGGAATGGACCGCTATTGTGTGAAGATAGAAGATAGACCTAGTGAGTTCAAGGACTTAGTGCCTGTGAGCTATAGCGGAGATAGATATATAGATGACGAGGGTACCATGTACTTGGTAGTCCTAAACCCTAACATTGTGGACAAGTGGGGTTTGATGGGTACCAAAGCCAAAGTAGATGAAGAACTTGAGGAGAAAGCACCAATAATGAACTTCCCTGATGCGAGGTTAAGAAGAGAAAATGAAACTACAAGGATCAACACTGATAACATCTATGTGGGGCTATACAAAAATAATAATGGGGAGCAGGATCTCTATTATAGATGTGAAGAACCCTACACTGGAGAGTTGACAGACCAAAAAAGACTTTATGTCTTTACCTACACAGAGGGATCGGAAGTGAAAATTGCCGCTTACGACAAGTATGGGAGGCAATACTCAACAATGGGCAAGAAAGAATTAGAAGGATATACATACTTTGGGGGACCACTACATCAGTATTATGTTACTTCTAGCTCACAAAGATCAGCACCAACAAATGGAGTGCAAAACTCAATGACAACAGGAGGTCAAAGAACTCAGGTTGCTGACTCTTTCAGCCAACCTCCGTACTCGAAGCTTGGACCAATGGGATCATTACATTCCAGAGAGTCAATGGATACGAATCGAGGTATTGCAGTTTCAATCCACACATATACCACTCTAGGTCCAAGGTTCGAAGCGGAACCATCACATTTACCTCCTAGTAGTAGATTCAGGGCAGGGGAACCGACAAGGGTAACCCATGAAGTCCATGATGCTAGAGAAGGCTTTAGCCGGGACACAGGAGCAATGAGATTGGTAGCCGACTATAGACGCATGAGACCATCTCAAGTAGCCAAGTGTATGCCAAAGAAGTATGGTGGTTCAAGAGATCCGTATGCCCATGTGTCACTCTTTAAGCAAGTCTTAAGAGCTGAGCAGATAACAGATTTCCATACACAATACGAGGGATTTGGTCTTACTCTAGAAGGTACGGCATTGACATGGTTTCAACCGTTGAACAAAGGGGGATTCCATGACATTGACCATTTGCTAAGAGAGTTTGCTGAGGAATTCTCAAAACGAGGGATTAAGCACAATACGGTCTCACAAATATATGCTTTTAAACAGAGAGAACACGAAAAAGTGAAGGAAGCTTCACTTCGCTTCAAACAATACATTGAGAGATGTCCAGTACGTGAATGACCACAAGATGACAGACTATCTGTTCTCTTTATTGAGGGACTGAGGAACGACACTCTCAAGAAGGACTTGCACTTGAAAGCTTGTACAAGTTTCGAGCAAGTAACGAGAGAAGCATTGTACTTAGTGGATAACTGTACGGTTTATGGAGAGGTGTCAGCGGATACAGATTTTGCATCCAGTAGCTCTTCCTCCGTAGTGAGCGAGACTACCACTAAAAAGAATGTTCAAACAACAACCATGCCAAATGTAGAGCAAATGATAGAAGAGGCTCTAAAAAGGATGGCACCATACCAAAAACCATTGCCAAAACCGCTGAAATGGTGTGCTATTGAGCAAAAATGGACAAATCATCCAACAGAGGAGTGCTATTACAACAAAGGGTATGTACGGGAGCGTCAGTATGCACCTCCTGCTCAATTAGCACCACCTCAAGTACATCCAGTACCTCGATACCCAACGGGAAATGTACCAGGACCTATGGGGATAGAAAGACCGCAACCGGTATTGGGACAACAACCACCTTTACCAGGAGCAAGACCAGTGAGCATTAGATATGCACCAACCTTAGAGAATCAGGACAAATCATCCAACAGAGGAGTGCTATTACAACAAAGGGTATGTACGGGAGCGTCAGTATGCACCTCCTGCTCAATTAGCACCACCTCAAGTACATCCAGTACCTCGATACCCAACGGGAAATGTACCAGGACCTATGGGGATAGAAAGACCGCAACCGGTATTGGGACAACAACCACCTTTACCAGGAGCAAGACCAGTGGGCATTAGATATGCACCAACCTTAGAGAATCAGGAAGAACAAGCCTTAGTGCCTGTTCAAGCCTATTATGAAGAATCTGGTGCACACATGTCTCCAATTTTGTATTACCCACCAGAAGAACCCAAACAACCAGAACCATGGGGCATGATTGGGAATGTTGGAACACCAATAGTTACAAGTGCTTCTGATGAAGAGAGATACAATTTGGACGCAAGAACATTGATGTTCATAGCTCATGGAGGGTTAACAGGACAAAGACCATCCTATCCACAAAGGACGAATCAAGTGGGACCAAGACCAGCACTAGGACCCTGTTACAAGTGTGGAGGTGACCATCTGATGAATGTTTGTCCACATACGGAAATCATTAGAATTAACGCTTATTGCACTGAGTGTGGGGTTACTCACGTCATTGAGGATTGTTCAAAGAATCCAAACAAAGTGCAAAAGACGACATTGAATATGCTAGAAACTATTCCTACCAGCAGTGGGTCTGAAAATGAAACTCTGATACCAACGCAAGTTGTTACTAGAGCTCAAGCTAAGAAAACCACTAGAGAACCTGAGAATGAAAGTTAGCGACTGAAGTGGTTAGTCAAGGACCGCGGAGTCAGAAAAACACATGGAAAGCTAGAAAAGCACGCATGAAGTTGAGAAAAGAACGTGAAGACGCTATTCTAGCTGAGGAACTAAAGCAAACTAAAGCTAAATTAGAAAAACTTGAGAGTCAAAACGGGAAACGAGAGATGAGCCCGGAAAGAACGAAACAAAAGAGTATCAAAGAAACAACGAGCTTAAGCTCAGGGGGATCAGTGCTAGTCGACAAAGTACACGAACCATTGGACGCACTGATGAAAGCTTACGAAGCTAGGTTAAAGAACAACCAAACACAAGAACAGAGGTGGATGACATACCCAAACGCGGAATTGGAAAAGCAGAGACTTGAAATGTGCCAGAGAATGATCGAGACTGCACAAGCCTTATTAGAATCACCAAGAGAAACAATGAATGATGGAACGGAAAACCCAATTCAGCAGGAGACTATCATTTCACGGGTAGCTGAAAAGACTCCCAGTGCACAAAAGCCTGAAAATACACACAAGGATGACCGCATAGTGTTGAACACAACCGATCAGGAGATAGAGAGTTTTCATCCAATCATACAGAGGTCTTACGTAAGAGATGAGGATTACAATGAATTTTGGAAACAAGTGAGAGAGGCAAACTTTGCAAACGAGCTAAGTTGCCAAGCTAATCAGACAAATTGGGAAAAGGACATCAGGAATCCTCCCATAGTGGAATTTGAGGCAGGATCTCAAGTGGACTTGGATCTGCAATCTTACTGGGGAGATGGGGGCTCTGTTAGAACAATGGAGAGCAAACCTCACTCACTGAATACCTTATCTTCATACTTAGGATAGTATGAAGCAAAATCCGAGACTAGAGCACTTCCCTTACGAAGAATGTCATCAGAAAAAGTCATGGACTCGCAAGGATTGATAGAGATCTTGTCAACACCAGTGACATGCACTATCACTCTAGCTGAGCTTTTGAGGCTAAGACCACATATGTGGACCACTGTAGGAAAATTCTTAGAGAAATTTGGGATAAAAGACCCAACATCGAGACTACAAGAGGGTATACAAGAGCTAAGTAAACCACAAAAGAACGCTAAGCCTGTACCCTTAAACAAGGTCGGAGAGTATTGCAAAGGTGAAGAGGGGAATACAACCTTACCAGTTGAATTCCAAGGAGTGAACACGATGGCAATACTAGACAGCGGAGCTGGGATAGCCATTGCTACAAAAGAAATCTGGAAAAAATGGGGGAAACCAGCAATAAGGAAGACTAGGTTGAAACTCCAATTAGCAGATGGACACATGGAGAAACCTATGGGGTTATTAGAGAAAGTCGTAGTGACTTCTTGCGGCATTGAATACGAACATACTTTTGCTATTGTCGATTTTGGCAAGGAGAATAACTATGATATCATATTGGGAAGACCATTCATGAGACAGTTGAAAATGGTCCAAGATTGGGGCTACGATCACATATACCTGAGAAATATGGAAACCACTACACGTGTGAACCTGACAGAACATAGCTACAAAGATGTGAACCGAACACCGGTAGAGGAGTTTGATTCAGCTACTTTGGCGGGATCCGAATTTCCAACTTGGTTAGGTAAGCCCAAGGAGTTATGGATGTGTGGAGCCTCAAAATGTGGAAGTCTGAGGCGAGAAGAATATGTTTTAGAAAGGGCCATCGAAGACGAAACTTATATAGGAGAACCCTTTCCAGAGGACACACTTGAACCATTAGAATGGACACACATTCTAGCAACCCTAGATGTTTGTGCAATTCCGGATTGTCCCACAACGAAATTTTGCGACAAGGACGGGTACGACGTGGTTCCGTACTTCATGTTGAGAACTGTACTCAAAAAAGAAACTGAAAAGAACGATACACTGGAAAAGGAAGATGAAGAGGAGGTGTTTCACGACATTCCCGATCATCCTAAGTGGGGAAATGAAGCAGACAACGAGTCAACGGACAATTCAAGCGGAAACGAAGAAACTATAACGGATGTCCGATTTTATGATTTTCTGAACCAAACTAAACAACGCCAGAAACGCTATAGAGCAAAGAGAAAAACAAAGGGGGTTAGAACCAATCCGATGCCTAGAATAAGAGGAAAAAATCAATTCCTAATGCTAGTAAAGGCGGAAGATTGTGTTAAGGACAATATTTCTGGAAGAATGAGAGGCAATGATCAAAAGAGCTTACAAAAAGACAAAAGAGGCTCAAGAAATCAAGTTCAAAGGAATGGAACGAAAACAGAAACAGAAAAATCAGAAAAGAACAAGCGCAACAGAGAACACACGGAGTCCAAGTTAGAACGTAGAAACAAGTACAGAGAGCTCAAGAAAACTCTGAAAGAAGTTTGGACGACAGAATTTGAGAGTGGAGAGGACAAAAACGCCAAAATCAAGGAAAACATGGATATTCCCTCTCACTATAGGAAATTCACAATAGAGGATAGGAAGGTGGTATTAACCCAACCTATTCGAGAGAGAAGGGAGAACGAATCTTATGACGGACCGGAGGATGCAAAAAAAGTTGATTTAGCAGCTCCAGGTGAGACACCTAGACCGGTGTACATAGCCACAGATTTGTCTCCAGGCGAGGAAGAGAGACTTTTGAGTCTTCTCAAAGAGTATAGGGATGTGTTTGCATGGTCTTATAAGGACTTAAAGGGAGTTGACCCATCGATATGCCAACACACAATCCCACTAAAACAAGACGCAAATCCTAGCAGACAGAGACCATACACATATAATGATACGTTTGCTAAGCGAATCAAAGAAGAGATAGATAAGCTAATGGAAGCTGAATTCATATACGAGATTGAACACACCGATTGGGTATCTCCAATTGTGGTAGTACCCAAGAAGAACGGAAAACTCCGAGTGTGTGTCAACTTAAAGAAAGTGAATGCTGCAACAATCAGGGACAATTATCCCTTGCCGATAACTGATCATGTTCTAGAGCGTGTATCAGGGAAAACAGCATACTCTTTTCTTGATGGTTTTTCAGGATATAACCAGCTAGCCATAGCACTGGAAGATCAACATAAAACAGCTTTTGCAACGGAGTGGGGAATTTATGCTTATCGGGTTATGCCTTTTGGTCTAACCAATGCTCCCGCAACCTTCCAGAGGCTGATGACACATGCTTTCAAAGAATACTTAAGGTTGTTTCTAGAAATATACATGGATGACTTATGTGTACATTCTCTTCTGAGAGATGAGCATCTAGAACACCTAAGAAAAGTATTTGAGAAATGTAGGACATATCGCATTTGTCTCAATCCTGAGAAATGTGTGTTTATGGTCCGACAGGGCAGAATTCTGGGACATATTGTCTCACAAAACGGAATATCCACGGATTTAGAGAGATAAAAGTTATAGTGGATATGCCTAGACCAACCAATGCAAAACAAGTACAGAGCTTTATGGGACATTGCGGGTATTATAGACGATTCATTTACATGTACGCTATAATAGGCCAACCACTTTACAGGCTAATAGTGAACTTTGAATGGACAAAAGAGTGTGAGGAATCGTTCAAGAAATTGAAAGAGGCACTCATTACTGCTCCAGTCTTGAAATCACCAGATTGGGAGAAGATATTCCATGTGCATATAGATGCTTCGGCATATGCAATAGGATGCATTCTGGCTCAGCCAGAAAAGGAAACATGGATTTTCCTATCTGTTACGCCAGTCGACAGCTCAACAATGCAGAGAAGAATTACACCACAACAGAGCGAGAAGGATTAGGAATGATATATGCTGTGAAGAAATTTCGGCATTATCTTCTAGCCAACAAGTTTGTGTTTTTTACGGATCACCAAGCCTTGCTCTACCTAGTGAGAATAAACCATGCAATACCGGGAGAATAGTGAGATGGTTCATTATCTTACTAGAATTCGACTTCATGGTAGTAGTAAAGAAAGGAAAAACACATCTTAGAGCTGATCATCTTTCGCGATTGACGAATGGAGAAGACCCTATAGGAGTAGATGACGACATGCCAGACGCGTACTTGTTCAACATAGAAATGATACCGAAGTGGTCTCAAAATGTCGTTAGCCTATTAACCTATGGAGGAGAGTTTGATAAAAGAGAATACAACCAGAAACATATTTCTATTCAGCAATCCAAGAATCTTCAATTGGTTGCAGGAAGGTTGTATCAATTGGGAAATGATCATGTTTTACGACTATGCATCAATCCTGAGGAATATAATATATATCTGCGCGAAGCACATGTTCAGGAATGTGCATTTCATTGTTCAAGAAGGAACGCATATAGGAATTTGTTACAATTGGGAGTCTATTGGCCAGGAATGAAAGAAAGCGTACATGAATATGTCACTGTATGTATTGTATGTTCATCAAAACCGCCAGCAGAGTATTCGAAATTATATCAGATAATGATCGCTCCAGAATGGAGTCAGTATATTGTTGAATATCTCACAAATAGAACTTTCCCAGAAGGAACGTCAAAAGCTCGTCAGAAATCTGTAGAGACAGAAGCTAGAGATTACGCTTTAATAGGAGATCAACTCTATAAGAGAGGTAAAGACAACCAGCTTAGGATTTGCGCATCAGAGTCTGAGTATGTGATAATACTAGAGCAAGCTCATGGAGGAGTAGGTGGAGGCCATTTCTCAGGTGATAAGACAGCAAAACTTGTCTTAGCCGCAGGAATATGGTGGCCAACATTACATATGGACGCTGAGGAATACGTTAAACGGTGCGATGACTGTCAGCGGACCAAAGTACCACTTAAAAGAGATGATATGCCGCTTAGACCAATGATGGGGGCAAGAGCTTTTGCAAAATGGGGGATTGATTATGTCGGACCCATTTCACCTCCTGCATATAAGACTCATGCACAATACATCGTTGTGGCTACAGACTATCTAACAAAGTGGGTCGAAGCAAAGGCAACTCAAAAAGCGATGCCAGGACCACGGCACAATTTCTATATGAATACGTCTTTGTACGATATGGATTGCCAATAGAAATTGTGAGTGATCGAGGCACACATTTTATAAATGAAGTGATAGAGATCCTTCTAGATGAATTCATGGTAATCCATAGGAAATCAGCCCCGTATCATCCACAAGCAAACGGACAAGCTGAAGCAACAAACAAAACCATATGCACGGTCCTCACGAAGATTGTATCTGAGTCGAGAACTGACTGGGACCAGAAGTTGCATTCAACATTATGGGCATATAGGGTAGCATATAAAACATCAATAGGAACGACCCCATATAACATGGTTTTTGGGCTAAATGCTATCTTACCAATAGAATTCTTGATTTCAACCTTAAGGGTGGCTAAGGATCTAGAGTGGACAGGGCACGAGCTTTCTGATAGAATAGATGACCTGGAAAAGCTAGATGAGCTTCGCCTAAAAGCAGTAGCTTCTATCTACGCTCAAAAAAGGCGACAAAAAGAATTTTTTGATAAGCATGTGCGGACTAAAGAGTTTAAGGTTGGGGACTATGTCCTAGTCTACACTCTGAAACAGCATGCTAAGAAGCTTAAAAAGCGAGGGATGGGACCTCTGGTGATTAAAGATCTATCACCAAGTGGAGCCGTTAAGCTTGCTACATTAGACGGAGAAGAAATGCCCAATTGGATTAGTGGATGCAGAGTGAAAAAGTATCTTTTGCCGCTAACCCAAGACATGCTTCTCAAAATACATCAAGAAAAGCTGCGTCCAGAAAAAGAAAATGATTTTGGAGGAAGCGCAAGCCGAGGCGAAGGAAAGAATGGAGAAAAGAAAACTACTGCGTCAGAAACAGCGCAATGAAGGAGCAATACGAATAAACGCAGTCAATATGACAGAGATGGATAATGACAAAGAAGAACCCATCATTGAATGCAAAGTAGGAACCAACCAAATCAAAGCCAGAGCACTATTGGATTCAGGAGCTCAAACTAACCTACTTTCACTCAGTTTGTATAGACAATTGACAAATGACACTAAACTACAAACTGCCAAGCAAGAGTTAAAGAGTTACTCTGAGAATTCAATCAAAACTGTCGGATGCACAGTTTTACATATCCAGATTAACCAGTATGTGTATCCTCATATGTTTTACGTGGTTGAAGACCAAGCTACACAACATCCATTATTGCTAGGACAACCATGGCAGAAGCAATACAATGCAATGATTGACTGGAGTTCTGAATCAGTGCTTATAAAATACGAAGGTGAAAGTCAATCAGTTAAGTTCACCAAAGGAGCAGAGCCAACTCCAAAGGAAGAATCCACAAACAAGGGCAAACAACAACCAGAGAAAAAGAAGAAGCAATGGCAACCAAATGTTTCTATACAACTGGGTTGTTCTTCGACGAGGAATTCTCAACAGTGGATAAGGAAGACAAGCAATAATATAACAGCTCAACCTTGGGAAAAAATGGAGTCAAAGTTGGTATGGAGACCAAAAAAGGTTGTGTCAGAGTACACAGAGGTGGAAAACAGAGTCTTCAATACCAGACAACAGAGTGATTCCAGACAATCAAGGACAGTGAAACAGATCTGGATTCCAAAGAAATTCATGACGGCACAAAGCCATAGCAAGCAAATTTGGATCCCAAAGATTTGTAAACAGGAACTCCCTTCAGTACAATCAATGGAAACTCCTAGGTATTTCAAGGCGAGAAAATCAACACAAAAAACAAAGCAGGTTTGGGTCGCAAAGAGTTTGTGGCAAGCACAAGCAAAGCGGAAGCAGATTTGGATTGTGAAAAAGAACAACAAGGTAAAGAAGAATCCATCTACTGATTCTACTACCGAAGTGCCAAAACCAACCCAAACCCGACCAACAATCTTCAATCAAACAAAGAGCAGCTTTATTGGAAAGGATGTTGTATCGTCGCTCTACAATTGCATTTGGAACTTATGACCAAAACAACTACAATGCTTCGCCCACAGACACTTCATAGTCGTCCGGGAGGACTCAGACTAGGAGGGGGGGAGGTATACAGGTATACAGGAGCTACAGAGCAGCTACAAGCGAAAAATAACCAAAAAAAAAAAACAAAAATTATATTACAAGGGCAGTGTCTTACATGATTTTGCAATTTTTATGTTTGATTGCGGATATTGATAATATTTATGCCCTTATATACCTTGTTTTGCAACAAGAAGAGATCAAATGATGAATTTGGGTCTCTAGACGTGTAAATATCACTAAATACGAGTGTTTTTGGAGCTAAAAGGTAGAAAAAAGTGGTAATCCAAGTCCAGAAATCACAAATAATTGTATATTCATATACACAGAGTTACCAGCTATTTATTGTGTATGTTTGGAAATTTTTGGCTTCAATTTGCTATTTTCCTTTAATTTTTTATGATTTTCTTGATAAAAGTAAAAGAAAAATAAAAAAGCAGGTGAAATGAGATCGGAAAAAAGAAAAGAATAGACGGTGATGGTCCTAATGACAAGGGCAACCCATGGTAAAAATCGGGTACAATTCTGAAAAAGTTGCGGAAAGCCCGAAATGACAGAATTTTGGCAAAGTGGACAGATTTCTCAGAAACAGGTCAAACGGAGTCCAAATTGAGAAATTTCAAA
The DNA here is from genome assembly GCF_014529385.1 of Adiantum capillus-veneris. NCBI lineage: Eukaryota > Viridiplantae > Streptophyta > Polypodiopsida > Polypodiales > Pteridaceae > Adiantum > Adiantum capillus-veneris. Next base: position 131,419,430 of record NC_140959.1, read on the forward strand.
TCCTAAAGTGCATTTCACGACGAGATAGGAGCACATGTCAAATTTGGTAACAAGTGATCTGGGAAGCCCGAAGTTAAGTATTTTTCACATCACTTTCAAGCTCATTTCCACTATTACCTTCTTGGAGAGAGCAAAGAGCACACAGGAGCATCCGACCTTCTACCGCCTTCTACGACTACTACGAGAGCTCAGAGGACACCAGACATGAGAGGTAGACTCGTTGCCATAAGCTTTTGATGCTTATCGTTAACTTTTGTCACGAAAACTGACCAAAACCAAGAAACAAGAGCAGACGGGGAATGGGGAAGAACGCTAGGTAGGGGCACAACCGCCTAACCAAACCTTGCAAGAACTTAGAGGTGGGTTACCCTAGCATAGAAGATGGGTTTCTAACACTCAAAGCTTGAGAAAGAACGACTTGAAAAACCCTAGGTCAACAGAGCCTGCAAGAGGCAAACAGGAAAAAGTTGTCGAAACGACACAAAACTTCTCAGGAAGCTTAACAACATCGAGGGCAATGCAACCATGGAGTATCTCCGGGTTTGGATCACCAAAAGTAGGTCGGAACAACCGATTCGACTGCGGACACACAAAGCGTCATTTTGGCATAACGGCTAAAATTGACGACCAAATGACATGAAACTTCACAAGCAGCTTCAAATATACATGGATGACTTATGTTTGCAAGCAAAACCCAAAAGAAAGCTGATTCACTTACTGATGGTGAAAAAGACGCTTTCGGGCAACCAAATGGAGAAAGATGGAGAACGGGGAGCCAAAGTCAAGTTCAACCAAATAGGTGGCTTCACAACATATCCAATGAGCTGGAAATGCAACTCTCGAGAAGAAAAGTTGAAGAAATTCAACTCCAAGGCAAAAAGACGACTTCGGAGACTGAAATGCCTATAAGGGGGCTTTTTAGCTAAACTGATGACTTTTTAAGTTGAAAACTAGTTAGCAGGGCTTAGGGCACTAGCACAAAGCATTCTTTGCACAAAAAGACCAACATTTCAAGAAAAGACATCATACGCGTATGATGTCTACAGCATGATTTTCACATCCATTTCAACATTTGAGTGCATAGCCTCATTCCACATGTTAATCACATCCTATGAACCAAGTATCATGAGAATTGGAGTTAGAAAACCCAAAGAAAACCAAAAAGACGCAAAGTAGGCCATAAAATTGATTTTTGGTCCTAATTTTGTCAAAATAACTCCAAACTCATTGAAACTTTGTAGGATTGTTGATTAACACATCTACAAGCTATTGAACCAAAAAGCACCATTTTGACACAAAAGACATCATACGCGTATGATGTCTATTTGCACTTACAGAGCCAAAACTGCTCATTTGTCATCATACATCCATTATATATATCTAATACATGCTACATATGAAGTTTGGAACCATTTGGTCAAGTGGATCACCCCATTAGCCCAATTGAGGGAAAATCCTTCATCCAAAGCCTATTTTAGCCCAAATCCAACATACTCAAGTCCAAACCAAGATTTGAGTAGGGACAGTCCTTCACTAGTACATGGGGAGTCCACAGAACCAATCCCATGAAAAATTGATGAAACAAACATCATACGCGTATGATGTCTCCAGAGCCATTTTTAGCCCAAAATCTATCCAAACTTCATAAATCCACTGAATAAGCCTATCTAAAGCCAAATCCAAGCTTATAGAGAAATTTGGTCCAAAAATACACTAAAAGACATCATACGCGTATGATGTCTCACTATGTGATTTTGGCACCTCAGGGCTTCAACCACCAAACAGAAGTGATCTACATGCCATTTGAAGGTGAACCACCAAGTTTTATCCAATTTGGATCATAAAATCCAATTCCCTTTCAAAATTTTGCCAAGAGCCTGAACTGGACTAAACTGGCCAAAACTTGACCAAATGGGATCCAAACACAAATCCAAGCATATGATACTCATGTATACACTATCAGCTACAAGCACAACCAATATGAAGTCATTTTGACACAAAAGACATCATACGCGTATGATGTCTCTAGCATGATTTTGAGCCCAGTTTGCATATTTTTTCACCTACCCTGCATCCTTAGGCCCTGAATAGCTCATGTTTCAATTTTCAAGTCATTTGAATAGTTAAAAGCTTCATTTCGGCTTTCAGTACTAAAAAGACGCTAACTTCTGAAATTGGAGTTACAGGATCCATGGATTCCGCCAAGTCATCAGCAACAAAGAGAAAAAGACCGACAATCAAAGATGCTCTTGCAGAAGCAGAACCCTTTGACATTCCAGCAGAAACCCTCAAGCCAACCAAAACTTGGGTGGAGGAAGCAGTACTGGAACAAGAGGGAATAAAGATCTACCAGGGGACTTTCAGAGATCCTCAAGGGCAAGCGGTGGATATACCGATGATATCACAAGAATTGGTGGATTATAGCAGGTCAGAGAACATCAGCAGGTACCTGGAAAGGGCAGACTTGCACAGATTCTTCACCTCGAGACCATCAGGTGTAGATACAAGAAGAGTGTATGAGTTGGCAACCTCCATTCAGAAGGATGGGAAAGCCACATTGACAGCAATAGATGGAGAGAAAGTAGAGGTACAGATCACTCCACAGCTCATTGCAGATGCATTGAAGCTGCACAACAAAGGGAGCTCTGTCAGGGAAAGAAGGGAGGCTATAGAGGTTTATGGGTCCAAGAAACAGAATGCAACCTATGGAGATATGGCAGACCAAAGAGCGGCAACCCTTTGCCGACTGTACAACCAGTTTCTCCATATTTGCAGTAAAAGATCGCAAAAGTATACGACACCACCCCATGCCATTGCAACTACCATCACATGGGCATTGAAGAGCAATATGCCAAAAGAGGTGAATTACGCTCAACACATCCACGAGCAAGTAACTGCCATGCACAACGAGAAGCCAAAGTATATAGGAGGAGCTGAAGTTCTGACAAGAATAGCTTATGAAGCTATTGGAGCCAGAGATCAATGGCCAAAGGTTCCCTCCCAGAATGAGTGGCTTAGAGAAGCCGATGAGGAGGAAGAACAGCCTGAAGTTTCCAAGAGGGCGTCCACAAGAGCACGCAGGAAACTAGAAATAGTTTCAGAACCTGAAGAGGATGTGGATGAGCCGCTTATGAAGAAAGCAAAGAAGAAGGTTGCTCCCAAGCAAACCAAAAGTCAGAAAGCGGCAAGAATGGAAAGACTGGTGGAGCAGTTTAGAGCGGAAAGAGCTCTAAAGGGGGACTTTGAAGAAAAGTGGATTCCAGACCCCACTAAAGTCGGAACTAGCTCAGCCAGGCCACATGTTGATCAATATATTAGAGCTTATGAGGAGTCAGAGGCTATACTGGAGCAGCAACCTGTCGAGCCATACAGTGAAGAGGAAGTACAGCTTTTAAAAGCTGAGCTGAAAAAGGACGACAAGGGGAAGAAGAAAGTAGATAAGTCTACTGAACCTCAAGAGAAAGACGGGCAAGCAAACAAAGGGAAAGCCAAGATGACTGAGGACAATCAGCCCTCCTTTACTGATGTACCAAGCCCGAAGAAGACGGAAATCATTGTGGAAGAGACCACAGTAGAGATGGGCACGGCTGGTATGGAAAAGCCGGAGGCCGGGACCAAGGAAAAGGAGATAGATCCAATTCAGCAAAAGAAAAACGATTATGAGGATCTGGTAGCGATAGGGTACACTGAAGAAGAGGCCCTTGAGGCAGTCTATGGGATCCCCCTACAAAAACAAGATGATCGGAGAGGGACAGAGGAAAAAATAAAGAGTACAAAATAAAGTGAAGAGAAACTGGACGAGCAGAACGTACTAGAAGAGCCGAAGCCAGTGGAGGTGGTGGTAGAAAAAGCTTTAGAGTTGACAGATGAAGATGAAAAAGACATGCACATGGTGCATGAACTGCTCAGCAAGATCAAAGAAAGATCCAAGGCAAAGGAAGTGGAGATTGAGACAGCCAAACAAAGGGAAGCCGAGTTGCAGAGGAAATTAGAGAATGCTATGACTGAATCTGAAAGTCATAAAGCATCACTCTACGACGCGGAAAACGAGAGAGACGGCTTGATACTCCAGCTAGCTGAGGCTTCAAGAGAAGTAACAAGTGCACAGGAAGCAAGGGAGCGGATGGAAGATGACTTGGAGGCGGCTAGCTCATTGAGCTAAGGGAAAGAGTCGAGCTCCAAGAAAGAACAATCACTAGACTCAGGACTACCCCTAGAGCTAGCAGAGCAGGAACCGAACAAGAGGGAGCTCTTGTACCAGCTCTGGAAGACCAGGTCCGAAGCTTACAAAGAGAGCTAAGATTAGAGCAAGTGCAAAGGTTGCACATTGCGGAGGGATCATTGGCAGCAGAGGAGAGGCTCACTTTAGAAAATCAAACACTAAGAACAGAGAATGAGACCCTCCGCAAACAGCTCCAAGATCTACAAGAGCAACAAAGAAGAGAGACAGAGACACCACAAGAAGAATCAGGTGGAGCAGCCATAGAGCTACCAGAAACTGGAGAGGCAACCACAATTGAAGATCCAGCCCCAGTTCAAGAGGTGGCCTCAACTTCAGGAATCTCTGAAGAAGAAGAACAAAGGCTCCATGACCAAATAGAAAAGTCAACAGAGGAGAGTGCCAAGGCGGAAATGGAATGGGAGAGGAGACTCCTAATCTCCATTAGACTTCAGGGACTAGACACAAAAGTGCTCCATGAAGAGTGGATGCAACCCAGCCTGCCTTTCCCTTTGATGAAGTTTGAAGTGATAAAAACGAAAAAGAGAATAGAGGAGGAGCAGTATGTCGCTCTTTACGAAGGCGACATCACAAAAGAGGAACAATCAAAGAAGATTGTAGATTCGCAGCCTAGATGGAGGAAAGGTTGGCTCAACAAATACCCAGCCTACCTCATCTACTTGGTAGAGGCACCAAAGGAGATTCGGGAGGATGCAACCTTCTGCCCGGTGCCAAGAGTCAGAAGCTGGAAAGAGCATGGTAGGATTGCAGAAAAGAAGCCAAATTGGCTTAATTACCCCAGGATGCCAGGACCAAAGGCAGGAGAGAGAATAGGTAATGCCTACATGGTGAAAACCCTAACGGGCACCATCAAGCTCTTTACTGGCTCTCCTGACCTTTCGTGTCAGATGCTCAAGAAAATTTGCAGGACTCTCTTAGCTTGCATTGAAGTGTTCGCGCCAGATAAAGCCACGACCTCGAGTCTACTATCGACAGCCGACACAATGACTGATATGATGTATGATCTTTCATTGCAGCCTTCTCCAAAAGTGTTGCACCTCCTATACCAGAGGATTATGTTTTTCCCTAACTTCCACATGCAAACATTTGAAGAAGCTTTCTACACCGGCTTTTTCACCCACGAAAGTAAAATATTCGGCCCAACCTTGACCATCGGCAACCTATGATACGAATCACATTTGCAGATGCTCAAGACGACAGGACTTTATTGACCAAGCATAAAAGTCATGACGGGGACGACATGAACGCGGAGGGGGGGGAGTGTTGAGCCAGCAGAGGATCACACCCACATTTTTGCTCACACTCATCATTTTTGTAACCATTGATTGTAATAAATGTCTTTCCGACATTGATTTTGAATTGAGCCATTCATTAAATAACGGGACTCAATTGAGTTTCCAGCTTGTAATCCCGAAGTAATTTCACTCGCTGATGTAATTAGTTAGAGATGTTCTCACCTCCAAGGCTGAGGTATATAAGCCAAAGTTTTTGTAACCTAAAAGAAGATTCAGTTTTATTAATCAAAGTGAGTTTTTGAGCGCCGTGACTGTGTCTGAGAGAGAGAGAGAGAGAGAGAGAGTCTTATCTACTTGCTACGCGAGCTACGGAGCCGCCATTGGAGAAGCGACACCGCCATCGTGTTAGCAACGGCGAGAGCTACGCACTGATACGAAGAGTGCGCGCTATCGGCTTCTATGTGTGGTAAGTTCCTACGAGCTTCGGTGTGAGTTTTCTTCCAACTCGTGTGTCGGAATAGAGCGTGCAGCATATCTATAGAACCACAACGAGTAGAGCTACACATTAGTACCATCGGGGTCAAGTTTCGGTCACCTGTATTTTTCGGCCTGTCTTCATACGCGTTTACCGCACGGAGTGGTTATAGGTTGATTTTGCAGTTCAAGTCTTTAGGGTGTTGTTCTTACCTAGTGCATAGACTTCCCCTTGAGTTTGAGATTGATTCAATGATTCTAGATCCTGTTTCGTATAGCATTCGTTCGTAGTACGGATTTCAGTCACTTGCGTATTTTAGAACTTAGATTTGATTTCCTTAGTAGTGATTGTCTTTAGAAGGTCGAGTAGGTGATTTGACACCCACCTAGTTGTTTCCATGCGCCTGCGGGTCAAGCTTCGTCCTCGTCTGACAAATTTTGTTGTTGGTTGAGTTCTCGCTATTTAGCTTCCGCTAGCGGCGTAACCGCCTTAACAATTATTTTTCTTTAATTTTAATTTCCTAAGCATACATTAATTCTCTATCTTCTCTCTTTTGTTACCTACACACACACACATTTCTCTCTCTCTCTCTCTTTCCTACACACACACACACTTCTCTCTCTCTCTCTCTCTCTCTCTCTCTCTCTCTCTCTCTCTCTCTCTCTCCTTCTCCTACACACACACACACCCCTCTCTCTCTCTCTCTCTCTCTCTCTCTCTCTCTCTCTCTCTCTCTCTCTCTCTCTCTCTCTCTCTCTCTCTTTCCTACACACACACACGATGTAGAGAGAGAGAGAGGGGGGGGGGGGGCATAATACCTGTCAAAGAGAAAGTTAGAATCATTTTTTATCATGCATTTATGACTGGTCATTCTCCTTTCCAAGCTTGGGATATTTCTATGAAGGAAACACAAGCCTATCTTGTTGATATTAGAAAAAGAGCTAGGGAAATTAGAGCCAAAACAAAGATGATGATAAAAGGAAGGATTCTTCAATAAGAAGACCCCCCCCCCCCCCCCCCCCCCCCCCCCCCCCACTGAATTGGTTATGTTCAAAGAAACTCTAAGGAAAGAGCTCCTAGAAGCCCACAATGCCCTTGCTTGGACTAGGGAATTCTGGGTTATGTTCAAAGAAACTCTAAGGAAAGAGCTCCTAAAATAGACAGGCACTCTAAAGAGATGTTCAAGATTTAAAAAAAGGAATCTAGGGACTTTGTTTTTACTAATAGCTTCTCTAATCCCCCTAAAGGGGATGACACTATCTCAGGAGAAAACGCTAAAAATGCTCTCAAGAGGAAACAAGAGTTTCCCCGCAAATTCTGAACATGCCCGTCTTGTTGGGAGAGATTAAAGAAACTATTATCAAATTGGAGCTTGGAAAAACACCAAGACTTCAACGCCTGTGTAATGAGTTTTATATCCAGTTCTTGAAACTTAGCCCCTTATATTCTTCTAGTCTGGCAAGAAGTTGTTGATCTAGGAGCTTTGTCTCAAATATCAACACTTGTGTCATCAAGTTGATACACAAGAAAAGGGATAAAAGGGACCTAGAAAATTGGAGACCTATAACTTGTCTAACTTCTATCTACAAAATCTTTGCTCTATCCTTAGCTAGAAGACTGAGTCTTTTAAAGGACCAACTTATCTTTTAGGAGCAAGCGTTAAAATTGCTATCAAGAGGAAAAAAGAGTTTCCCCACAAAAACTGTTGAAACCTTGGACATGCCCATCTTGTTATGAGATAATAAAGAAACTATTATTAAATTGGAGCTTGGCAAAACACCAAGAATTTAGGGCCTTCCTAATGCGTTATATATCCAGTTTCAAGATTTCTTAGCCCCTTATATTCTTCTATTCTAGCAAGAAGCTGTGGGTCTAGGAGCTTTGTCTACAAATATCAACACCTTATGTTACTAAGTTGATACACAAGAAAGGGGATAAAGGAGACCTAGACCTATAACTTGTCTAGCTACTATCTACAAAATCTTTTCTGTATCCTTAGCTAGAAGACTCTGTCTCCTTATGGACCAACTTATCTTGAAGGAGCAAAAAGGTTTTATAAATAAAAGATTCATTCTTGATTCCATTATTAGCATTTGGGAAGGAATGCAACATGCATAATTATGTAATTTTTCAGATTTTGATAAGGCCTATGACATGATAGATTCAAAAACTTATTTTACAATCTCTTTTTGCATCGGATTTGGTAAAAAAATTATTAAATTTGTACATATTTTATTTGGTAATGATTTTTCCAAGGTTTCTATCAATGGAATGCTCTCAGATTCTATTTGTTTAAAGAGAAGTATCAGATAGGGTTGCCCCCTTGCTCCTCTCCTTTTTGCGATTGCTTGCACTCAATGCATTTGAAGCAATTGCAAAAAGGAGAGGAGCATTCAATGCAGCTTCTTTGGGATTGTCTACAAACACTTTTTCTAGGCAGTGGATCTTTCATCAACCATACTAAACTTGCCTTTAGAGTTTCTGTAGGATAGTCCTGAAATTCTACTAATAGTTGGCTACCAAAAGATCAAGGAAAAATTTTCAAACTTGTGGGCATCCCACAAAGATGGAACTGGGTTCTTGAGAAATCCAGGAGGAAATTTTTTTGTTGGCAATCTATGCAACGTTCATTATACTCTATTGATTTCTTTTATATCCTGTTGGAAACTTGCAAAGAGCCCTTTGAACAAGGCAATAGTCCTTGCTATAATATTTTTGTGGGGAGGCAGCAACTTTGTCAATAGAGTCCAATTGCCTGTAACATCTCTTCCTCACCCAAAAGTAATGGAGGACTTGGTATACTCAACTTGGAGGCTCAAGCAACCAAATTGGCAGCTCAGTGGATTCTAAGAACTGCACCCTTTACTGATTATTGGGCACTGTTGATTAAAAATAATATGAGTAAGTTCTCCCTCCTGGAGTATAAAGCTTGGAAAGAGCTACACCTGATGGATCTCATTACTGCACCTACTCCAATCAAACTTGTAGGATCTACCCTCATTTGCAGCTAATGGAATGCATGGTTTTCTCTGAAACACAAATGGAAACCATCTATGGACCTTATGTGTTTTAGAGAATTCCTGTTAGAGAATTCGTGTTAGAAGACTACTCATGGTATGGACATCACTTCGGCTCAGATGGGACTGATATCTCTAGAAGAGCTCATATCTGCTTCAAAAAGGGTATAAGATGTTGGAAGCATGTGATAAGGGACAACTCTCCACTTTTCAAAGAATTGTCTTGCTAACCATTTTCAACTTGATTGCTAATTTTCTAGCCTGCAAGATTCAAACTTCTAAATATCACCTCATACGATGCTCCTTTACTTTCACAAAAACTTGTGAGCAAATCTACTCAATTCTCAAGCTAATCCAACCGTCAACTAGTCTCTAAAAGTAAAGCTCAACTCAAGGTGGGGGACTAAAGGCAATGCAAATTTCAGTGTGTGTAGCCCTTCCCTATTTGCTATCAAACACAACACTCTCCTGTAGCTCATCTTTCACCAAGGCCTCTGGATAGGTAGTAACGTACTTAGGTCTGGTATTAAATCAGGCATCTTCATGGTTGAATCAATCAATCCACCCGTTTTTTGACTGTCGAAAAAATGAGAGCTCTCTAGCCTCGCTCCACTAGATCTTTGGGGGAGAATCCAATTCCTTTTACATGGAAAGCTCTTATTGGGGAAATGCAGAACGTGGATATTCTTACTTGGAACAATGTCAAGATTTATTTTCTTATAACATGGCATTTGTGGGTGTGCGCTAAAATGTGATGATCTACAATAATAAACATCGCGAGGGGGTATGATCTCATCAAAGCTATGGCATGGCATTTGTGGGTGTGCGCTAAAATGTGATGATCTACAATAATAAACATCGCGAGGGGGTATGATCTCATCAAGGCTACTAAAAGACTTCAACTGCTCATTAAAGAAGTTCCATATTGGAGTATGAATTGACATTCAATGGTACCATCTAATGGCCAGATGTTATGTAAACTCCAAAAGTTTATATGCTTGGGAGTCCATCGTACCCTTTATGGATGTGTGTTGACTCCCTCCAAAAGTTTATGCTTGGAGTCCATCCTGTCTAATTTGGTAAAAAGATAACCCATGATGAATGTTCTCCTTTATGGATGTGTGTGACTAAGTTTATGCTTGGAGTCCATCCTGTCTGATTTGGTAAAAAGATAACCCATGATGAATGTTCTTTATGGATGTGTGTGACTGCCTCCATATTTTTAGGTTAGGGTTTATGCTTGGAGTCCATCCTGTCTAATTTGGTAAAAAGATAACCCATGATGAATGTTCTCCTTTATGGATGTGTGTGACTAAGTTTATGCTTGGAGTCCATCCTGTCTGATTTGGTAAAAAGATAACCCATGATGAATGTTCTTTATGGATGTGTGACTGCCTCCATATTTTTAGGTTAGGGTTTACTTGCCCCACACCAACACCAATAAACACCGTCTAATAAGCTGGGACACTACAAAATGCAACACACATGCTCAAGCACACAGGCACAGAAGCAATATAAAGCTTGGCTAATGTGTGGGGCTATATATCATGATGCTACAATAGTCACTAGAGCCCCACAGAAGCAATATAAAGCTTGGCTAATGTGTGGGGCTATATATCATGATGCTACAATAGTCACTAGAGCCCCGTCGATATTTGGCACAATACTCGAGCTCTCAAGTTCTATAATTAAGTGTGCGGACGAAGGTACCAATAGTATATCGAGCATGACAAACTTCCATCCTAGAAACAGAGTGAAAACCCGACTCGAGGAGCCAAATATGGATTTTCTACAAGAAAGTTCTACTAAACTTGAAAAAGCATTATTTAGGTACGCTCTTGAGGCTCAAAGCGGCCCTGTGTTGCTAGAAACTCTCTCAAAGCGGCCCTGTGCATCAAAAATTTATGGTAAAAAAAGAAAATTGAGACGCAGGCTTGCAAAACTGTCGATAGATTCTGTTATTATATATAATTCCAAAACTCAGGCTTTGCTGCGCGTGAGCATGACATACGAGCAAAAAGTAGGCCGGAAGGTAATATAAAAGCTCCAGTTGCAGCTCTTATTTATCTAGACACATGACACCCCACTACTTCTGCTGTCTACAGTCTTCATAGCACCTCAAGAGAAGCCAGAGCCCAAGCTGGCAGCTCACGTCGATGCTTCCTTCTCTCTTCCTCCTCGCGCCTCCGCCTCCGCCTCTGCTCCTCCTCCCTCCTGCGTTCCTCTTCATGCCTGCGCTCTTCTTCACGCCTGCGCCTCTCCTCTTCCTCCTCCCGCAGTCTCCTCTGCTCTTCCTCTTCACGTTGTTTCTGCTGCTGTTCGCTCTCCTTTCTGCCTACACTCTCATTGCCCCGGTCACCTCGTCGCCCTCTTTTGGAGGGGGGGAAGAAGACCTCCTCATCCCTGCCAAGTTCTCTGAGCTGCTGTTCATCGACATTGAAGGCGGCGGCGGCAACTTGCTTAGGGATACCACGGTAGACCGAGTTCTTGCCTGCCAGGAAGGTGGTGCGAGGGCTGCAAAAAGCATTCAGGAGATCCAAGGAAAACCATTGAGGAGATCAAAAATGCATTACATGCACTTAAAATGCGCTGCATTATCATTCAATACTGTGCGACGACATGATGCTGAGCAATTATGTTCAAAAGAAACCTTGATGATGTAACTAGCTTGATCCATTCAAGTCCTTGGTCTCCTGCAATTTTCACTGAAGGGAAGAACTGAGGAATAACTAGCATAGTGCCCTCACGCACTTCTTGATCGAACACATTCTCCCCGTCTCCGCTCGCCACTTGAACTCGGCCGTTCCCTCGAGTGAAGTAGAAAAGTTCGTGCCCATTGTGCACGAACGAAGGCGCCATCATTGCATTCTGATGGAAGCGAGAATTCAACATTCAGCAGACTGTCTTATCCTTTATTAATTACAGTCTTCAATCCTTAAACTAATTTATCGCTGTCCTACTTTGTATTAATTGAACAAGCATAATTTTTTTAAAAGCTGTTAATTACCTTCTCCAAGGACACCTTCACTGCACTAAATCTAATCTGATGCAAAGCGGGCAGCTTATAGCAATTGACTCTATTGAGAGCACCACCATTCTTTACATAGAGGTCCGGAAACTCATCCCTTATGCTGTACTTGAGCTCCTCAAAGTGGGAAGGGCCTGAAGTTTCCATGAAGGTGTTGCTCTCTTCCTCTTCCTCTCTCCTGCTGCGCCGCTCGGGTATCTGTGGGAAGTGGATCTTTTGCTTCGCTTTCACAATGCCCGCTTCGTTTTGGCGCTCAAGGAGAGACTGGATCGTTTGTTCGTCGACGCCCCATGCGGTGGCGAGAGTGTCTTTGCTGAATCCATGAAGCAAAGATCCAAACCTGGCCTGCTTGCTACCAGCAAGTCCAAATTGCTGCATACAAAAGTCCATTTACCAGCAGTTTTTACTATAAGTAACATGATTCCACTTTTACCAGCAGTGAATAACTAATCATGTTATAATTCATTCACAATTTTCCAGATCTCATATAGCACTAGCAAGGGGTTTGCTGATTACATGAAAGCGCCCGGGATTGGCTCCGTAGCTGGTATCGCCTGCGCATAGAACACGGTGACGCTCATTGCCGTCATTATACCACCAGTAAACAGTTCCCTTGGGCAGGGCAACAACATCCCCCCGCTGCACTTTCCGAATATAAGTTCGCTGATACTCGCTCTCAGCACCGGGGATGACAGCACCCATTTTACCGGACCCTGCACCGCAGATTACAATTACCATTCAGCGAGAGCTAAGCAAGAGAAAGACCATTAATCACAAACTACAAAGGTAATGTCAAAATGGACCTTGCAAAACATAGGCAATCTTGTCCGCATCCGAATACTGTGGCACCAGCAACCCATTCTCTTCCAGCTCGAGCTCCGCTATGCCCACATGCGCATTGCGGATGGCATCGATCTCTTCCCTCCAAACACGAAGTCGTCCCCCCTCTGACTGAAGCTGTTCCCGAGGCCGGCCGAGCTCGATTTGAGGATAGCCACGCTCTTCCTCCTCGCGGCCACGATGAGGGCGTCTTCCCCTTTCCTCTTCCTCATGCTCACGGGGCTCCCTCTCCCTGCCACCACGACTAGCCTCGCAAGAGGCAAAGGAGGTGGTCAAGAGACCAAGGAGCAGAAGAAGACTAAGCACTAGCTTCCCTACGCTCGCCGTAGCTACAACTGATCTAGTGGGCACCCTGCTACGCATAAAGAAGCAGGAGTGCAGTGGTCGCCTTTTATAGTAGCGCGCAGCTGGAAGATGAGTTTGGAAAGAGCATGCCCGGCGCAGTGTCGATACGCGGCCTCTGCGAAGCCCCTCTCAATTTGGAAAAATCTTCATTACATGCAACTCTCTTTCTTAAAACTCAAAATTGCCTTTTGATATAATTTCATACGTACTACCTACTCGCTCTCCCTTTATTTTATTCATTTATTTCATAGATTCTTTATTTATGATTTCCTTCCTTCCATCTGAAAGGTCACCATATTACCTTCACCTCATAAAGGGACAAGAGCGAACACTCGAACCTGCGCGTGAGGGTAGCAAGGACCTTACGCCCCATCATCTAACCAGTTGCACAGCGCTAGTCATCAACTGCTTCAGCGCAGCCCATTGCATTAATAAAAAAGATTGCCCAGCTTTCCACTTTGCCTGCCGCCTTGCCGTTGACTTCAAGCGATAGCGCCCTTGACAAGAAGCTGTTCAAGCACTTTCTGTGCTCTCTCTCTCTCTCTCTCTCTCTCTCTCCCCACACGATTGCATTAGGAGAATCTGCCTTGATTCTCCTCTTCTTTTCTTTTTCGAAAATCGTCACTCCAACAAAAAAGGGGGCCTTCGACGCAGGTTTCGACGCACCCCGTCGAAATATGCGTCCCTACAAAAACGTCGCAATATGCGTCGATATGCGCGTCGAAAGGTACTGTTATCGATGCATATTTCGACGTGCCTAGCATCGCAGATTGCGACGATCGTAACAGGAAAAAAATTTCTTTGGCAGAGGACAAGCAGCCTATCCTGTGCCCAGTGAAAAGATGGACACAGCCACAGCCAGACTGGCTGTCCTCTGCCCAAGAAAGCGAGCAACACCAAAATCAACCGTGCTCCCGCAGAAATTTCGGCAGATCTAGAGTTCCTTTCGTTTTTTAACATAAATTTTTCAAACAAAACCATATGTATACGCCTCCTACATGCTATCCATGTAGGATCTCACATGAGATTTAAGGCACAACTTGATGGAAGAAATGAAACGAACTTTGTGCAAAACCATAACCATATATGAAATCCACTGATGACTAGACGTCACAACCTGCACATAGGATAAGTCACAAAATTAGTATTGATATTACTTCACATATACTTATTTAATTAAATCAACTCACACATATTAACGTCTCACCTCAATCGATCAGCAAGACTCTAAGGCCTCCCAGTCTACAGGCTCTCCTGAAGCATCAAGATCATTCAATACTTCAAGAGATGTGTGTGAGAGAGATCAACAGACACAGATAGCTTCAACAATCACTGTAATCATCAATAAATCTTGAGTAAAGCTTTGAGTACAACTTAATTATCAATAGCCAAGGCGGCTCGTTAACGACGCTGTCACTTGGATTGATTGAAATTTAAGGAGTTTAAGCTACTTACAAAGATTACGCGGGCCGTTAACGACGCCATGATTTAACAATAAGATTAACAAAGTTTAAGCTGATGATGATGATGATTTTCTTTTTTGAGAAAGTAGAACTTTGAAATTACAACACACACACCCAACCCCGGTAGGTGGAGGCAATCCGACTCTTAAGGTGAGTCATCCCAGCCGGGTTAGGGTGGCCAATCCATCATTTGGACTAGCGGAACAGCCCCTAAGGGCTACATGTCATGCGAGTTGTCAAGGGGGTTTGAAACCAAGACCTTTGACACAAGGGGCTCTTGCTCTACCAACTGAGCTAGCTCTCATTGACTAGATTCTTTATTTATGATTTCCTTCCTTCCTTCCATCTGAAAGGTCACCATATTACCTTCACCTCATAAAAAGGCAGAAGAGCGAACACTCGAACCTGCGCGTGAGGGTATCAAGGACCTTACGCCCCATCATCTAACCAGTTGCACAGCGCCAATCGTCAACTACTTCAACGCAGCCCATTGCATTAATAAAAAAGATTGCCCACCTTTCAACTTTGCCTGCCGCCTTGCCGTTGACTTCAAGCGATAACGCCCTTGACAAGAAGCTGTTCAAGCACTTTCTGTGTTCTCTCTCTCTCTCTCTCTCTCTCTCTCTCTCTCTCTCTCTCTCTCTCTCTCTCTCTCTCTCTCTCTCTCTCTCTCTCTCTCTCTCTCTCTCACACGATTGGATGAGGAGAATCTGCCTTGATTCTCCTCTTCTTTTCTTTTTCGAAAATCGTCACTCCAACAAAAAAGGGGGCCTTCGACGCAGGTTTCGACGCACCCCGTCGAAAAAATCGTCGAAATACGCGTCCCTACAAAAACGTCGCAATATGCGTCGATATACGCGTCGAAAGGTACTGTTATCGACGCATATTTCGACGTGCCTAGCATCGCAGATTGCGACGATCGTAACAGGAAAAAAATTTCTTTGGCAGAGGACAAGCAGCTTAGCCTGTGCCCAGTGAAAAGATGGACACAGCCACAACCAGATTGACTGTCCTCTGCCCAAGAAAGCGAGCAGCACCAAAATCAACCGTGCTCTCGCAGAAATTTTGGCAAAGTTCCCTTCGTTTTTTAACATAAATTATTCAAACAAAACCATATGTATACGCCTCCTATATGCTATCCATGTAGGATCTGACATGAGATTTAAGGCACAACTTGATGGAAGAAATGAAACGAACTTTGTGCAAAACCATAACCATATATGAAAAATATATATATGAAATCCACTGATGACTAGGCGTCATAACCTGCACATAGGACAAGTCACAAAATTAGTATTGATATTACTTCACATACACTTATTTAATTAAATCAACTCACACATATTAACGTCTCACCTCAATCGATCAACAAGACTCTAAGGCCTCCCAGTCTACAGGCTCTCCTGAAGCATCAAGATCATTCAATACTTCAAGAGATGTGTGTGAGAGAGATCAACAGACACAAATAGCTTCAACAATCACTGTAATCATCAATAAATCTTTAGTAAAGCTTTGAGTACAACTTAATTATCAATAGCCAAGGCGGCTCGTTAACGACGCTGTCACTTAGATTGATTGAAATTTAAGGAGTTTAAGCTACTTACAAAGATTACGCGGGCCGTTAACGACGCCATGATTTAACAGTAAGATTAACAAAGTTTAAGCTGATGATGATGATGATTGAGACTGAATCAACTGAGAAAAAGTGTCATAAAAACTAATATCTAACCAATCATTTTAAACTGATCATTTATGTGGGAGAATAAACGGGAACAAGGGTTAGAATATAGGTATGTGCTTTAGATGCATCTCAACACGGGACCAAAGGTATTGGGTCCAAATGGGAGATGGTCTATCAAAGAGCAATGCTAATGGAGCCTAAAGACCCTAGGGTTAGCTTCATTGGTTGTATGCAAGATCAGGTGTACCCAATTTTGGTAGTTTATGCAGCTTTAGACTGCAAAAAATCAAGCTTTTTATGCAAACGTTATTGCATGACACCCTAACTATACTCATTTCTAAGAGCCAAGAATTGGTGGCCACATAAAAGGCTTAGGTACTAACATACCAAAAAGGGCCGATTTCTAAACAAACTAAAGAAAATAGTAGTTTTTGTGTGTAAGGAATGTCTTGGTTTGATCTGTCACGTCCTGTCACAACATTGTGATCTTAACAGAGATTCTTATATAAGTCTCTTATCACTTACTTAATTTTGAAATAAAATTGCACATGAATCTTGCATATGCTTAAAGAGAATATTTGAAATTATTAAAGTTTTTTTACTCATTTCTTTAAACTATTAGTAATTATCTTTGTGAAGAATTTCAACAATTCTTACATCACTATTTCTACACAAGATATATATAGATGCAAGGCTAATTTCTCAAGATCCTACGGTCATTTGATAGATATAATTATGCGGAATGTGGTGAGACAAAAAAAACCATACTTTAACAGTTGAATATTGACAGATCTTCCTTGGAAAATTTACATAGAATATCAATAAATAAAATTCGACTCTTCTAAAAATTATAAAAAATTAATTAGTTATTGTTTTCTCATGCATTTGATATATATTATAGTTTATGGCACAAGGAACCCATAGAAAAAATAGTGTGTGTAGTTTGGCTTCATAAGCTTATCTTTTATCCATTTTACTTATGTGCAACCTTTGGATTATCCTTAGTGTACATCTTACGGTCAAAAATTTATCAAAGATTAAAAAAATTTGCGATTTTTCATTCTCCAAGGGTATACTATAGCATTTTAGTCCTAGTTGGCCATGCTAGCATACAAGGTGTAGACAAATGTGTTGAACACCTTGAGTGCCACACTTTCCACCTAACTACCAAAATTGGGTACACCTAATCTTGCACACACTTAAAGACCTCTACAAGTTAGTGCTTAAAAGTCCTTTGACCTTAGGTAATCTAGGGCTGAGCTTGAGGTGAGAGCCCGGCCCAAGCTTGAGGTGCTGTCGTGCTTGATGACTAAGATGCTTGAGGTGCTTGCCAACTAGGGAGCCTGAGGTGCTTGTGGGAACACTACCCAGGCTTTAGGTGCTTTGTCATGCTTGTTGAATAAGGTGCTTGAAGGTAAGGTGTCCAAAAATTCAAATCCCATCCCTACAAGAGAGGGGGCGAGCTCTAAAGCTAGGGGGATGAGAGAGAATACACGCTCCCTCACACAAGGCAAGCTTGGTACAAAGAAAGCAAAAAGAACACTTGTCAAGCTCCTCCTCATGTTGCCCCCATTGTGTGCCTAGAGCCTATTGGTTGGCCTCTCAAGGGGTCCAATGATAAATTAATTAATTTAATTAAATTTTTTACATTTATCAACTCCTCTCTCTCAAAGGGGAAAGGAGGACACCTGTCCCAAGACTAGCATCCTTGCTTGATATGACTCTTGCTTGTGATTGGCTAGGCGTGGAGGGGTAAAATGAGCTTCAAGCATGAGCTACAAGGGGGGGTCGACCAAGGAAGCTAGGGGCATGCTTGGGAGGGTATACTCTCCCACACACACTCTCATTGTGTGAAGTGCAAAGTGCAAGAGCTCCATCTCCTTCTCCGAGCAAGTAGAGAAGTTGAGAGCTACACCAACACTTTTGGCTATGGAATGCAAATCCAACCAAGAGCCATGCTTCAATGCTTAAGCTTTCCATCTTCTCCATCTTCATTACTATGATATTATGTATTCTAGCAAGAAGAGTGATGATAAGTGAGGAACTAATTCTTTCTCCTATGAAATGTTTCTTCTTCCTCTTCCCTACCCTCATTCCCCACTAGCTCTCTGCACCTTCGAAGGTGTTTGAGGCCTTGGGACTGAGGCTTGGGATAGTTAATGCTTTCCACAAAGTTTATGCTCCTGATGCATGAAGCTTTACATCTTCATTGCATCACCTAGGTCACAAGGAAGACAAAGATGGTATTGTACCAAGTCTCTCTTATGGGAGAAACTATAATATAAAAGTCTATCGAGGGGGGACCACCGGCTCCACATAAATCCGGTCCTCTATTGTTGTCATGTTCCCTAAACTCTCTCTCTTTTGTAAAATTATTGTTTATGCCAAGTTAACTAAATGTTATGTTTATGTTGCTACCATCAATTAAGTACACCCTCTATGCTCACAAAGTAATTCCACAAAACTGCTATCTCTAATTTCCGCTACTCTCAAAGTTTAAAGGCCATTTCCATTACATTGGTATCAGAGCATTTGGTTTGTCTTTTCTTGCTTAAGAAGAGAGGTTGTTAAGTAGCCTATAAATGGTTGATTTTAAAAAGGCATCTTGGCCGATCAACATTTCCAACTAAACGGGTCTGAAGCACCTACTTCTTTGCTCTAGAACTGTCATAAAATCTAATATCTAATTGACCCAAATGATTTTTTCATATTAAATTGACCATTTAATGTGGGAGAATAGACGGGGACAAGGGTTATAATATAGACATGTGCTTACGGGTCTATCTCAACACGGGGCCAAAGGTAAAGGGGTCCAAATGAGAGATGACATGTCAAAGAGCAAGGCTAGCTAACGGAGATTAAAGACCTTAGGGTTAGCTTTGTTAAATACCTCTTAATGGTTAGTGTTAAAAGTCCTTTGACCTAGGTAAGCTAGGGTTGAGCTTGAGGAGGTAACCCTACTAAAAGGCCATAGGGAGATAGACATGCCAATAATTACCCAACCATACCTATTTATAGGCCCTTGGCCCTCTGGCTCTTAGATATATATAGCCCCTATACCGCAGGTGTATCCGTCGGTCCTTGGCCAAGGTCGTGCCCTCCTATAGTCCTACCCTTGGCATGACATTACTCCCCCCTTGGAGAAGCATTCTCGTCCGCAAAAACAAAAGTGGTAGGATCTTCATAAGAACACTAATGTTTTCCACAGTGGTATCCCTCATGGATCCAGCTGTTTGTTTGACCAAAACACGGTACAGTAGGAGGTTCAATGAAATCAAGAATAACATCGTGATTTTGCACATTGTTGTCCTTTGGAACCATCAATAGGTAGACTCCATTTAGAATGCACAAGAGCATGCTTAAACGAGTTATCACAACAAAGATGTACGTGAAAGAGTACCGCTTTTCACTTTCCGTGAAAGTAACTAGCTGACCTAACTCATCAGCCAAGTTTAATTCCTTAACTTGTTCTCAAATTTCATCAGTAAACAACCCCACCATAACTAGTGTTCAAGGTTGAGAACCTGACTTATACATGAAGAGACTAAACCTAGTCGCAAACATGCTTTAACTGATGGTAAGCAAACTCCCAGTAGAGCAATAAATGCTTATTAAATGGATTGCTTAGTGCTAATTTACGCACTTTTCATATCCTTTAGCCCAAGATTACACTTTGTAATCTGCCTATCACCTTGGATAACTGACAGTACTGAGGTGTGTTTCCCCCACGATTTACAGGCAGTCTTCCTAGATGGCTGGTAAATGGGAGCACAATATCGCACAAGATTGCTGAGGAATCAACAATTGCCTGAATAACCAGCATGGTTAACTTGAAAGATCCACAAGCACCCAAACCAAACCATGACCTCTATTGGTGATTAGTAGACCAAAAAGTAATCTCATAGAGAAACGACTCTGATACCAGTGAAAGGCCATAGGGAGATAGACATGCCAATAACCACCCAACCATACCTATTTATAGGCCCTTGTCCCTCTGGCTCTTAGCTATATATAGCCCCTGTACTGCATGTGTATCCATTGGCCCTTGGCCAGGGCCGAGCCCTCCTATAGTCCTACCCTTGGCATGACGCCTGCCCAAGCTTGAAGTGCTTGTCATGCTTGCTAAATAAGATGCTTCAGGTGCTTGTCGTGCTTGATGACTACAAGGCTTGAGGTGCTTGTCCTGCTTGCTGACTAAGATGCTTAAGGTGCTTGTCGTGCTTGATGACTAAGATGCTTGAGGGGCTTGGCGTGCTTTCCGACTAAGATGCTTGAGGGGCTTGTCGTGCTTGCTAACTAGGGAGCTTGAGGTGCTTGTGGGAACACTACCCAAGCTTGAGGTGATTTGTCGTTCTTTGCTGACTAAGGTGCTTGTGTTTCAAAAATAAACAAAATTGCCACAAAAGAGGGGGCAAGTCCTAAAGCTAAGGGGATTAGAGCACACACACACACACACACACACACACACAAGGTAAGCCCAAGCCTCAAGAGGCAGCAAGGACACATTTTAAGCCCCTACCCATGTTGCCCTCAAGGTGTGCCTGAATCCTATTGGATAGGCTTAAAAGGGGTCCAATGAGCATTTAGATTAATTAAATAATCATCTATCAAGCCTCTTTCCGTCAAAGGGGAAAGAAGGACACTTGTCCAAAACCTACCCTTGTTGCTTGATATGCCTCTTGCATGTGATTGGCTAGGCCTGGAGGGGGTCCAATGAGCTTAAAGCATGCGCTACAAGGGGGGCTCGACCAAAGCAAGTAAGGGGTGTTCTTGGGGGGTATAATCCCTCACACTCTCTCTCATTTGATCTCATTATTCACTTGGTGAAGTGCAAAGTGCAAGAGCTCCATCTCCTTCTCCAAGCTAGTACAGAAGTTGAGAGCCTACACCAACACTCTTGGCTATGGAATTCAAATCCAAACAAGAGCCATGCTTCAATGCCTAAGCTTGCCATATTGTCCATCTTCATAACTATGCTATTATGTATGCTAGCAAGAAGAGTAATGCTAAGTGAGGAACTATTTCTTTCTCCTATGAATGTTTCTTCTTCCTCTTTTCTACCCTCATTACCTTCTATCTCTCTTTAAACTCATCATTTAATGTGGGAGAATAGACGGGGACAAGGGTTAGAATATAGACATGTGCTTACTGGTCTATCTCAACACGGGGCCAAAGGTAAAGGGGTCCAAATGAGAGATGATATGTCAAAGAGTGTCATCATAACTAATATCTAACTCTCCTAAATGATTTTCTCATGTTAAACTAATCATTTAATATGGGAAAGTACCAGGGGAGAAAAAGGTAGAATATTGGTTAAGTTGTCAGACCGGCCACAGTAGGGATCCAAAGGGGGGGCCATCTGCAAAAGAGAAATGTGCAACAATGGGCTTCAAAGACCCTAAGGTACAGCCCATTAAGACTTCCAAAATGCTAAGGTTCCAAAATTCAAAGGTTATGTCCAATGGTCCAACTCTAGGGAAAATTGGATGCTTTGTAGTGTGCCAAAAAGTCTTTGCAAACTCCTACATAGGAGGGGGCGAGCCCTTTTAGTAGGGGATGAGAGAGAAACAAACAAACACACACACACACACACACACACACACACTCACTCATGCAAGCCCCTTTACACAAAGGGCATAGTGGACACATGTCAAATCCCTAGGCCAATTGCCCACAAGGTGCATTCAAATCCTATTGGATGGCCATAGAGGTGGACCCATGAGAATTAGTCTAGAGTAAATATAGTTTACTTCATTTAAAAACACTCAATAAAAGAACCAATAAGAATTAAGCTCTCCAGAAGACTATTGGACAGTCTCCCAAGGGGTCCAATGAGCATTCAGTAGCTCAATGGCTTGCCTGATTCCTATTGGCCAAAAGACAAAGGGGTCCAATGAGAGCTTAATTGCATTAATTAATTACCTAAAGCTCTCACAAAAGGGGAAAGGGGGCCACATGTCACAAGGGTATCACTTATGCTTCTCAATTTTCATTGGCTAAGCTTTGCAGGGTCCAATGAGGTGCCAGCATGAGTATTTTGCAAGAGGCGTCGACCAAGAGAGACAGGGGGCTGATTTTGGCAAGGCATTATCACACACACACTCACACAATATCATATGTGAATCAAGAAGACTCTCTCTCTCTCCTTCTCAAGCTTTAATGGAAAGCTCATCATCTACTCCAAGCTTGGAGAAGGGAGGCCTACACCAACAACTCTTGACTTTGTGATGCAAATCCAACCAAGAGCCAAGTTTCAATGCATGTTCATCTCCTATACCATGCTAATTACTAAGCTATGCTAAGCTATTATGAGTGATTAGGTGAGGAGATATACTTCTTTCTCGTAAGACTACTCCTTCTTCCTCTCAATCTACTCTCATACCCCGCTAGCTCTCACCATCTTTGAAGGTGTGTGAGGTCTTGGGTCTGAGACCATGAGGGAATTGATGTTGTGTTTTATAAGTGTTTTGCTTAGTGCTTGAAGCTTCTATCTTCATTGTACTAGATATTTATTGAAGGAACACAAAGAATTGTATTGTAAAATGTCTCCCGTGATGGGATAAACCTATAATACAAAGCCTTTTGGAGGGGGGACCGGCTCCATGTAAATCCGGTCCTCAACTGTTGGCAATAGCTTAATTTCTCTCTCTTTTGAAGTATTTTTCATGATTATATAACTAGGTGTTATGCTTTTTGTTGCTCTCTCCATCCAAGCACTCTTGCTATGCCCATTAGGAATATTTTATAATGAAATGCTCACAATGTGTATGCTATTTTCCGCTACACACAAGTTAGTAGGCCATTAAATGTTACATTGGTATCAGAGCACACGGTTTCTCTTTTCTTGCTCAAGAAGGGAGGTCCTCAAGCTAGCTATAAATGGTTAGTATTATTAATTGCAATTGAGTAAGTAGAATAGGGAGTTTTCAGCCTTGCAGTGCGCTTGCCTTCTTGCAGATAACGGCGGGGCATCACCATGGAGAGCTATGGTCTTAATAGTGGAGTCCTACAGGGCTTGCCTACGGCTTAACCACTATTGAGCTATTAAAAGCTTGACAGGAGCCGGTACTAGTTTGGTGTTGAGAGACCCTTTCTTCTATTCCTTGCAACTAATGATATTCGAGCCACGGGTATAGGAGCTTGAGTGATTTTATAAAGGGGTAAAGAGGAGTAGCAACTAGGGCTTGAAGTGCCAAAGTACACCTAAAAAATTGTTAGAATGGCTAACAATAGTAAAGAGAGTGAAATTAATGTTGATAGCTTTGATTTTGCTAATGAGCAGGTTACTAATGATGCCCCTATGCTTGTTAACTACCTTGTTTCTAGGCTTCAACAAGCTATGGGTAATCCATCCCTCCAAAGTGAAGTGGAGCGATAGCTTTCTGCTCATGGGATTCTCCAAACTCCCCACCATGACAAGAGAGTACCTAGGAAGCCTCCAGTGAGACTTCCAAAAGTGGCCTCTCTCCGATTCGGGAAGAAGAAAGAGGATGCGTGCACCATATCTGTGGTCATACACTATACCATGGTGGCTTCACAAATCAATTTCCAAACAAGGGCTAAGAGAAATCATAAGCCCACGGAAAACAAGGGTTCTAATGAGCCTAAGGGGAAGGACAATGTCCAAAAGTCTCCTAAGGGCAATTCCAACAATAACAAAGCTAAGGAGAAGGGAGTTTACAAAGGCAAAACCAAACTCTCTCCTGAAGAGTTTGAGCGTTATTGCAAGGATAACCGTTGTTTCAAATGCGGCGAGCAAGGGCATGCGTACCTTGCTTGCCCCCAAAAGAACACCCACCATGAGCCTCCTAGAGCTACCTTGGTTGAAATCCAAGAAGAGGAAGATCACCACAAAGGATCTCCTCTATGCCACGCTTGAGGAAAGGTAAGAGAACATGATGCTTTTATTCTCTTTGACCCTGGTTCTACTCACAATTTCATATCCACAGAGTTGGCCACCAAGCTAGGCATCCAAGCCTATGAGATGGGAGATGTCCTACCCGCCGATGGTGCTTTCAAGGGGCAAGAAGCTTCAGTCACTCCCTTAATTGGGAAATTGAGGCTCCATGTCCAAATCTATGTGGACAAAGAGGAATTCTTTATCTCTCCTCTCAAACACGAGGATGTAATCCTAGGGACGCCATGGTTTGATCGCATGGCTGCCAAGGTTAAATTCCCTGAAAGAAAAATGTACTTTAGGTTCAAGGAAAAACATATGTGCATAGATGCTAAGGAGATGGGTAACACCATACCCATTGTACATACGCAAGCTTTCAATAATTCAATAAAGAGCTCTATTTCAGTGTACATGATTTTTGTTAAAGATTCTCAAAATGAACCTAATGCTTTAGCAAAAGAAAATTTAAACAATCACAAAGAATTAGAGTTATCCAATTGTCTCAAGGGATTTCAAGATGTTTTTATTGACGACTTCCCATGTGAACTACCTCCTAAACGAGGCAATGATGACCATGCAATTGAACTTCTTCCAGGAAGTTCATCGCCTAATAAAACTCCTTATAGAGTTTCTCAAGCTCAACAAGAGGAGATTATGCGGTAAGTGCATGAGTTAGTTGAGAAAGGCATGGCTAGGCCTAGCTCATCTCCATTTTTCTCACCCATGTTATTAGTGCAAAAGAAAGACATCACATATCGTATGTGTGTTGACTATAGAGCACTAAATAGGATCACTATCAAAAATAGGTTTCCCATTCCACAGATAGAAGACCTATTTGATAAGTTGCAAGGGTCGACCTACTTTAGTAGGATTGACCTAAAAAGTGGCTACCATCAAATAAGGATAGTTGATCAAGACATTGTAAAAGACCACATTTTGCACTACGTTTGGTCTTTACGAATACACTGTCATGCATTTTGGCTTAACCAATGCACCAACGACATTCAACCGCTTGATGGAGAAGCTATTCAGCCTCACTGAACCTTTACTAGAGTATTCTTTGATGATATTATCATCTATTCTAATTCACTAGACAAACATAAACAACACCTCTAGGTAATATTTCAAGTTTTACGAGAGAATAAATTTTATGTTAATCAAAAGAAAAGTGAGTTTTTCTTACAAGAGATTCAGTATTTAGGTCACATTATCTCTCAAGATGGCATCCACATGGATCCATCAAAGTTAGAGGTAATAAAAGGATGGCTTCATGAACTAAGAAGCTTTATAGGTATGTGTGCATACTATAGACGCTTCATAGAAAAGTTCTCACTAATAGCCAGACCATTACATGACCTAACAAAGAAAAACGTTAGGTATACATGGTCTGCCAAGGAGAACAATACTTTCCAAAAGCTTAAAGAAAAGCTTATCTCTCAACCTGTGCTTACACTGTCGGATCTCTCACGCTTGTGGTGATTGCCTTGGAGTTCTTTTGCTTCAAGAAGGGCATGCCATAGCCTATGAAAGTCGAAGGATCGACCCTGTTGAACAAGCTCTAGGCATATATGAAAAGGAACTCCTCGCAGTTCTACATGCCTTAGACTCGTGGAAGAACTATTTATTGGGGACTTCTTTTAATTCTGCGGGGACGGATCATCAAAGCCTTAAGTACTTCATGACGCAGACCAAGCTCTCCGCCGACAAACAAATGAGGTGGGCAAATTTTCTTTTGCAATTTCATTTTCATATTTCTCACGTTGCTGCAAGCATAATCAAGGAACCGATACACTCTCAAGACAGCCGAGAGTGAATGTGGTTTCCATAGCAACTCACAATGATCTATCTTCCATGATAGATGAGTACACTATTGATCCCGATTTTAGAGATATGATTTCAGCCTTGGCATTAGGGAAGAAAGAGGAACCATTTACTTTACAAGATGGTTATCTTCTCTATGGCAATAGACTATGCATTACTAACTCACTACATGAGAAAGTAATGTATGAATCTCATGCTCCTCCTTATGCGGGGCATAGAGGGATTCAGTCTACCCTAAAAGGAATTGAAACATATTTCTAGTGGCCTACCATGAAAGCAAACATACAAGAGTATGTTTCTACATGTGTGGTGTGCCAAAAGACAAAGTTTGATAGAGGGAAGCAACCTAGATTGCTTCAAACTTTGCCAATCCCTAATTCACCACGGGAGAGCATATCCATGGATTTTATCTTTGGATTGCCCAAGTCTATCCATGGGAATATGGGAATATGGATGATAGTAGACAGGTTTAGCAAACAAGCACATTTTATACCTGTCAAAAAGTCTATCAAAGCCCATCAACTGGCAACCCTCTTCATCTCACAAATTTTCAAGTACCATGGCTTTTTGATGTCCATAGTGTCGGATAGAGATCCTAGAATGACCAGTAATTTCTGGAAGGGTCTCTTTGAAAATTTAGGGACAAGGCTAAACTTCTCTTTGGCCTATCACCCACAAACGGATGGCCAAAGTGAAATAGCTAACCTAACAATTCTTGATCTACTAAAAGCCTACGTAACGGAAGTAGAACAAAGGTCACAATGGGAGAAGTACTTACCCTTAGTGGAGTATGCCTACAACAACGTTGTACATACTTCCACGGGAAAAGCACCTTTTGAGGTAATAGAGGGAAGATCCAAAAGTCCCCTACTACTTAAAGTACACGGGAAGATCTTCGCTGCATATGAGTATAGCCGAGACCTACAAGAATATTTCTAAAAGATTAAGGATGCTATCTCTATCTCACAGCAAAGGCAAAAGGTTGTTGTTGATAAGCACAAAAAGCCCGCCTTTAAAGAAAATGATTGGGTCTTGCTAAAATTTCCTAAGGCTCGATTAAGGCACATAACGGGCAAGAATCCTATGGGACACCAAAATTACTATGCTAAGTTAGCAAAAAGGTACTATGGTCCCTTCCAAATTCTTAGACCAATCAATGAGATGGCCTATCAACTCAAGTTGCCCAATCATTGGCTAATACACAATGCCTTCCATGTGAGACTACTAAAGCCTTACAAACAGGGATTTAATATTTACGTAATTACGACAAATTTTGTGTGATCACAAGGTCTTATTGACACATTTACATGATTATACTAAACATAATCGCACAGAATTCTGTTAAGGGCGACCTGCAAACCCACTAAATTCCCGCCGGGCTTTTCAGTATTCCCGACGAGCCCACCGGGATTTCTCATTTTCCCTACAAGCCCACCGGGAATACTGAAAAGCCCGGCGGGCTCGTAGAATTATATAAACGCGGATCCGATTGGGCCCACTGGGTGTTATTTCTTCTTGCTTTCATCTTGAGAGAGAGAGAGAGAGAGAGAGAGAGAGAGAGAGAGAGAGAGAGAGAGAGCGCACTCGTCGACCACCTTTGCAAGTACATCGAGAGGAGAGAGGAGAGAGGGAGAGAGGGGGTCGTGTGGGAGCGTGCTCTGCACCGTAGTGCGCAACAGTAGCAGAGTACCTGACCACACGATCCGGGTATGTGTTGTGTGTGTGTATGCGTTGTGTGGTAGCATGCCTTTTGTCATATTGCACGGCAGTAATAAGGTACCTTACTGTATAAGCTGTCCTACGGAACAGTGCTTATCACGGGGGCATCACCTCAGTGACGCGGGGAAGATGGTATTCTTGTGGTAAGTATTGGCTTACTGTTTGGGTACTACGTTGGTAATGCGGCGAATCTAGTATCCTTATGGTAAGTCAACTTCCCTTCCCCTTTCCCAAAAAACATATGGACATCGGTCGGTAACGCGGCTATATGATGTTCGTATGCAAGCCATTGTTTTTCCTTAGATTCACGCGGCACTCAATCGATAACGTGCCTAATAGAGTGTCGTTTGTTAGAAGCATTTGTTTTTGCATAAATGTGGCATTCAGGTCGTTAACCCGGACGTACGAATGTCATATAATTTGTATGTGCATGTCCAATTAATTTTTTAAGTATTAAGTATACGAAATACTTGGTCGGTAACGCGGCTGTGAAGAGTATTTTATATACAAAATGTATGAATTGTTTGATTTTGTTGTTTTTAACTGTCCATTTGAAAATATATACTAGCTAATCATATTCAAAAGAATACTTTTATTCATCAATCATGGCTATTTTAAATGTTCCATTTATATAAATTATATGTAAAAACGTATTTGCACACAAATTGCATGTTAAAAATTCTTTTTTAATCTTTTTAAAGGACTCTCAAGCATTATCGCTATTTTTAATGCTTCATTTACATAAATTCTCTGTAAAAAATCTAAATGCACACAATTTTTATGTTAAATATTCTTTTGTATCTTTTTAAAGAGCATTAATTATCATCGCTTTTTGATTGCTACATTTACATAAATTCTATGTAAAAAAGTGTGTGAACACAATTTGCTAGTTCAATTTGTATACTTCCAATGTTTTAATTGTTTTTGAAGTTTTTAAGTCGGTGTGTGGTTTGTTTGAATTAGTATGTGCGCACAAAGAAAAATATAAGTTAAAAATTCAATATATGTTGAAATGTGCCAGACTATTAACATGTATTGTCTGATCTGAATTAAGTTCTTATAAACCACTTGTTTGATCTACATTTTATACGTGTAACAGAATGCAATTTTAAGTGAAGATTATTTTCAATTTTTATCAATATTCCTTACAAATTTCTTAAAGTCTTCAAGTAGTGGTTAAGAGTTTACCTGAGATAGTGTGAGAGTGTTAGTGTCATTCGCAACCATTAATTTGTATTTGATATGTTGTTTTTTATTGTCCAGTGCAAATATGGCACCAGATCAAAAGAAATGTATTATGCGTGCCATTCGTAAAGAATGTATTTTGGCAATCTCATCATGTGCAGCTGAGTCGCATACAACAGATTAGTGAAAGCAATGTCTACATCAAAGACCTCAGTAGCACTATATGGGAGAACACACAGCGCAACTTGCGACTTGAAGGACAATAGGAGTTGTTGCTTCCAGCAAGGATACGAGAATTCGACCCCCACCACAAGATTAGGACAGTGTTGGGCAATATGAAAGTATGTTGCAGAGACTTAAAGAAAGATATCCCACCTGCTTGCGACATGTCAAAATTAGAGCTCTAGGATAAATTGTGTGAAGAACAGAAGGTAAAGGTAAAGCGTGTGAAAGAGCAGGACCAAGCAGTCTTACCCAAGATATTGAAGATGGCCCAAGATGTGCAAGCAACTTTGGGAGGTCGATCCGATGCCAGCGGCACCAACACAATCATGACACTGCTTTGAATGCAAAGTGCACTCATCTTGTCGACATCCATCATGAAGCCTTGGTAGAAGGTATGAGGATTGGAACAGGCTCCTTCGGTGTGTGCACATTGTACACCATCAAAGGCATCTCATTTTTTCTAGACCACATTACATATGTGGAAAAATGTTACAAGGGAGGGACTAAGGCGAAATTTGACAGTTTTCAGACAGAGCAAGGAATGCAAACGTTTCACCCCTACATTGTAAGGTGCCTTGGGTTTACTACCAAAGCTCCTTGGATCATGATATTCCCATACTACAATAAGTGTAGCGTGGGCGACATGATATGTTGCTTACCGTTCGCTCACGGATTGTTCAGACGACACATGCACAAGCTACAACACGGCTAGAGGTCATTGCCTGTAGCAAATCTTCCTGTAAGCGAGATAGACACAGTGCGGATCAAAGCAGTGATCGAGAAGATGCCAGCCATTTTTCATGCCTTAATCGACGACGTTGCGGCTTCCCGCTCAGTCGGCATAGTGCACAGTGACCTGCACCCATTCAACATAATGTTGGACTTTCCTCGCGCCAATAAACTCCGCGTCACGATCATTGATTAGGGTATGATGCTGAGAACACCAGCTGAGCGCACAGCAAATAATTATCTGCATCCAAGCGCACAGTCGAACGAAGCAGTTTTGGATACACAGAGAGCAGGGAATGCCAAGATGGCTAAGCGACCGTGGATTGCTCCTGAGCTATACGATCCATGGTGCACAGATGCATACACAAAAGCGAGCGACATTTATGCATTGGGCTACCTATTCGGCATGCTGGCAGATTTTTAGAGTGCAGCCATAAAAGTTTATTTTCCAGAAGAAGTTTTTCACCACCCGGACGAAGATGTTATGAGGGCTATTCGAATTAAAGTAAATTGCTGGATGAAGTTAAAAGAGTGGGAACAAAGAAAGAATGCTTTTGAAGTGTTTTTATAATTTTTCAAAGAATATTTAAAGACAGACCCTAACCCTGTCCAACGTCCACTTGTTGAACTTGCACCATCATTTTATCCGATTTAAACATTTCTATGATATACATATGTCTTATCCAGGGTATTCTATTTTTTATTGAAGTGTATTATCTGGTTTGAAGTGGTTCACCTAATTGAGCCAATTATCTTTAATCATTTTAAATTTATCATTTAACTGTCATTATTTCAAATTTGCCTTGTGGTTCAATTAGTCACATTTGTTGTGGTTTGATCTAGTGGATTCCGCGCACTTTCCCTGTGATTGAACAAGAAGTTGCTATATTCTACATTTGTGAGACTGTTGAATTGTGAGAATATATATTTGCCAAAGATATTGAATATTTTTCTATCTATGGCTGCAGCTCTAAGAGAAAATGGCCGATGAAGAACAAGATATTGGCACCCAATCACTACCCGTTGATCAACAACAAGCGATTGTTAATGTATTTCAGCGCATGAAGTCTCTGGCACGCGGCATGTCGGCACAACAAGCAACACATACTGCTCGACGACTCTCAAAGTGGGAAAATCCAAACCACATGCAATGGAAAGAGATCTATAAAGAAGTGACAAAGGACATGATCAAGACAATATGGCCATGTGAGGACATAGAGATCAAGAAAGGAAGGTGGAAGGTTTCGAAGTGCAACCATGATGCGATCAAAGAAAACGCTGAGAGGATTTATCTGGTGGTTTATGGACATCCCCTGCACAATGCAGATTGTGCACTATATTTTGCAAAAATGTTATATGTTCACTTTGTGCAACCGTGACCAATAGACTTCTCGTCAAAGGGGACAACTGTTGCCACTCATGATTTAAGGGAGAGTTGTGTCACTTTCACCTGAGATGATTTGGCATTGATAGTGGAAGGCGTCGACCTACAGTTAAAAAGAGAGAAGGATATTTACACAACACAGTTGGCAAAAAAAGATGCAGAAATAACACGGCTTTCTATAGCCACCCAGACACCCCAACCCTCATAAGTCCGGATGGAGAAAAGCATTCACCGCTTAAGTCAAGACGTTCAAAATCTGACACAGCGAGTGAATCCAACACATGTACACCAACACATGTCCAAGGGACACACATCAGCCACCTTGTCATGCATCCAGAGTTGGTTCCCTCGTCTACTTCAGATGCATCCTTATCTTCCCAATGTCTAGTTTGCTACAAGCATTTTGATGGATGGAGTGGATATTATACATTGACATGTGGTCATTATGATCATTTACTTTGTCTTATTCGTTTAATGCAAAATAGTAGTCAATGCACAATTTGTTCACAAGATATTCCACAAGGAATATATATTATGTTTGGCATGGCAAACGAATATAAATTCAAGCAAGTACGCCCAGATACCCCTAGCACAATTAGAAATCTGTTTGATGAGCAAGATGCTGCTTCAGGGCAACACAATTGAGATTGACAAACTATCGTGAATATAAAGCATTGTAATTACTCAAAACACATTTGAATACAAGGTCTTTTACAATGGTTTTTGACATTTACTTGTTCTACTCTCAAGCTATATTGAATCTATTGAGTTGTTATCTAGTTCTAAGTCTAAGTGTTGTGGTTCTCCTTGTAATTCAACCTCCACATCTATTATCAAATTCTCTTCTATTTCGTCTACAGTGCATTGAGATACACCAACATTGAACTCTTCTTCATCTTCGTTTTGACAATCATACAACCAGGTTGGCATTTCCTCCTCATAGCCAACACTTTCGATGTGATTCAATATTTTTTCATCGCAAAACATATACACTAATGTTTCTGCTCTGTCATCTAATAGTCTGTTGCGAATAGTGCTGAGAACATACTTGTGCATACTCCAGTTTCTCTCTGAACTTGAGTTTGCTACACATTGTGCGAGTACTTTCATTTCAAGGGGACGTAAGGTAGAGTAATTCTCTCCACCATTCATCATCCACCACTTCCATGCAGGTTGCTCTTTTTCCATTACCTGTACAAAATCATTCACAAAAGGACCTTCTTTTAATCTAAATGCACTCATTTCTTTGATGCAATCAATTCAGGTTGGAGTAGAACGTGTTGACCTTGTGATAGAAATTGCTTACCACCTCTGTATTGGACATCAGATCTAAATTCCAATACTCTGGATCGAGCATGTAAGGAACACTATGGAGTGGACTATGAGCACTCTTCCACCTTGCATGAAAATACTTAGCCAAAATTTTTCACTGTTTGCCAGAGAATGGTAATCGCCACTCCTTCTCTACTACAGACTCTTTCAACTCTTCAGGATTTTCAAGACTCTATTGGACTGACCACCATGCCATCCACACTTTGCCCAAGTTTGGCGCCTTTGATCAAGATTATGGATTACGAACATAACGGGCATCATTACATGTATGCATCCATTACACTCCTCCACCAAGCAACCTTGTTTACATTGCCACGTAGACATGTAATTTTATCTTTCACTTTTTCTTTCTACTCAAGCTACCATTCATCAAAGGCCGTGCAATTGAATGTGTCAATCACAACGCATTTATTACGGAGAAGTGATTCCAAGGTATAAAAGAGAACCGAGCTTCAACAGGAAGTTTTTAACATCACTGACATGTGCATCCTATGCAAATCAAGCACTCTTTGTCGTTTCAAGATAAATTTCACAACCTGACGTGTTGTATCAATTATTTTGGCGAACCATGTGGTTTCTTTGCTAGTGTACCAATCTTTCAGCACCAAGTTTGTTGTGCGTATTACAACCATTGGCAAAAATGTATGGAAAGCACTTGTTATTAATTTACTAGCATTTTTACAATTCTTTGCATTGTCAATGACTACTTGAACAAATTGTTCAGCACCAATTTCTTTAATTACATTAATCAAGAGCTCAGAAATGTATTGCCACTTTTAATTGCACCAGAACTATCAATCGCCTTTATAAACGTTTCTCCCCTTGGACAAACCAACATTATATTGATCAGCGGTCTTCTCTGAACATTTAACCAGCCATCACTAACAATAGTACATCCTAAAAGTGAAATATTCCCAAGTATTATTTTTTCAACACGCTCTTTGACTTCGATGTAACATTTGTCCAAGAAAACATTTTTTATCGTGTGATAATAATTGTGATAAGAAGAAGCTGAAAATCATGGACCAAACTCACCAATTTTCTTCCGAGCAGTCTTCCAATGATTTTGTCTACCATGACCAAAGCAATTCCAGTAAAGATTATTGCTTTGGCGAGTGCAGTTTGTGCTTCTTCTAGAGATTGCACTCGACAGCTTTGATGTTATGGTTTTTGATGCATTTGAAAAAGTCCACCTTCATTGTGACGTTTAAAAGGAACACTGCCTGTAATTTCCTCTCCTTGCACAGGTTGTTTTCCAAGGTTAGTTTGCGTCACTACAAGATTTGCAGAGTTAATATTTGGCTATGGGAACTCTTGACTTGAAGCCACAGAGCTATATATATGTTGTCTCTTGCCACCCTTTTTGGCGAGCTCTTCTCTAAATTGCAGGTGCCTAAGGATGTTCACATTTCTTACAACTGCTTTTAGCGCTACCCAAAAAATGATCCCTAATACGTGGTGCACCGCCTGATTTTGTTGTGTGACAAAATTTACATTGCCACTCCATATATCAGTCGCATATGTTGTGAGCATAATCCCACTCTTTGCCAACCAGGAGCTTTTTTATTCTATGGCTTCTTCGTACCACTTGTGCCCACATTTTGCTCCATTGCTTTTAAATTAAAACTGAAGACAAAAGAACAAGATGTTCAGTTTTTGAAACATTTTTCTTATTTTAAATATATATTATAATTTAAAAACCATTCAATATGAAAGTAACCATAATGCACAATATGAGATTTTCAATGCACGCTAGTCAATCCACATATCGATCACCTATATTGTGAGCAACCATACACATTGCAATTTAGTCTATGCATGGCATAATAACTATAACAATGCTATGCATCTCTCTATGTAATTATTATTATAATGATTATTTATATGTACATTTTGATTTGCAAACAATAAGACATATCTAATTTCAATTGCCAAAAAAGAAAACGAAAGCAATAAAATATATGATTGGTCATTTCATGCACTAATAATCTATCGTATACATAAGGCACTCTTTGTATAAACCAATGCATGAAACTAACGCAAATAAATCTTCAATATACTCACTCAATTGAGGACTACTTGTACCCAGTGAAGGATTGTAGACCACCCATGCAACCAATTCAATATATAAAAGCTATTTTAACCCAATCAAGGATTATAGCTCTTATATAGTGGAGTGACAAGTGTAAATCAACTCAAATGCAAGACTTCAAGGATCTTTATATGCCCGGTACACTAGTATAGGACATCCGACCCTTGACTATCGACTCGTCATTTACATATGCTCATCTTCTAAAACCAATTACAGCCCTCATTTGGACCAATGGCTTCTTCGCAATGAGCATGATTATCCAAGTTTTTAGTTGTTTTGGTTTCATACCTTTATGTCGGTAAACGAATTTAAAAAATTTAGAAGTGGTTACCGAATTAAGAATCACGTTCGGCCCAAAAAAAGGACCTGTGACTCTGTAACCTTAGGTCAATTCACAAGGAGATGACTATACCCGGCACTCGGATACACTCCCCAAGGATTTTCCCAGCTAAAAGACTGTGGTCAACACACTATTTAATATATATAATTACTCCCGCCGGGCTTTTTCATTTTCCCGATGGGCCCGCTGGGCTATTGCATATACCTAGCGGGCCCGCGGGAAAAATGAAAAAGCCCGACGGGTCCCAAAGGAAAAAATGGAAAACCCAGAGGGCTAACCGGCTCTATAGGTTTTTGCAGGTCAAAATCAAAGTCACGTTAACAATTAACGTGATCACGTGATTTTATTGTGTAAATACTAAAGTTATTGACGTAATCACCCAATTGTGATTACATTAAAGAAATGTCTGCTTACAAAGGAGAGCCACCTCAAGAACTAACTATTGAAGACCCATCGTATATCAAGGACCAAGAAGAGGTGCTGCAAGCCGAGTCCATTCTCCGACATGAAGACAAGGTATTAAGAGGCGGTAAGACTATCCGACGGTACCTTATTAAGTTTAATAATTATCCTTTTGAAGATGCTAGATGGATGCAAGGCATACAATTAAAGGATAACCTAAACCTTGTCAATGCTTACAATGCTTCACTGGAGTAAGAAAATGTACAAATGTTTAAAATGAACAAAGTTTTTGTCTTATAAGACTCTCTTTTTCTTTATTGTGCACAAATGTTAAGCAGTATGCATACTTAGAATCAAGTTTGTGGAGATGACGTCTTCCAAACACCAAGTAGAGCTTGTCACTCTACTATGGAAGATTGATAGGACTAATGCGCAAACATGCTTGTGGTAGCTTAGGCTCTCAAGTGCCAAATGGATTAGTCATTCATTTTGGAACGATGCCATGGGGTAAAAAGGACTAATAAATAGGCTTTATCTTCTCTACCCCATAGTCGAGGACAACTATGATTTCAAGAGAGAGGTAATGTCATAATAACTAATATCTAATTCTCCTAAATGATTTTCTCATGTTAAACTGATCATTTAATATGGGGAAGTACTAGGGGAGAAAAAGCTAGAATATTCGTTAAGCTGGCAGACCGGCCACAGTAGGGATCCAAATGAGAGAAAATAGGGATCCAAAGGGGGGGCCATCTGCAAAAGAGCAATGTGAAACAATGGGCTTCAAAGACCCTAAGGTTCAGCCCATTAAGACTTCCAAAATGCTAAGGTTCCAAATTCAAAGGTTATGTCCAATGGTCCAACCCTAGGGAAAATTGGATGCTTTGTAGTGTGCCAAAAAATCTTTGCAAGCTCCTACATAGGAGGGGGCGAGCCCTTTTAGTAGGGGACGAGAGAGAAACGCACACTCATGCAAGCCCCTTTACACAAAGGGCATAGCGGACACATGTCAGCTCCCTATGCCAATTGCCCACAAGGTGCATTCAAATCCTATTGGATGGCCCTAGAGGTGGACCAATGAGAATTAGGCTAGAGTAAATCTAGTCTAATTCATTCAAAAACACTTAATAAAAGAACCAATAAGAATTAAGCTCTCTAGAAGACTATTCGACAGTCTCCCAAGGGGTCCAATGAGCATTCAACAGCCCAATGGCTTGCCTAATTCCTATTGGCCAGAAGACAAAGGGGTCCAATGAGAGCTTAATTACATTAATTAATTACCTAAAGCTCTCACAAAAGGGGAAAGGGGGACAGATGTCACAAGGCTATCCCTTATGCTTCTCAATTTCATTGGATAAGCTTTGCAGGGTCCAATGCGGTTCCAGCATGAGTATTTTGCAAGAGGGGTCGACCAAGAGAGAGAGGGGGCTGATTTTGGCAAGGCATTATCACACACACACTCACACAATCTCATGTGTGAAGCAAGAAGACTCTCTCTCTCTCTCTCTCTCTCTCTCTCTCTCTCTCTCTCTCTCTCTCTCTCTCTCTCTCTCTCTCTCTCTCTCTCTTCTTCTCAAGCTTTAATGGAAAGCTCATCATCTACTCCAAGCTTGGAGAAAGGAGGCCTACACCAACAACTCTTGACTTTGTGATGCAAATCCAACCAAGAGCCACATTAGGGCCAAAAACGACTCAAAAAGGGCTATTTGTTAATCCAAGGATTAAGGAATAGTCCAATAGTCATTTGACACGTATACAAAAGTATGGCACTCTTGTCTCCTCTATTTTGGGTTTTGGTGGTCCTATTTTGATGGAGAATGGCTAAATGTCTTTATCATAAGGCTGAAACTGCTATATTTAGGTGCTTTCGACGAGTGAGCATATTAAATTTGTGGCCCAAAGTAATGAAGTCTCATC